>NC_140172.1:22196768-22925518 GCF_963971535.1 Notolepis coatsorum
TTTTCTTTAAGCGGCATTCGGCTGCCATGTGTGAGCGTGCACAGCGAAAACAGCGCTTGTTGGACTTTATCCATTGACTTGCTTCCTCCGCGTTCAGCTTGGGGAAGGAGTCACATTGCGCTAGCCAGTGTTCTTTCTCACAGTAGGGGCACACTATCTTCCACTTCTCCGTTCTGGAGGGGGTACTGTGGCTCCTGCTGCTCGGTACTGACTCCGATTGGTGCATCACAGTCACCGATCTTCTTCCATCATTTAGTCGTCTGGTTCCTTCTCTGGAGCCAGGGGTGCTCCGTCCGAATGTATCTAGCCGTAGGCTGCTGACTTCTCTCGCCAGGAAGTCTGCTAGATCGAGGAGGTTCGGTTCGGGGCCATTCGGGTCTCTGTGGTCCCTCTGCCGCCTAAAGCGCTCCTGACGAGCGGGCGGCAGCTTCTCCAGAATCCTTTCCACATTTGAGTTGGCGTAAAGTTCATGCCTCCCCTTCTCTCTTTGCGCTCCCAACATCCCTACCAGGGACTGCACTCTGATGGACAGGTCGTCCAGTGCTCGATTGTCTATTGCTGGGGGTAAGCGGTCGATGTGTCGGATCTCCTGGATCACGTAATCCCATATGCGCCCATACCTCTGGTCCAGTGCTACCAGCGCTGCTGTGTATGGGGTGGTGGATGTCGCGTAGGCGAGCGCTATATTATGTGCGCGGGGCACCTTTAAGTGCTTCAGTAGGATGGCGTATTTGTGGCGTTCATCCAATACATCCACCAACATGGTCTCCAGACACATGCGGAGTTCTGTATACTGGGCCCGGTTCTCTTGGGTGAAGTCGGGTACCATAGGCGTGCCAATGTATGACGCTGACTGTGGATACATCGGCGAGCGTTGGGGGAGAGGCCTCCTAGGCGAGTCTCCTCCCGCTCCTTGGTATGGGCTGGTACCGGCAGTGTACCATGGCCCGCTTGTCCAGGTGCTGTTCCTCGGTGCGGGTCGTGCGTCGTGCTCACCCGTGTATAGAGTCGGGGGTCTGTAGCGCAGCTCCGCGGGAGTATAGCCTGGGCTGTACCGGACCTCCTGGTCCGGTAGAGTACTGTGCTGTCTTCGGGCGTGGTTCTCCTCCTCTTCCTCTTCGTCTTCAGTTAGGTCATCCAGTGCTTGTAGTCTCTGGTTTAGCCTCTCCACAGGATATGCTGCTCCTTCCCGGTTGCTAGGTCTCGCTTGGACCGGTGGGGGGAGGTGGTCTGTGGGGGGTATAGACCTCGTCTGTTGGTCAAGTTCAGGGTTGTTTACTCGGCTAGGGGATGCCGCCCTGGAGGTGTGTCTAGACGAGTTCCTGGAGCCTCTGGCGGAGGGAGAGGGTGTTGTCCGTCTGATCAGCTGTTCTATTAGTTGCGACTGCTGTCTGTCGCGCGCTGCGTCCCGTTGAGCACCGGCTCGTTCTCGGGCCACATTCTCTTCCATCTGAATGCGTCTTATTTCTAGACGTATCTGCTCGTGTTCGCTTCGCTGCTGGATCTGCAGTCGGTCGTGTTCAGCAGCGGCGTTCAGGCTGATGAGGAAGGCCTGCTGTAGGGTCCTCTCTGCCTCGCTGGGAGAAGGCGGTTGTATAGGGGAGCCTTCCCTCGGGGTACTCCTTGCGGAGCCTTGGAGCTCTATCTCCACGGTGCTCTCCCCGTCTTCTTCCGTGCCGAGTTCTCTCTCGGTAGCGTTGTATTCCTCCCGGGACTCATCGGGGACTACTTCTTCAGTGCTGGCGGGGTGTGAAGTCATGTCTGGTTCCCACTGGTCCCCACCGTGAACTTGGTCAGTTACATTAGAGCCCGTAGGGGCCTCTATGGTCGGGGTAGTCTGGGCGTTGGGGTTAGACATACTTTTACTTTCTAGTTTTACCGCGTTTACTGTTAGTAGAAGACTAGGTTGTTGACTGACAGCGTAAGCCTCTAAGTACTGAGGGAGCCGTCGTTCGCGCTGCGGGCGTTGGTTAGGAGGATCGTTTCGTGGAGTGTTCATCATAGGCCATTTCAATATTAATAACACTATATTAATATTACACTAATTACCATCCGGCTCGAAGGACCAATTGTAACTGAGGGGTACAATTCCCTGACTGTATTACTAGATATGATACTTACTACCACTACCTTTGTACTTAATATTCGGCCACCCAGTACACGGCATAAATATATTATCATAAACACTCTCACGTAGATGAAACGGATCCAACACAAATGTACGAAGTCGAAGTATGCGTTTATTACTACACAGCAATGGTGTGTAGAGCAAGCACTTAATCACTTAATTACATTTATGAATTGAAATAGTATGCACTTTTATGGCAAAGAGTATTCGTCGGTATATCAATAGAGAATGTCCAATCTCTGATGGCGCAGGTGGTAAATATACGACCTGGAATAGTTAAGGAATAACAGCAATGATACTTTAATGATTATATACTAGATACACTAAGGGGGGGTTAATCCGGTCGCTTGTAAGCCGACAGGAGTAGGAAGGGGGGGGGGTAGAATCCGGCTGCCTCGTCCGGCCAAGGGTATCCCAGGTGAACCCACTGTAGTGCCGTTCAATGCGCCGGCGATCCTTGGACCACAGATGAAAGCAGGTGGACTCTTTGTGGGCCGGCTCTCTCCGGTCCACGGGGGAGAGACGTGAAGCGACCTCGTCTTGCAGAGCGTCTCCTCACCTTGCGTCCTCTCCAGGGGGGGGGGTTCCAACACACGGCAGTGTCGGGGGTCTTTATCCATGGAATAATCAAAGTATACAAAGCATAATCCGTGCCTGGGAAGGCGGGCTGTCGTCGGTAGAATAATCCGGTATACAGGTCCACTCGCTCGTCGGCTCTGGGGCTCCTCGGGTGCAGCTTCACATGGGGTCAACCACCCTGGGTAAGCAGCCAGTTCTCTGCCCGAAACGATGGGGTACTGACTACGGTAGTATTCTCACCGCACGAAGCACTATATATTAACAGACTATTATTAGCTTAATAGACTACGTCCAACTCGACGATATAGTGCCAAATATGACTATTCAAATATTAATATACACGATGTCTCAATACCGATGGTAGGCGAACTTGGCCTTACTCCCACACGTGGCGTCGCGGGGAGGCTTTACGTCTGTGACTCTATTGGAGGGTAAGAAACTGGACTGAAAAGGAAGTCCTACTTTAGTAGCGCAGTATATATACGCACTATGAACAAATAGTCCCATTAGTGGTGCGGTAGCCAGATTCCTACGCGGAACTAGGACTTGTCCGTACATGTGGAGCGGTACGTTTGAACTGGGTCTGAGGGGTATGGCAGCCTGGCACCAGGGTCTCGACCAATAGTAGAATGGAGACTATTATGGGATGTTCAGTAGGCTAGAATGGATATTCAATGCATATTGTACAAGGAATATACAAGGGATATCAGGGAATATTAGAGAATATACAAATACAATTAAATATATATATATAAATAAATATATATATTCGGTTTAATCTGGCCCTTCACAACACAGGTCTTATATGACGCGTTTGAGGGCAACCCCGTCAATTCTGCTCCTTACATAAGAGGGGAAGACAGAAGTTTCCCCAGAGAGACCTCTACGTGAGTAACAATTGGAAAAGATACATGTAATAATAATTGGGCTAAGTGACCAACGGCCCAATACACACTGTAATAGAGAGCAGAGCAGAAAACGAACAGTTTTCGAATGCATCGCAAAACCTCACGGATGTCTCCTGGCCAATAGGAAAACGCGCCCAGTGACGTATCCCATGGCCGGGGGGAAATCCTATGACCCACCCATCCTAATATGGAGTGGAACCAGGGAACCCCCCCCCCCCCTTCCCCCTCCCTGTGACTCGCTGCTCCTCAGCCGACAGGGAGACTGACAGGCAGGAGGTCCCACCTCCCGGCCAATCAGTAAAGGGGGGGAAGGATTTATTAGCCCACCCCTTATGACCCCTCACCCCTGATACGATGCAACAACAAAGCAGAGCCATGACACCAGTCATAGCGCGCTACATGAAAGCGCATTATACCTGTTAGGGTAACAGCTTCACATTCTGCACGCCAGCCACAGGTGATATCCTCGTCTGTGCAAAAACTGGCTTTATACACGGCTTCAGGCTCATGTGCGAACTTGCCACCTGAATTTTTTACACCTTTACCCTAAAGTAAGAAAAACACAGACCAAAGAGAGGGGCCAAAGGCCTTGGTACAAGAGCTACACATGTAAACTTCTGTAGCCCAACACCTAACTCAGTTGTGGATTCAATGCCACGTTTACTTAAACGTGAAAACACGATACACACAACCCTCTATCACAATAAAAATTGCAAAAAGTTCACTCTCACTACTGCAAGAGGAACGCCATTTTTTATGATGAGAGAAGACATAAGTCCTCGATCAAGTGTTGGTTACAGGCCTTGCTAAGTCTACATGATAGCGACCAAACAATTTTCAGAGAAAACTGCCTCTCTCTAAGCAAGAGCACAACCCCAACAGTAGCAGAGGGATTACACTGTATCCCCAAAAATATAGTGAATCAACACATAATTTGTAAACAAAATCATATTTGAGGGGAGGGGGGGAGGGGGGCAGGGGCAAACCGGGGAATAATTTTACCCACCCCTCACCACTCCGAAATAGCAGTAAATGTATTTATGAATCTGCTCATGGAAATTGTGAACAGGCATACACCATTTAGAAAATGTACTGTTCGGTCGAAAGGTGCTTCATGGCTGGATAAAGAAATCCTTGACCTAATGACTCTGAGGGATAATGCAAAGAAAACAGCAAATAAACTAGGCTTGAAGTCAGATAGACAAATCTACTGTCAATTAAGGAACGGAGTGACAAGGCTAAATAAAAGATTAGTGAAACAAAAGATTATGGGAAAAAACTATGGTCAACACTGAATGAGATAATGGGCAGGAAATCAAATACATCAATCTCGTTCATACAATCTGAAGGTAAATTCAGAACAAAACCTCATGACATGGCAAACTACTTCAATGATTTCTTTAAAAATAAAGTTGATAAATTAAGAGGATGTCTACAAAGTAGTGATGGTTCACTATCTCATTCACTAATAAAGACAGAAATAATGAAAGGCAAAAACTGTCTCTTTAGCTTTAATGAGATCAACAGTTTTGAAATTAATTATGTCTCAAGCTGATTCCACTTCCTCCGGTATAGACAACTTAGACAGCAAAATACTTAAACTTGTGGTTAACTCTGTAGCTACTCCTATATGTCATATATTCAACCAGTGCTTAATCAGTGGGGTTCATCCTACAGCATGAAAGGAAGCTAAAATCATCCCACTTCCGAAAGACTAAAATAAAACATTTAACGGTCCAAATAGCCGTCCGATCAGTATTTTACCGTTGCTAAGCAAAATAATAGAAAAAATAGTATTCAAACAGGTCATGGATTACTTTTTCAATAACAATCTGCTCTCAGCCTTTCAGCATGCATACAGGGAAGGTCATTCTACGAGCACTGCACTCTTGAAAATGAGTGATGATGGTTATCAAGTATGGATGACAAGAAATTAGTAGGTGCCGTTATGTTGGATTTCAGTGCAGCATTTGATGTAATTGATCATACCTTGCTTGTGGATAAGCTACAGTGTTACGGTTTCACCTCCAATGCACTATCATGGTTTATTAATTATCTCTCAGGGAGACAACAGAGAGTCTTCTTTAATGGCAGCTTTTCAAAATGGAATCCCATTAACTGTGGGGTTCCACAAGGAAGCTGCCTAGGGCCTTTGTTATACTCCATCTTTACCAATGATTTACCGTTGGCTGTAAAAAATGTTAAAACAATTATGATGACACAACATTATACAGTGCAGCTACATCTGAGCAAGATGTAACTGACACCTTAAACAGGGCCTTAACAGGCATTTATGAATGGATTGAGTGCAACAAGTTGGTGTTAAATATCTCTAAGACAAAGCGAATGAGGAGCCTGACACCTGGGAGGAATGGGGGTGTTACAGCGTTGGTGATGTTTAAAAAATATAATATAATTTAATATATAATATAATATAATAATTTGTGCTTCACCTAAAAATTTGGTCAGCAGCCTCCACTGCAATATGAATATCTGGGAGGCCTAGCAAGAGGCAGAGGGGATCCAGTTCGATGGGGGTCTGGAATATATCAGATAGTTCCTCTACGATGTCGAACCAATAGCTCTGGAGCTTTACACAGGACCAAAAGCAGTGGACGTGGTTTCCAATCTCTAGCTTGCATTTAAAGCAGAGTGGGGATGTATTGGGATCCATTTTACTCTTAACACATTGGTCGTCAAAATCGCTTTACAGCGTTATTGCCTGCCATGCGCATTCTGCCAATCACGCTGTCCCGCGATTTTGAGATCAATATTTAATTTTTTCGCCATGGCATTCATAATTCATATATACACCCGCAATGCTGCAGCTTGACCCTACAGGTGAAGGCAACGACGGCTCAATACCGCCGCCTGGTGGATGGTCGGGCAAGTTACACTCGCCGACAGGATATGGGGGCTGTGCGTCGATTAAATTCATCTGGCCGTCAGATATCGTTGCGGGACTCCAGACAGACACAATGTACATAATGGATCGCTTTGTTTGTCTTGTTTGCTGATGATACAAATTTTTTTTGCTCTGGAAATAATTTAAAGGAACTAGCTGAATATATTGTGTATGAAATGACAAAGCTAAAGAAATGGTTTGATGTAAATAAGCTATCACTGAATCTGAAAAAAACTAAATTTATGATTTTTGGCAATCGAAAACTAGATGAAAATATAGTACTGACCATAGATGGAGTTGATATAGAGAGTTAATGAATTTCGTTTTCTTGGTGTGATTATGGATGATAAATTAACATGGAAATCGCACATAGCACACGTTAAAAAAAAGATGTCCAATAGTATTTTTGTTATGAATAAAGTAAAGGATGTGTTAGAGTATGATGCAATGAGAACACTCTACTGCTCACTCATCTCACCTTATATCAGTTATTGTGTTGAAGTATGGGGGAATACTTATGGGACTAATATAAAACCATTATATATACTACAGAAGAGGGCTGTACGAATCACACATAAAGTGAGTTATCGAGAACACACAAATATATTATTTATTAAATCTAGAATAATTAAACTTGAAGACATGGTTAAGTTTCAAACAATGTTAATTATGTTTAGGGCAAGAAATAATACACTGCCAGAAAAACTACAACATCTTTTTCATTTAGAAAGTGAGTTTAGTAGGAGAAAATACAATTTTAAACATCAGTTTGCACGTACCACACTTAAACAGATGTGTCCTTCAGTTATTGGTGTATCAATATTATCTCTTGATATTGATCAAAATGTAGAATTATGCAAGCGTTTCACCCTGCACATTGCAATGCAGCACATTAATCAGGACCCTCCCCCCTTTTTTCTTTCTTTTTCCAGAATCACGTACCAGTTTCAAGAAGCTGCGCGTTGCAGCAATTGAAGCAAAGACCTGTTCTAGCCAAGTAAATACCACAATTTATGTACCATTACATTGACTACAGCACCTCATCACTATGTCATCTTATTCTCGGGCTAAAAGACGTAGAGTCAACAAATTACTGAGAGAGACAGAGCAGGCTATCCTCACTGATTATAAGTTAATTGTTGCTGCTAATTCAAGGACAAACCATCACTCTTTAGAGAACACAGATCCTGTCACAGCCTCTACTGAGTGCCTGCTAGATTTACCAAAGACAGACTTGCCACTAGATTTAACAACTAGATCAGACTTGCCACTAGATTTATCAACTTCAGACTTGCCACTAAACAGACCACTAACTATCAGTGATCAAAGTGAAAATATTGACTCACCAGGTGAGTCAAATGCACATTTTGAAAGTATAGCTGGGGATGACGAAATTGAACCTGAACATGTCTTTGACAGTGATGAGCATAATGAAGATTTCCTCATGCCAAGTTTAAAATATTGGGCAACATCCTATTCAGTCTCTCTGGTTGCACTATCATCTTTGCTGTCCATTTTGAAGATGTTTCACCCCACCCTTCCTAAAGATGGAAGAACATTGCTAGGAACACAAAAACATGTGCCTACCACTAAGATTGAAGGGGGAGAATACTATCATTTTGGTTTAGTCAAAGGGGTGCTTTTGACAAATTCACATACTTGGGTAGTGTTATACCTGTAGCTGTTGATGGCGGGACTGAGGAAGACGTAAGGGCAAGAATAGGAAAAGCAAGAGCAACATTCAACATGTTAAACAAGATATGGAAAACCCGAAACATCAAACTCAACACCAAGCTCAAAATCTTCAACTCCAATGTCAAATCCATTCTGCTATATGGCTCTAAAACCTGGAAAACCACCACTAACATCAACAATAAACTGCAGACCTTCATCAACCATTGTCTGAGACGTATCCTCAGGATCTTCTGGCCAAACACAATCACCAACATCAAGCTGTGGGAATGCACCAAGCAAGAATCAGTGGAGGTCCAGCTGACCAGGAGAAAATGGAGCTGGATTGGGCACACACTTCGAAGACACAAAACCGCAATAACCAAACAGGCATTAACCTGGAACCCACAAGGCAAGCGAGGCAGAGGAAGACCCAAAAACACCTGGAGAAGAGACACTGAGCAGGAACTCAAGACAAGGGGACTGACGTGGAAACAGCTGGAGAGGATGGCGCAAGACAGACAGGGGTGGAAACTTTTCATCAATGGCCTATGTTCCGAAAGGAATAAAAAGGCCTAAGTAAAAAGTAAAAGTAAAGGGGTGCTTTCACGGTTGGCATGTTTTATTTTACCGGCAACTCTGACAACTCTTAATTTACAGTTTAATATAGATGGTTTACCTTTATTCAAAAGTTCTAAACTTCAGTTTTGGCCCATACTTGGAAGTCTCAAATGTGACTACACAAAGTTGTTGTTGGCATTTTTTGTGGTCTAAGCAAGCCAAAGAGTGTTTTTGAGTACCTAGAGCAGTTTGTCAAAGATCTTCAGAATGTACTGTCTAATGGCATTATTTATAATGACAAGCAATTTGATGTACAGATTTCATCTTTCATTTGTGATGCCCCGGCTAGAGCTTATATTAAGCAGACCAAGGCATTTAATGGCTATTCTGGTTGTGACAAGTGTTTTCAGGAGGGTGTATGGAGAAATAAAATGACATATCCTGAAACAAAAGTTGTAACACTTCCTCCGGTCCTGGTCCTATGGGATCAGGATCCAGACATTTATATTCACAACCTCCCATCAATAACAATAACTTTCAGTCATCATTTCCAACCGGTGGGCTGATGCCGATCTGGCATCAGCTCACACACCAACTCATTATTGTTTATTGTCAGTTGTGTCTGTTATGTGTACTATCTGTGTTGTTGTTGTTGTCTCCACTGTGTTAGTCTGTGTTCCCCTGTCTGTGGTTTGTAATTATGTTTAGTCTGGTTGGTTATTTGTTATTGTTTTCCAGTGTACTCTGTGTTCTATTGTTTCTGTCTACCACACCTGTGTCTTGTTTGTAAATTACCCTCTGTGTCTTGTCAATTAGTCTGTGTGTATATAGTCCTGTCTGTCCTGCCCTGCTGGGCGCGATCATTGATAAATGTTACCTGTGTGTGTACGTGTATGTGTTGTGAAGTAAACCGTTAATCGTCACGTTCTGTCTCCGGTCTCATCAATCTATACTCTGCCATCTGGGTCCAACATGACTAAGAAGCGTACTAATCGTAACAGAATGATCGCGCCGAACTTGGACCCGGCAGAGAGGAGAGACGGAGCCAGCTTCGCGCTCGGGATCCTGGGCGCTTCTGTCCTGCGTGCCGACCAGGCGACCGCTCTGGGTCTGGCACCATGGGACGCAGTGGCTGGGCCAGCGGCACCGATGATATCGGGTGCTTGCGCCGCAGCCACCCCGGTGCTGGATCCCTGGGTGGGAAGTCGCCTGGTCTGCAGGGGAGCGTCGGGGACGGGGCGCGGATCCCGACGCCACAGCCCCAGGGGAAGGGGTTCCCAGGACCGCAGGTCTTCCTCGCCGGTCTGGTCGAGGTCTCCTCCGCCCTGGGAGGTTCCAGAAAACGAGCCACCACCATGGCAGACCTGGAGGACGACGTCGGATTCCGCTGCCGGAGGGACCCCGGTTGGGGGTCCTGCACCGCGTCCTGTCGCCAGGGAGCCTCCGGTTCGGGGTTCGGCGGGGGGTCTCGCCACCGTGGAGACCCCAGCCCCAGGTCGCGCTCCGGAGCCGTCGTCTCTTCCTCCCATCCTTCCCTGCTCCAGCCCTCCTCGTCAGCCCCCTCCCCCCGTTCCTGTTCCCGCAGGCCCCGTCCCTCGAACCCCCGTCCTCCCCCCTCCTCTTTTCGCTGATGCGGCTTCCGTCCCCCCCACCCTCCCCGTTCCCGGGGGGCCTGTTGGGTCGCCTGGGAGTCGACCTTCGAGGGCGGGGTACTGTAACACTTCCTCCGGTCCTGGTCCTATGGGATCAGGATCCAGACATTTATATTCACAACCTCCCATCAATAACAATAACTTTCAGTCATCATTTCCAACCGGTGGGCTGATGCCGATCTGGCATCAGCTCACACACCAACTCATTATTGTTTATTGTCAGTTGTGTCTGTTATGTGTACTATCTGTGTTGTTGTTGTTGTTGTTGTTGTTGTTGTTGTCTCCACTGTGTTAGTCTGTGTTCCCCTGTCTGTGGTTTGTAATTATGTTTAGTCTGGTTGGTTATTTGTTATTGTTTTCCAGTGTACTCTGTGTTCTATTGTTTCTGTCTACCACACCTGTGTCTTGTTTGTAAATTACCCTCTGTGTCTTGTCAATTAGTCTGTGTGTATATAGTCCTGTCTGTCCTGCCCTGCTGGGCGCGATCATTGATAAATGTTACCTGTGTGTGTACGTGTATGTGTTGTGAAGTAAACCGTTAATCGTCACGTTCTGTCTCCGGTCTCATCAATCTATACTCTGCCATCTGGGTCCAACATGACTAAGAAGCGTACTAATCGTAACAAAAAGTCAAACTTAGGACAGACTCCAGTTTCTCAGACATGGTTGATGAGGCACATCACAATGGGACGAGCCCTTTAACAGGTTTAGTTAAGATGGTTTCTATGTTTCCAACTGATTACATGCATCTCTGTTGTCTCGGAGTTACAAGGAAACTGCTTAATATATGGTTAAAGGGGAAGAATTTGGCAACAAGGGTCCCTTCCAAAACTGTACAAGCCATTTCAGGTAAAGTGCTAAAGCTACGTTCCTACATGCCTTGTGAATTTAACCGTAAACCAAGGGAACTGTCAGAGTTAGATCGCTGGAAAGCTACTGAGTTGCGATCCTTCATGTTGTATTGGGGTCCTGTTGTTTTGAAGGATTCCCTCCCCAGTGAGCTGTATGACAACTTCATGTTGTTTTCTGTTGGAATGTACTTGTTGCTGTCCCCTAGTATTTCTGAGGAAATGTTGGACTTTGCGCACAAGTTGATGGTTTCTTTTGTTGAACACTTTGGGACAGTGTATGGAAAAGATGAAATTGTGTACAATGTACACCAGCTTATTCATTTGGCTGAGGAATACAGGAAGTTTGGCACTCTAGATAATATCTCAGGATTCCCTTTTGAGAACTACTGTATCTTGGACAAATTAAGCATCTTCTACGCAAGCCACATCAGCCTCTACAACAGGTAGTGAAAAGGTTGTCTGAAATTCCACATGTTGGATCCCCATGTCCCACCGATGATCCAATTTTGCGTAATATTCACACTGATGGGCCTGTCCCCCCACAGTTTACTTCTTCACAACAGTACAGGAAGGTCTCCACTCATCGGTTTACTTTGTCCACAAAGAAAGGAGACAATTGTATTGAGGTTGGAGATGGATTTGCATTAGTAGAGAATATTCTTAAATCAGAGGAAGAGGTATATATAATTTACAGAAAGTACAGACACAAACAGCCATACTACATGTATCCCTGTGAATCATCATACATTGGTACATACAAGGTCAGTGGCTTGCAAGAAGATATAGGGATAGGTAAACTTGGCTATATCAAGCGCAAATGTCTTCTCTCTCCAGACGGAGATGGTGCCATTGCAATACCACTACTTAATTTAACAGCATAACCATACTGCCCTACAAAGCTAAAGTGCAGTAACTATATTGACACACTGACTCTAACGTCGGATTTCGGGGCATAACTTACCTCATTAATAAATACACAATTAGTACAATATCACATGTACACAGATAACATGTTTGGCTGGCCAATTGAAACGCTTAAAGGAAAACTCCAACATTTTGTGAAATTAGCTTATTTAACATCTTCCCTGGAGTTGGACAAGAAGATACATACCTTTTTCGTCTCTCTGCATGCATTGGGCTTAGGGAACGCCTGGACCGTTAGCCTAGCTTAACTTCATCACTGGAAGTGGGGCAGACATCTAGCCTAGTTCACTACAGTCAGGAAATATACTCCAAATACAACTCCCAAACGTTCCTGTAAACATGTTGTGACCTGTGTGTTTACCACGTCTCCCAGTCACACAAGTCACACGAGTCTCCCAGTCACATGAGTCTCGTGTGACTGGGAGACTTGTGTGACTTGGAGACTCGTGTGACTTGTGTGACTTGGAGACTTGTGTGACTCGTGTGACTTGGAGACTTGTGTGACTTGGAGACTTGTGTGACTTGTGTGACTTGGAGACTTGTGTGACTTGTGTGACTTGGAGACTTGTGTGACTGGGAGACTCATGTGACTTGTGTGACTTGGAGACTTGTGTGACTCATGTGACTTGGAGACTTGTGTGACTGGGAGACTTGTGTGACTGGGAGACTTGTGTGACTTGTGTGACTTGGAGACTTGTGTGATTCATGTGACTTGTGTGACTGGGAGACTCGTGTGACTTGTGTGACTTGGAGACTTGTGTGACTCATGTGACTTGGAGACTTGTGTGACTGGGAGACTTGTGTGACTTGTGTGACTTGGAGACTTGTGTGACTCATGTGACTTGGAGACTTGTGTGACTTGTGTGACTCGTGTGACTTGGACTTGTGTGACTTGGAGACTTGTGTGACTTGTGTGACTGGGAGACTTGTGTGACTGGGAGACTTGTGTGACTTGGAGACTTGTGTGACTCATGTGACTTGGAGACTTGTGTGACTCGTGTGACTTGGACTTGTGTGACTTGTGTGACTTGGAGACTTGTGTGACTCATGTGACTTGGAGACTTGTGTGACTTAGAGACTTGTGTGACTTGGAGACTTGTGTGACTCATGTGACTTGGAGACTTGTGTGACTTGTGTGACTTGGACTTGTGTGACTTGGAGACTTGTGTGACTTGGAGACTTGTGTGACTTGTGTGACTGGGAGACTTGTGTGACTTGTGTGACTGGGAGACATGGTAAATACACAGGTCACAACATGTTTACGGGAACGTTTGGGAGTTGTATTTTGATTGTATTTGGAGTATATTTCCTGACTGTAGTGAACTAGGTTAGATGTCTGCCCCACTTCCAGTGATGAAGTTAAGCTAGGCTAACGGTCCAGGCGTTCCCTAAGCCCAATGCATGCAGAGAGACGAAAAAGGTATGTATCTTCTTATAACTCCAGGGAAGATGTCAAATAAGCTAATTTCACAAAATGTTGGAGTTTTCCTTTAAATGCTTCAAAAATGCAATGTGTGTAGTGCACTTTGGCTTTGTAGGACAGTATGGGAATGGCTTGTAAGGAGAGATCATTATGAGTACCGTAAATTCTCATCTCAGCCCTTTGAAGATGAATGGTGAGGTGGTGCTGTGGTCAGTTGTACAGTTCCCAAATGGTGGGACAGCAGTAGTTCTAGAGAGCTGGTTTAATGCTAAAGACCAGACTGTGTTATGGCCCCCTAAACACATAAAGCTCACAAAAGCCCTTCGAGATGGACTGCAACCAGATGATAAATGGATCACCTATAAGGATGTACGTGAGCTTACTACGTGTGGTGAGTAATTCGTGCAACACATACACAAAAAGTGAGGACGCAAATTGTGACGATGCACGATATGATAAGAGGTGTTATATATATTTTTTCGTTAAACACTGGACTGCAGATATGTTAATTGTCATTTTCTCTCTGCTCTTTCCAGAGACCCATGATGAGGCCAAAAAACAAGAGACCAAGTACACCTCAACTATGTGTCCAACCTCTGAAATTGAATCTGAGGACGAAGGAGATCTCCGCCAGAAAAGAAGATCCAGGTACAGTGTTCACTTTGTTAAAGGGACAACTCTCCCTAGGGTGTTGTAAATAATTGCACTGCTGTTGTAGTTGCAAGTAGTGCTAAAAGGATAACACACAGTGGCCTGAGGGCCTATGTATTCAGACTTTAGCCTTGACTAATAAGCGTAGTATCATAACTACATTTATTACATGTGTGTATATATATAATTTTTTTTAGGCCAAATCAGCAGTATGTGCACTCGGACTCTGATGACCACTCGAGTGGCGACGCCAAAAGAAAACGTTTTGCCAAAGCACCTGATGTGGGTTTCCCAGGTATTGATGCAATGCATTTATTTTATATAGGCACTTTGGAAATGATCACTGCTACAGTTAATAATAATAATAATAATAATAATAATAATAATAATAATAATAATAATAATAATAATAATAATAATAATAATAATAATAATAATAATAATAATAATAATAATAATAATAATAATAATAAACAGTTAAACAAATTAGTCTGACCATGTACCGACAAATTGAGCATTTTAATTTGATTGGACTTCTGCGTTTCTTGCAGTTATTCTATAGTTGGCCCAAAATATATACATTGTGAATAACATGCCAACTAAAATATGTTGTAGGACAGACTCCAAAATCGAGCCGGTCTCGTAAGGCGCTAAGATCCGGCAAGCCTCCAGTTGTGTGGCCACTAGGCCAAGAGTCTACAATGAATGGTATGTTGCTATGAATGTTAAAATGCCAACTAGATGACTGTTTAAACATGATTTGTAGCATCTTCAATTCTCACCCTGGCTTACCTTTTTTAGATTCTTTGGATGGTGGCATGATCTACAGCTATTTAGATTTGTTGCAGACTCCTGATCCAAATAACAGTAAGTGAACCCATATCTGTGTTCTTGTGAGGAGCTTGCTGGCAGGAGCTTGCTGGCATCATGCATGCAACAGAATACATGTTTACAATGTATGCATGCCAGCCCACTACAAAAATTCAAAGCCTTCACAACTTACAAGCAATGTCACAATAAAAATGTGTAGTTGTACATAATGCTTTTATATTGAGCACAATTTCCACCATGTTTGAGTCGCAACTTATTTTACATTTCCCCTTTGTAGATCTGGTTACTAGCAACTACCGGCAATCGCTAACTCAACATAATGGTGAGTTATCAAGCAGTCTCATAACATAATATTCTGGCATGTTTAAAATATCTGTATTGTCTCGCATTGTCTTTGATATTTTTATTAAAGTAGTATTTGGCAGTGCACGTGAAATCAGCTGAATGGAAATCAAACATTTTCTCACATGGGGGATTACAATAGCGTCATTTGCTAATAACTTTGTGTATTTCCCACTGTGTTTCAGCCGAGATGCCAGGATTGGATATCGCACAGTACCACCAGCTCCAGCAGGCCTCACATGTCCAGCAGCTGCAAGATCGACAAAGTGCAAGTAGTGGTATGATACTGTACTCTTTCAGTAACAGTGTTTTGAGAGACGGGGATACAACTCCTTACACCCCTTCCTGACATAGAGCGACGCAAGCGAGCGAGAAAAAGTGATTAAAATGTATTAGTTTCAATCAGACTATCCTGACCTGCCGCGAGCGACAGTGAACTGAGCAGCGATGTCGTTCACCCCTCAAATATTCGCTCACTGTGTCTCTAGTTGAGCGATTACGCGGCCGAGTCCCGCACCTAAACACTTTTTATTGGTCGAGAATCGCAGGCTGCTTTGCCCCCTGTTCCAGGTAACACACACTCTGACACGCGCTGCGTCATATCAGGACAGTGTCGTGCGCGATTTCGTCTCCAGTTCGCTCGCTTGCTGCCTGTCAGGAACCGGTGTTAGTGATTATGACATGTATGTTAGTTTGACTGACAAGTCAGATTTTGTATTTATTTTTAAATATAATGATTTGTTTCTACAGGGATGTCGGGATGCAGCTCGGGGCAATACAACAGTCCCCCTGGTCTCTCACAACATGCACAAAATGGTATGCCATTTTAGAGGGAACTACCACCAGTTTGATCCAATGCAGTCAAACTATAGTGAAATATATAACTATGATTTTGTTTCTACAGGGATGTCAGGATACAGCTCAGGGCACTACAACACCCCATCTGGTGTTTCACAGCGTAGACAGATGGCCGGCGATGACGAGCAGCTTATGAAAGGCAAGTCTATTGGACATGGTGTAATTCCTCGTGTGATTTGCTGCTTATTTTTATTTCTCACTTAATGATTTGAACTCTTCTTCTGAAGACCTTACCATCCAGAAGATGAATTCAATGCTTGCTGAATTACTTGTGGTGGTGAAGGATCTGTCCAGAGATGTGCAGTTCATCAAGACCGAGTTGGCTGAGGGCAACATATCGGGTGGGACCAGGGGACACGGGGTGGCCACCACAACCACTATGCTCCCCTTCCAGCTGCCAATCGCCAGTGAACAAGACTTCAATGAGGCAGAATCATTACTGATGGAGCAATCAGTCCGTCAAAAGATGGTAATTTATTGAACTGCATTCATTTATCAAATGTAGATCATTTCAGTGTGGTCTTGTTCAGGGGAAAAATGTGTTTAGCACTTTCTAGTTCAAAACGTGTTAGAGCTTGTATATCTGCTATTTATGAAACGTTTTGAAATTGTTCAAATATACCGTTTACATATGGACAGGAGGGTTAATGTGGTTAAACCTAACGACTGGCATGGGCTGGAATATCAGTGCATGCATAAAGTGTGTGTATAAACAAGTTGGTTGCTCTGTGTTCATAAAATAAATGTTATGCTGTTTCTAACGCAGGGCCTTCATTTTCTTCTCTCTGATTTAGATTTCTCGCCTGGCTTTGGTAGGAGGCACCAATTCAGAGAACCTGATCAGACTGATGTTGAAAACTGCTATGACCAACGCCCTGGCCAGTGGGTTCAACTGGGCTGGAAAGAAAAACAAGCGTGGTTCAGAAAGCAAGAAGCCATTCAAGCACACAACACTACAAGCCTGCATGTTTGGTGAGCTTCCTCCCCTGCAAACTACTTCATTGGTTAAGTTTAGGTAGTGAGGCATGACTGTCTGCTGGTGATTCAGAATATAATTATGCTGTTGCAAAAACTTAAAAAAAAAGTGTTATGTTGGAATAAAGTGATGAAAGTGCAACCTATAAGAAATGGACAACGTAATTGGTGAGCTTTAGAGGCGCATGGATACACATTGTATTGCCTAGATGGTGTCAGGCTAGGCGATTGCTTCTCTTTCCTGTCCAGTCTAACTGGATGCTGACTGTAGCTTGTTACTTACTGTAGACCTACAGAGTGAGTAATTGAGTGATTAAAAAAAATCGCACTCGTGTGAAGTGAGGGGCGCTCTTATCATCGTACATCATCTCACCTCTCTTCCTCACTTTTTCATTTTTGTGTCTATCAGCTGCTGCTCGACAGTTTGACCCCAAGCTGACCGACCAGGACTACTGCGAAACTGTCAAGAAGTGGCTTCGTTATGCGCCAGACCGGGAGGGAGGCATCTCAAGGAACCGAAGTGACCCAAACTTAAGTCAAGCGAGCCCGGCTGGGTCTGCGGGGGAGCGAAGAAGCAATGACAATCCGTACCATTAGAAGAGACCTGAAGACCATAAAGGGTGAAAATGTCTCCTTCACGATAGCAGCGGTCGGGCAGCCCGAGAAGCAGTATAGCATCACTAACGCCTTCACCAGCCACGACATAGGCCTGTCACAGTACACCTACCCCATCCCAAAGCTGATGGAGAAATACGTGCACCTACGTCAACTACCTATACCGCTCATCGACGACGCCACCCCGACCCTGCTCATAGGATCCGACCACGCACACCTCATCGTCCCAACGGACCGGGTCCACATCGGGCCCAGAGGCTGTCCAGCAGCGGTCGAGACCCGCCTGGGTTGGACACTACAAGGCCCCCTCTCCGGGTCTTCCAACCGACCGACAGCCACTCGCTGTCTCTACACGAGGATAAACGAAGAAGACACCACCCTCTTGCAGAACGTCGAGAGGCTATGGACATTAGACGCGATGCCCTTTAAGAATGAAAAGAAACTTGTTCGCTCAAAGGAAGACACTTATGCCATAGCCCTCCTCGAGCAGAAGACAAAGAGAGTCGAGGTCAACGGAGTGATGAGATACGCAACTCCACTCTTGAGGCGAGAGGGTATGCCCACCCTCCACGCCTCAAGAGAAGCGACAGAGCGATATCTACTGAACACCGAGCGGCGTCTAGCTAAAGACCCAACTCAAGCCACTGTGTACCGCGCTGAGATCGACAAGCTGATCACAGCGGGACACATAAAGAAAATTGACATTCAAGAGGCCGACCAGACGACTGAATCCTGGTACGTGCCCCACCACAAGGTCCACCACAACGGCAAGGATCGCATTGTATTCAACTGCAGCTACCAGATCGGACTACAGAATCTGAATAAAGAACTCTTGCCCGGCCCGACACTCGGCCCCTCTCTCCTCGGCATACTACTACGTTTCCGCCAAAACAAGGTGGCCATCAGCGGCGACATCAAAGGGATGTTCCTGCAGGTGCGACTAGTGGAGGAGGACAAGCCCCTGCTGCGGTTCCTATGGAGAGAGAGGATCAAAGATGAGCAACCATCCATCTACCAATGGGAGGTCCTCCCCTTCGGCACCACATGCAGCCCATGCTGTGCTACGTTCGCACTTCAAAAACATGTGACAGAAGACCCTGAAGCTGACGAGGAGGTCAGACAAAGTGTAGAGAGGAGTTTCTACATGGACAACTGTCTGCAAAGCGTCTCGACGCCAGAAGAAGCCGAAGCCCTCCTGCTCAAGCTCCGCGCCTCACTGATCAAAGGCGGCTTTGATCTCCGGCAGTGGGCCAGCAGTGACCCTCAAGTACTTCGCAGCCTCTCCCCAGAGACAAAGGCAGCAAGCAGCGAGACCTGGATGGCGACCACCCCAGGTGAAGCACAGGAAATTACATTGGGCCTAGTCTGGCGCTTCAAAACAGACTCGCTCCATTACAAATACACACCCCTGACCCCGGAGCAGGGAAGGTCGACCCCTCTACCGACCACCAGACGGAGCGTATACAGAACACTCGCAAGTCAATACGACCCGCTGGGGTGTATCCTACCTTACACCACTCGGGCGAAAATTATTGTACGAGAGCTGTGGGACAAGGAACAGGGCTGGGACAACCCCATACCCGACCACCTAGCTTCCACCTGGAGAGAGTGGGAGAGAGAACTCAGCTCGCTCCAAAATGTGAACATACGCACAGTGCGGCTGGCAGGGCTCGAGACTAACGATGTCCCGACGTCCCGGGGACGATCAAAGATTGATTTGGGACGAACAGAAATCTTTGCTGGGACGCATCCGGGACGGAGAGGATTTTTTTTTCACAGGAAATGTCAATTGGACGACTGTCAGTGCGCGCATATATTGCTGTCAAATGGTTAATGTCTCGTGCTGACTAAGTTCACTGAAGTCTAAACGTAGCGTGATTTGCCAAATCCAATGACTATCTCCGCCTCCCAACGCAGCAATACGCTCATCCAGCATCAAGTTACTTCCTACCCACCTCTCCTCCGGTACAGTACTGCAGCTACATGCTAGCTAACCTAGCTCATGTTAGCGTCGTCACTGAACCACCTCGCGTACACAATTAATGACATGTTGCGGACAGCCATATCGGTGACAATGTTTAGCTTTTAGTGCCAAATGATAAGAGTCTGAGGCGGAGTCTCAAAAGAGAATGTTGAATATTTATTGTGCAAAAATCACAACATCCTCTCCAACGGAGCCTTGTAGCCGAGTAGGGTATATCTGCAGAGCCACTTGGTAACGAGTGCAACACCGTGTAATGTCCGTGTGGATCGTTGGAGTAGGGTATATCTGCAGTGCTGCAGCCCCGTATAGATTTGTATTAGTATCATAATCAATCACCTGTTGTTGAATAAATACCATTACTTTCTAGTTATTACTAAAAAACAGTATATATAAAACAGTAGCTGTATAAAAAAAATAAAAAAAAAGTATAATTTATATAATTTAATTTAAAAAAAAAATGTATGCACTGGTATTTTTGGGACGGTTACATTCACTTTGGGACGGTTAAAATTGTATTTCGGGACGGTTCTGGGACGGTGGTGAAAAAAGTTAGTCTGGAGCCCTGGCGGCTGGAGACGTGCCAGATGGACCTGCACGTCTTCAGTGACGCCTCGGAAGTGGCCTACGGCTCGGTGGCCTACTTGCGGGCCCGAGAGGAGGGAGGAGAAATACACACAGCCTTCATCCTGGCTCGCTCAAGGATAGCCCCCCGCAAGCAACAATCGATCCCGCGTCTAGAGCTCTGCGCAGCTCTGGTAGGCACGCAACTCGCCACGTTAATCCAACGTGAACTCACCATCCCGGTGCAAAGAACAATCTTGTGGTCAGACTCCATGACCGTACTCACATGGATCCAGTCCGATTCTTGTAGATACAAGGTCTTCGTGGGAGTCAGAATCACAGAGATTCAAGACCTGGTAGGATCAGCGTGCTGGAGGTACGTGGACACGAAACAGAACCCAGCCGATGTCATCACACGGGGGATGTCCCTAGATGACCTCACACGTCCCAATATCTATAGTGACGGTCCTGAGTTCCTCAAGCTCCCGGAGGAGGAGTGGCCTACCCCCACCCCACGGGAGGCTAGTCAAGAGGAGGCAGAGATCAAGAAATCTATGTTCTGTGGGTTGACGCACATCCCAGTCCCCACTGACCCTAACATAGACGACTGCCTCACCTTTGAGAGTGCGCAGCTAAAAACATTCCTGTGGCACCACCCTGAGGTTCCCCCCACTACAGACATTGACGCATCGAACTACGCAGAGGCAGAACTCCTTCTGCTACAGCGAGCCCAAAGAGACTCGTTCCCCGACGAGCTAGACTGCCTGCAGGGAACAAAGCCAATCCCGTCAGACAGCAGACTGCTCCACTTGGCCCCTGAGCGCGACACCCATGGCCTCATCAGGGTGGGTGGTCGTCTGAGACGGGCCCCGGACTTAACGGATGACGTCAAGTTTCCTATAGTCCTCAACAGCCGACACAAGGTCACTGAGCTCATCATAAAGAAATACGACGAGGATGTGCACCACGCTGGGGCAGAGAGAGTCTTCGCTGAGATCCGACGTCGCTATTGGATACTGAATGGAAGAGAAGCAGTACGTCGCTTCCAGCGGACTCGTCTAGACTGTCGCAAGTGGCGAGCACAACGCCCTCGAGTACGTCTCAAGTGATGTAGCAGATGTCGACCCAGTCACCCCCAACACTCTCTTGATGGGGCGGCTGGACCCCGCGCTTCCACAGACGGTGTACAGACCTGAAGAAGCGAACGGCCGAAGAATGTGGAGGTACAGTCAAATATTGGCTGACAAGTTTTGGAACAGTTTCCTTCTCCACTACCTACCGTCTCTCCAAACCCGTCAGAAATGGGTAAAGGACAGAGACAACTTACAAGTGGACACAGTCGTTATGATCATAGACCAGTCACTACCCCGAGCTATGTGGCCGGCCGGCCGCGTAAGCAAAGTGATCACTGGTGCCGACGGAAAGGTCAGAGCGGCAGAAGTTATTGTCCAGGGGCGGACCTACACTCGACCCGTGGCGAGGCTGATAGAGTTGCCGAGGCTCCCTGACTCCCCCGATGACGATCATGACCCACTGACTTTGTAGATTGCCCTACTCCCCACAACAGACATTGAGCAGTTGACTGGACTATTAATCTGTCTCCTTTAACTAATTAGGTGCGGACTAATTAGGAGGCGGCTGTTGTGAAGGGCCAGATTAAACTGAGAATCTACCTTTATTGTTTGATATACTTTGTATATTATTTATATATATACACGGAATATCCCTTTACCTGCATTCAAACCAGAGTAATATTCGCTCTCCCTATTGGACAGCGCCCCTAGGCGCCAGCGCGCAGGCCCCCAACGGCAGGTTCAAAGACAAGTTCAGGCATGTCAGGACATGCCCGGAGACAGCGTATTGATACCAGACAAAGACTGCGGTTTGGGACTAGATATTCACTTAAGTATATATACGGCGCAGGTGCGCAGAGTTGTTGTTCATCCCGAGTCAACGTGCAGTGAAGTGAGCAACCGTGCGTCTAACAGAGCGTTGAGAACCAAGTGCGAATAGAATAGTAAAGTGTCAGAGTTTAATGCAGTAACGTCGAGTTCGACCTAATCTAATGTGAAGTAAATAGTCGTTCATTTATTGTATATCGTGCGGCCACAGTTCGTTCGTGTGTAGCATTACCCAGCGGTTCGTTGTGTCTTTAGCTAGTGTACTTAGCCAGGGTGTGTGGCCTAAATACGTCGCCCACACCCGAGGAGTCCTAGGCGGAGAACCGTTGGACATGTACACAGGAGAATCGGCGTCGGCGATTGCAGAACCATTACTGGTTGGATTATATTGATTTGGAACGTGTTACCCGGAGAAGAGCATCGTTGATTTCCACTATCGTTTGGGATTCAACCTCGTGAGGATTACAACTCGGGCTGGCCTCGTGGACGGAGGCTGGCTAGCTGTCATCAATGCTATCGAGCATTTGGATTACAATTATTGCTTCGCTGCTGATCAAGGGAGTTACAAGGACCGACTCCTGTACCTGGAGTCTCTTTATTCCTCATTGAATTGAGTACCCGAACATTCCTCTACCCTCCAGGCCTTACACCCCCGGAGGGAACCCATTGTCTCCAGGCGGTACCCGCGTTGCCTTATATAGTTGCTATTATACGACAGGTGGTGTCAACTTAGACCCATCGTAGGATTCCTGCTATTCTTAGTGACTCATGCTATTGACTGACTTTACGCATATTCTTCGCCATACAAGCGCGACCCTAATTCTCATTCTGTAACCTAATGTTGCATAATAATAATAAAATACCCTCAAATACTATTTCTTTGTCAATGCCGTGTTCTTGTGGGTGTTCACCATCTATATTTGATGTACTGTCTGGCCAGTAATTAAAGTACATAACTAGCAGTGGTTTAATCTATCACAATCTTTAATACAGTCAGGGTTTTGTAACCCCTCAGTTACAGACACTGTTCTTCCATGGACGGCATCTACTTGAATGACTTGCTGCTTCAGCCTGTTCTTGGAACCGAAGTGACCCAAACTTAAGTCAAGCGAACCAGAGTAAAACTTAGGGTACCCCAGCACACACTGTTTCCCTGGTTCATACAGTACAAGGAATTACCCTCATGGACACTGTTCTTCCATGGACGGCATCTACTTGAATGACTTGCTGCTTCAGCCTGTTCTTGCAGTGTTTATTTTTTAAATTTTAACCTTTATTTACCCAGGGTAGATTTTCAGCTACGCCCTGCTTCACATTCACAGAGTTCCATTCACACCTGGGAGCTGCCCAGTACAACCAGAGTCTGACACTGTTGGCCACTGAGCAACTCCACTGGAGCAGTTGGGGGTTTAGTGTAGGGCTGGGCGATATGGAAAAAAATCATATCGCGATAACGATATGATAATTTTATTTTATTTCTCGATATCGATAATTATCGAATTGTTATAAGTATATAAAAAAAAAAAAAAATTAACAACAGATGTATGTTTATTTTGCAGCAATTCTTTGTCATTGCCGTCATCTTTAGTGTTACATCCCCTCACACTCCAGTTCTCAGGCTGCAGCTGGTTTAAAAGCTAAAGTAAACCGGCTTCTCTGCTGGCTGTGGCTCCAGAGGAGTTGAACAGTTCTGGCTCTGCTAGTTTATTTTCGATCTTTTGGCGCTTTTTTGGTGGACAAACCACCGCACATGTGCACTGTGACTCGTGACTGGAGTCTAGTTCTGCTAGCACACATAGCCTACTGTGTACAGACGGTTTCAAAATGTATTTTAAATTAGAAAGCAAACAAAATAAATGGACAAGAGAAAAATAAATCTGAATTTGGTCAGTATTTTGGACAAGCAAAGCCATTACTTTAAGTTGCAGGCAAGAAAGACAAGTCTGTCCACTGTCTCTGGTTTTAAAACAGCCCTGTTGCAGGTAAAAAAAAAAAAAAAAAATTTTTAAATTTCGATATTCGATATCGATTATTAAAATATATCGCGATATTTATCGTTATCGTTATATCGCCCAGCCCTAGTTTAGTGCCTTGCTCAAGGGCACTTCAGCGGTTGGTGTTAATGGTATGGGAGAGAGTTATATGGGAGAGTTATAGAAACATTAGCATAACATAACGGTACACAAAATCCACGGTTCGGTACGTACCTCGGTTTTGAAGTCACGGTTCGCTATTATTTTCGGTACAGTGGGGGGGATACAAAAACTTTTGCTTTTCATTTATCTATTTATTTAACTGTATTAAACAATATAAAACGAATTGGCCATAATTGACTGAGCAAACTAATGCTTACTGCTGTAACCTACTATTAACACCAGTGATGCCACAGATTACTTGTAAAAGTAATCTGATTACTGATTACTCCTTTAAAAAGTAATCTAAGTTACTTTACTGATTACTTGATTATCAGAGTAACTTAGTTACTTTGAAAGTAACTAGGTTACGAAGTCGTCGTCGTTCCCCCAACAGTTTTTTTTAAACGCTTTATTGAAAGTGCATAAATTGTTTTTAACTTGTTTCTCTGCACATAACGTAAATTGTTAAACTAGTGCTTCAGCTTCTGTACCATCAAGTATGGTAAAGCAACAGTCTATGATGCTCACAGCATTAGAGCAGCCAGCCAGTGGTTTTACAAAACCAGTGTATCACATCTAACAAATGCAGGCTGAACTATTCAATTATATCAACTGTAACTATTAAATTGTTTTTATAAATGTCTCTCTATAAACATACAATCAGTCTCTCTTTAACATGTAAATTAACTGTAAATCTGGCAAATAAGAGCTTTTGCTCTGCCACCATCAAATATACATTAATCAAAAGGGAAAGAAACAATCTCTCTCTTTTGCTGTTTGGCTGGCCTCCGTGTCCTCCTGTACCTAGTCGAAGCGTCGGCTAGTGTTGTGATTCCAGATGCTTTCAATGCAATTGGATGTGCTGTTTTTAGCGGTAGACAGTATTTTGTTTCCTCCGCATATGAATGTTTTTTTCACCCGGCTTAGCTGACACAAACGTGAAGTAGTGACTGAGGCTACGTTTAGACGAGCGTTTTGGGGTGGAATTCTCCGTACAGACGAGGCTGTAACGGCGGAGCCCTGCTGTCACACGATTGGCGCATATGTCAAATGACGTGCTGTGAAGACCCGCCCTACTCTGCCTCTGATTCGCAGACTGTGGATGGGGAATGTGATTGGACCAAAGCAGAGTCACTCACAGACAGAGGGTCCAGTCACGCCGCGGGACACATTGTGTATTTGACCCTTTCACTGCCACACGACGTCACTCCCAAATAAGAAAAACAGCTCAAAATGTATTTTTGACTGTCGAAAACGAAATAAAATACTGCATTCCACCTGCATTATGAATTTATGATGAGATAGTAACGAAATAGTAACGCACAGCCACTTGGACAAGTAACTGCAATCAGATTACTGGCTTTTAAAGATTAACGCGTTAGATTACTATTTTCGGGGAAAAGTAATCAGATTACAATAACGCGTTACTTAGTAACGCGTTACTGGCATCACTGATTAACACTTAAGTAAATCTGAAGATTATTATATAGCAGATGCCTTGGAGGATAAGTCTTGGACAACTGTAGATCATCTGAGCTCCACTGTGTTTAAATTCAAATCCTCTGCCATTGTTATTTAACCCTTGTGTCTGAAAACTAAAGTATTATACTCTTATTAGGGGACTAAATTGAAAAACTCCATAAAAAGATTATGTTGAAATAATTTCCCACTTTCTTTTCCATAAATATTTTATTCAACTTCAGCCCTAATCATAACCATTTTTATATTTTTTTTGTAATGAAATACTCCCACTTTTCTGAAAAGAGTTGTTAAATATGAGGTGGTTATGATCGGGCTGAAGTTGAATAAACAATTTATGAAAGAGAGTAAAAAAAAATACAAGATAATTAAAAGATTATGCCACATATTATATTGGCTACAAACATAATCACTGCAAAGTTATCAAACAAATAAGAATCTGATCAGACACAAGGGTTAAGTTGTTGTTCCCTTTCTAATTTCCTCAAAAACATCTAGTCTAGTTAATGTGATCAATATTATTTGACAATTGATGCTTTTTGTTGGACATTTTTGTTTCAGTCAGTGAGCTCATACTTTGAGCTCATAAATTTATAGTTAAAATGATTGAGACAACGCAATCTTGTCTTCGTTGTGCATGAATGCGTGTGCTCACCACACACGATACGTGTGTCACTATTCTGGCAGTGGCTATATATAGTATTGTTAATGAAAGGTCTGTTATAAGGTCTGTTATTTAATGTTTGTGTAAAAGGTTAACTGGTCACTGTGGAAGTATGATGAGACCCTCTTGAAAGAAAAAAATAAATTTTTATATTAAAGCCATGTTGTCATTTTTGTTCACACATTTTTGGAAATATGGTCATATAAGAATTTTGAACAACAATAGTGTGTTTAACAGCAGGAAAAAAACATGTAATGTTATGATGTATACATATCAGCAGCAATATTTTAATGTAAAATGTACATTAATCAGTATTGATTCCTTAACTTTACAAGTTACAAGTAGATGTACAAGTTACAAATGTACAAGTAGATTACCATTTAGATGATGGTTGAATAAACATTGATGCCTAACATTGATTCAATATAAAATCAACTAAAATGTGCATGTAGATTACCATTTAGATGATGGTTGAATCAACATTGATATAGTATCAGTTATGGTTGACACCTAACGTTGATTCAACATGTAAGTCATAGACAACGATTTGTATAATTTCGATGTCAGGCTTCAACATAGATTCAATATTTCTGCCTAACCCTATTTCAACGTTGATTCACACATTTTTTGCTATCTGGGTTGTGTTCTCATGTGCAGTTTCGGTGGTAGCTGCTTAGCTTGCGTGCTAGCTGGGTGAGCTAACTGTTAGCCAGTTAGCTGTTAGCTGCGGCGCTGGCTCGTTATGTTCACTAGGCCAGGAGCGTTAGCTTGTTGCTACCAGTCGGCCTGTGTTGGCTGTTAGCTTATGCTACACCGTTGAACATTAGCCGTGAGGATAACAGGCCATAACACTCTGACTACGACGTCATCTTTGACAGAGGATGTTAGTCGGCCCTACACCGTGTTGCCCCGCCAGCGAGGACTTTCGTCAACATGGAGAGACCAGTGGTTGCAGTCCTCTCAGCCTGTGCTCGTGGTGTAGGTAAGAGTCCTTCTGGACGCTTAACGCCTCTTCCTTCCTTCCCTTCTAAATGTTTTGTAATAACGATGTTTTCCAAAACGTATGTTGCTGCACTACATTGGGGATACGACATGTGTTGTGTGTGAATTGTCTTGTCGCTGGTATAGTTTCTCTCTACCTAGAAAATCAATGTTGTTTTTTACGTGAGTAAAATGAACTGGTTTGGTTGTGATGAGAACTTGTGTGTTCATGTAACGTTAGTTAACGTGGTTAAGCTCACAACCCTGCAAAGCTATGCTTAGTGACATATGATCGAGGGGTGAGTCCTTCTCTCAGCCTGTGATGACAATAAACGGGTAGCGTGTTCACATATTAACAGGGCAGTACCTGTTCAACCAGTCGTATCGAGGGTAAGGTGGGGAGGGGTGATTTCCCCCCGGTTTCCCTGGGGCTTCCCCCCTCCTCTCAAACATGTTTTGTTTACAATAATTGTTTCCCTATGTTTGTGGGGATACAGTGTAATCCCTCAGCTTCTGCTGGGGTTGTGCTCCTGCTTGAGAAAACGTTTTTTTCCTAGGGAAAAGATTGTTTTGGTCGCTATCATGTGGACTTAGCAAGGCCTGTGGCCAGTACGTAATCGAGGACTTGTGTCTTCTCTCGTTCCTCTTACGGTAATGAGAGTGTACTTTTGCCTTTTTTGTTGTGATGGAGGGTTGTGTGTGTCGTTAAGATCCACAACTGGGTTATGTGTTGGCCTACAGAAGTCACATGTGTAAGCTCTGGTACCGGGGCTCTTAAAGGGGCCCTCTCTGGGTCTGTGTTTTTCTTTGTAAAATTCAGATGGCAGGTTTCGCACATGAGTCTATGTGAAGCTGTTAAACGCTTCATGTAGCATGCTATGACTGGTGTCATGGCTCTACTTTGTCATTACATCGTATCAGGGGTGAGGGGTCATAAAGGGGTGAACTGGTAAAACCTTCCTCTCCCTTTTTCTGATTGGTCAGGGGTTAAAACCCCCTGTCCTTCGGGCTTCCTGTCACGTTGCTGGATCAGCGCGTTACAGGGTAGGGGGGGGGGGGGGTGGGGAGGGGGGGAGGGAGTTTCCTGGTCCCATGCCATATTGGGTGGTGGACCACGGAAATTCCCCCGCCATAGAGTACGTCACTGGGCACGTTTCTATTGGTAAGACTTCCGTGGGTTA
The DNA here is from genome assembly GCF_963971535.1 of Notolepis coatsorum. Taxonomy (NCBI): domain Eukaryota; kingdom Metazoa; phylum Chordata; class Actinopteri; order Aulopiformes; family Paralepididae; genus Notolepis; species Notolepis coatsorum. Next base: position 22,225,529 of record NC_140172.1, read on the forward strand.
TTCAGGCTCAATGTTATGGACCTCTGTTACAGGGAGTTTCAGAGCCTCCTCCTCAGGGAGTTCAGAGCCTCCTCCTCAGGGAGTTTCAGAGCCTCCTGCGAGTTCAGACCCTCCCTCCCAGTGAGGGAGCCTCCTCAGAGTTTCAGAGCCTCCTCCTCAGATTGTCAAGGTGAGTAGAACTTAAAAAGAAGTTCTGCTCTGTTGTATGTGTATTGAGCTTGGTGGGTGATGCAATGCAGTAAAGACGTTTGTTTTTCTGCTCTGCTCCCTACTGGTAGTGTGTGTATTGGGTCAGAGCCTCCTCCTCAGGGTGTTTCAGAGTCTTCTCCTCGGGGAGTTCAGAGCCTCCTCTGTGAGTTAGAGTCTCCCTCTCAGTGAGGGAGCCTCCTCAGAGTTTCAGAGCCTCCTCCTCGGAGAGTCCTAATCCAATTGTTACATTGCAATATGTCTTTTCAATCTATTGCTCACATGGGAAGTCTCTCTGGGGGTTCCCCGTCCTCTCCTTTTTTAGGAGGTGGACGGGGTATTGTTTAGGGAGTTCCCTGACTCCTCGCCTTAAAGGTCTGTTGAGTCATGGTTTTCCCCCCGTCATAGGGGTGCGTCGCTCCCCGTCCCCTCTTATGAAGTATGGTTGACGGGGTGGTGTTTTTCCCTCAGCCGCGTCGCATGGGACCCATGTCCGTATTTTTTTCTTTTCTGTAGAAAATGAAAAATAAAAAAACTACTTCTTGTCGCTCTCCCAGGCGGCTTGGAGGAACGGTATCTGGTGTCTTGTTAGACTATCCATTGATGTGTTTTGGGTCTCGACGTGTGTACATAGTGCTGGCCCGGGGTGCTTCTGATAGGGATCATGCATGGGCTTGCGCGCCTTGGTTGCTCATCATTGAAACAGCGTTTTTATGGGGCAACTGGGATGGAGTTTGTCTCTTCCGAGCGCCAGTTTACTAGGTTTGTCTCGACGAATTCTTGTTCATATCTGGGGGATGTTAACGGAATAGATCAAAGCATAGGTAGAGGGGTCTCACGCCCTTGGGGTGGGCCACCGAGCGCGGTACGAAAGGGACCGTCTGGGTGGCGCCCTCTATAATGTTTTGGATCGACATGCGTACCTACCCCCTCCTAGTGTTGGGGATGTCGGTGCGATTAGGGCACGGGACTGATTCTGGTCGCGCCGGTCCAGGTCAGTTAACCCGTTGTCCGCTGGGGACGCAGATCTGCTGTTCTGGTACCCTGAGGGACTTATGCTTTTTTCGGGGGGAAAAATGCCGGGTCGGCCCGGGTGTTGCAGGGTTTGATGTTATGGAGATGTTCGTGGTTGTGATTACTACGTATTACCCCTCACTGTTGCTTGGTCCATGTTGTGTTGTACCTTGCACTGCGCTAAGGGGGCCTGGTCCTTCTCCATTCTTTTCGCCCCTCTCTTCTCCTGCTTAAGCATGGCTGGGAGGGGGCTGTTGAGGTGATTCTTATGGAACTCCTCTGGCATCCCTGTGTACGTCCCGGTCCGCCGGGCCCGGTCCGAAATTGTTTCGTCGACCCGTAGGCCTGGGATAACCCCTTTTTGATAACTGAAACACTTGTACTGCGGTATAGCCAGTGTATATGTTTGAGTTTTTTCTTGAGGTTATAGGAACAACCACCTCATGTTTGAACCAAGGGGGTGGTTGGTTCCCTGGTGTGTTGGAGCGGAGTCAACTCTCGGGTTAGTCCGTTTGAGTGTGCCCCCGCACGTTTCATGACGTCTGCCAATCGTGTCAGCCTTCTCTGCCTCGACCCCTCTAGAGAGTCGGGGGATTTTTGTGGAGGCTGTGACATGGTGCACAACAATGCCAGCATACGCCCCTTCCGCCGGGGTGCTGTTTCAGCTGACCCCTTTGGCACCTGTCTAGTCCGCAGTGCTCCAGGCTCAGGTCAAGTGCCTGTTGCCTGGATTGAGGGATCGACCTCTTCTGGGGGTCGTCTCCCGGGTGCGCTGCCTGCTCCCGCTGTGGGTGTAGCCTCTTGAGTGCTTCGAGCTTACAGCCATGTCAACCTGAACACGCCCGATCTCTTTCGATTTCGGAAGCGGTATAGGTTCAGGCCTGGGTTGTACTTGGATGGGTGACTGCCTGAGTATACCAGGATCAGTGAGCTAGGCGGCGTGCTATAGGGGGGGAAGGGCCTGCTCTTGGATGGGCCCTGTCCGAATACGCTGGCGATGTGGGGGGCGGTGTCACTAGTGACCGCCTGGTGAGGTCTCGATGCTGTGGCTTCATTGGCCTCTCCAGGTCCCCTTTTTCCGGGGGGGTCCAGTCCCTTCTGGGTCTGGGTCCTCCTTCGCGCTCCGCTGCTTCGGCCTTGCCACGGGTTTGGTTTTTTCTCTTGACCCCATGATATTGGGGGTGGTAACGGGGGTTTGTTCCTTTCCGTTCGTTCCCTAGTGGCATGCGGGTTGTGCGTTTGTGTAGTCGTGGGTACGCCCCACGGTCTGCTCACCCTGTGCGTTGAGTTGCTGAAGTCTCCTCTACGCGCAGTCGGATCCGATCCCCCCCGTCCTCCGCTAGGGAGGTTCGGGGGGGCTCGGGTCCTCCCCGGTTCTGATGGTTGTGGGGGGCCTCAGCGGGTACATTTGTCGAGCTTAAGCTCTGCTCAGCTCCTGTGTTGCAATATGACGCTGAGCTATACGAAATATAACGTACGGTCAGGGAACAAAATAAGCACCCGCCAAGCGCCAATGGCGTGTAGATTTAAGGTTTGGCGAGTAAAAATGAGAGGTCTGCCCGCCACCTGGCGTGTAGTTCATATCGATACTCTTATTTTGAAAATCCTGTGCGGGTCTCATTTCCGCCCCAAGCGCAGCTCCAGTCATAATATCTATGGCTCCGTCAGCTAGCAACGTTCGGTTCATATGATACTCTCATTTTGAAAAAAACCTGTGGCAACTCGACGAGTCATATCCGCCCAGTCCGTGCTATTGTCTGCGGCGCAGGTCGGTCAAGCAGAGGAGCAGCGCTACACAGCAGTGAGGCTATTTTGCGATCCGAAATAAGTCTGTGGTGTTTTTTTTTTCTCACAACGGGTCAAATGCATCTAACACGCTTTGCATCGTCGCCATTCCTTTATGCCCACATCGCCCGAAATGAACGTTAAGTTAGCGTAAGCTAACAAGCTAATCCTGATCAGAGGCAGAGGCAGAGCCAGACTGGGGAAAGGGTGTGTGTGTGTGCGTGCGGTTGGAAAGACGATGAAGTCAGTCAGGAGTATATTATAGTAAACTGAGGATTACTGAGGATGGACAGATAATGTTGATATTCAAATATAAAAAAGTTTTGAGAGGAGTGGAAGTTTGAAGACAGACTAGACTGTCAATATGATGCAGGGGTGGTGAGTTGAAACAGTGTGAATGAATGAGAACTTTATTTAACAGATTGCAGAATGGGTACAATACAGTACGGCTCAATACACACAATTGTTAAGGGGATGCAGACCAGAGAAAGACGTTTGTCTTGTTTACATCAGGGTCCCCCATTGTGTGTGTGTGTGTGTGTCCCAACCGACCCCACTTCTATGTTTCAATAAATTATTTGCATTTAAAACTATTAACGCTGACTCATTCCTTCAGCCCACTCAAAATTATGCTTATATTCCTTATGTTGTTTATGATATTAATTGAAAATAGCATATGAGAGTATTATAGTAATAATAACACATGGCGATATACTAAAAATCTATTTATAATTTTTGGCTGGTAAAAAATCTGCCTGGCTGGTAGTTTTTCAAATCTACCAGCCAAATGGCTGGTAAGTCAAAAAGTTACGTTTGTTCCCTGCGTACGGTTATGTATATAACCATAGTTATACGAGTATAGTGACGCTCAGCGTCAGGACTTGCCTTTTTGGTGAAAATTGGGAAGGAGCTGATGGTATGGCCACACCCCTGCTTTTGTAGGTAGCGGATGGGGGTGTGGCCAGACAGATGGTGGTAGTAAAGGTACATGTGTGAATTTATTTCAGTGCAAATACTGGATATGAAGAGTATTGCAATATGACGTTGAGCGTCACTATACTCATATAACTATGGTTATATACATAACCGTACGTTAACGTTACAAGCTCAAACCCCTTATAACTACTACTACTGTCGTGTCCATAAGTTCCCTGGCAGAATACTTTGTTTGTGAGGACAAAAGTATACAAATAGTTAGGGAATTTTAGCAAGATGTTTGGACCATCTGTGAAAAAATTTATTACCAATAGCTTTCTTCACCAAAGTGTTCCTATAGGTGTCTACTAACACCTCTCAATTTATTCAAACCCAAATCCTCTGGGAAAATTCTGGAGAGCCAATCAAAGTTAAGGAGCCCAGGGGGCTTGGGCAAAAAATATGAAAAAAATTTAAAATCAAATATTAACATGTGGGGTGACTAACTATGGGTTTTCAGGGGTGCTGAATCTATTCAAACCATTAGTTTTGAGTAAGAATGGCTCCCTGGCCATACAATATTGGTATATTATATATATAGTATAATATATTTTAAGCTATAATGTACAGCAAAAAGGGTATAATCAACGGTATGGGACTGAGGTGTTGTTGGTTTGATTCTATTCTGGAAAATAAAATATGAAAATATTGCTGTGCACATGCTCAGTAGGATACACTGTCTGCATGTGGGGAAGTCAAGTCAAGTCAAGAGTTTTATTTGTCACGGCATACGAGTATACAATGAAATGCGGGTGGTCTTGCCCGCAACGATGTGCAATACAGTGGTACAACATATAATAGAATCCAATACAAAAAACATTGTGCAATAACAGGTAACAGGTCACATGGTGTGACATCTCGGTATTTGTACATAGTTATTTACAGAGCATATAGGACATGCTAGGTAGCTTTGGTAGTGCAATACACTGTTACTGTTGCTAATACTAATTTAAAGTGGCCTTTCCTTTTGGCAATAAGTGTGGGTGTGTGCGGCATGAGTGTGTGCCCGCTCATGTTAAAGTGTTAAAGTGGCTGCTAGTGTGTGAGCGTGCACAGCGTGCGTGTCGTGTGTGTGCTCATGTGTGCTTATGTGTGGATAGTTCAGTGTTCTGTGGTACTCAATGTTCATTGTTCAAGACTCTGATGGCCTGGGGGAAGAAGCTGAGCCTAAGCCTCTCTGTCCTAGTAGCTGGGGTTCGCAGGCGTCTGCCTGACCTCAGCAGCTGAAACAGGCTGTTATTGGGGTGGTGGGGGTCTTTCATTATTCTGCAGGCTCTGGATTTGCACCTCTTGTATAGAACCTGCAGGGGAGGTAGTGCAATACCCGTGGTATAATTTTTTATTTAAAAAAAAAAAAAAAATTTGCTTCAAATTTTGCTTCTCTCTGGTACTATAAGAGAAGATAAATATAACAATTTTAAAACCCTTTGTTTATCTTTAGATCACACATTTAAAAATAACTGTTCATCTCACTTCAAACATTTTAATTGCAAATGCAGAACATGGTATTTTCTCAAGCAGACAGATGTAAACACTGTAATCTGTGTTGCATGTACCTGACAAACTGAACTGTTTATATTACAGTTAGTAACAGTTTCGTTTTTATTTAAAGATAACGAGAGAGAGAGAGAGAGAACGAGAGAGAACGAGAGAGAACGAGAGAGAGAGAGAGAGAGAGAGAGGGCGGTAGAGAGAGAGAGAGAGAGAGGTAGCGGTAGATAGAGAGAGAGAGAGAGAGAGAGGTAGCGATAGAGAGAGAGAGAGAGAGAGGCTATGCTCGGAGCATTTTAGTAACGTTACATTTTCAACAAGATTGCTGCTATTTAAACACTTGATGGAAACGGGGTAACGTTAACATTATGTTGACTGTAGTATTGTATGACCTCGACATAACGTTTAAATGTTAACGTTACTCCGTTACCATGCAGTAATTATACAAGTAGCCAGCTAAGCTAGCGGAGCTAGCAGTAGCTAACGTTAGCTGGTAGCTGTAACGTTACAACGAATCAGCTGTTGATATTATGCGCCATCAGTAGACAACGTATCATGTATTAAACTAGAGTTAATGGTTTAATGCTTCAGTCACAGTGACGTTGAAAGAGCAGCTGTCACGAACCTCTTTCATTTCTTTATGGAGATCGGCGCTGGCACTGCTCTAACACCACTTGCAAATAGCATTGGGGCAGCTTTAGCTTGTCCTTCGTTGTTTACTTGAAACCCGAAGTACCTCCAAACAGCACTTCTGCTGTTTTCTTTATCCACAAGCACAAGTTGCGGAGGCTCTGCATTTACCATCTTCAGCTAAAATGTTTGTTTACTAACTGAAGAAGACGGCTCTCTGTGACTCTGTGAGGGGGAGGGCTGGACTCGGAGGAGCCGGGGGGCAAGCGCGCTGAGCGCTCTGAACAGCGCGTCAACAACTTGCGGTAGAACACTCGCCAGCTGGTACCGATACTGCAGAAAGTATCGGTACTTCGGGAAATGAGTATCGAAGCCGTTTTAAATATTCAGTATCGATATGTATCGATACTTCGATATTTTTGACAACACTACCAGGCAGTGATGTTTCCGGTCAAGATGCTCTCTACAGCTCCTGAGTAGAAGGACTGGAGTATCTTCCCCGATACTCTGAACTTCCTTAACTGTCTCAGGTGGTAGAGGCGCTGTTTTGCCTTCTGTACTACTGTGTTTATGTGTGTTGACCATGTCAGATCCTCTTGAGATGTGGACCCCCAGGTACTTAAAGCTGCTCACCCTGTCCACGGTAGCCCCGTTAATCATCAGTGGTGTGTGTGTCTCCTGCTGTCCTCTCCTATAATCCACGATCAGCTCCTTGGTTTTACCAATGTTCAGGAGCAGGCTGTTGTCCTGGCACCAGCGTTCCAGTACCTCAACCTCCTCCCGGTAGGCCTTCTCGTCGTTGTCCGAGATCAGCCCCACCACCACCGTGTCGTCTGCGAACTTCACTATGGAGTTGGAGCTGAACTTGGCCACACAATCGTGTGTGTAGAGTGAGTACAGCAGGGGGCTCAGAACACAGCCCTGGGGGGACCCGATGCTCAGGGTGATGGTGTTGGAGGTCTGACCCCCCACCCTGACCGCCTGGGGAGCAGGAGTGCTGCAGGAGTGCTGCATCATGGCAAATATTTCTGCACAACAAAAACGATTTTAAGGTATGATCATTTAACTACTCTTTGGGAGAGTAATTGGTTTTCCTCTGCTGGCAAAAAGTTTGATAACTGTAAATGTAGCACTTTTCAATTTTCTCTAGTTTATTGCTAACAATAAACAACCATTCACCTAGCTAAAGTTTGCTTACAGCTAACATTAGATAGATAGCTAGCATCAGAGTGGTTATAAGATCAGCTGGACTTTGTGTGGTGATCTACTTTTTCAGTGAAGATAATCTTGTAGTTCACTCACTCCATCAATAAGTCTTGCTGTGTGGACCAGTTCTGTATGTTTTGACACGAATCATGACACTTGTCTTTTAGTAGACTACAACATGGAAGAGGATTCTGTAGCTTGTTGCTTAAGGTGCTTCATCTGTGGTGGTCCTGAGACGTGGATTAAAAAGCTCTCAAAAGTCACCCAAAAAGGCTATGCACAGATTTTGTCTTATTCTGAGAGTGTGGACGATGAAGCATTAATCAGAAGACTACATGAAGACTGGAAAAACGGAGATGACCCCAAGCTTAGACGCCATTTGGAATGCAGAACCGAGCTATACAATGGTGCAAGAGGTAAATCCACTGGAAATCGTACGTTTTTGTTTTCTTTTTCATTGTGATGAAAGCACTTGCAGTTTTCAATCATATTCTATGTTGTGAGTTAATATTTAATAAATTAATTAAATATGAATAAAAACTTTTAACAAATTCTATTCTTTAGGGCAAGATGAGCAAGACCAACGGCCAGACAGGTTGAACAGACGCAGCGTAATGTCTGGGTCAAGGTGTCAAAGTGCTAGCAGCTCCACCATAGTTGGATGGTTGGAAGAAGTAAACCCCTTCGATAACACACGGGACAGGAAGACCCTGGTGTCCTTCTCTACAGGGTTTAGCAGCTCTCCCGGAGACCCAGTAAATGCGGATCAGGCAGAGGAGATTGGCAGAACCATACAGGCCAAGATGGATGGGAAAACTGTTAACTCTTTCAATGCCACGCCTGGTTTTCCGTTTTACCACTTGAATGCCACCATCGGCGCCAATGTTAACGTTAATATCGCCTAATCTATGTTTTAAATTATGGCTATGTGTCTAATCTGCCCATCGCATTATCAAAGACTATTTTCCAGTCAGTGCTGTGAAGGCAGATTGGTTTTTTATCGCGTCGTTGCCGTTTCAGAGCAGTTAGAAAAGCCCCGTTTTGATATAAAAAACAGCTCATTCTGGAGCATTCTATGAAAATCGTCTTTTAGTGGAATATTCCACAACGTTGATATTCGTCAGCCTTTTTATGAATCGTTTTCAAATAAACGCTAGATGATCAATATTATACGTGCACGCACGCACATTACGGCCGCGCGCGGATAATCGCCTCGTTGATTTCCTCTCGGACTTTTACAGTGAAACCGAAAGAAGACATTTCACAAAACAGCTTATAACTTCATCAAACTTACTCTGATTATCCTACCACTGATAACATAGAGTCCTTACCTGACATCAGATGGTATCCAACTGGTATATTCCAATTCCTGATCACCATTCGAAAAAATCGATACGTGTATGGATCCAACGCGATACAGTAGAACTCCATGATCCGCGGGGATCTGAGGCTCCAGAATGAACTCTAGTAACCCCGGCTGGATCAGTGAACTGGAAAATGTGGAGTACCGGATTTTTTTCCCCATTCATTTTCATTGAGTCCATTCCAAAATCACTTATATCATCTGGGAGACGACAGGGGGCGCTTTTTTCCACAGTGATCGTCGGCGCCCCTCGGCTATACTCGGGTAGGCTCGGGTGATGCAATAATTTTTCAGATCGCAAAAAAAAAATAAAAAAATAAGAGAAATCTCGTGAGTGGCTAGCAACCACCTATAAAAAAACACGAGAAATCTCGTGAGTGGCACTGAAAGAGTTAATGATACAATGCAAACAAAGTACAAAGTCAAATCATCACTTTATCATCACCAAATTAGCAACCCTCAGATCTGGACCTAAAGTTAGTGGGGAGAAGCTGGTTATTGACTCACTCAGGCTCTTCAACCGCCTCATCATCATCAGTGAGCATGAAGTCAAGACCAAAGAAGCTCTGCTATTTGAGTTGACGCCAACACAGATGTCTCTTTTTGACAAAAAACAGAAGATGCGAAAGCCAGATAAGGCTGCCCTAGCAAAGTTCCTAAAGACATTTGTGGAACCCATTGGGCAAACCCCATGCACGAGCCTTGTGATTGATGGTGGGTGGCTCCTGCAGAATGTCAAGTGGGAGGTTAACCTCACCTGGAAGGACATCACTGAGAGCTACCTCCGGTTTGTGAAGGCCATGGGAAGCCAGCACCTCCGGATCACTGTGGTTTTTGACGGATATGACAACTCGACCAAGGACCATGATCATCTCAGACGTACAAAGCATGCATGCTGTGACATCCAGATTCGCCCAGACATCCAAACCATTATTCCTATAGAAAAGTACCTTGACAACAAGAACAACAAGGCCCAGCTTATCCTGCTTCTAGCTGAGACATTCAGTAGTAATGGAATCCGTGTACATCAATGCTTTGATGATGCAGACACTTCTATCGTCCAGGCAGCTCTAGATGAGGCAAGAGAGTCCGCTGTTGAGGGGAGAGCTGAGGATACGGACATCCTGGTTATGCTCATTCATCATGATGCAGACCACTCAGTCTTCTTCACAACAGCAAACAATGTGTCTTACGATGTTGGAAAGATACAAGAGGCCCTCCCAGAGAAATACAGGAAATATCTGCTCTTTCTACACAGGTTCTCAGGCTGCGATACCGTGTCTGCAATTTCTGGCTTTACAAACCAACTTTGCTACGCACACTCTGCAAGACGGACCAAGCTGAGAAGGCCATGGACGTTTTTCTTGACATCCAAGCCCAGAAAGATACCATCATCACAGCCGGCTGTGAAATATTCAAACTCATGTTCCATGGGAAACCACCCAAAGGCTTGGGGGACTTGAGATTTGAAATGTTCAGCAAGCGGGCTGCAGCAGGGAAAATCAGCCCAGAGAAACTGCCCCTGACTACAGCAGCAGCAGCACAACATTCTCTCCAGGCATATCTCCAAACCAGAGACTGGCTTCTACTACAAAGTCCATCACTGGATGTTCTGGACTATGGCTGGAAACTGGGAGAAGAAGGCTATGCACCAGTCCCTACCACAGACCCCATTGCCCCAGACTATCCTGAAATTCATCAGCTGCAACTGTGATGGAGACTGCAGTACACGCAGGTGCTGCTGTAAAAAACAGGGGGTCAAGTGCATATCTGCTTGTGGCAAGTGTAAAGGAGAGTGCCATAACAACCAGACAGACGAGAAAAGGAGTGAGGAAGATGGGTAGTTGGCTTAGTAAAAAAAAACTGAAACCATGTATCAATAATGCACATTTCTATACCATTCCATTCTATGTAATGTTACATTTCTCTTGGAATAAAGTAAAAATATATGTTCTTATATATATATAAATAGTTTTTTACTAACAAAATGAATGGTTGGAATAGATTCAGCGCCCTGAAACCCCCTAGTTTGACACCCCACAAGTTAATATTTGATTTTTCATATTTTTCACCCAAGCCGTCTGGGTATACCAATATTTTATGGCCAGGGAGCCAATTTTAATCAAAACTAATGGTTGGAATAGATTCAGCACCCCTGAAAACCCCTAGTTAGTCACCCCACACGATAATAGTTGATTTTAATTTTTTTCATATTTTTCTCCTAGCCCTCTGGGCTCCTTAACTTTGATTGGCTCTCCAGAATTTCCCCCGAGGATTTGGGTTTGAATAAATTGAGAGGTGTTAGTAGACACCTATAGGAACACTTTGGTGAAGAAAGCTATTGTTAATAAATTTTTTCACAGATGGTCCAAACATCTTGCTAAAATTCCCTAACTAAAAGAAGAGAGACCATTTTAAATCGGGGCATGTTAGGAGTTTCGGGAATGCCGGCTAGCAAACTACTAACGTTATGTAAAAAACAATAATGTTATAAACTATACACAATATGTACAACGAAACAATGATTTACATTATTACTATGCAGCGAAATAACGTTATACGATTAAAATGATAAATACAAATATAAAAAAAATGGTGGTTGGCTATAAACTGGTGTTGGGTGAAACAGATACTAGTAGCAACAGATTCAGGGTCAGTTATTTTCCCATTGTACGAATTGTTAAGCTTATGGAATGTAAGGGAAATCTGATCCTAGGTCTGTGACTACAGGCAGGGGGTACGCTGTTGTGACGTCAGCCAGCACTGCCAAATAGCAGTGTCGTTTCCCAGCGAACAAAAACATAAACGTTGTTATTTTGCTACCTTTACGATTAATTGCAAATATTTTCATGTTGGGCTATAGATTGTGGATGAATACGAACAGAAAGGTACACCATGCCAACGTTAATGCTTTATTTAAATCTAAAACGAGCCGATTTAGAAATGGTCAATGGGGAAATGCATTAAGTGGAACAGAGGGTGGAACAGGAAAAAATGAAAATTACGTAACCACTACACCTCCCTATACATCAGTATACATGTACAATCACACTACAGTTAACATGCAGTATCACACAGATACATATACACACAATACATCAGTATACATGTACAATCACACTACAGTTAACATGCAGTATCACACACAGGTCATAGGTCGACAGGACTACCCTGCTATTGACTTATTTTTGTGAATGAACTGTGAGCCCTATTTTCTTTGCCCCAGGTTGTGTGCAAACCAGTGACATTGACTGTGATTAAGTTAACATGGGACTGCTGAGTGGGGAACTTGGACTAATTGGGGAGGCTTCAGGCTAGATCTTTCCCATATGGATTGGTTGGTGTGTTTTGAGCTAAATCGACCTGGACGTAAAAAGTGGGCGGCATGTTCCCAGACAGAGTGGACAGACACAACCGGTGCAAAAAGGTAAGAATCTTTATTGACAAATTGAATACAGTAATGCAAGCACAGAAACAATGGGAAATGTTGGCGGCCAATGGCTCTTCTGGTTTAGAGGTGTCGGGAGGCTCTCTGGCTCCGCTACGATATCACTCTCTCTACTTGCACAGCAGGGGTTAGTCAACTAGCATTAGTCTTGGTGTCACAGTTACATTAGCCACTCGCCATAGGTGGAACACACACAAAATCACTACAATTATACTATACACACTGTAGGCCACTCTGACACGTCCACACAGACACTATAGGCCACAAGGATTATGGTCCAGTTTTTAATATTAGGGGTAGTTCAACCAAAATAATTAAAACAACTGGTGTGCTATGTATCCATCCAGATACATACACAATGGAGCTGAATGGCATTCAAAGTGCTAACAAAATACAGTTTCATTTAGGAACTATTTTATACTGAAGTAGAGATAATTCATTCCCACAATTCAAATCATTTTATATATAAGGCCATCATAGGGAAGCTTCCCCTATATCTTTCCAACCTAATTAGCTTTGCCTCTAGCAGCTACCATACCAGGTCCACAAGATGGCTACTTTTAAAAAAACCGAGAATAAACACTGAATTAGGAAGAACGGCTTTCTCAAGCTTCGCACCTTCGGCATGGAATGGGCTACAGGACCATATCCACTTGGATACCCTGGTCTCCCTCTGTGAGTTTAGGTCTGTATTACATAACTTCCTACAGGAAGAGTGTCGCTGCTTTCTCTAGTCGGGTCCCAGCTGCAAAACTGCAGTTACTGTATTGCCCTGTATTTTACTGTCGTACACTTTTACTGTTATGTAGACTGTTCTGTTTTGTGTTTTTATGTTTACGTGTGATGTATTGTGTATTGTGTACATGCACTTTTATTATGTTCTTGTGTGATGTACCGCACATTTTATTGCTGTCTGATGTTTTCGGGTGTTATTGCTGTCATCTTGGCCAGGGCCCCGTTCCATGTACCGGGATAACCGAGTTAGCCGGATAACTTTATCAGGCTAACTGTGTTAGCCTGACTTTCCGATTTCATGTACCTGGATTTCCCAAATCACCATGACAACATATCCAAAAGTTTGAGCCTGCTCGAAAGCAGAGTTCAAGTTCAAGTTAGCCTGAACTATCGCCACGCCCCCGCAAAGAAGTGACAGCCCGTTTCCTGAAACTATTCCCACAGTCTACGATCTGCATTATACCATTCTGAATTACGTTTTTGTGCTCCATTCTTCCAGAGGGGGCTTTTGAAATGTAAAATAGACCCAAAATGCTGATATTAAATTCACTTTGTCCTAAATAATGCACGTTATATATACCGTGGCGACGGTGGCGCTCGCTCGTGCGATGTACACATGATGTGGTTATTTTAATTGTAACTGGGATTAAGATGTCTGATGAGATGCGCTGTTTGACGGATTTGAGAAATTGAATGAGCCGTTGACGTCACATTAATGAATGAGGATGAAGAGATAAACTTCATTCAAAACAACGGATATTCTAAACACGGGTCTCTCGTTCATTAATGTATAAACAATGAATTTATCCCATCTGGCCCAGTGGCCCAGCGGTAGTGCTCATCCCTGCCAGTTCAGCGACCGGGGTTCAAATCCCCGTGTTTCCAATATGATTTTTTTGAATATAATATTAATGATTATACGCCAAAGTAGCCTGGTTTTAAGTTAAAATATTATAAATCTACATGCATTGAGGATGTCATTCTTTATATAGCTCTCAACGTGCACCAAATTGAATTATTCCTATATTGCAAAAAGAAGGAAAAGACTAGGGCCTTGAACCCCGGTCGTCCGTGTGAAAGTCAAAAGAAGAACCCGTTACACCACAGAGAAGATAAGTAAAAGATTGACTATACATCAATCAATGGGTAAGAGAGCCGTATCGTAATTCTGTATAACAGTTAACTAATAATTTTCGCTAGCAAGATCTCATTTGATTATTCAATCCAGCAGGCAAGTTTAAAGAAATATAATCTGATTGATTGAGGTAATGAGGGACTTAGAATTAGCCTATAGATAACGCATTTAACTTGTCGGCGAGGCGATTGAGCCTATTGCAATCTGTCAATAAAGTCTTAAATCAATTAATCAATCAATGCCGTTGAGAATCAGGGTCTCTGCCATCGATACGTGCTGGCTTTCCACCTAAAACGGGAGCGCGCATCTAGCCTGACTTGAGCCTGACTCTCAAGTCTGGCTTGAGTTAACGAGACTGAATCCTCCTTTGTGAAACAGGAAAATCCCGGCTTTGAACATCGGGTTAACTGAAGCTGGATAATGGACATGTTGATCGACTTAGTTGAACCACGTACATGGAACGGGGCCCAGGTCTCCCTTGCAAAAGAGATCTTGTATCTCAATGGGACTTCCTGGTTAAATAAAGGTTAAATAAAAAAAAATATATATATAAATCAACTTACAGTTTGTCGATCAAGACCAAACTGACATAATAATTGACTATGAGGGAGGAACCCTAATGGCTGTACAGCATTTCAGATTACAACACTCATGAGTCAATACAAGCATATAATCAGACATTTTATTGACTACATAAAAATAGGAGGTACAGAAACTTAGTATTTAATATGAATGAAGATGAAGGTCACAAAAGAAAAACAAGTCAAGACACAATAACATCAACTGTTCACTGTTGACAATATGTTATTGTTGAGACATCCTAGTCATTAGGTAGATATTAATGAACAATGATTCATAATTATATGCATTCAAGATGACAAAGACGTTTTCAAAGATCCTTTGTGTTTGACAGAGCAGTTGAAACCCTCTGCTCAACAGGAAGGTGGTTAATATGAAACACATAGTTTACCCATTTTGCTTCTATATAGCACATTTGCTTTCTCTTTCTTTTTTTTTTTTTAAATTTTTTTTATTATTGCAAAACAAAACTTATTAAAAGTCAGTACTCAACACACAATGTATAATGAAACTTTCAGTAAAGGTGGTTAAAATATATGCAAGTACAGAAACAGGATAAAACAAAAATAGTCAATAACATTTTAACCGTATACAGTGTATATCCAGCGAAGTTACAATTATATAAATGTTAGTATATAATATACCCCTAATACCTATTTTCTAAAACCCTACACACATATGCTCCAGCTCAAACCCCCCCCTCCCGGACCCCCTCTTGGATAGTACCTCCATTATCCCTCACTCCTAACCAGACACTACCATTATAGGCTAGCTTTTATTCTCTCCACCACTTCTAACCACATTGACATTTTGGATTCATTGAGCCCCAGAATTCTTGCTGTAGATATTTCTTGATATATCACATCGAGATATGTAAGAAACCACACTTTCCGGCACATTTTTTCCGGTTGAAACCAACGTGATGCGATCAGTTTTTTAGCTACTGTGATACCCGATAAAACCAATCTTTTTAGTTGTGGATTCACTGCAAACTCAAAAACATCATTCAATAGCAATACCGCGGGGTGTACAGGTATATTCCAAAATACGAGTATTGATAATTGTTGGGACACATCTTTCCAGAATGCCTTAACTGGTGGGCAGTCCCAATACATGTGCATAAATGTTCCTTCGTCCCCATTTGTACATTGGGAGCATTTGGAGTCTTGTATAAGCCCCATTTTGCACAGCCTTATAGGAGTCAAGTATGTCCTGTGAATATAGTTCAGATTGATTTGTTGATGATCCGGGTTCCTTGATGTAAGTCGGACATTTGCCCAGGCTCCTTGCCAATCAAAGTCATTTTCCAGGTCTGGTATATCCCTCCTCCAGACATTGTCTAGTTGAAGGGTTTCATACGAGGACGTTAGTAATTGATAATAAAAACCTGATACAAAACCTCCCAATGTATCTCTTTCATAGAAAAATTTGTGGTATCTGTGGTGTTCAATTGGTATGAGTAATGGAACACCGTGAGATCTCATACAAAGTCGTAACTGTATGTAAAAAAGCCATGTGGACTCGGTGAGGTTAAACTTTATGCATATTTCGACATAACTACAGAGGCCCTTGTTATTAAAAATATCCCCTAATGAGTGTATGCCTCTCTCTTCCCATATAGGGAATCTTATAGGTCGTTTTCCCATTAAGAGAGCATCGTTATTGAATATGGGAGTGTGATTATGCCATACTTGAGGGTTAGGAAATTTCCTTTGTGTTTCCCGCCATGTCCTGATTGCATGGGTAATTATTGGGCCAAATTCTCGCTCACAATGCTTGATTGAAAGTTTAGTGTATGCTATGTCTTTCAATCTCTGTGGGGCTACTATGTTTTCTTCTAATTTTCTCCAAGATACCAAAGCCTCGGGGTCAAACCATATCTTCTTCAATGGTCTTAATGTGAAGGCATTAAAATATTGTAAAAAATCTGGGACTGCCATGCCACCGTCTGCTTTATTTCTCTGTGCGGTGGATCTTTTTATGCGAGGTGGTTTGTTATTCCAAATAAATTTGTATGTGGAGGTTTGTAATCTTTTCCAGTAGCCCTCTGGAGGAGGTAACGGAAGCATTGAGCTGAAGAAATTGATTCTTGGTAATACATCCATCTTAACTATTGATACCCTTGCCTTAACTGAGTTTTTAAGTTTTGCCCACCTGTCCAGGTCGTCTTTGATTTTGTTCTGTATTTTTGTGTAATTGTGCTTCACCGTTTGTCTTATGGTGGGAAATATTTCCACACCCAAGCATCTGAAATGTTTGACCATGGGTATCGCACCTGGGAGGGTTGTCTCTTTTTTTGCACTGGTGTTAAGAGGAAGAAAAGCCGACTTAGGCCAATTTATTTTAAATCCCGATAAATCACCAAAGTTCTCTATCAACTTGAGTATAAGCGGCAATGTGTTGTTGGGGTTTTGCATGAACAATATTACGTCGTCCGCATATAAACTAATTTTATGATGTGTGCCCTTGATTACTATTGGTTCTATGTGTTGGGATTGTCTTATAAATTGTGCTAAAGGTTCTAATGATAGATCGAATAGTCCGGGACTAAGAGGGCAACCTTGTCTGGCTGAGCGTGATACCGGAAAGATATCGGAGATGAATGTGCCTGTTGTAATCCTGGCCGATGGGTCCTTGTATAGTACTTTAATCATATCAATGAAACCTTTTCCTAACCCCATCCTTTCCAATACTGCCCATAGAAACGACCATTCCAACCTGTCAAATGCTTTCATAGCATCCAGGGATAGTATCGCCTTAGGTGTGATGTCCTCTTTGTCTGTATCTAGTACGTGCAGTATTCGCCTTATGTTATCATTGATCAGGCGACCTTTTATGAAGCCTGTTTGGTCCGGATGAACTAAAGACGTCATATGCTTTTGCAATCTGATGGCTAATATCTTAGAGTACAGTTTGACATCGGTTCCGAGGAGGCTTAAAGGACGGTAACTACCGCACTCAGTGGGGTCTTTGTCTTTTTTGTGAAGAACTGAAATGAGTGCGGTATTTTGGTGTTCAATGAAGCTTCCCTCTTTGACTGAGTATAAGATCATATTTAGTAATAAGGGTCCAAATATGTCCCAGCAAGAAATGTACATTTCTGATGGGATACCGTCAATTCCCGGAGCTTTGCCGTTTTTCATTCCGGATATGGCCTTCTTGAGTTCTTCTAATGTGATCGGTACTTCTAACTGTTTAGCGTCTTCCTCCGTAAGTTTAGGGAGAGTAATTTGATTAAGATATGTGTCTAATTTGTCTTGATCAAAGGTCTTTTCTGAGTTATATAAATCGGAGTAGAATTCTTTGAATGTATCGTTTATTATTTTGGGTTCTGTTACTAGAGCTTGTTGTTTCCTAATGGCAGTTATATCTGCAAATTTTGCATTAATTCTTAGTCGCATGGCTAATAGGTGACTAGGTTTAGAACCTTGGAAGTACTGCTGTTGTCTTGTGCTGCGTATTTGCAATTCCGATTTTTGTCTGTACATTGCTTTGATCTCTGTCTTTAGAATGTTAACTTGGTTATCTAGTCTAGTAGAGTTGTTGTATTTTAAAGAATTAAAAAGCGTTGAGTAAAGCGTTTCCATTTCAGACAGTTTTGTGTTTTGATTTTTGCGCAATATGGAGGTAAATCTATCCGAGAAATCCTTGATCATATTCTTTACCGACATCCATAATATTCTGGGATCTTGCACCGAGTTAGCATTATCCCGTAGGAATACTGTGAGAGCTTCTTTAATTTGTGTAATGAATTCCTTGTTGTTAAGCAGCATCGAATTAAAACGCCATCTTGGGGCCCGGGCAGATAGTGTACCAAATGTTGCTTTCAGGATTAAGTAGCAGTGATCTGATAGCGCATTGGGTGTCATTTCCACTTCATATTTATCAAATATTCTCGGGGATGCAAAGACGTAATCAATTCTGGATAGTGTGTTGTGTCTCGCCGAACGACAGGAGTACTTGCGGGTCATGGGGTTAAGTGAACGCCATAAATCAGTTACTCCTGTTGATTTCGACCAATCTTTTAATGCTTTAGATGAATTCTTTTGTTCGCTGGAGAAGGAAAGGTAAGTTTTGTCCATCCTTGGGTTCCAAATGGCATTAAAATCCGCACCTATTATATATGAGTACTCGGGATGGTTTAACATTTCTCCTGTTAGTGAAGTGAAGAAACCCACTTCGTACAAATTCGGGGCATATACCGCTGCCAATGCAATTTTCCTGTTATTGTGTATAATCCTAGCTATAGTTATGCGCCCCTCAGCATCCGACCATACCCCTTTCAATTCGATATTTAATTTGCGTCTGACGACTATGGCTACCCCTCTAGTTCTCGTAGCAAAAGAAGAGTGACTAATATTATGGTATATGTTATCTGCTAACGTATTTATGTCTCCCTCTAAAATGTGCGTTTCGCTTAATAGAGCCACGTCCACATGTTCTTTTTTCATCAGTGTGAGCACGCTTTTGCGCTTGTGTTGTTTGTTTATCCCACCGGTGTTCCATACCATTATATTCAAACTAGCCATAGTCTATGCATGTTTTCGTGTAGTTTTTGGTAATGTTTCTGGAGTATGAAGCTACAATAGATGTACATCCAATTAATGAGGTCCCGTTGAGAGCTGAGCTTAAAAACATATATATATACAAATAAAAATCCCCTATTTTCCCCTCACCCAGAAAGTCGAACATGCCTGTGTTCCAAGAACACATCCTCCGCGATTGACTTTCTCCCATGGTCCACCGGATTGCCCAAACTGAGCATTGTAATCCTAATTTTCCTATGCTAATTGCCATAGGATCTAACATTTCCATTCTATTGCAATAGAATGTCGCTTTTGGTCTTGCACCTTCCCTTACTGTAATGAAGTATTGTGATAAATAACATAAAAATAAAAATAAAAAATAAAATAAAAAAAGAGAATAAACCTTTATCGACATATTCCTTTGAACCCTCCACTAACGTGTGGGGAAAAAAAAGGTAAAGATTGTAGAGCAATATTGACACCTTAATGTGAAGAACATTGGAAAAGAATAATGTAAGTTAAAATATATTTAAAAAATATAGAGTAATATTGACACCTTAATGTGAAGAACATTGGAAAAGAACAATGTAAGTTAAAATATATTTAAAAAATATAGAGTAATGAGAAGAAAAAATTAAATAAAATAAAAATCAATGGAAAGATATAGATAAGGAATAAGAGATAAATAATTATCAACGTGGAGAAGCCACTAGAACCGATTTAACTGATTAGATAAGATAGAAAAGCAGCGCCTTTTAGCGCTTCAATGTGCCTTTAATGGAGTGATTACTTAAATTGTTAGAATAACCTTGCTGTGCTCATACGTTTATGTGTGGTTAATTTTTTAAGTATTATTAAGGACTGATTGCACTTCATTTAATTTATTATCTGCTATGTGTATACACACCGAATGTTATTGTTAGAGTTGTATGCTTCGTTGTCATGGTGCCTTATATTCTAGAAGGTTGTAGAATATACTAGTGCCTAGACTTTTTTACTTTCCAGAATGATCTAAGAGACCCAGGGCATTTGAGCGATAAACCCAGAATATTCCAGATAGATCTTTTTGCAATGATATTTATTTGTCCCCTCAGAGACCAGAGACTGAAATTATAATGTATTATGAATCGTATTATACACAGTACACTTTGTTATAGACGACTTGCATATCGTTTGCTACTTTGATGAACACAACAAAGTCATTCCAACACTGGTGGAATGACCTTATTGATGAACACAATAAAGTCATTCCAACACTGGTATATATTGAGAGAGAGGCTTAACTGTTTCCGGCATTTTCGTCATGCTTTGGGTTATTTGCTCCATTTTGATTCAGGAAATCCTCAGCTTCAAAAGGTGTATATGGACCTGACCTGCGGCCGTTATTGCCCAAGAATGATAACAGCGCCGGATATGATAGCCTTGGCTTGTAGCCGGCTTTGTACAGCTTTTGCATCACATCTTTGTATGGTAGACGTCGGATGATGGCCTCTTTGCTCAAATCTTCGTAGATAAATATTGGTTTATCACCATACTTCAGCTTCCCACGTTGGTTGCGAGCATATTTGATGATGTCATCCCTTGTTGTAGTTTTCCGCAGAGTGACAATGATGACTCTCGGCCCGTTGATACTTTGCCCCTGGGAACCGATTCTGTAAACTTGTTCCACTTCTGGCACTTTGTTTGGATCGGTGTTATCCAAAATCGTTGATAACACTTTTGGAAAGTTGGTATCTTCGCAGTTCACTGCTTCATCAAGCCCCACAATGCGGATGTTATTCCGCCTGTGGTAACGTTGGGTTTCTAGTTGCCTCTCCATCGCTTCTTTTTTAAGATCTTTTATTTCTCTCCGGAGTTCTACTTTCACTTTTTCCATATCTTCTCCCATCTCTGTCATGCTACCTTCGTTCGCCTTGACTGCATGTGTAATTTCTTTCACCGTGTTCTCCACTGTCGTGATTCGCAAGGACTGATCGGCGATCGCTCTCATAACCTGTTCGAATTTAGTATCGATGTGTTCAACGTGTGCTTTGAAAGCTACCATCTGTTCTTTATCAGCGACCATCAGTTCTTTTATCAGGATAGTCAGTTTCAGGATAGAGAGTTGAAGTCGGGTGGAGTGGTGGTGTTGAAGTCGAGTGGAGTGGTAGTACTGCTTTCTTCAGTTGGCGGCATATGGTAGATAGATGCAGTGACGTTGGAATCCATAAATCTGGCTGCTCTCGCTTTCACGGAGCTTGATTCTGTACCTTCTGTTATGTTGGTCTCTATTAACTCTCTTTCGGGGACCGTAATCGATGATCCCGGTAAATTGTCCTCTTCCTTCTCCTCCTCGGAGCTTGTCGCCGTCGGCTCAGAACCAGCGACGGTTAGGACGTGTCTTCCTCGTTTTGTTACGTCCTGCGCCGTTGAAGTTGCCGTAGTTATTTTCTCTGTCGCCTTTCTACCTTTAACCATTTTGTCTTTTGATATGGTTAGTAGAGGGTCTTAACAATACATACGATGTGGTCTATTCTCTTTCTTTACTGTCCAAATAATGTTTTTAAACTAAATTAGCGTTGGTGGGAGCGGAGCAATTGCAAAATGCGTGCACTACATGTTGTGCTAAAACCGGAAGTCTTGCTTTCTCTTTCTGCAGCTTTAAAAGCAGAATAAATAAAGCTACAGCACAAACTGACGGCCTGTTATCCCGAAATAACACACACTCTGGAGTTTCTTTGCCCATAATATTTTATGTATTTTGACGTGCAAACTATGTGGCATTGTTTCAGCAAAAGCCAATGCACGCCACAATTAAAGGAAAGACAGTCATCTCTC
The DNA here is from genome assembly GCF_963971535.1 of Notolepis coatsorum. Taxonomy (NCBI): domain Eukaryota; kingdom Metazoa; phylum Chordata; class Actinopteri; order Aulopiformes; family Paralepididae; genus Notolepis; species Notolepis coatsorum. The sequence continues at coordinate 22,247,419 of NC_140172.1, forward strand.
TCTCTCTCTCTCTCTCTCAACATGACGATATAAATCATTCTACATTTCTTCCATATTCACAATTATGCCTAATGTTAGCATGTAATTCTCAATTTAGAGAGCTGTAAAAACACCTTTCATCCTATGGATTTTGACACGTATTTCAGCACCATGGACAGAGAGCGGAGTTCTAATTATCATTATTAGTCTAATTTGTTTAAACTTCACAAAAATTTAAGATATGGAATTACATCATTTCTAGTAGGTAAGCAATAGGTGTTCAAACTAGTCTCCTATCTCACAAGCCTGTTAATGATTTAATCAAATTACCCAGTCCACGTTCCTATTTCTTTTGTCCGCAGGATAATTTTGCAATAAAAATAAGCAATAAATGTGAAAATATACTTGACAACGTAGACATTATGTCCTGTTGCAGCGTTCGCTAATATCAATAACTGACAGGAAATAAACTTGAGCCCAAGCTGTTCCTATAGCAACACAATAGCAATACTCTCCAGTATGACCTCATGTGGCTCTTCAACCCTGTTTCCATAAGCTGAACTAAAGGGTTTCTATCCAGTATGAGTTTTCAGGTGTGTCTTCAGATTGGCTTTCCGACTGAACGCTTTCCCACAAACTGAACAACTAAATGGTTTCTCTCCAGTATGACTTATCATGTGTAGCTTCAAACCTCCTTTCTGACTGAACGCTTTCCCACAAACTGAACAACTATAGAGGTTTTCTCCAGTATGAGTTCTCATGTGTGAGTTCAGATGTTGCTTCGTACTGAACGCTTTCCCACAAACTGAACAACTACATAGTTTCTCTCCGGTATGAGATCTCATGTGTATCTTCACATATCCCTTACTACTGAACGCTTTTCCACAAACTGAACAAATAAATGGTTTTTCTCCAGTATGAGTTCTCATGTGTCTCTTCAGATCTCCTTGATCACCACACCCTTTCCCACAAACTGAACAGCTACATGGTTTCTCTCCGGTATGAGTTCTCATGTGTTTCTTCAGACCTGCTTTCTCACTGAACCCTTTCCTACAAACTGAACAAATATAGGGTTTCTCCCCAGTATGAGTTACCATGTGTCGCTTCAGATTTTCCTTACTACGGCACCCTTTCCCGCAAACTGAACAACTAAATGGTTTCTCTCCAGTATGACTTATCATGTGTAGCTTCAGACCTCCTTTATCCCTGAACACTTTCCCACAAATAGAACAAATATAGGGTTTCTCTCCAGTATGAGTTCTCTCATGGAACGTCAGACTTCCTTTCTCACTGAACCCTTTCCCGCAAACTGAACAAATATAGGGTTTCTCTCCAGTATGAGTCATCATGTGTGAGTTCATATGTCCCTTGTTACTGAACCCTTTCCCACAAACTGAACAACTACATAGTTTCTCTCCGGTATGAGTTCTCATGTGTATCTTCACATATCCCTTACTACTGAACCCTTTTCCACAAACTGAACAAATAAATGGTTTTTCTCCAGTATGAGTTCTCATGTGTCTCTTCAGATCTCCTTGATCACAACACCCTTTCCCACAAACTGAACAGCTACATGGTTTCTCTCCGGTATGAGTTCTCATGTGTTTCTTCAGACCTGCTTTCTCACTGAACCCTTTCCTACAAACTGAACAAATATAGGGTTTCTCCCCAGTATGAGTTCTCTCATGTATCGTCAGATTTCCCTTACTGCTGCACCCTTTCCCGCAAACTGAACAACTAAATGGTTTCTCTCCAGTATGACTTATCATGTGTAGCTTCAGACCTCCTTTCTGACTGAACGCTTTCCCACAAACTGAACAACTATAGGGGTTTTCTCCAGTATGAGTTCTCTCATGTAACGTCAGACTTCCTTTCTCACTGAACCCTTTCCCACAAACTGAACAAGTATAGGGGTTTTCTCCAGTATGAGATCTCATGTGTATCTTCACATATCCCTTACTACTGAACCCTTTCCAACAAACTGAACAAATATAGGGTTTCTCCCCAGTATGAGTTCTCTCATGTAACGTCAGATTTCCCTTACTGCTGCACCCTTTCCCGCAAACTGAACAAGTATAGGGGTTTTCTCCAGTATGAGTTCTCATGTGTGAGTTCAGATGTTGCTTCGTACTGAACCCTTTTCCACAAAATGAACAACTAAATGGTTTCTCTCCGGTATGAGTTCTCATGAGTTCTCCCTTCTTGCTGAAGCCAGGACTACTTCGTATTTGCTGTATCTTCTTTGGTTTCAGAGTCATCAAACGTGGTCCTCCACTCTCCTTCCATTCATCACCAGTGTCATCAGTCTCAGTTCTATAACTCTCATCATCACTGTCATCAGTCTCACTTCCAGAACTCTCATCATCACCGTCTTCAGTCTCAATTAGAGAACAGTCTGAAGAAAGGGGCTGGCTATCTCTATGTGGTTCTAAGTCACCAGCTGGATCTAAGTTACTGGCTGGTTCTGATACTCTACAGTCCCCTCCATCAGGTTCTGTTTTCATCTGTTCAGTTGAGGTGCTGGGTAAAGAGTAAGCTTCTCCGTTTCTCTCCCTATGGGTTTGAAGAGGCTGGAAGGGTTGAGCGTTCTCTTGACCATCTTCACATTTCACTGGGTGTCCTGTGATCTCGGAGCCTCCAGCTTCTTCCAGCCCTTGATGTAGTTCATCTTTAATCTGTAGGAGCACTGGGTCCTGGGTTTGGCTGAGTTGTGAGGACAGAGTATTCTCTTGACCATGTCCATATTTCACAGGGTGTAAGCTCATCTTGGAGCCATCAGCCTCCTCTAGATCTTGAAATAGTTCCTCTTCTTCCTCTTTCATCTGTAGGGGCTCTGACTCCTCTTGGCCCAGACTGGGGCTCCTCTCCTGCTGCTCAGGGGGAACCTCCTCTTCACAGATAAACACCTGTAAGGTAAGGGAGTCTAAAAGAAGGGAATAAAATAATTGAAATGTAATTTGTTGTAACCATTGCTTTTGAAAGTAACAAAGGGACAGGTCACCGTTTCACACTACACTCCCCGTGAAGCCCAAATAAAAAAGACATTAGCAACTTCAGAGGCCAGAGGGTGGGACCTATAAAAGTGTTTTCTGCACCTCGCTCCCTCATTCTGGGCAAGATACACTCATGTCATGTGATACGTCGTAGAGCCTCAGGCAGTGTTCATAAGATATACCGTACCAGACACTAACTAGCGAGCAAGTCTTGGTGACCAACAGATGATTTTGAGAACATTTGGGCATCTACAGTCAGAACAACTACCGCGATTGTAAAATATGATACAATACATATGATCAGAACTGTGACATGTACAACTCTGGCTTGGATTGGTTTTCACTGGCTTTTGGAGTTGAATGGGACAAATTGCTGTCTGGATTTGTGCCTTGTATTAATGATATAACATTACACTTAACGTTATCAAGTTTCACTATCGGAGTTGGACTTTCAGCATTACAGATTAGTTATTTATTTAGGTGACATGACTACATGAACGTTACTCATGCTTAAAGTGCCAATCTTGACAATCTCCATTTAAATAAATGTCTGTTAAGTCATGATCTATCGCTGAATGAGGTAACACAATGGTGAATAAGCCCATGGCCCACTGATCAAAGTCTTTGTCTATGCAACATTACCAAGTATTATGAACTGGGTGTCTGTGGCGACATTCCTGGGAAAGCTCTTGCTTAAAATATGTCAAAAAAATATATATAATTGACCACAGGGAAAAAGGTACATAATGTACGTTCTGTTATATAACATGTTATATAAGTTACGTATAACTTATTGTATTGAAAATGTACAATGTGTACGTACGTATTATAAATAAGTACATATTACATAATCATAGTATTGCTGTGTGTGTATCAGTGTGGCTGGGGGGGTTAGCACGGAAACAGCACTGGTCAGGGTCACTAATGACCTTCTAATGGCTGCTGACGGTAGAGCTGCCGCGGTTACCGCATTACCGCGGTATCGCTGTTACATCACGCCCACCGCAGAGTTTAGCTGAATACCGCATCACTGCTGTTTATAATAATACTCTCAACCAAAGCAATGCAACGGAACATATTTGATTGACAGTCGATTCTGCCAATTACGTCACACCGCTTGCACCCGCCTCTGCTGTTACCACCAATCGGCAAGTGCGTATTCGTTTTTTACTTCCTGGATGTCAGCCATTGATCAGAAGTCGCAACAAGGCTAATAACGTTAGCTCCCCGCCGGAGTGGACTACCAGCGCTCCACAAGATTACTAAACGAGGCATAATGATTTTACTGCAACGAATGTTATAATAAAAGCCCTTCGCTCTATACACTTGTCTGATTGAAAACTTTATTAACAGACCGCAGAATGGGCACAACTCAGCACGGGAAGGAACTGAGATATGAATTGAGTAATGCTTGCCTTGCTATGGTCCGGTAAATACGCTGATGTTATTGAACGTGTAACTATATAACGTTAATGCCACAAAACAAATGCCTTTGTTAATCATAAGTAGTAACTTTATAATAATAATAATAAGAAGAAGAAAGGGTCGGGGGGGGTAACCGCCGGGCGCTACCACCCCTGCCCACGACACCGAGTGAACGGCGCACGACCAGAGGGGAGACTTCGAATCCGTGTTTCACTTTCAATAACGAATGCGTGCTTGCCGAATCCCAAACAATATTCATGCTGCAAAGTCATCCTCTAAAGATAGACATTTAGACTAGAGGCAGGCTATATGCTATAAAGAGTAGACTACTACTACTAAAAAAAAAAAAAAAAATGCATTCAAACATTTAAAAAATAAATTATTTTGCGGTAACCGCGGCGGTAGGAAATATTTAGCAAATTTGTGCGGTAAGGAAAACATCAATACCGCGGCAGCCCTAGCTGACGGTGGTTCCCCCTCCCTCCTCATACTCCTGGACTTGTCAGCAGCCTTTGACACGGTCGACCACACCATCCTCTTGGACCGTCTTCACTCCTCCATAGGACTCTCCGACTCTGCACTACAGTGGTTCACCTCCTACCTCACAGACAGAACTGAGCACGTCTCCTTGGGGGGGCGCAAATTCCCGGACACAGTCTGTCACCTGCGGCGTCCCCCAAGGTTCCGTCCTCGGCCCCACCCTCTTCACTCTATATATGCTCCCCCTTGGTCGTGTCATCACCCGGCATGGGATATCCTTCCACTGCTACGCTGATGACACCCAACTCTACCTCAGGACTGCCCCACTTCCCTCTGCCCCCCTACCGTCACCACCGTCATCACCTTCTTTTTTTTTATAATTTTTTTTATTATTAATACATGAAACAAGACAACACATTAACCACAATCACAGTACACAGAACTTCACAGGAAAATAACAATAATAATACAGAACTAGACAATTCCGCGCGGGGGAAATTGTGAAAGTGTGGGTGACGCCTGTGCACCGCCGGCCAACGGGGGAGAGGGTCTCTCGCGAGTCTCTATGACAAACGGTTCAAAGGATACAAAAAGGGGGCGCGGCCTAAGGATCGGGGGAGTGGTCAACATAGACCATTTGAAGATCGGAATTTTCCGAGTTTAATTTTTTTTTTGACTTTTTCGAGTTTTTGAACTTTTTCGGATTTTTGATGTTTCCGAGTTTTCGGAATTTTCAGTTTTTGGATTTTTCTGAGTTTTCCGAGTTTTTGAACTTTTTCGGATTTTTGATGTTTCCGAGTTTTCCGAGTTTTTGAACTTTTTCGGATTTTTGATGTTTCCGAGTTTTCGGAATTTTCCGAGTTTTTGGATTTTTCCGGGTTTTCGGACTTTTCCGAGTTTTTGAACTTTTTCGGATTTTTGATGTTTCCGAGTTTTCGGAATTTTCAGAGTTTTTGGATTTTTCAGAGTTTTCGGGTTTTCCGAGTTTTTGAACTTTTTCGGATTTTTGATGTTTCCGCGTTTTCGGATTTTTCCGAGTTTTGGGATTCTTCCGCGTTTTTGAACTTTTTCGATTTTTCCGAGTTTTGGGATTTTTATGTTTCCGAGTTTTGGGATTTTTTTGAGTTTTGGGATTTTTCCGAGTTTTTGAACTTTTTCGATTTTTCCGAGTTTTCGGATTTTTCCGAGTTTTCGGGTTTTGGGATTTTTCCCAGTTTTTGAACTTTTTCGGATTTTAGATTTTTCCGAGTTTTCGGATTTTTCCGAGTTTTTGAAAGGGGGTGTGGCCTAAGGGGGCGTGGTCTAAGGATCGGGGGAGTGGTCAACATCGAACAATGAAAGGTGGTCAATATCGACTAATGGCACAATCCGCAAGTCTCTACGACAAACGGTTCAAGAGATACACTGAGGGGGTGTGGCCTAAGGGGCGTGGTCTAAGGATCGGGGGAGTGGTCAACATCGACCAATGAAAGGGGGTCAACATGGACCAATGAAAAATGAAAGAGGATATCCCTACTGAGTACAATGGCACAATCCGCAAGTCTCTACGACAAACGGTTCAAGAGATACACTGAGGGGGTGTGTCCTAAGGGGGCGTGGTCTAAGGATCGAAGAGGGGTCAACATCGACCAATGAAAGGTGGTCAACATCGACCAATGGCACAATCCGCAAGTCTCTACGACAAACGGTTCAAGAGATACACTGAGGGGGTGTGGCCTAAGGGGGCGTGGTCTAATGATCGGGGGAGTGGTCAACATCGACCAATGAAAGGTGGTCAACATCGACCAATGAAAAATGAAAGAGGATATCCCTACTGAGTACAATGACACAACCCGCAAGACAGATGGCGCTGTCCAGCAATTCAGTACTGCAACACAGTGATGGGCAATGATGGGTTAAGTGGATGATGTCATTGGCAGGTCAGCTGAGCCGTGAGCCCTGAGCCTCACAGCTGTTAAGGCTGAACCAATCAGCCATGAGCACAATGACTTGCATATTCTGAATTTTCTTTACATGACTGCATTGTCACGTTGATTAAAAGAAAACTATAAGAGATGAAGCGTTGTGACGCGCACATGAGCACTACAACGAGTAGGCGAAGGGTTGTGTGCGATATTGTGGCATTCGTGCGATATTGTGGCACTCCTTCGGCGATCGGAACAGAAGGGTAAAAAAGAGTGAGAAAAAATAGATTCCTAGAGTGGATTTGCATGGCGGTCAATGGAGAGGAGAACCTTCAAACAAATGGTCGTCAGTTGAGATAGAAATGTCCAATTCCATTTATTTTTCTTTTGTGAGCGGACTGACAGCCGTGTCATCGTTTTGATGTGTTTGTTTTATTTCTACGTCCAAAATTGAGATCACACTCGCAATTCACCCAAGGTAGGGGAAAAAAGATTATTTCAGCTGCTACACTCTAAATTGCAATGCATTTCCAATGGGACCGGAATTTTACCGTTTAAAGTCGATTCGTAGCCAGACGGTGCAATGAAACTTTACGAGTTCGGAGACCGCTGTTGCCATAGGCAGGCCGGTCGTTTTGATACCTTTCACGTGTATGGGGTGCGAACGCTCTGGCACGAGCGGTGTTTGAAAAATTCGGTGTATCGCTGTTACATCACGCCCACCGCAGAGTTAAGCTAAATACCGCATCACCGCTGTTTTTTATAATAATAATAATAATAATAATAATAATAAAGGGTCGGGGGGGGGGGTAACCACCGGGCGCTACCACCCCTGCCCGCGACACCGAGTGAACGGCGCACGACCAGAGGGGAGACTTTGAATCCCCCCGCCTCTCCCCGTGAGGGAGAGGGGAGTTGGGAACCGCGGCGGTGCGGTTGGCGTATCTAGTTTTCAAAGACAGGTCATATATGAGGGAAAGCAGATATACTTTGATCATGACTACTCCCAGGAACTACAGAGGAAGAGGACACAGGTACGTGTCGTAATTAAGCAGCTGAGGCAGAAGAACATTAAGGCCAGATGTATGGAAAGGCTTTTATTATAACATCTGTTGCAGTAAAATCATTATGCCTCCAGTCGTTTAGTCCTTCTGCGGAGCTAAAAGCTAAACGTCGGACGCGGCGAGCTGCCATTGTTATTGTCATTGAGCTCTCCATGGCGGAAGTAAAAAATAAATACGCGCTTTCCGATTGGTGCTAAGAACAGCAGGGCGGGTGCAAGCGATGTGACGTAATTGGCAGACGCGACTGTCAATCAAAATGATTCTGTTTGCCGACTGAATGAATGAGAACGTTATTAAAAGATTGCAGCATGGGTACAATACAGTACAGCTCAATACAACAACAGTCAACAGCGGACTGGAGGATGCAGACCAGAGAAAGACTTTCGTCTTGTTTACATCAGGGTCCCCCATTTTCAATTCATCATATTTCATATCTAAATCATATAATATCTCATTGCTAAATATATGCAATATATAATCTAATAATCCAATAATCTAAATCTAATATATAATATAAAAATGCTAAATGCATGGGTATTTTATTTTGTCTTTAATGTTAGCTTGCAAACTCAAATACTGTCTTGGTAAGCCTCATAATGAATTTTGGGGAAAAAAAGAAAAACATCGTGATGCGTATCGTGTATCGCCGAAAGGTCAGAAAATATCGTGATATCATATTTAGGCCATATCGCCCAGCCCTATCGTGATATCATATTTAGGCCATATCGCCCAGCCCTACTATACAGAGCTAATACATGCAACATAGAACCAATTACTATCTCAGAGCATGCCCCTGTCACCTTGAAAATAAAGATAGGACCAAGTAAACAGTTTAAATACTGGCAAATGAATGTCTCACTATTAAATAATGAAGCAATACAAAAGGAAATAGGTAAAGGCTGGGAGGAATATCTCGCCTTCAATGACAATGAAACTGTCTCCCCTTCTGTTCTTTGGGAGGGGGCTAAAGCAGTAATGAGGGGCAATATTATTGCTATTTCCTCAAGATAAAAAAAAACAAAGACTAGCCCAACAAACTGAATTGGAGAAGGAAATTAAGAGACTAGAGACAGAACATCAACAATCCAAAAATCTGGAAACTCTGGGCTTACTAAAAGAAAATAGAAAGAAATTTGATGATCTGCTTTAGAAAATACAAGGCGGAGGGAGCACTGAGATTTGTAAATAGGACATACTATGAAATGGGAAACAGAGCAAGCCGCCGGCCTGTTAGCATTTCAGATATCGCTGCTGTCGGGACAAAACCTCATAACTCCAAAAACCCAACTTTTCAGCAGATGAAAAAAACTAACACAGATTTGAGGGTGAATAGAGTTAGGAGGTTTAGACAGATGATCGGTTTAATGCTTTCCCATTGTTTAAACTTTGTAAAACCCACACACACATATGGAGGATGATCTACGGAGTTGATTTATATAATAAAAAAAAAATTCAAAAAATGGAGTTATGAGGTTTTGTCCCGACAGCAGCGATATGTAAAACATAGTGATGCACCGATGTGAAAATTGTGGCCGATACCAATAACCGATATTAATATTGCTGTTCTGGCCGATACCGATATTTACCGATGTCGATATCTCTGTATAGAAAACACTTTTTTATGATAATCAAATAAAGAGCTATTTTCCAAAACGCATTTTTTTTTTTTTTTTTTTTTTGTAACTTATTTTCAGAAATGACTGATCTTTTTAAACTACCGTACTTTTCGGACTATAAGCCGCAGCTTTTTTCCCCATTTTTCGACCCTGCGGCTTATATAACGGTGCGGCTTATATGTGGACAATATGTGGAAATATTGCTTTTTTTACTGCATTGAAATGTTATTTATCTGTTCCCTTATTTGCTAAACTTAATACAACTTGTAAATGAGTTAATGTTATTTGTCCGACAGTATTGTGTCCCAATGGGAGTCATTCTCTGTAGAGGTGGGAACTTAAAGCTCAATATAAGAACGGCCATGCACCACCACTCACAGAATCGAGAAAGAGCAATCAATCTGTCAATCCTTTCCGTGTCCGGGCCGGGTGAGGTTTCCCGTGTTGAGTCAAATTAAGCCGCAGGCTCCACTCCTTACATATGGTAATTAAACATTAAAACACATGCGGCTTATAGTCCAGTGCGGCTTATATATGTACACATCATTCAATTTAGCTGCTGCGGCTTATAGTTAGTGTGCGGCTTATAGTGCGAAAAGTACGGTATTTAAGGCCAAAACATGTAAAAAAAAATAAAAAATTTAAATATATATATTTGTTTATATATCGGCCCAATCTGGATATCGGACCGATACCGATGTGTAAAAAAACGGCCATATCGGCCGATATTATATCGGCGGCCGATATATCGTGCATCACTAGTAAAACACAATCCAATAGAGTAGTACACAATAGTGTTGTCACGATACTGGAATTTCGACTTCGATACGATACCTTGAAAAGTATCGATACTTCGATACCATTTCGATACCAAAAAAATAAATAAAAAATTATAATATATATATATATTTTATATATATATATATATTTTTTTTTAAACAAATTTAGCTTTTGTTGCTGGTTGATTCTCCTCAGCTTCTCTCTGGGAGCTAACGGCTAAGGGAGCTAACGGCTAGCAGTAGCTAACATTAGCTAGGGATGGGTACCGAATTCGGTACTTTTGAGGTACCGAACCGAAACACGTCGGTACTACCGAGTATCGAATCAAGTGAGAAACCAAAAAAAAATAAAAAATCTTTTATATATTTTTTATTTTTTTTTTACTTTTTTCTTTTCATGTCAACGTTCACACGCACAATATATGCTTGATTCAACAACAAAGCAGTCGGAGCAATGACAAGCCGAAAACTGTAGAAATTGTAGTTATTTGAAGTTTGGATTTTTTTTTTACGACTGAGGTAGGTAAATTACATTTCTTGAGACTAAAGTACCGAAAAAAGGTACCGTTGGGTACCGGTATCGATTCACAGGTACCGGTATCGGTTCAAATGTGAAAGGTACCCATCCCTAACGTTAGCTGATATCTGTAACGTTACTAACAACGAATCAGCTGTTGATATTATGCGCCATCAGTAGACAACGTATCATGTATTAAACTAGAGTTAATGGTTTAATGCTTCAGTCACAGTGACGTTGAAAGAGCAGCTGTCACGAACCTCTTTCATTTCTTTGTGGAGATCCACGTTGGCACTGCTCTGTAACACCGCTTGCAAATAGCATTGGGGCATCTTTAGCTTGTCCTTCGTTGTTTACTTCAAACCCGAAGTACCTCCAAACAGCACTTCTGCTGTTTTCTTTATCCACAAGCACAAGTTGCGGAGGCTCTGCATTTGCCATCTTCAGCTAAAATGTTTGTTTACAAACTGAAGACGGCTCTGTGAGGGGGAGGGCTGGACTCGGAGGAGGCGGAAGGGCAAGCGTGCTCTGAACAGCGCGTCAACAACTTGCGGTAGAACACTCGCCAGCTGGTACCGATACTGCAGAAAGTATCGGTATTTCGGGAAATTAGTATCGAAACCATTTTAAATATTCAGTATCGATATGTATCGATACTTCGATATTTTGACAACCCTAGTACACAAGATAAAATGCCCAATCAGAAACCAGATGCTAACCCAACCTAAATATATTACAGAGGAGTTTGCTATATACTATGAGAAGCTATATAAAAAGGAAGATAAACCAGACAAGGAAGAGAAGATCGAATTCTTTTTTAGCTCAATCAACTTGCTTAGATTAACAGTAGACGAAGCAGATATGACATTTCCAATTAGAGAAGAAGAAATAAGGGAGTAAATAATAGGGATGGGACTTTCTAGCAAAAGTGCTATTAGAAAATTCGTGTTTCATAATATCGAATTTTTTTTTTTATATAAAAACAAAAATTTATATATATATATATATATATATTTTTTTTTTTATCAGCTGACCGACAAAATCAAAATGACACCATTCACCATTGTAGCCTATAATAACAGCATTGCATTGGCCTATCAACCGGCTTTAACACTAAAAAAGTGGTAAAATGATTGAATGCCACCACCCACTTCAATGATAGGTTGTGAACGCATAATCTCTGTCTTAAATTATGGCTGTGTCTAATCTGCCCGTCGTTTATCAATGACTTGTTTGCAGTCAACATTGTCGAGACGGATTTATTATTATTTTTTCTTTTATTATTATTATTATTTTTTTTAAATCGTTCATTTCCGTTTTATAGCATTTTGAAAAGCCCTTGTTTTTCAGGAAAATATATAGATTCCATGATAAACGCCCTTTACTGGAATATTCTGGCATACACAAAAAACGTTTTTCGGCCTTTTTTTCTGCTTTTTCTCCCATTTTCGATTTTTCTCCCATCCCAATTTTGTATCGTCCAATTCTACCCTCCCCTGTCTCGAACGCTGTTAGGCCATGCCTCCCACAAGCCGGCTGCAATGTGGACTAAGCCTTGCATCACGTGTCCCCTCCGGTACTCGAGGAAGCAGCAGTCGCATCTTTTCACCTGCACAGCGCAATCTCTCAGCGTCCAGGGTCTGCGTTTGGAGGGCACCCCATCGCTTCCTGATTCTGCTGCGCAGGCGCACCAACCCAGCGTCTCCTGCATTGGTGGTAAGCGCCTTGCCCACTGCACCACCTAGCATTTTTCGGCCTATTTATGAATAGTTTTCAAATAAACACTAGATTATCGATAGTATATGTGTACTTATGCACGCTATAGAAGCGATCTGAAAAATATATTCTCTCATTTCCTGATCAGCGAGCACACACACACACACACACATGGGGCACACGCTGATATATAGGTCAAAACAGATCCGATTACCCCAAGACTGGTCAAATAAATTGCTTACCTCAGATCAAATGTTATCCAAAAAGATTATTCCAATTCCTGATCGCCATTCCAAATATCGATCGTGTTTATTGATTCAGCGTTGGGTACTGTAAATATGTATTCCACGCGTTTTCCGGGCCGGCGATCAACTTGGGTCTCTTCAGATGCCTCGCCGGAGAAGTAACATGAGGAGGCTGGAGCCCCCCCCCCCCATCAGTCTAAACCAGGGGTAGGCAACCCTAGGCATACTTTGGGTATCCTATTTGATACCCAAAGTTTAAAACATGACAGTCTTTCTTCCCTGTTCGATACCAACACAGTTTAAAACCTGACAGTCTTTCTTCCCTGTTTGATACCCACACAGTTTAAAACCATCTGATACTCAGTTTAAAACCATCTGATACCCAGACAGTTTAAAACCGTCTGATACCCACACAGTATACCCACACACACACACACACACACACACAAAATAGCCCAGGTGGTGGTGGTGTGATGACAGGTAGTGTTTCACTCATTCATTATGAAGGTGATGGTGGTGTGATGACAGGTAGTGTGTTTCACTCATTCATAGGGTTGGGCACCGAAAACCGGTTCTAATAGGAACCGGTTCCTAACTTCCGGTTCTGTTTTTTTTTACTTTTTTTTTTACTTTAATACCCTAGTTACAGTACAGCAACCAAATTAAACTGTATCAAGTCAACTGAAAATGTGAATAGTATGATTTTCTTGTTGAAAAAAATAAAATAAAAAATCTCCTTCGAAATAAGCTGTGACCTGTTTTGACCTGCACCTCAAAGAATCGGAATCGAGAATCGTTTAGAACAGGAATCGATGGGCGGTTAGGTGGCCGAGCGGAGATTGCGTTCGTCACCAGCCCCGGAGCTGTGAGCTGGATTCGCTTGTTCGAATCCAGCTCACAGCTCCGGGGTTGTCACCAGCTTGGCTGGCCGTCTGCACAATTGGCTGTATTAGAGGGTGGGAGAAGCTGGCGGGGTGGGTCCGGGTCGTTGTAAACAGCGACTCCTACAGTTCGGTCGGGGCGCCTGCTAAGCGCGGATAGGACTCGAGGGGGATAGTGTGGTCCTCCCACACGCTACGCCCTCTCGATGAGAATCCGCGCTGCCAGGTGAAAAGAAGCGGTGATTGGCTGGACGTGTGTCGGAGGAAGCACGTGGTAGCCTCCACTCTCCCAGATGATCTGACTGTGGGGGGTAAGTGCGCAGCGACCAGGAAGGGACTGGGAATTGGCATACGACTAACATTGGGATGGGAGAAAAATCGGAGGAAAATGGAGGGGGAAAAAGACCAAAAAAAATAAAAAAATAACAGGAATCGATATGGAGAATCGGAATCGGAACCGGAATCGTTCAAATCCAAACGATGCCCAACCCTACTCATTCATTATGATGGTGGTGATGATGATTATGACGGTGATGATGATGACAGGTAGTGTGTTTCACTCATTCATTATGACAGTGATGATGATGATGATGATGATGATGATGATGATTGTTACAAAGGGTCAGATTAAACCGAATATATATATTTATTGCCTGAGATCCCATGTATAATATTTGTATATCGTTTGATATCCCTTGTATATTCTTTGTACATATACACGGAATATCCCTTTACCTGGTACAGGACAGACCATAATATTCGTTCTCCTATTGGAAGCGATCCCCTAGGCGCCAGTGACTTACCCCCTAGAGCTGACTTGAAAGCTACCGACATGACTTGTCTTAACATGCCCGCTTCTGCCCATGAATACGGCTACCGAAAGCAGAGCGGCACTATTTGTCCACCGTACGTATAAATATGACCAGCGAATACAGAACTTCCCTTTCAGTTCGCCTTCAGTTCAGTCTGGTTCAGTTACCAAGTAAAGCCTTACCCACTACGCAACGTGCGGTACAGCAGGGCTCGTATTGCCTCAAATAGAGTCGTGTTTATCCTACTACGTTTGTTTAACGTATCGTTCGCTCCTTACTAGTAAAGGCCTTCATTAGGAGTCAAAGACCACGTGAAGTGAGTAATTGTGCGTCTACATAGAGCACTTATTGCCGCATGCTAATAAGGATAGTAACGTCAAGTTCAATTGTGAACCACCGCGCACCACGGAGGATACCTACACCGGTGATTGCAGAGCCACCAGGCAGGATTATTATTCTTCATTCTTCACCAAGCGGCTGGAGCAGAGAACCGTCTACACCCACTGCTGTGGGATCTACACCGGCCCGTGGGGACATCACTCGAGCCCGTCTCTGTCGGAGCAGAGACTCCACGGCTTCACCTGCACGGCGCGCACCCTGGGACCAGGCTGCCTTTCCCCGCTGACACAGGGGTGATATCGCCTCTGTGGAACCATTGACTTTCATAGAGCATTGCCTCCCCCTGCTGGCTTACAACCGGTAGTATACCCCCCTTCCCAGAATATCCCTAGATCTAATTCCTAATATTCAGTATTGACTTGCCTACGCACATTCTTTGCCTTATAAGCGCAACTAAGTAATGTAATGTAATACTATTTGATGTAATAAATATTCTAAACGAGTATTTGAGTGGAAACCGTGTTATTGTGGAGAAGTTCTCATCATATACCTGTGTACGGTATTAGCCAGTAATGTACATAAGACGGTAGTAGTTTAATGATACTAATACTTGATTAATACAGTCAGGGAATTGTACCCCTCAGTTACAATTGGTCCTTCGAGCCCCGGATAATAATTAGCGTAATATTAATATAATATTAATATTGACATGGCCGATGACGAACACTCCACAAACGGTTCTCCTAAGCTAGATCGCCCGCAGCGCAGACGGCAGCCACCTCCCTATCTAGAGGCATACTCTGTCAGTCCAATACCTAGCTTTAAAGGGAAATTAGATACGGATAAAATAACTAAAGCGGATAGTAAAATTATGTCCGACCCTACCAACCAGGCTACCCCGCCAACAGAGGCCCTAGTGGGTTCTAATGTAACTGACCAAGCTCACGGTGGGGACCAGGAGGGAACTGACACGACTTTATCCCCCGACAACGCCGACGAGGTAGTCCCCGGAGCGCTCCAGGATAAAGAAAGCCCTCCCGGGATGGAACCCGACCCACCACAAGAAGAGACGCGCACCCAGGAGATGGGTCTCCTCGGTACGCAACAGGAGAACGGGTCTCCAACAAGTACTGCCGGGAGCCGATCGCCCCGAACGGCGTCTTCCCCCAGCGCGGCGGACAAGATGCTGGCGCAAGCACTCATCGCCACCCTGGCAGCCTCCACCGAACGCGATCGACTTCAAGCGCAACAGACGCGCAAGCGCGAACATTTTGCAGTCGAGCGAGAGCGCTTCCAGGCGCAACAAAGGAGTGAAGACGACCGCATAAGACTGGAGACCAGACGCCTCCAGACAGAAGAGAACATTGAGAGAAGCCGCGCCGATGCACAGCACGCCGCCGCCAATGCACAGCACGCCGCCGCCAATGCACAGCGCGACGTCGCAAATGCCCAGCGCGACGCCGCCAACGCACAGCGCGACGCCGCCCAGGCCAGCGCCAATGCGCAGCGCGACGTCGCCAATGCCCAGCGCGAAGCAGCGCACGACGCAGCCCATGCCCAGCGCGAGGCAGAGCGCGACCGGCTGCAGGCGGAGCTGATGGACAAACTGGTTGCCATGGCGACACCCCCTCACTCCACACGGAGCTCTCAGAGATCGTCAAGACACGGGTCTAGGACACATTCCCCTACCCGACGAAGCGACCCGGGACCCCGCCAACAGGAGGATCCTGTCCACGTCTCCGAACCCCCTTCCCGGCCGGTCCATACGAGACCCAGCAACCGGGAAGAATCGGACCACGCCGAGAGACTGAACAGAAGACTCCAGGTCCTAGCAGAGGGAGAGGAGGAGGAAGAGGAGGCCCAGTACAGCCCCGACCAGCAGCAACGTACTCTGGCCCAGGAGGCCCAGTACAGCCCCGACCAGCAGCAACGTACTCTGGACCAGGAGGTCCAGTACAGCCCAGAAGTTAGCCCCGAGGCCCTGCGCTACAAACCCCCGACTCCACTCACGGGTGAGTTTGACGCACCGTCAGCCCCGAGGAACAGCACCTGGGTACCCGACCTTCGGTACCCACCAAGTACCAGCCCAAGACGACACGCAAGAGGAGACTCGCCTAGGAGGCCTCTTCCCCAACGCTCACCGATGTGCCAGTCATCCATGGCATCGTACCTTGGCACACCGACGTTTCCAGACTTCACCCATGAGAACCGAGCACAGTACACGGAGCTACGGATGTGCTTAGAGACAATGATGGTTGATGTAGCTGATGAACGCCACAAGTACGCTACCCTATTGAAGCACCTCAAGGTGCCCCGAGCGCACAATATAGCGCTGGCCTATGCCAACTCTACTACCCCATACACAGCGGCTCTAGCAGCACTCGACCAACGTTATGGACGCGTATGGGACTATGTGATACAGGAGATAAGAGACATTGACCGCCTCCCCCCAGCCAGAGACAACAGAGCGCTAGATGACCTGTCTATCAAGGTACAGTCCCTGGTAGGGATGCTGGGGTCCCAAAAGGAAAAGGGTATCTACGAACTGTACGCTAACTCTAACGTAGAGAGGATATTAGAGAAGCTCCCTCCCGCCCGACAAGAGCGCTTCAGGCGGCAGAGAGACTACCGCGACCCCAACGGTCCAGAGGCATCCCTCCTAGACCTATCTGAGTTCCTCGCCAGGGAGGTCAGTAGCCTACGACTCGACACGTTCGTATGGAGTGGACCAAGCTCAAGACTCGGACCTCGGGGACAAACGGATAACCGCCGGTTGGTGACCGTTATGCACCAAGCCGAATCAGTACCACACAAGAACCACAACACCCCCTCGACGAAAGAGGACCAGTGGAAGATTGAGTGCCAGTACTGTGAGGGAGAACATCGGCTGTATCAGTGCGAAGACTTCAAGAAGCTGACCACGGACGATGTGAGTCAGTGGGTCAAGGACCACCGCCGCTGCTTCCGCTGCGCGCGCAGCCACCTAGCAGCTGAGTGCCGCTTGAAAAAGAAGTGCAGCAGGTGCGGTGGCACCCACCTGGAGGTCCTGCATGACATCAACAGGCGTCAGCCAGGACAACAGAGCGGGCCCGTCGCGGTGATGTACCATGCCGAGGCGGTGGCACCAGCACCAAAGTTCCACCAGACCGCTCCCTGGTGTCCCGACTGCTACGGCAGACACTGGGAGCCACGGTGCGACTCGCACCATATAGATTCCACGTCACCACCCACAGGAGTGCTCCTCATTGACCAGCATAGCGGGACCCCCCGTGTGCTCCTCAAAGTGGTCAGGGTGCTCCTGAGCTACGAGGACAAGGTCCTGGACACTTACGCCGTCCTGGACGATGGGTCTGAAAAGACTCTCCTCCTCGCTTCCGCAGCAGCCCAGTTGGGCCTGCGAGGTGTCAAAGATACAATGACCATACGCACCATCAGAAGGGACCAGAAGACCATAAAGGGTGAAAAGGTCTCCTTCAAGATGGCAGCGGTGGACCAGCCCGAGAAGCAGTATAGTATAACCAACGTCTTCACCAGCCACGACATAGGCCTGTCTCAGTACACCTACCCCATCCCACAGCTGATGGCTAAGTATGTGCACCTACGTCAACTACCTATACCGCTTATCGACGGCGCCACACCGACCCTGCTCATCGGCTCCGACCACGCGGACCTCATTCTCCCAATTGAGGCGGCCCACGTCGGACCTAAAGGATGCCCAGTCGCGGTTCAGACCCGACTGGGATGGACGCTCCAGGGCCCCCTCTACGGACTTGACAGTCAACCCACGTCTACACGCTGCCTACACACAGAGGCGAGCGACACCGGCCTCTCCCCCGTACAGCAGAGGCTATTGACATTAAGCGAGAGGCCCGTGAGAGAACCGTGGGTACCAGAGGGAGTTCGGAACCCCACCCCCCTCAGCTGCGCTCCAGACGTAGCTGACCTCGAACCCAGCACCCCAAGCGACTCCTTGACGGGGCGGCCGGGACCGGCCCCTCCTCAGATGGGGTACAGAGCAAACAAGAGAAACAGACGGAGGAGGAGAAAGCACAGCCAAGCACAGATCAAAGCAGTCTCAGGCCCGCTCCCTCCTAAGCCCCCCTTCATCCCGTCCAGTCGTCATGACCATAGACCAGTCACTACCCCGAGCTGCGTGGCCGGCCGGCCGCGTAAGCAAAGTGACCACTGGTGCCGACGGAAAGGTCAGAGTGGCAGAAGTGCTCGGCCAAGGGCGGACCTACAACCGACCCGTGGCGAAGCTGATAGAGTCGCCAAGGCTCCCCGACTCGCCTAATGACGACCATGACCCCTGACTTTGTGACCTGCCTACCCTCACAACGGACATTGAGTAGTGGACAGTGCGGTTAATCTGTCTCTGCTTAGCTAATTAGGTGGGACTAATTAGGGGGCGGCTGTTACAAAGGGTCAGATTAAACCGAATATATATATTTATTGCCTGAGATCCCATGTATAATATTTGTATATCGTTTGATATCCCTTGTATATTCTTTGTACATATACACGGAATATCCCTTTACCTGGTACAGGACAGACCATAATATTCGTTCTCCTATTGGAAGCGATCCCCTAGGCGCCAGTGACTTACCCCCTAGAGCTGACTTGAAAGCTACCGACATGACTTGTCTTAACATGCCCGCTTCTGCCCATGAATACGGCTACCGAAAGCAGAGCGGCACTATTTGTCCACCGTACGTATAAATATGACCAGCGAATACAGAACGTCCCTTTCAGTTCGCCTTCAGTTCAGTCTGGTTCAGTTACCAAGTAAAGCCTTACCCACTACGCAACGTGCGGTACAGCAGGGCTCGTATTGCCTCAAATAGAGTCGTGTTTATCCTACTACGTTTGTTTAACGTATCGTTCGCTCCTTACTAGTAAAGGCCTTCATTACGAGTCAAAGACCACGTGAAGTGAGTAATTGTGCGTCTACATAGAGCACTTATTGCCGCGTGCTAATAAGGATAGTAACGTCAAGTTCAATTGTGAACCACCGCGCACCACGGAGGATACCTACACCGGTGATTGCAGAGCCACCAGGCAGGATTATTATTCTTCATTCTTCACCAAGCGGCTGGAGCAGAGAACCGTCTACACCCACTGCTGTGGGATCTACACCGGCCCGTGGGGACATCACTCGAGCCCGTCTCTGTCGGAGCAGAGACTCCACGGCTTCACCTGCACGGCGCGCACCCTGGGACCAGGCTGCCTTTCCCCGCTGACACAGGGGTGATATCGCCTCTGTGGAACCATTGACTTTCATAGAGCATTGCCTCCCCCTGCTGGCTTACAACCGGTAGTATACCCCCCTTCCCA
This sequence comes from Notolepis coatsorum, assembly GCF_963971535.1. NCBI lineage: Eukaryota > Metazoa > Chordata > Actinopteri > Aulopiformes > Paralepididae > Notolepis > Notolepis coatsorum. The sequence goes on from NC_140172.1 coordinate 22,267,503, forward strand.
GAATATCCCTAGATCTAATTCCTAATATTCAGTATTGACTTGCCTACGCACATTCTTTGCCTTATAAGCGCAACTAAGTAATGTAATGTAATACTATTTGATGTAATAAATATTCTAAACAAGTATTTGAGTGGAAACCGTGTTATTGTGGAGAAGTTCTCATCATATACCTGTGTACGGTATTAGCCAGTAATGTACATAAGACGGTAGTAGTTTAATGATACTAATACTTGATTAATACAGTCAGGGAATTGTACCCCTCAGTTACAATGATGATGACAGGTAGTAGGGATGCACCGATGTATCATGTATGTATTGGTAGTGGTACCATTGGCCATTATCAATGGTTTATTATGTGCAGTAAATGGGTTTGACATTGCACCAGTAGGGGGCAGCTGGCGATCCTCTGTTATGAACGGGTTGAGACTTTGTCCATGTTGGTACTTAATTTCACGTCTCAGGTTAACGTGGTGGTGACAAATATGGGCGCTCGTGCACATATACAGTAGTTTCAAAAAAAAAATATATATATATATATATATATATATATATATAAAAAAATACAAATATCGGTATCGGCCGATTGTGTTAGTTCAACAATCGATGTCGGTGGCAAATTTTCATATCGGTGCACCCCTAGTTTCAGTGTGTACCGTACCGTACCGAACGGCTGTGTAGTGTACAGAACGAATACAACGGTATGTTAACCACTAACGACCGCCCACCGGGGGCTGTTTTTTTCACAATTTAATATAATTATAATTATTTTAACTTTTTATTTTTACAAGTCGATTATTAATTTCAATATAGAATATTCGTTGTGGTGGAGAGAATAAAAGCTAGCATATAATGGTAGTGTCTGGTTATGAGCGAGGGATAATGGATGGATTATCCAATGGGGGGTCCGGGAGGGGGGGGTACGAGCTAGAGCATATGTGTGTAGGGTATTAGATAGCAGGTATTAGGGGTATATCCTGTATAAGACATTTAACTAAATGGTGATTTCATTGGATGTGCACTGTTAATAATGCTTGTATATCTTATCGTGTGTTGTCATGTTTGTTTATATGTTTGTTTAGAAAATAATAAAAAAATAAAATACAAAAAAAGAATATTCGTTGACATCCCTACAAGTACAATTAGTTACTGCACACTACATCACCCCTGAGAATTTGGCATGATATCGGCCAGGAAGGCAGAAAAGTCATTAATAAAATCCTTATTGTACTTAGGTAGACCACAACACACAACACGGTATGATTGATTTCAAACACGCTCAGCTCAAAGCTGCAGAAAGGTGAAGGTAGCGATAGTGGTTTACACTTGTAGCCAGCCACCCTTGTAAACAATCGCTAACCCCCCTCCTCGGCCTGACATCCGCGGGGTGTTAAAATAGCTGCAGTCTGTCGGCAAGAGTTCTGTGATTGTGCTTACATGTAGCCAGACTACTGTAATGCACTTTTCACAGGTCTCCCTAAGAAAACCACAGAGAGGCTTCAGCTAATCCAAAACTCTGCAGCCCGACTGCTAACCAGAACCAAAAGGAGAGCGCACATTAGTCCAGTCTTAGCTACTTTACACTGGCTTCCTGTAACATTTAGAATTGACTTCAAGGTCCTTCTCCTTACATACAAAGCTCTAAATGGACAGGGACCTAGCTACATCGCCAACACTAATATATTACAGGCCAGCAAGAACAGTGCGATCATCAGCTGCTGGACTACTAGAGGCTCCCAGAAACAGTCAAAAGAGGATCAGTGATGCAGCCTTTATCAACTACATCCCAAAACTATGGAACAAACTACCCAAAAAAAAAAATCAGGGAAGCCAACTCGCTAGATATCTTGCTCAGGCATTTAAATGAAACATTCGGGAAGACACTCCGACGTCACGAGACCGCCGCCATCGTCGTATAGGGGACAACAAATGGGTTTCTACGATCAAATGTATGCATTGAGCTCCGTTTTTATTACATCTTTTATCACATTTTTGTTCATTTCATAACCTTACATAAGACTTTCGATTTGGATTTTTGATTTAGTTATTAGTACAAAATGTAACACAGCAGCTCTTTGGCATTGTGATGCACTGAAGAAAATTACCCTTGATTGTGTTTAATAATTCGCCGCTTTTCCGATCCGTTTTCTGCACTAAACGAACCGTACACAATGTACCCGGGGTGCATTTTTCCCCCAAGCCGTAGTTGCGTAACAGACAGATTCAGATTACTTTATTCACCATATTGTATAATATATACAAATGGAACGTGATTCGACATTACAGTGCATGGTTTTTTTTAACAAATAAGAATAACATAATAATAGACAGAAAGTTGACTTCGAGAATCAGGGATATCCCGACACAAATTGTACTTTACCTGCACTATTCTTATTCTGCCTACTTTTATACACTTCCTATCAAATTCATGTGTCAGTTCTATGCTAATTTGATCTCACTACCTCTTATGCACTGTAATTTAAGTGCTCTGCTGTTGTAATATAAAACTGAACTTTGTAAAGAAACTCAAAGTTGAGTGATGCACTGCTCTGTTGTTAAGTTGAGAGCGATGCACTGCACTGTTGTTCTATAAGGTAATTTAGAACTGAACTTTGTAAAGAAACTCAGTGTTAAGAGCGATGCACTGCTCTGTTGTGCTATTAAGTGTTATGAGTGATGCTCTGTTGTAAATGTTATTGTATATTTTTATTGAACTATTTTATCACACTTTTTTACTCTGTCTATTGTATTTTATTATTTTTTAGAATAGTCTATTTTTAAACCGAATCAGACCGCACTTTTTTACTCTTTGTATTACTGAATGAAAGCATAAACAGAGGTTCGATCCTAATGTGAACAACTTATGGACCTTACCTTGCTGCCTCTCTCGGACTAGTTCTACTCCTCAGCAGACCCTTGTTGCTACGACTCTGTGTTTTGTTGTATTTTTCCAGACAAAGAGATTCAGGTTAATATTTAACTGAAACTAGTGGTGTATTTATGTTCAGCCTGTTAGGTAATAAAGACAGAAACAGTGCAGCAGCATTATGGTACAATGATGGCGTCTGCAGCACACAAGGCCCAGCCTGGTTATGAAACCACTGCAAGCGGCTGGTAATATGCAGAATAAAACATTACATTGTGCAATGTCGTCATCTCAAATGGGAGCCTATTGATCAAGACGGTGACATTAAAGTTCAAAGGACCTTCTGATTTAACAAACCTGCTTTGTGTTTCTTCATCTCAGTTTCAACATCAAAACATTCAGTAGTTTCACGGTGAAGAATCTGGAGATCAGTCTCTCCTATAGTTCATCCTCCTCCACGGTGCTCCACCTTAGTCCGTTCAAACACTTCACATATATCTTCTGCAGCTGCAGTTAGTCCATTCATTACACGATCTCTGCATTATAGTTCTAGATATGATCAGATAATTAGATTAGCATTAGCTTATTAGCCATAGTTCTAGATATTATCAGAGAATTAGATTAGCATTAGCTTATTAGCCATAGACAACGAGGTGAAGCTCCAGTACACAAAGAGCGCGTGCCTGACGTCATTTCCGCTGGGCGGGGACTGCCTCAAAGCTCTATAAAGGAGAGGACCAACTCTAATGCTGCCAGTAGAGGGCGCTCGAAGCGCAGTAATTGTAATTGCGGGAGGTACACTAAATGGGAGGTTTACACAAAATCACTATTTTATAACTAACAAAAATACATTTAGCAGAATATTCTTTCTTCTCTCTAAATGCATTCCATTGAAGTGGGAACTAGGATACATCGGTGTGGTCTCTGTAAACACACTAAAAAGCAGCTAAAGACTGTGTTCAAACAGGCTTTTGGCTAACTATGTCAAATCAAATCAAATCAAATATATTTATAAGGCCCGACAACACACTTTAATGTCCCCATGGGCCGTACATGTCTTCTTTAAACAAGTCAAGAAGAAAACATAACAATAAGTCAAGAACAGAACAAGAACACCATAAGGTCCAACAAATTTAAAATAAATGCAAATAAATGAAAGAATGCAAGCACTCCCAGACATACCCCACGCGAAGGTAAGGAAAAACTCACTAAACCCTAACAATAGGGAAAAATGCTCCACAGGCAGTGTGGAGGAGAGAAACCTTAGAAGGGCCATTCAAGGGGGGATCTCCCTTCTTAGATGTCGGTGATAGTAGTGTTGCAGACTAACAGTTGGTAAGCATGCACTCAAGTGTGTAGTGAAACACAGATGAGTGCATGCAATAGCAACTGAACATTTTGAAAGATTAAAGATATAGCTGATAGCGATAGCAACTGAACATTTTGAAAGATTGAAGATAGAGCTGATAGCGAATCTATTTGAGGCACAGGGGCGGCGCAAAGAGGGTCGCATCTGTGTAAATCTTTTATGTCTTTTTATCTTGTTTTTTTTCGTTCACGTTTTTAATTACTTTCTTTTTAACATGCTGCTATCCTTGCACTCTATTGATGTTTTTATATGTGAAGCACTTTGTGACCCTGGTCTGTGAAAGGTGCTATATAAATAAACCTTACTTACTTACTTACTTACTTACTTACTTACTTACTTACTTACTTACTTACTTACTTACTTACTTACTTACTTACTTACTTACTTACTTACTTACTTACTTACTTACTTACTTACTTACTTACTTACTTACTTACTTACTTACTTACTTACTTAACCCTTAACACGGTGCACCACAGGGCGGTGTGCTAGGCCTCCTCCTGTAGTCCCTGCTCACCTACAACTGTGCTGCCAAGCACAGTTTCAATATCATCATCAAGCCGACAACATGATCATCCTGGGCCTCATCACATGCCAGCATCCTCACTGCACCATTGAGAGCTTGCTAAGGGCCTGCATCACAGCCTGTACGGAGACCTTTCTGCCTGCATCACAGCCTGTACGGAGATCTTTCTGCCTGCATCACAGCCTGTAGGGAGACCTTTCTGCCTGCATCACAGCCTGTACGGAGACCTTTCTGCCTGCATCACAGCCTGTACGGAGACCTTTCTGCCTGCATCACAGCCTGTACGGAGACCTTTCTGCCTGCATCACAGCTTGTACAGAGACCTTTCTGCCTGCATCACAGCCTGTACGGAGACCTTTCTGCCTGCATCACAGCCTGTACGGAGACCTTTCTGCCTGCATCACAGCCTGTATGGAGACCTTTCTGCCTGCATCACAGCCTGTACGGAGACCTTTCTGTCCACACATCACCACAGAGAGTAGTGGAAGGCGGTACAGCACATCACTGGTAACAGACTCCCGACCATCCAGGATATCTTTCATCATCATTCCCAGTGTGGTCTCAACACAGGTTGAGAATTTACTCATGGTGATGGGTGGCTTTCTACATTTATTTGTATAGTTATTATTTTTAAATCATACTTGACCTTTATATGACAAGTGCTCTAATGTGTCTAGTGCTCTTACTTACTCTCTGCTGGGCTGACCTGTTCTCTCATCCAACACATTTCATTGTACCACTGACCATGAGTTAACATACATATGACAAAATAAACTTGAACTTGATCCAACCTCCAGTGGAACAGCTCTTAAAGTCGGAATTTGAAGTATAAAAATCAGGGTTGGTCTCTCAACTTCGACATACACTATAAACTGCATTGTTAATCTCAATACCAGTGTGGCCTAATATAACGTAAGGTTATGTATATAACCAAGTTCTATGAGTTATGGTGACGCTCAGCTTACTTACTTACGCCTGCTACCCTTTCTGGGGCATAGGCCGTCAACAAGTGATCTCCAAGCATCTCTGTCTTGAGCTGTTCTCTCCAGTTGGTTCCAGGTCATCTTCATGGTATTGGTGTCTGCCTCCAGGTCTCTGCGCCAGGTGTTTCTCGGGCGGCCCCTTTTCCGCTTGCCCTGCGGGTTCCATGTTAGGGCTTGTCTGGTGATGGTACTTGCAGGCTTTCGCAGGGTGTGGCCTATCCAGCGCCATCTGCGTTTCTTAATTTCTTCTTCAGCGGGCAGCTGGTTTGTTCTCTGCCAGAGTTCGCAGTTGCTGATGGTGTCTGGCCATCGGATGTGGATGATCTTCCGCAGGCAGCTGTTAATGAAGACCTGCACTTTCCTGATGGTTGCAGCTGTAGTTCTCCACGTCTCTGCTCCGTATAGTAGGACTGCCTTGACGTTGGTGTTAAAGAATCTGACTTTGGTGTTGGAAGTCAGTTCTTTTGAGCTCCAGATGTTCCGTAATTGCACGAATGTGCAAGTGGGACTCAACATCCACAAAGGCAAGACTAAGATCCTCAAGACCAATGCAGCAAACAACACCAACACAATCATGCTGGATGGCGCGGCTTTGGAAGAAGTTGAAGCCTTTACCTACCTTGGCAGTGTTATTGACAAGCAGGGCGGCACAGATGCTGACATTAGAGCACGAATAAGGAAAGCACGTACGCATTCGTGCAATTACGGAACATCTGACGCTCAGCACCAGTTGCATAATATCTCGCTTCAGTGGATATGCACTGAATAAATTTCAAAATGTACCTTTACATACCAACATCCGTCTGACCACACCCCCATCTGCTGCCTACATAAGCAGGGGTGGGGCCACACACTCATCTCCTTCCCAACAAATTTCACCACAATGAAAGATCAAGGGCCGCAGTGGCGTCCTGGTGCTGAGCGTCACCATAACTCATAGAACTTGGTTATATACATAACCTTACGTTCTATTTCATTATGGCTTTCGCTCAGCACCAGTTGCATAACAGGAGCTGAGTGGGAGCCATAGCTCGACAAATGTACCCCGCTGAGGCCCCCCACAACCATCAGACCGGGGAGGACCGAGCCCCCCGACCCTCCCTAATGGAGGATACCCCCCCTATTGGAGGCTTACGGGAGGGAGACGGATCCGACCGTGCAAAGAGGAACTCAAGCAACTCAACGCACAGGGTGAGCAGACCGTGGCTTGACCCCATGACTACACACACACACAACCCGCATGCCACCCGGGAACGAACGGAAGGAACAAACCTCGTTACTGCCCCCAAAATCACAGGGTCAAGAGCAACCCAACCCCGTGGCAAGGCTGTAGCAGCGGAGCGCGAAGGAAGACCCAGACCCACCGAAGGGACTGGATTCCCTGGAAAAAGGGGGCCCGGAGAGGTCAATGACGCCAGGCATCAAGACCCCACCAGGCGGTCACTTAGTGACACCGCCCCCCACATCGCCAGCGTATTCGGATAAGGCCCCTCCAAGAGCGGGCCCTTTCCCCCCAATAGCACACCGCCTGGCACACTGACTCTGAAACACAGGCAGTCAGCATGGCCGTAAGCACTCAAAAAGGTTAACCAACGGAAGCAGGCAGCGCACCGGGGAAACCAGGCAGCAGGCTGTAACCTGAGCCTGGAGTACTGCGGACGAGACAGGCGCCAAAGGAGTCAGCTGAAACAGCCCCCCCGGCGGAAGGGGCGTATGCTGGCATTGTTGGTCACCATGACAAAGCCTCCATTAAAAAAAAACCACCCAGAGGGGTCGAGGCAGAGAAGGCTGACATGATTGGCAGATGTCATGAACGTGCAGGGGCACACTCAACCGGGCAACCCGGGAGTTGACACTGCCCCAACATACCAGGGAATCAACCACCCTCTTGGTACAGACGGTGGTTGTTCCTATAACCCCTCAAGAAAAACTCCAAAACACACCTGCGGGTATACACTGGCTATACCACAGTACAAGTGTTTCAGTTTTCAAAAAAGGGTTATCCCAGGCCTACGGTATCAACGAAACTTTACTTCGGACCGGGCCCGGCGGCTCGGGAAGCACAGGGTTACCAGAGGAGGTCCAAAAGACCACCCCAACAGCCCCCTCTTCGCCATGCGTGAGAGAGGAGCGAAGAAAAGAGAACCAGCCCCTTATGATAGTGCAGAGTACCACATGTACCCAACAAGGGTCTCCATAACGCCTAAACTTGTGACACCCGGGCCGACACGGCATTTTTCCCCCTGAAAAAAGCCCAAGTCCCTCAGGGTACCAGAACAGCAGATCTGCATCCCCGGCCGACAAACGGGTTAACTGACCTGGACCAGCGTGACCAGAACCAGTCCCGTGCCCTAACCACGCCGACATGCCTACTCCAGGAGAAGGGGCAGATATGCGTGTTGATCTAAAACATGAAAAGAGGGCGCCACCCAGACGGGCCGGTGTGAACCGTGCTCGGTGGCCCACCCCAAGTGCGTGAGACCCCTCTACCTATGTTCAGATCTATTCCGTTAACATCCCCCAGATATGAACGAGAATTCATCGAGACAACCTAGTAAACAGGCGCTCGGAAGAGACAAAACTCCATCCCAGTTGCCCTATAAAAACGCCGTTTTAATAACAAGCAACCAAGGCGCACTTAGCCCCTGCGTGATTCTTAACAGAAACACACCGAGCCAGCACTATGTATGCGTCAAATGGATAGTCTAGCAAGACACCAAACATTGTTCCTCCAAGTCGCCTGGGAGAACGACACGGAGCCGTCGTGCTTCATGTTCCTTCCTCTTTTTATTTAAAAAAGAGAAAGAAACACAGACTGACATGAATCCCACGTGACGCAGCTGAGGGTAATTTTTTTTTACATTTTTACATCCCACCACCCTCGCCATAGGGAGGAGACGGAAAATCCCCAGAGAGACTTCCCACGCGAGCTGTATAGATTGAAAAGAATATATTGCAACATTGAGCTATGTAATACTTGGGTTAGGGCTCTCCGAGGAGGAGGCACTGAACCAATACACACTCAATAATCGAATTGAATCGAATACACACACAATAGAGCAGAACTCCTTTTTTGAAGTTCTACTCACCTTGACAATCTGAGGAGGAGGCTCTGAACTCTGAGGAGGCTCCCTCACAGGGAAGGAGAGTCCGAACTCACAGAAGGCCCGAGGAGGAGCTTCGTGAGGAGGAGCTCTGACAACTCCCTGAAACAGATCCATAACATGGACCTGAACAACTCACGGAAGTCTTACCAACAGAGACACGCTCAGTGACGTACTCTATGGCGGGGGAATTTCTGCGGTGCACATGCCCAATCTTCCAGGGCGTGGGACCAGGAAACCCCCCCCCCCCCCTCTTACCCTGTAACGTGCCGAACAGCAACGTGACAGGAACCTTGAAGGACAGGAGGTTTTAACCCCTGACCAATCAGAAAAGGGGAGGAAAGGATTACCAGTTCACCCCTTTACGACCCCACACCCATAATACGATGTAATGACAAATAGAGCATGACACAGTCATAGTCTGCTACATGAAGTATCTAACAGCTTCACATAGCTCATGTGCTAACCTGCTATCTGATTTTTACTGAGGAAAAAACACAGAATAGAGAGGGCCCCCTTTAAGAGCCCCGGTACCAGACTTACACATGTGCTTCTGTGGCCAAACCTAACCCAGTTGTAGATCACAAGACACACACAACCCTTCATCACAACAAAAAATGGCAAAAGTACACTCTTGCTACAGAGGACCGCCGTTTTTCATAACGAGAGAATACAGAATCCTCGATTATGTATTGGCCACAGGCCTTGCTAAGCACACATGATAAGTGACCAAACAATCTTTTCTTTAGGAAAATATAGTTTCTCAAGCGGAAAGCACAACCCCAGCAATTAAGCTGAGGGTTACATCGTATCTCCACAAACACAGTGACACAATATATTGTAAACAACATGTCTGAGAAGAGGGTGGGGAAGCCCCAGGCAAACCGGGGGGATCACCCCTCCTTCCTTACCCTTGATACGACCAAGTTGAACAGGTAACCCTGTTAATATGTGAACACACTGTTCATTGTCATTACAGGCTGAGAAAAGAATTCATTCCTCAATCACATGTCACTAAGCATAGCTTTATAGGTTAATTAACCCCTTTAGTTGTGAGTTCACGTTACATGAACACACATGTTCTCATCACAACTAACCAGATCATTTTTACACATGTAAACAACAACCCGATTTCTATGGAGAGAGAAGCTATACTAGTGACAAGACACTTCACACACAACACGCGTCGTATCCTCAATGTATTGCAGCAACACACGTTTTGGAAAACATCGTTATTACAAAACATTTAGAAGGGAAGGAAAGAAGAAGTGTTTAAAGTCCGGTCGGGACCTTCCTACCCTGAGCGCAGGCCAAGAGAACTGCAATCTGGCTAACGGGACACCGAAGTTGAACACAGCATCTCCTGTGTCGGCGACGAGGGTAGCGTCGCTGCGCCACCCAGCCGCTACGTTTCTCCATGTTGACGCAGTCCTCGCTGGCAGGGCTCCCGGTGTAGGTTTGACTAACATCCTCTGTCAAAGATGACGTCGTAGTCAGAGTGTTTAAGGCATGTTATAGTCATAGAAAACGTTCAACAGTGTAGCATTAAGCTAACAGCCGTCCGACTGATAGCAACAAGCTAACGTTTACTAGCCTGGTAAACACAGCGAGCTAACGCCGCAGCTAACAGCTGACTGGCTAACACAGTAGGCCACAACTAGCATGCCAGCTAAGCAGCTATCCGACTGATAGCAACAAGCTAACGTTTACTAGCCTGGTAACAGAGCGTGCTAGCGCCGCAGCTAACAGCTGACTGGCTAACACAGTAGGCCACAACTAGCACGCCAGCTAAGCAGCTATCACCTGAACTGTACACAACGACATAACAAGCCACACTTCAGACAGGCCGCTGTCCAAGTCCCTCCCCTAAGAGGGAAAAGAAAAAGAATGTCAAAACACAGTTTACAACGGTGATCCAAACATACAGCGGGGCCAGCACAGTTCCCATTTCGGGCTGCAGCCGATCTTGAGCATGGAACTCCCGATAAAGAAGATCCTATGCCCACATTTCCTCGTTTAGGGTGTACTTTCATTTTTATATGAAAGATGGGGCCTGCACGGGACAGAGAAGCATCCGCTCGAGAATCCTGGGATCACCAGGTCCTGGTCGCGGCCCACTAGATTGACCATCATGGGCATCAGACCAAGATCCTCCGACCGCCGTTTAAGCCGAGCAGAGGACCCCAATCTGGAGTCGGCGTTTCGTAAAATTGTCAGTTAACCCCCACAGCATCAACAACAACCAGAGCTCGCAAGCAAAACAGTACTTACCCCACCCTGGAATACAACCGCTTCCCACAACAGTCGTGTTTCCCACAGTCCAGCTGTATGGCCGGAGGGCCAAACCCATCCAGCCGCAGCAAGAGGACTGTAGATGGGGAGCATGTCAGCGGCGTGAGCTCCTAATACGAAAAAGCCGTTGAAGGTCAGAATAATCATCATCTTCCAGACACTCCAGTGACGAAGACAATATCGCTGTATTTTCTCGAAATAGTGAGAGAGAAAATAAAGATATAATGTCAACGTATCTCCTTGTTCTTCTGTTTTCCTTTCCTCAGTCTAATATCTTCTCCACGTCAAGTGGGGTATATAACAGGCACTATCTTTGTGGATGAAATTTGAGAAGGAGATGAGTGTGTGGCCCCACCCCTGCTTATGTAGGCAGCAGATGGGGGTGTGGTCAGACGGATGTTGGTATGTAAAGGTACAGTTTGAAATGTATTCAGTGCATATCCACTGAAGCGAGATATTATGCAACTGGTGCTGAGCGAAAGCCATAACAAAATAGAACAGTTCTTAAGTATGTATAGTGCTCAGAAACCATCCAGCTATATAACACATAGCCTTACCACAAACCATCTAGCTATATAACACATAGCCTATAACATACGGTTATCCTATAACCATAGTTATATGAGTATAACGAGCGCTCTGGAACCCTATCCCTTATCAATCTAATACTGAATACATTTCTTCACATGTACACACCCATCCGCCTGGCCACACCCACATCTGCTCCTCTACATAAGCGGGGACGTGGCCATACTAACAGCTCCTTCCCAAGTCTTTCACCACCGAAGGCGAAGACCACGGGGTCCTCAGTGAGTCAGTGCAGAGCGCTCGCTATACTCATATAACTATGGTTATAGGATAACCGTATGTTATATATCGTATAGCTTACGCTCTGCACTCTAGTGGAACACAGGAGCTGAGCAGAGCGGAAGCTCGACAAATGTACCTGCTGAGGCCCCCCACAACCATCAGAACCGGGGAGGACCCGAGCCCCCGGACCCCCCTAGAGGGGGACGGGAGGGAATCGGATCCGACTGTGCGAAGAGGGTTTAGCAACTCAACGCACAGGGTGAGCAGATCGTGGGACTTACCTTCACACAGAAGGACCCGCGACTACTCAGGCGCGCATCCTACATGCCACTAGGGAACGAACGGGAAGAAAAACAAAACCGTTACAGCCCCTAACATCACAGGGTCAAAAGGTCAAGAACCCAACCCGTGGCAAGGCCATAGCAGCGGAGCGCAGAGGAGGACCCAGCCCCAGGAACAGCCTGAGGGTCAGGACCCCCCAGAAAGGGGGCCTGGTGAGGCCAACGATGCCGTAGCATCGAGACCCCACCAGACGGTCACTAGTGACACCACCCCCCACATCGCCAGCGTATCGGACAGGGCCCAATCCAAGAGCAGGCCCTTCCCCCCTACAGCATGCCGGCCAGAAGCACTCTACAGAGGCTACACCCCCACAACACTGTGGGGCCAGTCGGCGCACCGGGGAGACAACCCCCAAAGAGGTTGATCCCTCAATCCTGGCAACAGGTCAAGAGCATAACTCGACCTGTGCCAAGAGCACTGCGGACTAGACAGGCGCCTAAGGGGTCTACTGTGAACAGCACCCCGGTGGAAGGGGCGTTCGGTATGCTGTGCAGTGCACCATGTCGCAGCCTCCACAAAACCTGACCCCCTAGAGAGGCCGAGGCAGAGAAGGCTGACACGATTGGCAGACGTCATGAAAAGTGCAGGGGCACACTCGCAGGCAGACGGGGTTAAGCCCGGCCTAAACACGAGAGTCGACTCCGCTATCAACACACCGGGGTATCAACCACCCCCCTATGTTTAGTTTAACAGGAGGCAGTTGTTCCCTTAACCCCCCCAAGAAAAAACTCCGAAACACAACTGCACGTATACACCGGCTATACAGGCAGTACAAGTGTTTCAGTTTTCAAGAAGGGGTTAACCCAGGCCAACAGGTCGACGAGAACGAGTCCGGACCTGGGCCAGGCGGACCGGGATGTACACAGGGATGCCAGAGGGGTACAATAGAACCACCTCGACAGCCCCCTCCAAGCCCCGCCAAGCAGGGGAAGGGAGGGGCGAAAAAGAATGGAGAAGGACCAGGCCCCTTAGCACAGCGCAAGGTACAACACAATATGGACCAAGCAACTGCGAAGGATAACTCGTAGTGACGTAACCACGACACACACCTCCATAACATCAAAACCCGCGACGCCTGGGCCAACCCGGCATTTTCTCCCCGAAAAAGCACAAAGTCCTTCAGGGTACCAGAACAGCAGATCTGCGCCCTGGCGGACAACGGGTTAACTGACCAGGTCCGGCGCGACCAGAACCAGTCCTGTGTCCTAATCACGCCACCATCCCCAGTCCTAAGAGGGGGTTAGGTACGCGTGTCGATCTAAAACATCACAGAGGGCGCCACCAAGACGGTCAGAACATGAACGCACCGTGCCCGGTGGCCCACCCCATGGGCGTGAGACCCCTCCGCCAATGTTTCGATTTACTCCACCATCTCCCCCCAGAGATGAGCGAGAGTTCGTCAAGACTAACCTAGTACACTGGCGCTCGGAAGAGATAAAATCTCCATCCCAGTTGCTCTACAAAAAACGCTGTTTCTATAATGAGCAACCAAGGCGCGCCAGCCCATGCGTGGTTCCACACTGAAGCACCCAGGGCCAGCGCTATGTACACGTCGAGACCCAAAACACATCAATGGTAATTCTAACAAGAACCCAGATAACGTTCCCTTGCTGGGACAAGCGGTAGGAAGCTTGCCAAAAGACACAGATATGGGCCCCATATGACGCGTCTGAGGGAAAGAAACCCTGCCAACACTGCTCTGTATAAAGAGAGGAGACAGGGAACCCCCAGAGAGACCTCCCACGTGAGTAATAATTGAAAAGATATATGTAAACATTGAGCCACGTGACCAAAAGCTCAACACATATTCAATAGAGAGCAGAGCAGAAAAACAAGTTTCTAACACACCGCATAACTCAATCTTGACAATGACAGCGGTCCACAACATGGAGCATGAAAAAAAAATCACGGAAGCCTCACGACCAATAGAAAACGCGCCCAGTGACGTATTCTACGGGCGGGGAAATTCCATGACCCACCTGTCCAAATATGGCGTGGGACCAAGGAACTCCCCCCACCCCCCCTCTCCCCACCCTGTGACGCGCTGACCCAACAGCGTAACAGGAAGACCGAAGAACAGGTGGTCCAACCCCCTGGCCAATCAGAAAAAGGGGGGAGGGGTTTATCAGTTCACCCCCTTATGACCCCATACCCCGGATACGATGAAAACAAAAAAGCAGCGATGATACCAGTTTACCTAGCAATCCATGCTACATGAAAAGTGTATATCCACTAGGATAAGCTCAACCATTTGCACGCCAGCCACAGACGATAAACTGGTTTGTGAAAATGGGTTTTCATACAAGGCTTTAGGCTCATGTGCGAACACGTCACCCGTGCTTATATACTTCACCAAGTAAAGACAAAACACAGACGTTTTAAAGAGAGGGTCAAAAGACCTCGGTACAAGCTACATATGTGATTACTTCTGTAGGCTAACACTCTAACCTGGTTGTGGACTCAATGCCATGTTTCCCAAACGTAACAGAATACACACAACCCCCTCAAATAAAAAAGGTAAAGTTCACTCTTACTACTGCAAGAAGAACACAGTCTTCTTCATGATGAGGGAAGACAAGTCTTTCGACCGAGTGCTAGCCACAGGCCTTGCTAAGCACACATATATATAGCGACCAGATTTTTTTTTTCAAGAAAACTGTCCTACTCCCTAAGCAAACACACAACCCCACAGCTAGGTGAGGGTTTATACATCGTATCCCCAATATATAGTGAATTTACACACATTTTGTAACAAAAAACAGTCCCTCACCAGGAGGGACTTTTTTATTTAATAACAAAATCATATGTTGGGGGGGGGAATGGGACAGGGGTAAACAGGGGAGTCACTAGCAGCGCCTGCCGCGTGCAGAGCGCTGCTTGCCCCCACGGGGAGCTGGCCCGGAGGAACGGTTCTGGGGAGCCTGGTCACGACGATCCCTACCGTTACCTCCGGGCGTGGTGCGGCTGGCTGCAGCGGACGAGGCACTCCCTCCACTCCTGGCCTTCTTCGCCGAAGGTCCAGCAGCGGCGGCGGCGGAGGCAACGGTCGCGGTCCTCTGCCGGCGTTGCGTCTTCCGGACATCACCGGTGGCATCGGGTCGGGGGAAATTGGGTTGGAGCACAGAGCGCTCCTCCTCCATCTCTCTGCAGGCTGCCGTCATCTGCTGCATGGCCGACCCAAATAGCCCAGCATCGGAGAGGGGGGCCGTGAGCAGCGGAATCTTCTTCCGCTCCGGCACCCGCGCCTGCTCCAGCCAAAGGTGGTGCTGGGATAGAGTGGCCAGGGCGTGCTCCTTCCCCGCGGCTATCGCCTGCAGCTGGGTTAGGTGCAGGATGGCTCCAGCCGCCTGGGCGTGAAGATATTGTTGATGGTCATCCAATACCGACCCGCCCGCCATCATCCCCGACATGTAGAGAGCTAGCTGCGCGATGTTGGAGGTCGCAGTTAGGCTCTGTGTCGCGGCGATGTACACCTGGTCACTCCAATTAGCCAACTGCCTAGCCGATTTCCCTTGGGGAACCGGCTTTTGCAACGGCTCCCACACCATTTCGGGACAAAGTATGGATGCCATCGGGCTATCAAGCCGAGGCACCCCGTCCTTTAGCCCCTGGGCCAAACCCGCCACGTAGGCGGGGCTAAGGCCAACAATGTGGGAGATTACCTGTCCCTGTGTCACGTAGGCCTCCATCGACGGGAAGAATGGGCAGACAACGCCTGTCTCTCTCACAGGACGACGTTGCCAGAGATTACCTATCATGTCATCAGGAACAGGTGCTGGCAGTGGCTGCGGCAACGCCACGCCATTAGCGGCTGCGGCGTCCGCCATGAGTTTGGGGAACAAGGCAAGCAACTCCCCTTGCGTACCTCCAATCCAGGTCACTCGTGTCCCTCATGTACGGGAGGCTGCCACGGGCGCCACCATCCGACGCGGCAGATAGATGGGCATCTTGTCTCAGGGTTGGAGGTTCTAACCCAACCCTGGAGTACAAGGGACCCCAAGGAGACACAACACTCCCTGCCACTCCTCGAGGGGGAGAGTGATACGTCTCTACTGGGGCTTCGGAAAAGAGAGCTCTCGCCCCCTCCATATAATCCTCAGTCTCCATCGGAAATGGAGATGAGGCAAGAGAACTCTGGTCCGGCTTCAGCACAACCTCAAAGCCTGGCCGTTCGCCCCTGCTGCTCGCCGCCTTACGACGAGAGCGAGCAGACGCGAAGAGTCTGCGTCGCAAATCCCCTGTCGGCCGACTGTCCGCTGGCGGGGGAACCAGGGCCGGAACCAGGCCATCTCATGGGAGATAGAGGCTCAACGGCCCCTCGGAGAGGCAAACTCACCACCGGGCGCCGCCCGGGCGTATCTGACTGCCACGACCGCGGAGCCAGCGACGCCCCACGAAACACGGAGGATGCGGCAATGGTGAAGCGCTGGTAAAGGGTGACGTTGTGAGCGTCCAAACCCTCCGAAGGTGCAAACATTCTGTCTTAGCTTTTCTCGTAAATTTGCGAGGGGGAGAAAAATAAGATACAATGTCCATGTAGCTCCTTTCCAACAACTATTTTGGCACTAAACTCAAGTGGTGTATACAGACACTTGTCGGTGGTGAAAATAGGGAAGGAGCTGTTAGTATGGCCACGTCCCCGCTTATGTAGAGGAGCGGATGTGGGTGTGGCCAGGCGGATGGGTGTGTACATGTGAAGAAATGTATTCAGTATTAGATTGATAAGGGATAAGGTTCCACTAGAGTGCAGAGCGTAAGCTATACGATATATAACCACAAACCATCCAGCTATATAACACATAGCCTATAACCACAAACCATCCAGCTATATAACACATAGCCTATAACCACAAGCCATCCAGCTATATAACACATAGCCTAACATACAGTTATTCTATAACCATAGTTATATGAGTATAGCAAGCACTCTGCTCGTAGTGGAACTGTCCCTTTATCCAGTCTAATAATGAATAATTTTCTCCACATGCACACACCCACCCGCCTGGCCACACCCACATCCGCTCCTCTACATAAGCGGGGTCATGGCCACACCATCAGCTCCTTCCCAAGTCTTTCACCACCGAAGGCGAAGACCACGGGGCCCTCAGTGAGTCCGAGCAGAGTGCTCGCTATACTCATATAACTATGGTTATAGAATAACCGTATGTTATATATCGTAATATCTTACGCTCTGCTCGTAGTGGAACACAGGAGCTGAGCAGAGCGGAAGCTTGACAGATGTGCCCGCTGAGGCCCCCCACAACCATCAGAACCCGGGAGGACCCGAGCCCCCTGGACCCCCCTAGAGGAGGACGGGAGGGAATCGGATCCGACTGTGCGAAGAGGGTTTAGCACCTCAAAACGCACAGGGTGAGCAGACCGTGGGACTTACCTTCACACAGAAAGACCCGCGACCACTCAGGCGCGCATCCCACATGCCACCAGGGAACGGACGGGAAGCAAAACACCCCCGTCACAGCCCCCAACATCATGGGGTCGAAGGTCAAGAACCCAACCCTGTGGCAAGGCCATAGCAGCGGAGCGCGGATGGGGGGGGGTTGATCCCTCAATCCAGGCAACAGGCCAGAACTCGACCTGTGCCTGGAGCACTGCGGACTAGACAGGCACCTAAGGGGTCTACTGTGAGAACAGTACCCGGCGGAAGGGGTGTTCGGTATGCTGTGCACCATGTCATGACCTCCACAAACCCGACCCCTCCAGCGGGGTCGAGGTTCAAAGGAGAGGCCGACACAATTGGCAGACGTCATGAATGATGCGGGGCATACTCTCTGGCAGACGGGGTCAAGCCTGGCCTCAACCCGAGAGTCGACCTATGTTTAGTTTAACAGGAGGCGGTTGTTCCCTTAACCCACCAAGAAAACTTAGAAACATAACTGCGTGTATATACATAGGCTATACAAGCAGTACAAGTGTTTCAGTTTTCAAAGGGTTAACCCAGGCCAACAGGTAGACGAGAACGAGTCTGGACCTGGGCCTGGCGGACCGGGACCTACACAGTAGTGATGTGACGATTCATCGATTTGCATCGGTGCGCCGGCATAAACGTTCACGATGCGAGTGCACCGGTGGAATAAGTCCGCATCGGCTACAATTCAGGCTGAACTCGCGATGCATCTTGTTGTAGCGTCTTTGCATCGGTCAAAACCGATGCATTCATATAATTTCCTCTCATCCACTTCTGTCAGCAGTGCACTGTGACTGCACACAGAAGATACTATTGCTTCGCTACTATTACAGAAGGCGAGAGCCGCGTCAGTTATCAACAACAAACAGTGGAAGTCGAGGAGGAGACATGAATAGAATTGATCAACTGGCTATTGTGGCTAACGCTAGTAGCCTCAGTGGCTAACGCCAGATAGCCGTTCAGCTAACGCTAAACTACAGTGTCTAACTAACTAACTAACGTGACTCTGCAACACCAGTTCCATTAGTGAGGAGGGGGGTATATTGAAGACGCTTGACAACCGGTTCAAAGATAACTTCACATTTATTGGCAATTAGTTTCCTTATATCGCTTCCTCCAGGTCCCAGTGTGTTGACAAAATGCGATCCTGCTCAGCTATGGAGCTCTCTCTCTCTCTCTCTCTCTGCTCAGCTACGGAGCTCTCTCTCTCTCTCTGCTCAGCTACGGAGCTCTCTCTCTATCGTTAATGTATCGTATGGTTGGCACTGTATCGAGATGCGCATCGCATCGGCCTCAGTGAGGAGATGCACATCCCTACTACACAGGGATACCTAGAGGGGTTGACAGCAACCACCCTGACAGCCCCCTCCCATCCCCGCTCAGCAGGGGGAGGGAGGGATGGAACAAATGGAGAAGGACCAGGCCCCCTAACACAGCGCAAGGTACAACACAGTATGGACCAAGCACGCCACTGATATGGGCAACTCGTAGTGGCATACATAGACACACACATCCACAACATCAATCCCCGCGAAGCCCGGACCGACCCGGCATTTCCCCCCCGGAAAAGCACAAAGTCCTTCGGGGTACCAGAACAGCAGATCTGCGCCCCGGCGGACAACGGGTTAACTGACCTGGTCCGGCGCAACCAGAACCAGTCCTGCGTCCTAGTCACGCCGCCATGTTGTGCTATTAAGTGTTATGAGTGATGCTCTGTTGTAAATGTTATTGTATATTTTTATTGAACTATTTTATCACACTTTTTTACTCTGTCTATTGTATTTTATAATTTTTTAGAATGGTCTATTTTTAAACCGAATCAAACTGCACTTTTTTACTCTGTCTATTCTATTTTATATTTGTATTACTGAATGAAAGCGTAAACAGAGAGGCCTATTGGGATGTTAGATCCTAATGTGAACAACTGATGGACCTTACCTTGCTGCCTCTCTCTTGTTCTACTACTCAGCAGACCCTTTTTCCAGACAAAGAGATTCAGGTTCATCTTTAACTGAAACTAGTGGTGTATTTATGTTCAGCCTGTTAGGTAATAAAGACAGAAACAATGCAGCAGCATTAGGGTACAATGATGGCGTCTGCAGCACACAAGGCTCAGCCTGGTTATGAAACCACTGCAAGCGGCTGGTAATATGCAGAATAAAACATTACATTGTGCAATGTCGTCATCTCAAATGGGAGCCTATTGATCAAGAGGGTGACATTAAAGTTCAAAGGACCTTCTGATTTAACAAACCTGCTTTGTGTTTCTTCATCTCAGTTTCAGCATCAAAACATTCAGTAGTTTCACGGTGAAGAATCTGGCGATCAGTCTCTGTAGATCATTGGCTAAATGATTATCCAGTTTGACTATTGTCTCCTACGAGCCACCGTACAGCTGGTGCGACTGCGTACAAACTGCCTCGCTACTATGAACCTGTTCTCACCATCACGTCACAACTAGATGTTAAATAAACCTACGGTTTGGTATACCCAAGTGTGTTCATTGACTCACACACAACTGAGGTACATATTAACACAGTTTACATGGTGTCAGAAGACAGTACGGACTTTTCGCCCGTGAGTAACGTGTTTTTCGTCGTGTTTTTTTTACTAGCCTGCGATAGCCTAGCCTAGCTAACCTAGCCTCTGACGCGCTAGTAGACAGACACTATGGCGGATGGATTTCGCAGACCCGACCCTGTTGTGTTTGATGAACATGTTGCCGAGAATTGGCGGATTTTTGAAGGGGAGTATGACATTTTTATTGCCGCAGCCCACTCAGAGAAACCTGCAAGGACAAAGGCTTACATTCTCCTCAACATTGCTGGACCTGAAGCCATAGAACGGGAGCGTTCGTTTGTGTATGCAGCTGTGGTGCGCGCGCCCGGTGACAACGGAGCAGTAATTACACCGGCGGAGTCCAGAGAGGACCCGAACTACCTGAAAAGAAAATTCAGGGAAATATGCAATCCCCAAAGCAACAGGACGATGGAAATACACAAATTTCATTCGAGAAACCAGAAGCAAGGTGAGAGCATTGAATCCTTCATCAGTGACTTGAAGATCAAAGCTAAAAATTGCCAGTTTGGAACTTTGACTGAAGAGCTTATCTGTGATTGTATCGTGCGTGGCATCACGCGGGACGCTTTGAGAAAATCTCTGTTGAGGGATAGTGAATTAACCTTATTAACACAATTCACGAAATGACAGAAGAAAACAGCAAAACACTAGCCACACAGGCTACCAGTGTTGATGCAGTGAGGCCTGTTTACAACAGAAAGCACCAGTCTAAACCCCAGGTATTTTCAAACAATGCCATAACAAAGTGCAACAATTGTGGTGGTTGTCATGAGGCTAAAAGGGAAAAATGCCCAGCCTTCGGACAGCAGTGCCATAACTGCAAGAAGATAAACCACTACAAAAGCTGTTGCAAGTCTAAGCCACAGAGTCAAAGATATCCACAGAAAAAATCTTACAGACCGTCTGTGCATGATGTGTCAGTGGACCAGTCTACACATGAAGACGACACGTTCTATATGGATGGTGTCAATGTTGACAGTGTCAATTCTCAAGTAAATGAGAAAGATGAAGGATTTGTCACAATGCACATAAACGGCAAATCTACAGAGTTTAAAGTTGACACAGGAGCTAAATGTAATGTTATGTCAATAGAGACTTTCAAAAGAGTGACTAACGGAGAGCAATTTGTGCAGCAGAAGAAAACTGCAAACCTTGTTGCTTACGGAGGCACTAGAATTGAGACCAAATGTCTGGTCACACTGTCGTGCTGTTTAAAGGAGCAGCAACACACAATGCCTTTCTTCATAGTGGACAGAGATGTGCAACCACTACTAGGTTTTCGTGCATGTATGGACATGGGGATTGTTCAAATGAGCCTAGACGTCCACCAAGTCACCATGGAGAATAACACAGATTTCAAAACACAGATTCTAACACATTATAAAGATGTGTTCAGTGATGAGCTTGGAGAACTCCCAGTCATATATTCCATGACGCTGGATCCCAGCATACAGCCTGTGGTCCGACCAGCCCACCGCATCCCAGCAGCGATGGAAGAGAGGGTTAAAGCGGAATTGGACCGCATGCAAAGCATAGGTGTCATAACACCTGTCTCTGAGCCCACAGACTGGGTTTCATCTATGGTGGCAGCACACAAGAAAGACAAACAAGAAATCAGACTGTGCATCAATCCAAAGGACCTCAACACAGCGTTGAAGAGGCCCCATCACCCCATGCGTAGTGTTGAAGAGGTAGCAGCACAGATGTCGGGAGCAACAGTGTTTTCCGTCCTGGATGCCAAGAACTCATTCTGGCAGATACGTCTGGACGAGAAATCCTCAGTGCTGACCACATTCAGCACGCCGTTCGGGCGCTACAAATTTCAAAGAATGCCTTTCGGCATCAACTCCGCAAGCGAGGTGTTTCAGCGCTCCATGGAACAGCTGTTCACAGGCTTACCATGCTCCGTGATAGTAGATGACATCATCATCGGAGGCCGCGGAGTGGCTGAACACGATGCCAACCTGAGAAAAGTGCTTGATCGGGTGAGAGAGGTCAACCTCAGGCTAAACTCAACAAAGTGCAAGTTTCGCCTAGACCAAGTAGGTTATGTAGGCCACATCTTCACGAGCGAAGGCCTGAAAGCAGACCCCTCTAAAACTGCAGCTATAACTGAGATGCCAGTCCCCACAGATGTCACTTCACTACAGTGTTTCCTAGGGATGGTAAACTACCTGGCAAAGTACATCCCCAGCTTCAGTGACATAGCAGTGCCACTGATGAAGCTGACCCACAAGGAGACAGCGTGGTGCTGGTACCAGCAGCACCAGGAGGCATTTGAGCGCCTCAAGTCGTGCCTATCCAGCCCACCAGTGTTGGTATACTACAACGTCAAGGAGCCAGTCACACTCACATGTGACGCGTCATGCTATGGACTCGGAGCAGCATGCATGCAAAGTGGCAGGCCAGTAGCATTTGCGTCGTGTACCCTCACAGATACAGAGACAAGGAATGCCCAAATAGAAAGAGAGCTTCTAGCTGTCGTGTTTGCCTGCACAAAATTCAAGGACTATGTATATGGAAAGCCCACAATCGTGGAAACAGACCACCAACCTCTGGTGACGATCCTGAAAAAGCCCATTCACACAGCCCCAGCCCGTCTCCAGAGAATGCTACTCCGTCTACAGAGCTACGACATCAGCCTAGTGTACAAAAAGGGCAAGTACATGTACCTGGCTGACACCCTCTCCAGAGCTCCAAACAAACATGCCACCCAGGCCAGAGCCCTGCTGAAAACGGTGCTTATGAGGTCATGTCGGTGAGTTGCATCTCCACCGCTCTCGCCTAGAGGAACTCAGAAAGCACACAGCAGAGGATGAGATGCTACAGACCCTCAGCGCGGTCATTCAGAGAGGATGGCCCAACAGAGAAAGCCAGCTCCAGCCTGCTGTCATTCCCTTCTTCCCTTACAGAGACGAACTCGCAGTGGAGGATGGAATCATCATGAAAGGCCACAAGACAGTCATCCCCCAGTCTCTGCACAGAGAGTACATCAACATCGTGCACAAAGGTCACCCAGGTGTTGAAGCCACAAAGCGCAGAGCCAGAGGCATCATATTCTGGCCGGCAATGTCAACTGACATCGCTGAAGAGCTGCTCTCATGTGCAACGTGCAACAGCACCAAGTCCCACCAGCAAAAGGAACCTCTGAAACTTCAATCAGTTCCATACCTGCCATGGTCTACAGTTGCCACGGACATGTTTGAAGGGCATGGTAAACACTACCAAGTGCTAGTAGATTCGTATTCTGGCTGGTACGAAATCGACCTTCTCCACAGCCTGACATCATCGGCTGTGATATCTAAGTTGAAAAGAAATGTTTCAGTCCACGGCTCACCGCACACCCTCTTCTCTGACAATGCTAGACAATACACCAGTCAGAGTTTCAAGGACTTTGCCAAACAATGGGATTTTGTACATACCACCAGCAGCCCAGAGTTCCCACAGTCTAATGGGCTCGCAGAGAGGGCGGTCAGAAGTGCCAAGCAACTGATGGAGAAATCTCATAGAGATGGAACCGATGTTTTTTTCAATCTCCGAAACCTCAGGAACGTCCCCCGTGACTCAACACTAGGCTCCCCTGCTGAACGTCTGATGTCACGGCAGACACGCGCAGCCATTCCAGTGTGTAGCAAACTACTGGAACCAGCCCCCAAGGACGCCCGGCGAGTCAGCGCCCAGCTCCTCAACAGAAGGCTCACTCTGAAGCACCACTTCGACAAGTCAAGTCGCCCACTACCGCCTTTAACAGAGGGACAGGTGGTCCGTATGCAGACCCCGAAAGGATACGACCGACTTGGGACTGTGAAGGAGAAGAGCAAAGAGCCGCGCTCCTATGTCATCCAGTCCAACGGGAAGACATACAGGAGGAATCGCCGTCACATCCTTCCTGTCACAGAACTACCACCACCACGGTTCCACGCAAAGGACCCAGACTCCCAGAACACCGGCTCCTCTACAGTGAACAATGCACCCTTCACGCCACTATCACCAGGGCCAGACAACATGCAACACACACACTCTCCCCGGCCGACACAGCCAGCACGCTTCCCAGCTGAGAACAGTAACGCACAATATACAACGCATGCAGGCCGCGTCTGCAAGCCAAACCCCAAGTATATGCAGTAGATTGTATTGAAAGAAAGAAAAAAAAATAGTAAAGAAAACTGATGTGTATAACATGGTTAATGTAGAATGCTATGCCAATGTGTCAATATTGTTTGCACTAAGTTGTTCCACTTATGCACTTATGGTTATTCCAAGTTTTATGAATGCACTACTTCTCAAAATGATATATACTCGTCCACCTTTGTCTACAGATGGATAGTTTCAAGTTTATCTAAGAGTATCTTCATTTAATTGTTTACTAGAAATTGTAGAATTCAAAGTAAAATAAATGTGTAGTAAATTCCCACAGACTTTATACAATAATTTGAGGTTATTGTAGTACAATACAATGAGATTGATTATCTGGACGGAGGAGGAAAGATTCATACTTGATAGAATGGTTGGTCTCCTCATCTGGCTTAATGCAGATGAAGAATAAAACGTGTACGCCAGACAAACCAGAATTGTAGTTCAACTCAGCTGATTTATTTGATCAGAGCCAGGAGTCCAAGGTGAATAGAAGGTTGACTTCTACATACAACAGATGATCAGAGAATATTTAACAGCTGTCTGTTGTACAGAAATATCACAATCAGGTTTGCATCTCAAACCTAAATACTGCACATCAAACAGTCACTTGGTTAACATAATTTGAACATACATGGTTTACTGTACACATTATACATGAGTAAATCTGGTTTACAGATCAGGGATCTGTACAACATTACTCTAATCTATAAACAACCATTTGGTGTTTCCCATGATTTTACTCACGTAAAATGCAATCAGCTCACAGTTGTTTCTGGGTGGTTTCGAAGCGGTGGGGGAGCCCCCAGACCCCTTTTGGTGGTTCCGGCCTGAGAGCTCCTGAATAACCCTATGTAGGGCCTTATATCCTATCATTTCTAGCCAATAATACATATGGCTGGTCCAATCCTAGCGTCTTCTTGTGGGGGTTGATCTCTTGTGGGGGGTGTCCTTGTGGGCGCTGGCAGCCCCCCCCCCTTGGGGTTGTGGGGACGTGATGGGACAGACAGAAGGGGCCCATCGGTGGCCCACGTCCGTGTGATCTTTTGCTGAGATGAAGGGACCTGGCTTGTCTCACAAGGGGGGGTGTGACATGATCGCTTTAACCCTTTGGTATGGCTATAGATGTCTAATATCATCCAAGTACAGTCAGTGCTTTCTAAGACTGATACCAGACATCATATGAGACCTTTTGATACTAAACAGTTGATTAATAGATTACTTTGTCTGTGAGTTAGTGTCCATGCTTCAACAAGTCTAAACTGGTCTGCCCTGTGGTCAACCCAGCTCTCTCTGATCAGCATTTACATACAGTCAGTTCGAGAAGGTGTCGTTTGTTCTCTAATTTAGTCATTGCTTGAGTGGGGGTTGAAATAACTGTTGCAGCTGTTATCTGATGCAGCTGTCTCAACTGACAGTTGAGACTGTTTAGCCACTGAGTCCACTCTGCTATTGAAAGGTACATCTGGCTTTATATTTATGGTTCTCCAATTTATTCACACATATTAATTATGAAATTCCAAGGCAATATTACCACATTTCCCCACTTTGACAATTCTCATTGTCACATACTGTATATTGACTTGATTTTCTATACATACTAACCATACAATATAATAATAAAAATCATTTTTTTTCAAATTTCTCAATTTTTTCTTTTTTCTCACATTTCTTTTTCCATTATTCTTTGGTACATATCATCAATGAGTTTTTTTCTTGTCTTCTTCTTTTCTCCCCCACATTCCCCTGACTATGGCCCCCTCCCGGGGAATCCTGGTGACCCATTCATCCAGCTCCCCAATTAACATATTCTGCCTTAATGAAACAGTGTTTACCACCTACTATCATCAGGCTTTGTTCCTCTGGGCTCACAGCCAGAGGCTTATTTGTTGAAAACAATTAAAACAATGTAATCTAAACATTACACATTAAAGTAAAACACAATTTTTTTTAAATTATGGTATCCGTTGACATGATCTGTGGAGACACAGAGATTATTCTTCATTCTTTCATACATTTTGCTTCTCCTCTCCTGTTAATTCTTTTTCCAAGTCAGCCCAATCACATTTTGCACAATCAACTCAGTTGGTCTTCTCACCTCTCCCCCCTTTTATGAACATCCCTATGGACATAAACCTTACCACCTCCGCGCACAGACGGACAGGGAGGGAGGAGCATCACGCAAGGGAAAAAAAATTTCACCATATCGGCCATAACCTACACCTTACTTTTTACTCTACCTATGTGTATGTGTTTAGTTTAGTACTCTTGCGTTGTGTCATAATCTATACCAGTTGTTACCGTTCAGTCACTTCCCGTCCAACACACCAATCAATCACACAGAGGCCCTTGTTCAACGCTTTGGTTGCACAGTCTCCGACCGTTTTCGCCCCCCCCCCCTCCACCCCATGTCGGCCAGCCTCAGCTGAAGCCACTGTTTTTAGGCCTGGACCTCGTCATATTCTGTCCCATGACTGTATTTCCATGGATCTACAGACGAACGACTCCGTCAGTCTGGAGGTATGTCTCAACCTCCGGCCTTTGTATTCGGGGCTTATATTGAAGGAGGGGTAGAGTCCCAAGCGACCTCTCTTCATAATCCAACAATCTCCCACAGGAACTGACTGAACGGGTCACACCATCGTGTCATAATCTAATGAAATGTATTCCTACACATTTTCCCCATGATCCCCCCACTTGTGATGGTCCATCCTCCCTCTCCGACTGAACTGCAAGGGAACAAAAACACAGAACAAATTTTCCTTATACAATATGTCAAATATTTCTCAAGAGACGCCAAATGGTTAATCATTATGCAAAACGTAATGGGACCACTTAACTGCCATTGATCTGATCCAATGTATCTCACGCTCCAACCGTCCTCTCCCCAGATCATAGAGAAACAACAAACAAAACGCAAATAATCAAAAAAACATTCCAACAGATGTCACATGTAGACCACCTCAATGGTTATTAAAAAAGAAAAGAAAAGAAATTTAAAACCTTTCAAGCCAGCACAGTCACCCTCTACAGGCTCCATTCACACCCATTCAGGCCACACAATCATAGATAAAAATAGAAAAGAAATCCAAAAATTTAAATTCAATACCTCATCCCTACAAAACATTCAACAGAAATCAAATCAAATGCAGTAAAACAAATGATATGAAACAAATGATAATGGTATAACCCAAGTGGTTCGATACACTCCTTACCTAAACACATTTTGTTATCTTTAAGACTAGTCTCACCTTAAGTGAAAGCTAAGTTGCGTGTGTGCATGCATGTGTGACCAAATTGTGTGAATGTGTGTCTGTGTGTGTCTGTGTGTGTGTGTGTGTGTCTGTGTGTGTGCGTGTGTGTGTGTGTGTGTGCGTGTCTGTGTGTGTGTGTGTGTGTGTGTGTGTGAATGTGAATGGGTGTGTGTGTGTGTGCCTGTGTGTGAATGGGTAGACAAAGCCTCCTTGCCCCCATCCCCCGCTCAATCATTCACTAAAGGACATCTCAATCTCACACATACATACAAAAATTAAATTTAAATAAAAAATACCATCTGTACCAGCTCAACCAAAATTACGAGCTCCAGTAATCATTCATATTATAAACATATATCTCTCTCATACACTCGTTAATCAACCACAGACCGACAATGGGTTAGTTCCCCTGCGCTCATCTCTTCTACTCTCTCATCCGGCTACACTCATCCCTGGCTAATACAATTCACACTTAATCTCTACACTCCTACCTACTGCCAGAGAGAGTCTAGGAACTCTCCCTCAACGACAGAACCTCAAAGCAGTCCTAGTACCCTGAGAGTCTACCGCTATTCCCCCTAACCAAAAAGCTAGCCCTCCAAAAGTCATAATCCCATTGAACGACTACCTCCCTGATTGCCTCACTCACTCACCCAGCTGTGTTCTGTATTAGCGCTCTTCCTGTCTCAACATTTCCCTCGTCATAAAAATAACTGCCAACTGTTCTCTCACTCTACAACTGTCTCCTTCATCTTCACCTCTGACCCTCTCCTGCTGCATCTAATCTCACTCCATCCTGTCATAAAAGAACAAACAGCCATTGTAACCAACCGCTGTATGCACGACCCCCCTCGGGCCCTCCTGTAAACACCAAAAAGGGTAACACTCACACATTTCATTCCCCAGGGGCAGCTGTCCCCTAGAGTCTAAACGTAGTACACCATCATACAGTCATCAAAATAGCATATAAACCAAACGTAGTTACCATACAATATACAATACTGTGCAGTGTACTAATATACAATACTATATAGTGCAAGGCATAACAAGCATCAGTAAATTATCCTGCTCCACAACCGGGCTTGTATCAAATTTCACTATAAAACATTTAGCAACTAATATAAACATTATCCTATTTAAATCAATGGTGTCATTAAAGCTATATCAAGTATCAACATCTGACATTTCAACATCCATGCATTCTATACAAGCATCTTAATTCAAGCTACATAAAACACAACATTATTATTCCAAGCTTACAATTGTACACGTTACACAAATTAAAAAACTGGAAATACGCTATCAACTATAGAACATTTTACATGTAAGCATGTTTCATCTCAGCATAACATTTATAGTGGTTAGTCCTAAATTGATTTTACTGCAAGCAACATGTAACTCTAGTGTAGAGCCATTTTCCAAATTCAGCCCATAGCCACTCTCAATTTTAACACGGGTGACTGAATTTGCAAATCTGGTATGTAGTTGTAGCAGTACTGACTGACTATCTGATGAATTGAAACTGGGGGACCCTGATGTAAACAAGACAAAAGTCTTCCTCTGGTCTGCATCCCCTCAACAATTGTGTGTATTGAGCTGTACATATTTCTAATCAATCCCTATACATGTTACACCTCTCCCCCTGCTTACACAAAAATACAATGCACAATATACAAACACCGCCATATTACATAATGCAGAATATCCTTTACCTGTTTCTATCCCCTGAGCGAACTATTCCGAATGCACGAGACCCCATCCACGTTGTACCGCGCATGCGCAGTGGCAACCGATGCGGCTGTTATAACGTTGCTATGACAACCAAGGTCTGCCACGACAATCATAATAACCTGCCACGATATTCATAATCTGCCACGACATTTATCACGTTTCTTTACCCCTTCCCCAACATCTTTCTCAAAACTCGAAACGTAACATATGCCGCCCCCCAAACGCCAAAAAACAACGGCATGCAAGCTAACTAGCTTTAGCCAGCTCTAATGCGACGTTCAAGGCCCTCACGGGAGCCGTGCCTTTCAAGATCCGTTCATCCACGCAATTCGCTCAGTACCATCCAAAGCATAAACAATTCACACAAGCTTCAAATAGCCAACCACTCTAATAGAAAATAATTTTTAAAACATTTACACCAACCAACGCCGCACACATAGTTCAACACGAACCCTTTCTCCTACCTTCTCCGCCTCACTCCATAGCACCGCGAACGTTACATACTCTCCACAACACCATGACGTCACCAAGCAGCGAATCCTTAATATCATTTACCACGTTACCGCATTAATAATACCCCTCAAAACGGCCACAATTTTGCCACCCTGCGTCTCAACCGCCTCTTACTTGTAATCGCCGCCACAGTGTTTAATCAATTCTCTCATAACGCCATCGTAACGTCCCCAGCTTCACCGCGGACTTTTCCACAGAGCTAGCCAGCTAGCCCCAACCAACAGCAGGGACTCGCCTCAAACATAATATGTCCGTTGGTCATTAAAATATCATAACAAAACCATTAAGTACTTATCAGTCAGTTCGACCGAATCGTTTTTGTATCACAGCGAACGTAATTAATCAACAGGCCGGTTTCGCTCAAGCTTAAAAAGGATACTATGCCTAAGGACGGCAAATATATCTACATTTAATTTGTGCTATAATCCTACCATAGAACATACTACGCACCCTGAACACGCCGGCACCCTACATTTCCATTAATTACTACGTTTTAATCCTGCAATCGCACAGACCCCTGCGCTGATCATGCCAGGGCCTAACAATCTTTCACCATACTTGACTTTACATGTTCTGAAATAGTAACAGAACCCTTAGCCCGATGCATTTATGCCCATACTGACCCGTCACTCACGGTCCCCGTCCCGCTATCTGTGGCTACAAGCAGGGACACAATGCACCTTGGACCCAGCTCCCCTTCCATTTCAGAACAGTCAAATCTCCTCGTCTTACCTGCGCCCCCTTCCTGAGAATAATTCTAGGGCAAATACATACTCAGAACGCGCCCCTGTCGTACACAACAGAATAACCGTGCTTCCTAGCAAGAAAAGCCTTTTACCTGTCGTTTGATACGACGCCACCCTCGTTAGAACATGACCAGATATCTTGTGCGGTACCAATACGCAATCACATTAATATAACATGAGGCCTTGTAATTCCTCCAACTCCCCCGTACAGTTCATAAAGTATATTCCATACGAGTTAACCAACCCCTGTGGCCCGCTGGGCCGAGACCGGCCTCCTGTGTCTGAATGAACATACAAACATAAAAAGCCTACGTTTGCATGTTCACTGCACAACAAGCGCGATCGTCATACCTCCGGACACACAAGCTAAGACACCGCAACCCCCAACCCTGCATGCAGACGCCATATTCACCGCGGGCCCCAAACAGTGGCGTACACAACCAACCTCCATCCTGCTCCTCTCCCTCATCCATTCAGACAACAAGCCCATCGTTAATCACTTCAAACGCAGCAACACCCCAGCTCTTCGCCCCGTGTCCCCAACACACAGCAAGATCCAGATATGATACATATTACAAGACCCTACCGCACCTTTCCAGGGGGAGACACGAAGGGTAGGGCAGCACGGCACCATTTCTGTAGTAAATTCCCACAGACTTTATACAATAATTTGAGGTTATTGTAGTACAATACAATGAGATTGATTATCTGGACGGAGGAGGAAAGATTCATACTTGATAGAATGGTTGGTCTCCTCATCTGGCTTAATGCAGATGAAGAATAAAACGTGTACGCCAGACAAACCAGAATTGTAGTTCAACTCAGCTGATTTATTTGATCAGAGCCAGGAGTCCAAGGTGAATAGAAGGTTGACTTCTACATACAACAGATGATCAGAGAATATTTAACAGCTGTCTGTTGTACAGAAATATCACAATCAGGTTTGCATCTCAAACCTAAATACTGCACATCAAACAGTCACTTGGTTAACATAATTTGAACATACATGGTTTACTGTACACATTATACATGAGTAAATCTGGTTTACAGATCAGGGATCTGTACAACATTACTCTAATCTATAAACAACCATTTGGTGTTTCCCATGATTTTACTCACGTAAAATGCAATCAGCTCACAGTTGTTTCTGGGTGGTTTCGAAGCGGTGGGGGAGCCCCCAGACCCCTTTTGGTGGTTCCGGCCTGAGAGCTCCTGAATAACCCTATGTAGGGCCTTATATCCTATCATTTCTAGCCAATAATACATATGGCTGGTCCAATCCTAGCGTCTTCTTGTGGGGGTTGATCTCTTGTGGGGGGTGTCCTTGTGGGCGCTGGCAGCCCCCCCCCCTTGGGGTTGTGGGGACGTGATGGGACAGACAGAAGGGGCCCATCGGTGGCCCACGTCCGTGTGATCTTTTGCTGAGATGAAGGGACCTGGCTTGTCTCACAAGGGGGGGTGTGACATGATCGCTTTAACCCTTTGGTATGGCTATAGATGTCTAATATCATCCAAGTACAGTCAGTGCTTTCTAAGACTGATACCAGACATCATATGAGACCTTTTGATACTAAACAGTTGATTAATAGATTACTTTGTCTGTGAGTTAGTGTCCATGCTTCAACAAGTCTAAACTGGTCTGCCCTGTGGTCAACCCAGCTCTCTCTGATCAGCATTTACATACAGTCAGTTCGAGAAGGTGTCGTTTGTTCTCTAATTTAGTCATTGCTTGAGTGGGGGTTGAAATAACTGTTGCAGCTGTTATCTGATGCAGCTGTCTCAACTGACAGTTGAGACTGTTTAGCCACTGAGTCCACTCTGCTATTGAAAGGTACATCTGGCTTTATATTTATGGTTCTCCAATTTATTCACACATATTAATTATGAAATTCCAAGGCAATATTACCACAAATGTTCTGTGATGTTAACATTCACCTAGTGATACAGTATTTTGTTATACGAGATTTGAGCTAAAGGGAAAGGATGTAGATCATTGGCTAAATGATTATCCAGTTTGACTATTGTCTCATACGAGCCACCGTACCGCTGGTGCGACTGCGTACAAACTGCCTCGGTACTATGAACCTGTTCTCACCGTCACGTCACAACTAGATGTTAAATAAACCTACGGTTTGGTATATCCAAGTGTGTTCATTGACTCACACGCAACTGAGGTACATATTAACACAGTTTACAGTCTCTCCTCTAGTTCATCCTCCTCCATGGTGCTCCACCTTAGTCAGTTCAAATACTTCAAATATATCTTCTGCAGCTGCAGTTAGTCCATTCATTACACCATCTCTGCATTATAGTTCTAGATATTATCAGAGAATTAGATTAGCATTAGCCATAGTTCTAGATATTATCAGATAATTAGATTAGCATTAGCTTATTAGCAATAGACAACGAGGTGAAACTGCAGTCACTGATGAATTGAAAATGGGGGACCCTGATGTAAACAAGACGAAAGTCTTTCTCTGGTCTGCATCCCCTTAACAATTGTGTGTATTGAGCTGTACTGTATTGTACCCATTCTGCAATCTGTTAATAAAGTTTTCAATCAATCAATCAATCAATCAATTCAGTACACAAAGAGCGCGTGCTGACGTCATTTCCGCTGGGCGGGGACTGCCTCAAAGCTCTATAAAGGAGAGGACCAGCTCTCATGCTGCCAGTAGAGGGCGCTCGAAGCGCAGTCATTGTAATTGCGGGAGGTACACTAAATGGGAGGTTTACACAAAATCACTATTTATAACTAACAAAAATACATTTAGCAGAATATTCTTTCTTCTCTCTAAATGCATTCCATTGAAGTGGGAACTAGGATACATCGGTGTGGTCTCTGTAAACACACTAAAAAGCAGCTAAAGACTGTGTTCAAACAGGCTTTTGGCTAACTATGTCTGTGTAAATCTTTTATGTCTTTTTATCTTGTTTTTTTTTCATTCACGTTTTTAATTACTTTCTTTTTAACATGCTGCTATCATTGCACTTTATTGATGTTTTTATATGTGAAGCACTTTGTGACCCTGGTCTGTGAAAGGTGCTATATAAATAAACCTTACTTACTTACTTACTTACTTACTTACTTACTTACTTACTTACTTACTTACTTGCTTGCTTGCTTGCTTACTTACTTGCTTGCTTGCTTGCTTGCTTGCTTGCTTGCTTGCTTACTTACTTACTTACTTACTTACTTACTTACTTACTTACTTACTTACTTACTTACTTACTTACTTACTTACTTACTTACTTACTTACTTACTTACTTACTTACTTACTTACTTACTTACTTACTTACTTACTTACTTACTTACTTACTTACTTACTTACTTACTTACTTACCCTGGTATGTATGCCTACTCAGAACACATACTGTAACTGTATGTGAGAAATTGAATGCTCTTCATTGATTATGGCTCAGCATTCAACACCATCATTCCCTCTAAACTTGTCTCTAAGCTTGTTGATCTTGGACTGGAGACCTCCATCTGCAGCTGGATATTGGACTTCCTGACAGGCAGGCAGGCCCCAGGTGGTGAGGCAGACGCCTCCGTCTCACTAACCCTTAACACGGTGCACCACAGGGCGGTGTGCTAGGCCTCCTCCTGTAGTCCCTGCTCACCTACAACTGTGCTGCCAAGCACAGCTTCAATATCATCATCAAGCCGACAACATGACCATCCTGGGCCTCATCACATTCCAGCATCCTCACTGCACCATTGAGAGCTTGCTGAGGGCCTGCATCACAGCCTGTACAGATACCTTTCTGCCTGCATCACAGCCTGTACGGAGACCTTTCTGCCTGCATCACAGCCTGTACAGAGACCTTTCTGCCTGCATCACAGCCTGTACGGAGACCTTTCTGCCTGCATCACAGCCTGTAGGGAGACCTTTCTGCCTGCATCACAGCCTGTACGGAGACCTTTCTGCCTGCATCACAGCCTGTAGGGAGACCTTTCTGCCTGCATCACAGCCTGTACGGAGACCTTTCTGCCTGCATCACAGCCTGTACGGAGACCTTTCTGCCTGCATCACAGCCTGTACGGAGACCTTTCTGCCTGCATCACAGCCTGTACGGAGACCTTTCTGCCTGCATCACAGCTTGTACGGAGACCTTTCTGCCTGCATCACAGCCTGTACGGAGACCTGTCTGCCTGCATCACAGCCTGTATGGAGACCTTTCTGCCTGCATCACAGCCTGTACGGAGACCTTTCTGCCCACACATCACCACAGAGAGTAGTGGAAGGCGGTACAGCACATCACTGGTAACAGACTCCCGACCATCCAGGATATCTTTCATCATCATTCCCAGTGTGGTCTCAACACAGGTTGAGAATTTACTCATGGTGATGGGTGGCTTTCTACATTTATTTTTATTGTTATTATTTTTAAATCTTACTTGACCTTTATATGACGAGTGCTCTAATGTGTCTAGTGCTCTTACTTACTCTCTGCTGAGCTGACCTGTTCTCTCATCCAACACATTGTCATTGTACCACTGACCTTGTGTTAACATACATATGACAAAATAAACTTGAACTTGATCCAACCTCCAGTGGAACAGCTCTCAAAGTCGGAATTTGAAGTATAAAAATCAGGGTTGGTCTCTCAACTTCGACATACACTATAAACTGCATTGTTTTAATCTCAATACCAGTGTGGCCTAATATAACAGTTCTTAAGTATGTATAGTGCTCAGAAACCATCCAGCTATATAACACATAGCCTAACCACAAACCATCTAGCTATATAACACATAGCCTATAACATACGGTTATTAGGGATGGGTACCTTTCACATTTGAACCTGTGAATCGATACCGGTACCCAACGGTACCTTTTTTCGGTACTTTAGTCTCAAGAAATTTAATTTACCTACATCAGTCGTAAAAAAAAAAATCCAAACTTCAAATAACTACAATTTCGACAGTTTTCGGCTTGTCATTGCTCCGACTGCTTTGTTGTTGAATCAAGTCAAATCCTAGGTAAGCATATATTGTGCGTGTGAACGTTGACATGAAAAGAAAAAAGTTAAAAAGTTAAAAAAAAAATAATAATCTTTTTTTTTTTTTTTTTTTTTTCGGTTTCTCACTTGATTCGATACTCGGTAGTACCGACGTGTTTCGGTTCGGTACCTCAAAAGTACCGAATTCGGTACCCATCCCTAACGGTTATCCTATAACCATAGTTATATGAGTATAGCGAGTGCTCTGCACTCTAGTGGAACCCTATCCCTTATCAATCTAATACTGAATACATTTCTTCACATGTACACACCCATCCGCCTGGCCACACTCACATCCGCTCCTCTACATAAGCGGGGACGTGGCCATACTAACAGCTCTTTCCCAAGTCTTTCACCACCGAAGGCGAAGACCACGGGGTCCTCAGTGAGTCAGTGCAGAGCGCTCGCTATACTCATAACTATGGTTATAGGATAACCGTATGTTATATATCGTATAGCTTACGCTCTGCACTCTAGTGGAACACAGGAGCTGAGCAGAGCGGAAGCTCGACAAATGTACCCGCTGAGGCCCCCCACAACCATCAGAACCGGGGAGGACCCGAGCCCCCGGACACCCCTAGAGGGGGACGGGAGGGAATCGGATCCGACTGTGCGAAGAGGGTTTAGCAACTCAACGCACAGGGTGAGCAGATCGTGGGACTTACCTTCACACAGAAGGACCCGCGACTACTCAGGCGCGCATCCCACATGCCACTAGGAAACGAACGGGAAGAAAAACAAAACCGTTACAGCCCCTAACATCACAGGGTCAAAAGGTCAAGAACCCAACCCCGTGGCAAGGCCATAGCAGCGGAGCGCGGAGGAGGACCCAGCCACAGGAACAGCCTGAGGGTCAGGACCCCCCAGAAAGGGGGCCTGGTGAGGCCAACGATGCCATAGCATCAAGACCCCACCAGACGGTCACTAGTGACACCACCCCCCACATCGCCAGCGTATCGGACAGGGCCCAATCCAAGAGCAGGCCCTTCCCCCCTACAGCACGCCGCCCTGAAGCACACAGAGGCTACACCCCCACAACACTGTGGGGCCAGTCGGCGCACCGGGGAGACAACCCCCAAAGAGGTTGATCCCTCAATCCTGGCAACAGGTCAATAGCGTAACTCGACCTGTGCCCGGAGCACTGCGGACTAGACAGGCGCCTAAGGGGTCTACTGTGAACAGCATCCCGGTGGAAGGGGCGTTCGGTATGCTGTGCACCATGTCGCAGCCTCCACAAAACCTGACCCCCTAGAGAGGCCGAGGCAGAGAAGGCTGACACGATTGGCAGACGTCATGAAAAGTGCGGGGGCACACTCGCAGGCAGACGGGGTTAAGCCCGGCCTAAACCCGAGAGTCGACTCCGCTACCAACACACCGGGGAATCAACCACCCCCCTATGTTTAGGAGTCACGCTGGAGCTTTGAACCCGTCGGCGGACAACAAAAGAAATTCGAATCCCTCTTAAATACTCAAAAAGGACATATTTTCAGAAATCGATAAAAATAGAAAAATTGCCATTTCTAGTGCTTTGACATGTAAGGTATAAGTCCCCCAACTTGCTAAACCTAATACGACTTGTAAATACATTTAATTCTTGCTAGATGGTATGCTTGTAATAATCTCCATTTGCGATAAAAACTACATCTCGCGTCACATCCATGGACGCGCGCACACACCAAGGTGTTAATCACTGAGTGATCTAATATGCATATTCTTCAGCGCGAGAGGGGGGGTTGTGTTTCTCACTGTCTGTCGTTGATAATATAATCTGGTCCTGCAGTTAATTCAAGCGCGCATCACGGTTATTATTATTTATTATCATTCTCTCTCGAGAATACACGGGACCCGACATTTAAAAGTTAAAAGTTTCATCCTCGCCCGTGTATATACCCACGTCGCGCTAAAACAACATAAACTACTGTATGGCAGACAGAGTGCGTGTGTGTACGAGTTATGTTATCTCGCAGTTCATTCAAGCGCGCATCACGGTGATGACAGCTCTCTCTAGAGTAGAACGGTGCGCTTTGATTGATTGATTGATTGATTGAAAACTTTATTAACAGATTGCAGAATGGGTACAATACAGTACAGCTCAATACACACAATTGTTAAGGGGATGCAGACCAGAGAAAGACTTTCGTCTTGTTTACATCAGGAATTCGGTACCCATCCCTAACGGTTATCCTATAACCATAGTTATATGAGTATAGCGAGTGCTCTGCACTCTAGTGGAACCCTATCCCTTATCAATCTAATACTGAATACATTTCTTCACATGTACACACCCATCCGCCTGGCCACACTCACATCCGCTCCTCTACATAAGCGGGGACGTGGCCATACTAACAGCTCTTTCCCAAGTCTTTCACCACCGAAGGCGAAGACCACGGGGTCCTCAGTGAGTCAGTGCAGAGCGCTCGCTATACTCATAACTATGGTTATAGGATAACCGTATGTTATATATCGTATAGCTTACGCTCTGCACTCTAGTGGAACACAGGAGCTGAGCAGAGCGGAAGCTCGACAAATGTACCCGCTGAGGCCCCCCACAACCATCAGAACCGGGGAGGACCCGAGCCCCCGGACACCCCTAGAGGGGGACGGGAGGGAATCGGATCCGACTGTGCGAAGAGGGTTTAGCAACTCAACGCACAGGGTGAGCAGATCGTGGGACTTACCTTCACACAGAAGGACCCGCGACTACTCAGGCGCGCATCCCACATGCCACTAGGAAACGAACGGGAAGAAAAACAAAACCGTTACAGCCCCTAACATCACAGGGTCAAAAGGTCAAGAACCCAACCCCGTGGCAAGGCCATAGCAGCGGAGCGCGGAGGAGGACCCAGCCACAGGAACAGCCTGAGGGTCAGGACCCCCCAGAAAGGGGGCCTGGTGAGGCCAACGATGCCATAGCATCAAGACCCCACCAGACGGTCACTAGTGACACCACCCCCCACATCGCCAGCGTATCGGACAGGGCCCAATCCAAGAGCAGGCCCTTCCCCCCTACAGCACGCCGCCCTGAAGCACACAGAGGCTACACCCCCACAACACTGTGGGGCCAGTCGGCGCACCGGGGAGACAACCCCCAAAGAGGTTGATCCCTCAATCCTGGCAACAGGTCAATAGCGTAACTCGACCTGTGCCCGGAGCACTGCGGACTAGACAGGCGCCTAAGGGGTCTACTGTGAACAGCATCCCGGTGGAAGGGGCGTTCGGTATGCTGTGCACCATGTCGCAGCCTCCACAAAACCTGACCCCCTAGAGAGGCCGAGGCAGAGAAGGCTGACACGATTGGCAGACGTCATGAAAAGTGCGGGGGCACACTCGCAGGCAGACGGGGTTAAGCCCGGCCTAAACCCGAGAGTCGACTCCGCTACCAACACACCGGGGAATCAACCACCCCCCTATGTTTAGGAGTCACGCTGGAGCTTTGAACCCGTCGGCGGACAACAAAAGAAATTCGAATCCCTCTTAAATACTCAAAAAGGACATATTTTCAGAAATCGATAAAAATAGAAAAATTGCCATTTCTAGTGCTTTGACATGTAAGGTATAAGTCCCCCAACTTGCTAAACCTAATACGACTTGTAAATACATTTAATTCTTGCTAGATGGTATGCTTGTAATAATCTCCATTTGCGATAAAAACTACATCTCGCGTCACATCCATGGACGCGCGCACACACCAAGGTGTTAATCACTGAGTGATCTAATATGCATATTCTTCAGCGCGAGAGGGGGGGTTGTGTTTCTCACTGTCTGTCGTTGATAATATAATCTGGTCCTGCAGTTCATTCAAGCGCGCATCACGGTTATTATTATTATTATCATTCTCTCTCGAGAATACACGGGACCCGACATTTAAAAGTAGTCTTATTATGCTTTTCATCCTCGCCCGTGTATATACCCACGTCGCGCTAAAACAACATAAACTACTGTATGGCAGACAGAGTGCGTGTGTGTACGAGTTATGTTATCTCGCAGTTCATTCAAGCGCGCATCACGGTGATGACAGCTCTCTCTAGAGTAGAACGGTGCGCTTTGATTGATTGATTGATTGATTGAAAACTTTATTAACAGATTGCAGAATGGGTACAATACAGTACAGCTCAATACACACAATTGTTAAGGGGATGCAGACCAGAGAAAGACTTTCGTCTTGTTTACATCAGGGTCCCCCATTTTCAATTCATCAGGACATATATGACATACATGACATACAGATAGTCAGTACTGCTACATCTATACATTTATGACATACCAGATTTGCAAATACAGTACTGTTTGTGATACAGAAGGAGTCAAGAAAGGGGAGTATATACATTTGACATAGAAACTGTACATTGGAGGAGGTTGGGTGGGGGGGGGGCACACTGTATAAACAAGTAAAACTGTACATTGAGGGGGGGGGAGGAGACACTGTACAAACAAACAAAATTGTACATTGGACTATTGACAAAACCATACTAGGTAAATGACTGTACATTGGAGGGGGTTGGGTTAGGATATTTACAGGGGCCAGTGTTGAATTGCCTAGTGGGTGTGTGTATTGTATGAAATCAGAACCTGGACAGCACTGTTTGCGTGCAAGCAAAAAAGAAAAAGTCTGCTGTCTGGTTCCACAAGAAGAAGGTTCTGATCCAGATGTTTGAGTAGAAAGCCTTGGTCCAGTAGAGTTCCGTCACAGAGACACTTTACACGAAGACTATGAAGCCCTAGTGTAATTCCCTCTTATGCGATGATGACAGCAACACATTCTTTATAGCACTGGTGGGATTTCTTTACAATCCAGATGGTGAGAACTTACTGCTGCTGCAATAAGAGAGGACATTATGGGGACTGTAGCATCTTCTGGACCTTGTAACAATGACAATAAAGATCATTCTATTCTATTGACTCTTAAAAACTATCTCTTTTCTTTCTTTCTTTCTTTCTTTCTTTCTTTCTTTCTTTCTTTCTTTCTTTCTTTCTTTCTTTCTTTCTTTCTTTCTTTCTTTCTTTCTTTCTTTCTTTCTTTCTTTCTTCTTTCTCTCTCTCTCTCTCTCTCTCTCTCTCCTCTCTCTCTCTCTCTCTCTCTCTCTCTCTCTCTCTCTCTCTCTCTCTCTCTCTCTCTCTCTCTCTCTATCTCTCTCTCTCTCTCTCTCTCTCTCTCTCTCTCTCTCTCTGTTGTGGGTGTGGTTTTCAATTGCAAATATAGCACTTAGAGTGAAATACCAGAGTCAATGGCCCATGATTAGGTATGCAGATGGTGTATATTTTCTTTCTCTCTGTGAAAATGGAAATACCAGAGCCAATGGCCATTGAGAGCCAATGGCCCAAACTCAATATATAAAGCACATGTTTACAAGAATCAGTCATTCAGTCATGGCATCGAGACGCCTCACCCCAGCTGAAGCGCTAGAATTGGTACTACTGACTGATGAAGAAGTCGATGAGGAATCTGGTTGTGAGAGCTTTTTCACAGATGACGAAGTTTTATACGGAAGCGGTCTCGATCCAGTAGAGGAGTGAGTATATATATAAATATATATAAATAATGCCTGCTGCTTGTAATCTTTTAGACCTTGTGTGGCCAAACGAAATATTATAAATCATTGTTTTTCATTATAATCAGTGAACCAGCAGATGAAGAAGGAGAGGTTTCCAGAGGCCCACGTCTTCCTGTGGTCACTCGTCGGCCCGGAGCAACCAGACCCAGAGGTGGTGGCCCTCGTCGGCCCGGAGCACCACCTGCCATAGATCCGGTTGAAAAGTGAGTACACTATATATAATAATATAATACTAGGTTGGTGATAATACACATTATTTATTCTGGGTTTTGATTGATTGATTAAATCATTGTTTTTCATTATAATCAGTGAACCAGCAGATGAAGAAGGAGAGGTTTCCAGAGGCCCACGTCTTCCTGTGGTCACTCGTCGGCCCGGAGCAACCAGACCCAGAGGTGGTGGCCCTCGTCGGCGTGGTGGTGGTGGTGGTGGTGGTGGTAGGCCCAGATCGACAGCAGCCATACCCTGGAATGAACCCTGGAAAACAGAAAAGGACCACGACACAGCTCCGCAGCCTATACGGTTCACACCAGCAAGAGAACCTGGACATAAACTCAACCCAAGCTGCAAGTATACACCACTGGACCTATTCAAATTGTACATAGACAACGATGCAGTGGAAACACTTGTCAGGAACACAAACAAAAAAGCTGCAAAGAGCAAGGCAAGTGGCAAAAAATATAAATGGACTGACATCAACACCAATGAGTTGTACACATTTTTCGGACTGATTCTCTACATGGCAATTCTGAAACTGCCAGGAGTACAACAGTACTGGAAAAAGAACACCATTTTCAGCATATCATTTCCACCCACTGTCATGGCAAGGGACAGGTTCCGAACGATATCTTGGAACGTCCACATGAGTGATCCGGACGAGGATGTTGTGAATGACAGAAAGAAGGGGACAGCAGACTATGACCGCCTGTTCAAACTGAAGCCCCTTATGGACACCATCAGGTCTGCATGCAAAGCGCTCTACCACCCCAGGCAAAACATTTCCATTGATGAGAGGATGGTTGCAAGCAAGGCCCATACTTCTATGAAGCAGTACATGAAAGCCAAGCCAACGAAGTGGGGCTTCAAACTTTTTGTTTTGGCTGACAGTAGCAATGGCTACACTTCGGACTTTGCTGTTTACGCCGGGAAGTCAAAGTTCAAATCAGGCATTGGACTGGCGTATGACTCTGTCATGTCCCTGATAAAGCCAGCACACCTCAAGCAAGTACCCATGGGCAAGGGATATCATTTGTATGTCGATAACTTTTATACAAGTCCAAAGCTTTTCAGGGATCTGCATAGCCTGGGTGTCGGAGCATGTGGAACGTACAGAGACAACAGAAAAGAATGCCCCCGCACAGAGGTGAATGCTCTCAAAAAGAAGGATGCTAGGGGCACCATCAGGTGGCTACGTGATGGCCCACTGGTCTTTGTGAAGTGGATGGACACACGTGAAGTCTCTGTTTGCTCCACAATCCACGAGTCATTTGCTGGAAAAACTGTGCTGAGGAGAATAAAAAACAAGCGCAGTGAGACCTGGTCCATTGAGAACACCTGTCCTGGAGTACAACAAGTACATGGGAGGCGTTGATTTGTCTGACCAACTCATCCAGTACTACTCTGCACACCACAAGACCATGCGATGGTACAGGACTTTGCTCTATCATTATCTGGACATTGCCGCCACTAACTCCTACCTTCTTCACATGGAGCTCTGCAGAGAGCAGCAGGTGCAGCCGATGACCCACCTGGTCTTCCAGCAGGAGCTGGTAGCTGAGCTGTGTGGCATCACAGTTGTACAGGTGCCAGTGGACAATCTACCCACAGCACCAGTGGACCGCCTACCAAGGAACCATTCACTTTGGTCACGCAACAGGCAGATAAATCCCAGAAGGCCACGGCTGGCCGCCTGTTTTGCGTACATTGTAAGATGAAGACCCCCTGGAAGTGCGGTGAATGTGGTGTGGCCCTCTGTCTCATTCCAGACAGGAACTGCTTTTTCACATATCACTTAGTGTGATACAGAACAGGCAGATACAACCATGAGGAGACACATATTTTTTTTTATACATGTGCATAATTTAATTTTTTTGGAGATTTTGCCTAAATTCATTGTGGTCGCGCTCTCTGCCAAATATCATATGAGGCACCTTGTATTACTATTGTAATCCAAAAGTGAT
This sequence comes from Notolepis coatsorum, assembly GCF_963971535.1. NCBI lineage: Eukaryota > Metazoa > Chordata > Actinopteri > Aulopiformes > Paralepididae > Notolepis > Notolepis coatsorum. The sequence continues at coordinate 22,310,915 of NC_140172.1, forward strand.
ATATAGGGTTGTTCATTGTACAATACAATTGATACAGTTGATGTTTCTTGTTGATTATTATTCTCTATGTGTTTTTAATAAAATTGTGTGATATTCTATTCCAGTTGTCTTTGGTCTTGTTTTCTCTGGTTATGATCATGTTATTAGTGTGTGTGTGTAAAAAAACTAATTAATAATATAATTATTATAAATGTCGCTCTCTCTCTCTCTCTCTCTCTCTCTCTCTCTCTCTTGAAATCTACAGTTACACATTGCTGTATTTAGTGAGGTAAATGAGTACAAGACATGTTTCACAGACACACACACACACACACATACACACACACGCATACACAGACAGACAGACACACACACACATTTACATTTACATATTTACACATTACATTTACATCTAGTCTAGTTTGCTTATTTTTTTTTGATATGGTACAGTACTGTAGATACAGACACAGACACACACACACACAGAAACACACACACACACAGGCTAGGCCTCCTGCTGGGTCCATTCACTGGAATAACAAAGGAATGACTGGGCCTTTGCTCAGGTGTGAAATGGTTCTAGTGACAATGATCACATTGAATTCTGGGAGTGTAGTTCTCTCATCAGATAGCTGAATGAACTTGGATCTACTTCAAGTCCTATATTGAAAAGGTGTTAGGATTTTACCAGAATGTTTGATAGGACATTGATTGAAAACTATCGTCTCAAATTTGACAATTGATGGCTTATTTTGAAGGTATGAATCTGTAATTTTATATTATGTAACAAAAAAAAGGGGGAAATTCTCAGGAGGAGGAGCTATTTAGGTTAACTCCTAAGGGTTAACAGGAGGCGGTTGTTCCCTTAACCCCCCCAAGAAAAAACTCCGAAACACAACTGCACGTATACACCAGCTATACAGGCAGTACAAGTGTTTCAGTTTTCAAGAAGGGGTTAACCCAGGCCAACAGGTCGACGAGAACGAGTCCGGCCTTGGGCCCGGCGGACCGGGACATACACAGGGATGCCAGAGGGGTACAATAGAACCACCTCGACAGCCCCCTCCCAGCCCCGCCAAGCAGGGGAAGGGAGGGGCGAAAAAGAATGCAGAAGGACCAGGCCCCTTAGCACAGCGCAAGGTACAACACAATATGGACCAAGCAACTGCTAAGGATAACTCGTAGTGACGTAACCATGACACACACCTCCATAACATCAAAACCCGCGACGCCTGGGCCAACCCGGCATTTTCCCCCCGAAAAAGCACAAAGTCGTTCAGGGTACCAGAACAGCAGATCTGCGCCCTGGCGGACAACGGGTTAACTGACCAGCTCCGGCACGACCAGAACCAGTCCCGTGTCCTAATCACGCCACCATTCCCAGTCCTAAGAGGGGGCTAGGTACGCGTGTCGATCTAAAACATCACAGAGGTTTGTAACAAAAAACAGTCCCTCACCAGGAGGGACTTTTTTATTTAATAACAAAATCATATGTTGGGGGGGGGGGGGGGGACAGGGGTAAACAGGGGAGTGACTAGCAGCGCCTGCTTGCCCCCACGGGGAGCCGGCCCGGAGGAACAGTTCTGGGGAGACTGGTCACAACGATCCCTACCGTTACCTCCGGGCGTGGAGCGGCTGGCTGCAGCGGACGAGGCACTCCCTCCACTCCTGGCCTTCTTCGCCGAAGGACCAGCAGCGGCGGCGGTGGTGGCAGAGGCAACGGTCGCGGTCCTCTGCCGGCGTTGCGTCTTCCGGACATCACCGGTGGCATCGGGTCGGGGGAAATTGGGTTGGAGCACAGAGCGCTCCTCCTCCATCTCTCTGCATGCATCCTCTTCTGCTCCGGCACCCGCGCCTGCTCCAGCCAAAGGTGGCGCTGGGATAGAGTGGCCAGGGCGCGCTCCTTCCCCGTGGCTATCGCCTGCAGCTGGGTTAGGTGCAGGATGGCTCCAGCCGCCTGGGCGTGAAGATATTGTTGATGGTCATCCAATACCGACCCGCCCGCCATCATCCCCGACATGTAGCGAGCTAGCTGCGCGATGTTGGAGGTCGCAGCTAGGCTCTGAGTCGCGGCGATGTACACCTGGTCACTCCAATTAGCCAACTGCCTAGCCGATTTCCCTTGGGGAACCGGCTTTCGCAACGGCTCCCACACCATTTCGGGACAAAGTATGGATGCCATCGGGCTATCAAGCCGAGGCACCCCGTCCTTTAGCCCCTGGACCAAACCCGCCACCCGCGTGACTGGCACGTAGGCGGGGCTAAGGCCAACAATGTGGGAGATTACCTGTCCCTGTGTCACGTAGGCCTCCATCGACGGGAAGAATGGGCAGACAACGCCTGTCTCCCTCACAGGACGACGTTGCCAGAGATTACCTATCATGTCATCAGGAACAGGTGCTGGCAGTGGCTGCGGCAACGCCACGCCATTAGCGGCTGCGGCGTCCGCCATGAGTTCGGGGAACAAGGCAAGCAACTCCCCTTGCGTACCTCCAATCCACGTCACTCGCGTCCCTCATGTACGGGAGGCTGCCACGGGCGCCACCATCCGACGCGGCAGATAGCTGGGCATCTTGTCTCAGGGTCGGAGGTTCTAACCCAACCCTGGAGTACAAGGGACCCCAAGGAGACGCAACACTCCCTGCCACTCCCCGAGGGGGAGAGTGATACGTCTCTACTGGGGCTTCGAAAAAGAGAGCTCTCGCCTCCCCTCCATATAATCCTCAGTCTCCATCGGAAATGGAGATGAGGCAAGAGAACTCTCGTCCGGCTTCAGCACAACATCAAAGCCTGGCCGTTCGCCCCTGCTGCTCGCCGCCTTTCGACGAGAGCGAGCAGAGGCGAAGAGTCTGCGTCGCAAATCCCCTGCCACCAGAGGAGCTGTCGTTCGGCCGACTGTCCGCTGGCGGGGGAACCAGGGCCGGAACCAGGCCATCTCATGGGAGATGGAGGCTCAACGGCCCCTCAGAGAGGCAAACTCACCACCGGGCGCCGCCCGGGCGTATCTGACTGCCACGACCGCGGAGCCAGAGACGCCCCACGACGCACGGAGGACGCGGCAATGGTGGGCGTCGCTGTCCACAACGCCAGTTTCCCACCCACGGCTTCCCTCCACCTAACCCAGCCAAACGAGTTAGTATAGCGATCAGCCCAAGCCAAGGCAATGCTGACTCCAGGAGTCGAGACCGCAGTCTCTTGCATTGGTGACGAGCGCAATCTCCGCTACGCCACCTGACCGTCTGTGAATTTGTATATTTGTATACATTTTTTATTTGTGTTTTATCAAGTATGTAACTGTTATCTGTGTATTTTATCTTTTTTTTGTTTGACTGGAATGTTAGATTTTATAATGTGAATTTGTATATTTGTATTAATTTTTAATTTGTTTTATTCGTATTTTTTGTTGTACATTTGTATTGTATTTGTTTTGTCCAGGACCCCAGGAAGACTAGAGGCTCTTTCATGTGTCTCTAATGGGGATCCTTTAATAAACATAAACATAAACCTCACCCCTGATATGACGCCAAATGAAAAAACAGAGCCGTGATACCAGGCGCATGGCGCGCCAGATGAAGCACATACTTCTACCTGTAGAGTAAAAGCTTTACATCATGCACGCCAGCCACCGCCGATAACCTCGTTTGAAAACAGGTTTCCCACAGCTCTGCTTATGTGTGAAAAACTTGCCACTCGTTATTTTCATCATTACCCTTAAGTAAAGAATAACAAGCTAAGAGAGGGACTCAGGCCTTTGATCATATGCCACTATGTACAGCGTTGTAGGGTAACACCCAGCCAGTTGTGGGCTCAGCCACATTGTCTAAACGTTACATGAACACACACACAACTTCTCATCATACAACAAAAAACCCAGTTAATTTTTACTCACGTAAAAAACAACACTGTTTTCAGGTAGAGAGTGCCCCCACGGGGAGCCGGCCCGGAGGAACAGTTCTGGGGAGACTGGTCACAACGATCCCTACCGTTACCTCCGGGCGTGGAGCGGCTGGCTGCAGCGGACGAGGCACTCCCTCCACTCCTGGCCTTCTTCGCCGAAGGACCAGCAGCGGCGGCGGTGGTGGCAGAGGCAACGGTCGCGGTCCTCTGCCGGCGTTGCGTCTTCCGGACATCACCGGTGGCATCGGGTCGGGGGAAATTGGGTTGGAGCACAGAGCGCTCCTCCTCCATCTCTCTGCATGCATCCTCTTCTGCTCCGGCACCCGCGCCTGCTCCAGCCAAAGGTGGCGCTGGGATAGAGTGGCCAGGGCGCGCTCCTTCCCCGTGGCTATCGCCTGCAGCTGGGTTAGGTGCAGGATGGCTCCAGCCGCCTGGGCGTGAAGATATTGTTGATGGTCATCCAATACCGACCCGCCCGCCATCATCCCCGACATGTAGCGAGCTAGCTGCGCGATGTTGGAGGTCGCAGCTAGGCTCTGAGTCGCGGCGATGTACACCTGGTCACTCCAATTAGCCAACTGCCTAGCCGATTTCCCTTGGGGAACCGGCTTTCGCAACGGCTCCCACACCATTTCGGGACAAAGTATGGATGCCATCGGGCTATCAAGCCGAGGCACCCCGTCCTTTAGCCCCTGGACCAAACCCGCCACCCGCGTGACTGGCACGTAGGCGGGGCTAAGGCCAACAATGTGGGAGATTACCTGTCCCTGTGTCACGTAGGCCTCCATCGACGGGAAGAATGGGCAGACAACGCCTGTCTCTCTCACAGGACGACGTTGCCAGAGATTACCTATCATGTCATCAGGAACAGGTGCTGGCAGTGGCTGCGGCAACGCCACGCCATTAGCGGCTGCGGCGTCCGCCATGAGTTCGGTGAACAAGGCAAGCAACTCCCCTTGCGTACCTCCAATCCACGTCACTCGCGTCCCTCATGTACGGGAGGCTGCCACGGGCGCCACCATCCGACGCGGCAGATAGCTGGGCATCTTGTCTCAGGGTCGGAGGTTCTAACCCAACCCTGGAGTACAAGGGACCCCAAGGAGATGCAACACTCCCTGCCACTCCCCGAGGGGGAGAGTGATACGTCTCTACTGGGGCTTCGAAAAAGAGAGCTCTCGCCTCCCCTCCATATAATCCTCAGTCTCCATCGGAAATGGAGATGAGGCAAGAGAACTCTCGTCCGGCTTCAGCACAACATCAAAGCCTGGCCGTTCGCCCCTGCTGCTCGCCGCCTTTCGACGAGAGCGAGCAGAGGCGAAGAGTCTGCGTCGCAAATCCCCTGCCACCAGAGGAGCTGTCGTTCGGCCGACTGTCCGCTGGCGGGGGAACCAGGGCCGGAACCAGGCCATCTCATGGGAGATGGAGGCTCAACGGCCCCTCAGAGAGGCAAACTCACCACCGGGCGCCGCCCGGGCGTATCTGACTGCCACGACCGCGGAGCCAGAGACGCCCCACGACGCACGGAGGACGCGGCAATGGTGGGCGTCGCTGTCCACAACGCCAGTTTCCCACCCACGGCTTCCCTCCACCTAACCCAGCCAAACGAGTTAGTATAGCGATCAGCCCAAGCCAAGGCAATGCTGACTCCAGGAGTCGAGACCGCAGTCTCTTGCATTGGTGACGAGCGCAATCTCCGCTACGCCACCTGACCGTCTGTGAATTTGTATATTTGTATACATTTTTTATTTGTGTTTTATCAAGTATGTAACTGTTATCTGTGTATTTTATCTTTTTTTTGTTTGACTGGAATGTTAGATTTTATAATGTGAATTTGTATATTTGTATTAATTTTTAATTTGTTTTATTCGTATTTTTTGTTGTACATTTGTATTGTATTTGTTTTGTCCAGGACCCCAGGAAGACTAGAGGCTCTTTCATGTGTCTCTAATGGGGATCCTTTAATAAACATAAACATAAACATCACCCCTGATATGACGCCAAATGAAAAAACAGAGCCGTGATACCAGGCGCATGGCGCGCCAGATGAAGCACATACTTCTACCTGTAGAGTAAAAGCTTTACATCATGCACGCCAGCCACCGCCGATAACCTCGTTTGAAAACAGGTTTCCCACAGCTCTGCTTATGTGTGAAAAACTTGCCACTCGTTATTTTCATCATTACCCTTAAGTAAAGAATAACAAGCTAAGAGAGGGACTCAGGCCTTTGATCATATGCCACTATGTACAGCGTTGTAGGGTAACACCCAGCCAGTTGTGGGCTCAGCCACATTGTCTAAACGTTACATGAACACACACACAACTTCTCATCATACAACAAAAAACCCAGTTAATTTTTACTCACGTAAAAAACAACACTGTTTTCAGGTAGAGAGAAGACATAAGCCTTGGCCAATGCTAACCTAAGCTATACAAAGCGACCAAGACAATTTTCACACAACACGTCGTATCTCCAAATGTAGTGAAGCAACATATGTTTAGTTTAAACAAAGACATCGTTATTAACCAAAAACATTTGGGAGGGGGAGGAAGGAAGAGTGGAGCAATGTCCTACGGACATCTTACCTGCACCTACGAACGCAGGACGAAAGGCCGCAACACAGGTTGGTCTACCACGTTGACAAGGCCTCCCGCTGGCAAGGCCAGAAAGGGCAATGGCTGGAGCCTCGCTCCGGCGTGACGCCCCCCTCCTGCAGCCGGTCATGGCGCAGGCCCAAAGACATCTTCTGCCAGAGATGACGTCGTAGTCAGAGTGCCAGGGCCCGCTATCCTCCCGCGTCGCAAAAAACATCACCCGCCCAGAGAGGCCGTCAGCCCTCACACAGCCGACCGCCTCCCAAAGCATAGTATCCAGCTGCAGAGCCGGAGACAATGCCGGCGGGGATTGCTCAGCGACGCTAATGCGAAGAGCCGGTGGAGGTCAGAATGATCATCATCTTCACTCCGGTGGCGAAGACATTATCGCCTTATTTCCTCAAAAAATTGTGAGAGAGAAAACAAAGATACAATGTCAACGCAGCTCCTCTTCTCCAATAACTATTTCGGCACTAAACTTAAAGTGGTGTTGTACAGACACTTTTCGTGGTGAAAATAGGGAAGGAGCTGATGGTGTGGCCACGACCCACGCTTATGTAGAGGAGCGGATGTGGGTGTGGCCAGGCGGATGGGTGTGTGCATGTGGAGAAAATTATTCATTATTAGACTGGATAAAGGGACAGTTCCACTACGAGCAGATCGTAAGCTATTACGATATATAACCACAAACCATCCAGCTATATAACACATAGCCTAACCACAAACCATCCAGCTATATAACACATAGCCTAACCACAAACCATCCAGCTATAGAACACATAGCCTATAATAATCACAAACCATCCAGCTATATAATAGCCTAACCACAAAACCCTTTTTCTTTTTTCATAATTGGAATTTTCTATACACAAAGATATTATGAAAGAATATAACATCAACGTATCAGTAAAAGAATATAACACAATACACAATTTTCTATACACTTTAAGTCATTTCAGGTATCATGGAACTTGCCAGAATTTTTTCTAGTGCAATTTCCAGAGTGAGGACCTGCCAAACGCACGGAACAACCGGTGGTGAGGAGGCTGAGACTGTCCCACAGCTGACAGGGAGAGGAGGCTGAGCCTGTCCCACAGCTGACACAGAGAGGAGGCTGAGCCTGTCCCACAGCTGACACAGAGAGGAGGCTGAGCCTGTCACACAGCTGACAGGGAGAGGAGGCTGAGCCTGTCCCACAGCTGACACAGAGAGGAGGCTGAGCCTGTCACACAGCTGACACAGAGAGGAGGCTGAGCCTGTCCCACAGCTGACAGAGAGAGGCTGAGCCTGTCCCACAGCTGACAGGGAGAGGAGGCTGAGCCTGTCCCACAGCTGACACGGAGAGGAGGCTGAGCCTGTCCCACAGCTGACAGGGAGAGAAGGCTGAGCCTGTCCCACAGCTGACACAACAACAACAACAACAACAACAACAACAACAACAACAACAACAACTCTTTAAAAAGTGCAAGCAGCAGACCTACCTCTTACGGAGGCTGAAGCATCTCGACGTCCCCCTCCCATCCGCCACAGCTGTTACATCTAAAAGCCACATATAGAGCCTCCTCACCACTTGTTTTCTGGCTTGGTGTGGGGGCTCTCAGAGACCAACAAGGCCAAGCTGCAGAGGGTGATCACCTCGGGGGCCAAGCTGTGCAGGGAGCAGTGCTCAGCCCTCCAGCAGCTCTACGACCAGAGGACGGTGAGGGACTCGAACTCATAACCTCAGCACCTGCCTTCATCCTGCCCTCTGGTAGAAGATATGCTGCCCCTGTATTCAAAACAAACAGAGTTTCATCCCCATTGCTATTAGGCTTCTTAACAAACAGAACCCCCCCGGCCCCCTTGCCCCCTCCGTCTGGAAGAACTGGACCTGTTCTACTAACCCCCCCCCCCCCATGAGTAGAGAGTATTGTTCTTCTTTTAAAATATATATTTTTCAGAATGATACCTCCTGTTTTTACTGGTGTTATTTACTTATTTTATTTATTTATGTAGTGTACTGACCAAAGCAACAATAATTTCCCTTGTAGGCAATAAAGAACATCTTTGAACTGCAATTTCTGTATGAAAAGTGCTATACAAATAAAGTTATTATTATTATTATTATTCATCTATCTATCTTTGAAATAAAAAGAAATAAAGAAATGAACTACATACAATAAATGATGTACAGTAAATGAGACAGTAGAATCAGTGGTGTGTGTGTGTGTGTGTGTGGAATATGCTGTGTGTGTGAAGTGTTGCATGGTGTAAATTAAACAATAACCAAATGAAGGGGAAAGTGGAGAGAGGAGAGGCAGCACTGAGGCCTAACAGCACTGAGGCCTGGCAGCACTGAGGCCTGGCAGCACTGAGGCCTAACAGCACTGAGGCCTGGCAGCACTGAGGCCTAACAGCACAATTGGAGGGGGGCTCCCCACCCTCCAGAACATTTACAACAAGCGTTGCAAGGGCAAGGCTAAGAGAATCATTAAAGACTCCAGTCACCCGAACAACTGCCTCTTTGAACTGCTGCGGTCAGGCAAGCGATACCGGAGTCTCAAGGCGAGCACAGAAAGACTCAGAAGAAGCTTCTATCCCCAGGCCATCAGGCTGCTAAACGAACAATGAACACTACACAACAACAACCACCAAACGCACATAGCACACACATCCGCACGCACACACTCACTTTAAACAAACACACTGTAGCACCCACTCCACACACTTTATAGCACACACCCACTTTAAACAAACACACTGTAGCACCCACTCCCCACACTTTATATTTATTGATGAAGGATTGCACTACAACTCGTACACCTTACTGTAAATTGTACCTAAATTGTACCTCATCCCATTTCTGCTTTGCACTATATAGTACTGTACATTAGTACACTGCATAGTATTGTATATTATATGGTAACTCAGTTACGTCTATTCTGCATCGAACATTGTACATATGTCTATACTGAACACTGTGACCTCATTTTCTACTTCTAAATTACATGCTATACTATGTTATTTGATACTATCTTGTCTAGCACAGTCTCTGGAGCGTAACAGTAAGAAGCATTTTGTATGAAAGTATTCTGTACTTCTGTATGACAACTATTAAAGAAACTTGAGAAACTTAAACACTGAGGCCTGGCAGCACTGAGGCCTGGCAGCACTGAGGCCTGGCAGCAGCCTTTATTGTCTCCATTAGGAAACATTTGTTTCAAGCATCAAGAGACCAAGATGACGTAGCAGCACACAGCCTCTCCATATACAGGGAGGTGTAGTCTGACGTCACTGGTTGTTCCACCCGTATAGGGATTTATCATTGGGAAAATGGATTATCGGCTATTGTAACAATTCTGTCGCATGAACATTGGCAAGCTTTCCATTTTTGCACAAAATGAGTTCCCTTCTACCACTAACATTATTGTTTAAGCATTTTTGGTTGAAATAAAGGTAGTTATAAAAGGTTTTTAATTTGTCGTAAAAAAATAACTACATTTACCAGTAGGCAGCCTGTTGTTCAGTACGCTATGCTATTGGCCTGTTAGGCTGTCGCCTTATCCCCGTCACGGCCAGCTGACCAAGCTAGCTAGCTAACGTTAACGTTACCCCGCTAAACGTACTAGACGTTAGCATTATGTCTACTGTCATGAACCATTTTAAATCGGGGCATGTAGAGGAGTTTCGGGAACGAGTAAAATGTGCAGGTCCTCTTCTCAGACCTGTGGGCCAAGCACTGCAGCGGATATCAAATGTCCTTCATCATCAAGGTCTTGGCTGGAAGTCTTCGTCTGCTTTCTCAGTGTGTTTTTCTCCTGTGTCCCTAGGCCCTCCTATTTATAGCAGGGCCCTGGTCCCGGTATGACCTCACAGGAAGTGACATCACAACAGGTTTTCTTCCAATCCCCAGCCGGCTATTTTTAATTTGAAAATAGGGGCGTGGCTAACACCCAACTGTTCTTCAGTTTAGTAGCTTAATTCCAAATTTAGTATTATGTCTAAATCAACTTAAGTTGTAGGTCTATTGCAGGGGCACATTTCAAGAGGACTTTTTACCATTTTGTACCAGATTATAACACAAATAGACACTTATTTTTCCAAACCTTTGTTTCACTCATTGTACCAAAGGTTACATTTTGTCATTAAATTCACTCAAACCTTCTCCTAGATATCTTCTTTAACTTGAAAACATGTCCTTCTAAACAGTTATATTACCGGTATTTGATACCAGTTTAACTATTTGCAAGTTCTACTAACTCAAACATGTGATTCTTACTTTAAATCTGTGTATTAGGCTATAAACCACTTCAAGTTTAATATATTTATGTTCCCCTCATTGAGCACATCATTTCAATGGTAATGCAAATTAAGTTGTACTACTTTCTAATATAGTAAAACATTTCCCAAGGAACCAAAGTTACTATTTCATAGTTTCCTCACTCCTCCTATTATCCAGTTGCTATGCTCTCTGTCTCAAAGACCGGCCTGACAATTTCACAGGGTAACACCGGTTCCTGACAGGCAGCGAGCGAGCGAACTGGAGATTAAATCGCGCGCGACACTGTCCTGATATGACGCGGCGCGTGTCCGAGTGTGTCTGTGTGTGTGTTTACCTGGAAGCACACGGGGGGAAAGCAGCCTGCGATTCTTGACCAATAAAAAGTGTTTAGGGGGCCTATTGCTTAATAACAGCGGAGCAGTGCTGCTTTTGCTTCCGCGTTTTCCCTGATTGGCTGCGACACGCCCCGCGGCAGGCGCGGCAACCGCAGAGCGGAGCGGCAGAGCTTGCGGAATTATGTAACCGCCCTAATCCGCCATGATTTTCATTCGGCGCTCAGCTCACCTGGCAGCTCAGCGGTCCTGCGGTCCGTTGTTGACGAGTTCGAATCCCATGAATTTTTTTTTTAACGTGATTTTTTTTAACGTGTATTCTTTCGCCGGTTAAGGTTAGGCATGGTTATGGTTAAGGTTAGGCATTGTTTCGGAGTTGGTTAAGGTTAGAACGGTTAAGTTTAGGCGCTGTTAAGGAGCTGGTTAAGGTTAGAGTTTGTCTTAGAGAATGGCAATATTCTTTCTATGGTTAAGGTTAGGCATGGTTAAGGTTAAGGTTAAGGTTAGGCATTGTTTCGGAGTTGCTTAAGGTTAGAACGGTTAAGTTTAGGCGCTGTTAAGGAGCTGGTTAAGGTTAGAGTTTGTCTTAGAGACAGCCTATTTCCGCACTGCCGCTCTCCCGCGTTGCCGCGGTCACATGGTCAAATTGTCACATTCTTGCACTGCTCCGCTGTTAAAAAGCAACACGCGTTTAGGGGCGGGACTCGGCCGCGTAATAGCTCAACTAGAGACACAGCGAGCGAATATTTGAGGGGGACGACGACATCGCCGCTCAGTTCGCTGTCGCTCGCGGCAGGTCAGGATAGTCTGATTGAAACGAATAAATTTTAATCATTTTCGCAATCACGCTCGCTCGCGTCGCTGCCTGTAAGGAATGTGATCAGCCAGTCCTTTGTTCTCCTGTTCCAACAGCTGCTAAAACCAGTTATATATGTAAATTCTGTGTTTGTTGACACATTCTAGGGCCCTCTAGGCACCCCCAAGATCCCTATAGTATTTGCTTGAAATTGGGATGTGAATGCTTGGTGATTTATCAGACAAATATTGAGTTTTATATTGGAAAATAAACACTGATTACTAGGAACTGGTATAATTAAAGCAATTAATTATACTACACTAGCTACACATCACGGCCTGCTGATACCACAATAGCTAACTAACGTTAACGTTACAAGCTCAAACCCCTTATAACTACTACTACTGTCGTGTCCATAAGTTCCCTGGCAGAATACTTTGTTTGTGAGGACAAAAGTATAAAAAGAGGAGAGAACCATTTTAAATCGGGGCATGTTAGGAGTTTCGGGAATGCCGGCTAGCAAGCTACTAACGTTATGTAAAAAAACAATAACGTTATAAACTATACACAATATGTACAACGAAACAATGATTTACATTAGTATTTACAGTGATTTACTATGCAGCGAAATAACGTTATACGATTTAAATTATAAATACAAATATAAAAAAAAATTGTGGTTGGCTATAAACTGATGTTGGGTGAAACAGATACTAGCAACACATTCAGGGTCAGTTATTTTCCCATTGTACGAATTGTTAAGCTTATGGAATGTAAGGGAAATCTGATCCTAGGTCTGTGACTACAGGCAGGGGGTACGCTGTGGTGACATCATTCAGCAGCGCCAAATAGCAGTGTTGTTTCCCAGCGAACAAAAACGTTGTTATTTTGCTACCTTTACGATTAATTGCGAATATTTTCATGTTGAGCTATAGATTGTGGATGAATACGCACAGAAAGGTACACCATGCCAACGTTAATGCTTTATTTATCTAAAACGAGCCGATATAGAAATGGTCAATGGGGAAATGCATTAAGTGGAACAGAGGGTGGAACAGGAAAAAACGAAAATGACGTAACCACTACACCTCCCTATACATCAGTATACATGTACAATCACACTACAGTTAACATGCAGTATCACACAGATCCATATACACACAATACATCAGTATACATGTACAATCACACTACAGTTAACATGCAGTATCACACACAGGTCATAGGTCGACAGGACTACCCTGCTATTGACTGTTATTTTTGTGAATGAACTGTGTGAGCCCTATTTTCTTTGCCCCAGGTTGTGTGCAAACCAGTGACATTGACTGTGATTAAGTTAACATGGGACTTCTGAGTGGGAAACCTGGACTAATTGGGGGAGGCTTCAGGCTAGATCGTTCCCATATGGATTGGCTGGTGTGTTTTGAGCTAAATCGACCTGGACGTAAAAAGTGGACGGCATGTTCCCAGACAGAGTGGACAGACACAACCGGTGCAAAAAAGTAAGAATCTTTATTGACAAATTGAATACAGTAATGCAAGCACAGAAACAATGGGAAATGTTGGCGGCCAATCATGGCTCTTCTGGTTTAGAGGTGTCGGGAGGCTCTCTGGCTCCGCTACGATATCACTCTCACTACTTGCACAGCAGGGGTTAGTCAACTAGCATTAGTCTTGGTGTCACAGTTACATTAGCCACTCGCCATAGGTGGAACACACACAAAATCACTACAATTATACTATACACACTGTAGGCCACTCTGACACGTCCACACAGACACTATAGGCCAGCGGTTACCAAACTTTTTTGGCCGTGCACCCCCTGTCACCTCCCGATCTAGCTGACGCAACCCCCAATGGGTTTCTGTTAGAAAAAATTGTTGCTGGTCTCCGTGCACAGATGAAGCACACCTGTGTCAGACACGCCCGAGACATTATTGTTTATTATTATTATTAAAACGTACGTTTTTTATTAAAACGTTTCTTGAATTTCATGATTTACACAGTGAAAATCCCCATTTGAAATAATGTATATTAGTTATATTTATTAGGCATAAAAAAATATATTGTTTGGTTCCTGTTGGTTGTCAGTTAAGGCCATGAGTAGGTAGGGAATTTATTTTATTTTATGTTTAATATCCATAATACTAAAGGTTTGACTAAGATTTTTATGAAATGTTATTGTAATTTTTTATTTTATTTTTTTTATTTACCACCATTAGCCTTTTCATGTCACGCACCACCTAGAGGGCACTCGCGCACCACAAGGGGTGCGCGCACCACAGTTTGGGAACCACTGCATAGGCCACAAGGATTATGTTAAGTTTTTAATATTAGGGGTAGTTCAACCAAAATAATAAAAACAACCGGTGTGCTATGTATCCATCCAGATACATACACAATGGAGCTGAATGGCACTCAAAGTGCTAACAAAATACATCTGAAAAACTCAACTTTTTGTGAACAGTTTCATTTAGGAACTATTTTATATTGAAGTAGAGATAATTCATTCCCACAATTCAAATTTCTTATGCAGAACTTGAAGAGTATTTCTACATTTTACTTACATTTTAATTACAGTAAGTAAAAGATCATTCTTCCACCACTATTAATGAAATCAGCAATGAACCGGAGATGTGCTTATTTTTCAAGAAATAAGCATATAAATCAACTTATAGTTTTGGTCGATCAAGACCAAACTGACCTAATAATTGACTATGAGGGAGGAACCCTAATGGCTGTACAGCATTTCAGATTACAACACTCATGAGTCAATACAAGCATATAATCAGACATTTGATTGACTACATAAAAATAGGAGGTACAGAAACTTAGTATTTAATATGAATGAAGATGAAGGTCACAAAAGAAAAACAAGTCAAGACTGAATAACATCAAGATGTTATTGTTGAGACATCCTAGTCATTAGGTAGATAATATTAATGAACGAGGATCCAGAATTATATGCATTCAAGATGACAAAGACGTTTTCAAAGATCCTTTGTGTTTGACAGAGCAGTTGAAACCCTCTGCTCAACAGGAAAGTGGTTAATATGAAACACATAGTTTACCCATTTTGCTTCCATATAGCATATTTGCTTTCTCTTTCTGCAGCTTTAAAAGCAGAATAAACAAAGCTACAGCACAAAACTGACGGCCTGTTATCCCGAAATAACACACACTCTGGAGTTGCTTTGCCCATAATATTTTATGTATTTTGACGTGCAAACTATGTGGCATTGTTTCAGCAAAAGCCAATGTATGCCACAATTAAAGGAAAGACAGACATCTCTCTCTCTCTCTCAACATGACAATATAAATCATTCTACATTTCTCCCACATTCACAATTATGCCTAATGTTAGCATGTAATTCTCAATTTAGAGAGCTGTAAAAACACCTTTCATCCAATGGATTTTGGCACGTATTTCAGCACCATGGACAGAGAGCGGAGTTCTAATTATCATTATTAGTCTAATTTGTTTAAACTTCACAAAAATTTAAGATATGTAATTACATAATTTCTAGTAGGTAAGCAATAGGTGTTCAAACTAGTCTCCTATCTCACAAGCCTGTTAATGATTTAATCAAATGACCCAGTCCACGTTCCTATTTCTTTTGTCTGCAGGATCATTTTGCAATAAAAATAAGCAATAAATGTGAAAATATACTTGACAACGTAGACATTATGTCCTGTTGCAGCGTTCGCTAATATCAATAACTGACAGGAAATAAACTTGAGCCCAAGCTGTTCCTATAGCAACACAATTCCACTGAAAAACTCAATAGGAATATGTATTTATAATGAGTATGTATATTGTCAGTTCAAAATGATCAGTAAGGCAAAATGACAATAACTGGTTGAAAATGTGTCCATTAATGTGAACAAATATATTTAATCACTACATGTTTTACAGCCATAGTCTGACATTAACTTAATTAATAAGTGTATTGTGTGAGTAAAACAATAAATGGTGGTATGGTGGTTCTGTTTCATTGTTTATACGTGGCTTTTAAATAAACAGGTAAATCCCCACCCTAGATGCAAAATAAGAACATTTAGCCTAAAGGCAGTCTGTTGTCATAATGCATCAAGTCAACTTCCTCTTCTAGACTGGACTGATGATTGCCCCACTTTTTACAGCTTGGCTTTTGCCCAAATATTGGTGGAGTTCCTGGAGTTGCCTCTATGGTTCCTTGCATTTATATTCTGAATAGGGAATACACGAGGGAGGCAAGAAGCGAATCATCAGTTTAAGTGACACTTGTTAACTATCATGAAAGAGACTTGCTCTATTACAGGAGACAGGGAGAGCCCTCGAAACTGGCCCCTACAAATGTCCTAACCTAGTTGTACAGTAAATGACCAAGTAAGGCTTTGTCAGTATTCCAATGTACAGTGTAAAATGTGTGTGTCCCCTACCCAACCCCCCCCCCCCCCCCCCACCTCCAATGTACAGCCCTCACACAACCCCACCCCACCCACCCAACCTCCTCCAATGTACAGTTTCTACGCCAAATGTATATACACTCTTTTTCTGGACACTTTTGTATCACAAACAGTACTGTATTTGCAAATCTGATATGTCATAAATGTATAGATGTAGCAGTACTGTCTATCTGTATGTCATGTATGTCATATATGTTATGATGAATTGAAAATGGGGGACCCTGATGTAAACAAGACGAAAGTCTTTCTCTGGTCTGCATCCCCTTAACAATTGTATGTATTGAGCTGTACTGTACTGTACCCATTCTGCAATCTGTTAATAAACTTTTCAATCAATCAATCAATCAATCAATCAATCAATCAATCAATCAATCAGTCAGGGTGTCTCCAGGTTAGCAGACAGCTGTACAGGGAGAGCCCTCAGTCAGGGTGTCTCCAGGTTAGGAGACAGCTGTACAGGGAGAGCCCTCAGTCAGGGTGTCTCCAGGTTAGGAGACAGCTGTACAGGGAGAGCACTCAGTCAGGGTGTCTCCAGGTTAGGACAAAGTTTGAGAACATGAATAGCAAAAACCAAAGACTGTAAAGTGATATCGAACTCTCATAAATCTGGTAAAAATTTACTTTACAGGCATTTGATGCTTGGTATTAATTTTGGACCCTGTTTTATAGCACTCAATAAATAAATATAGACTGAATGATAAATATTAACTTAAGACTATTTCATGCTTTTTAAGGCCTTTAATTAGTAAATGTTAATATTCAATAGTAAAAGTACTATTAAATAGTAAAACATTTTAATGACCCGTGGACACCCTTGATAGAGCAGAACATGTCGAAGAATGATCTTAATTTGCTCGCTGGAAACAATCTTTAGAAAATGCTCATGTCTCTCCTACAAATTGGCGCATGTTCAAGATTTAGTTTCTAAAATCTATTATCTAACAAATTCCTCATACATAAGAATGATACATAGCCTAAATAGGAAATTCATGGGCTGTTTTTGTCCACCATCAAAAGATCTTTAGTTATATGTTTCTTCTTGATTTGGAGTAGTGTAAGTAGTTGAAACGATGTGTGTCTGGAGAAAAAGGGGAAACAAATATTATATATAGAATATAGAATATGTGTCCATCTCATTATCTGTGCTTTCCAGAATTAATATTTGTATTCCGGCTCAATCCCATTGTGTGTGTGTTGGTCTGATAATTAGACCTCTCTCTGTCCATGGTGCTGAAATACCTACCAGAATATAGGATAAAAGTTGTTTTCACTGCCGGGCATTAGGCTTTGTATTGTCATGTTAAGACAGATAGATGTGTGGCTTTATTTTAATTGTGCCATACCTTGGCTTTTGCTGAAACGGTCTGCACGGATGTCGCATCCGTGTCCGTGTGCAAGCCAGATTTTGTAACCGCGCGGATACCTCCGTGGATATGCGTGCCGACTGCGCATGTGCCCAGCTGTCATAACAAGCATGCAACGCCGACAACGCCTGCTGGGAAAGCATCATGGTCCGTGTACGTTTTGATAGTTTGTTTTTTTGTTTTAAAGAGATCCGTCGCTACCCTCACCTATACAACTCATCACTACGAGAGTATAAAGATAGCCGGATCACACAGAACTCGTGGAACAACTCTTGTTGTTGTCGAGGGATAGCGATTTAATTTTCTACTGGGCTGGAGTGTGATTTGATATCTTTATTTAGAAAATAAGTAAATACAAACAATATAAAATCAAAACAAATCATTGATCTCTAGAAATGAAATGGAATTATTTTTTTAAATAAATAAACAAAAACAAAATACTGTAACTCAATGTTCGAAAAAGAGTAGGAAAAAGTATACACTTGGCGGCTGGGTGGCGCAGCGGTCTAAGCACTCGTCACCAACGCAAGAGATGGTTTTAAATTCCATATCATCATTAATTTATCTATTGTCACACAGAGCAGAAGAATTTTGCCAAAACAAACGCATTTCCTTTGATTTAATTAATTAATACATTTTTTATTTTTTTTATCGGATCAGGAAAGATCGGTATCGGTAGATACTCAAAATCACATGATCGGGATCGGATCGGGAGCAAAACTATTTGATCGGGACATCCCTAATTCTGGTCGTTGTAAACAGCGACTCCTACAGGTCGGTCAGGGCGCCTGCACAGCAAAGAAGGGATATGTTGAAGGTAGTGTGACCTCCCACGCGTTACACTTCACCAATGAGAGTCCGCCCTGGCAGGTGAAAAGAGGTTGCTGGCTGTCTCCTATGTGACAGAGGAAGCATCTGATAGACTTCAGGACCCCCTAGACCGACCAGTAGGGGGCACATGCGAGCAATGACCAGGAAGGGGAGGGGGGAATTGGCATAATGACGAAATTGGGATGGGAGAAAATCTGAGAAAAACACGAGAAAAAGTGAAAAAAAAGAAAAAGTATACACTTATTTAATCATACCCCTTTTCCACTACTCAAATGTGTACTAATTTAAAACCTTACAAAACAAATATATATATATGCAAAACATGTAAAACATGAAATAAAATAAAAATGTAAACACCCGTGAATGTCAAATCCCTTCATCATCCCTGTACCTCGTGAAAATCATTTCCTTATAATTCAGTTTGAATTGTCTCATGTTTGGACAATGTTTGGACATTGCTTTAGCACCACATTCAGGCCCCGTCACCACGAACGCTGGGTTTAATGTAACCGTGATTGTATGTGCGCAGTTGCACTGTTCGGCCACACACAACCGGGGATTTGCTACACTGCAACCGCGGTCTTTGAAACCGGTGGCCAGGGTGGAGTTGTGCGGTTTTGCAGTTGCGTGTGGGCATAGCAACCGAGGTTATTCCCAGTGTTTACAGCAGAGCTGTCGCAATTATTCCCCATGTTCACGGCAGACCGCGGGGTAGAGAGATTAGAGCAGAGCCAACTACACCAGTGTTTACAGCAGAGCTGTCCCAAGTAGCGTTATATGAAAATGATTGTAACAAACTTTTGTTCAAAACGTATCGTCTGTGTTGAGTGTTGTGATCGACTGATGTCTGTTGACGCTCAGAGTAAACATGTAGCTGCAGCTAAACTAAACTCATGTGTTGTCAAGTTATTGTTATAAGGAACCCAGTCCAGACTGCATCCCCTTAACAATTGTTTGTATTGAGCCGTATTGTATTGTACCCATTCTGTAATCTGTTAAATAACGTTTACATCCATTTCATATCGGTAACGTTACCACATTACGTTAGCATTTAAGCTATATACTATACATGGATATAGCCATTCACATTAGCATGTAGCTAACAACACCGGCGGTCTTTTGTGAGACTAAACTATCCGCTCTTGGTGGTAAATTGTGTTGCTGATGGTTTTGTTTCATCAACAAAATGAGAGGCAGAACACAGTGAATGTATCCGTTTGTTTATTGCAGTTTCTTTCTTTGCTGAAAATATATGTTCCGTTGGCAAAATGATCAATAGGGTCCAGCTGTGCTTCTAAACAGGAAGTTTACTTCTTCTTCTTCAGTGAATTAATGGCAGATCGCGACCCAACAGGAAGTTTAGTGAGCGTTCAGTCTTTTCTGATTGGTTGAAATGGCCTTCATGTCTGAACAACATCGCCGCCTACTGCTTTGGCATTGTATTACATTGTACTAAATGTATCGGTTGCTGGGCTCCCAGCTCTGCCGTGAGTACACAGTTATACACGGTTGTCCACCTGTGTTCACCGTGTGGACGGAGTTTTATTTTTTCAAACTTCGGTCATATTAAATCCAAACTCTCGTGTGGACAGGGCCTCAGACTGTTCCAGTGTCACTCCACATATTGAAATGCAGTGTCTTCTCACGGTAGTACGTACACTAAGAACTTGTAAATTGAGTTCTCCCCTCAGATTATAACCCCCCTCTCTATCAAAGAACAGTTCTTGAATGTTTCCTGGAAGTACATTACCTTTTGCTTTATACATTAATTGTGCTGTTTTAAATTCCACAAGATCATTTAATTTAATGTTTTTGAAAAAGAATATGTTTGTGCGATCACGATTGTAGTGTAGAATTATAAGTGTTTCCCCAGACTTATAATGTCATAAATGTCTTGATGAATTGAAAATGAGGGACCCTGATGTAAACAAGACGAGTGTCTTTTTCTGGTCTGCATCCCCTTAACAATTGTTTGTATTGAGCCATACTGTATTGTACCCATTCTGCAATCTGTTAATAAAGTTTTCAATCAATCAATCACATAAGCACTCAACGCGACACTTCCGGACACCAAACACGGACTATGAACAGCCGTGTGCGCAGCGTGTCAGTTTTCAAGTATATTGGGGCCTTAACTCATTGGGGCCAACAGCGCCCTCTGCTGTTGGCCCTTCAGCGCCAGTGCTTTATCCAATGTAGGATAGGACTTATTTGCGAGTGCTTAAAATATATCAAATATAATAGCAATAGATCTAAATAACAGTGATCGTCAATGAGTTGCTTCCAGTCAACATGCACGAAACAGATACTTTTTTCATACATACATTTCCGTTTTATACCGTGATGAATATCAATATATTTCTAGAGCGTTCTGTCTCATCTCAATAAAATAAACGCTAGATTATCAATATTATATGTGTCCTCATGCACGAACAGAAGCAGGGTCTGAAAAATCGCTTCTCCGTACTGGTCGGCGCGAACCTCACACACACGCTCCGATGGCGGTGAAAGGAACATCTGATTAACCCAAGATTCGTAACATAAAGTCCTTACCTCACATCTGATATCCTGCAAAAAGATGAATCCAATTCCTGATCGCCAATCCAAATATTGATCGCGTTTATTGATCCAACGTTATATATCCAAAACACATAATCCACGCTGCTCAGAGTGTCCCCAGTCAATGTGTTATAACGATACTGCATGCCCGAGAAGGAAAACCTGGACCAGACTTCTTAGATTGATGCACAGTGCCAGCCAGAGGGATTCCAATGATGTACAATACCATCCGGGAAACGTTAGGCGGCGGTATTTGCCCTTTGCAAGCTCTTAATATCGATTAAAACCCGAGATTTCTCGGGTTTGGCGCCCAGAGCATGGCGAGGTAACCCGGACTATCTCGGGTTTGGCCTCCAATGAGTTAAAGGCAAAAGACTTCAAGGGTTCCTACTGAACCCTTTCCCACAAACTGAACAATTAAATGGTTTCTCTACAGTATGACCTCATGTGGCTCTTCAACCCGTTTCCATAAACTGAACTAAAGGGTTTCTATCGAGTATGAGTTTTCATGTGTGTCTTCAGATTGCCTTGCTCACTGAACCCTTTTCTACAAACTGAACAACTAAATGGTTTCTCTCCAGTATGAGTTCTCATGTGTTTCTTCAGATCTCCTTTCTGACTGAACGCTTTCCCACAAACTGAACAACTACATAGTTTCTCTCCGGTATGAGTTCTCATGTGTATCTTCACATAACCCTTACTACTGAACCCTTTTCCACAAACTGAACAAATAAATGGTTTCTCTCCGGTATGAGTTCTCATGTGTTTCTTCAGACCTCCTTGATCACCACACCCTTTCCCACAAACTGAACAACTACATGGTTTCTCTCCGGTATGAGTTCTCATGTGTTTCTTCAGACCTCCTTTCTCACTGAACCCTTTCCTACAAACTGAACAAATATAGGGTTTCTCCCCAGTATGAGTTCTCTCATGTAACGTCAGATGTCCCTTACTACTGAACCCTTTCCCGCAAACTGAACAACTAAATGGTTTCTCTCCAGTATGAGTTCTCATGTGTATCTTTAGACCTCCTTTATCCCTGAACGTTTTCCCACAAACTGAACAAATATAGGGTTTCTCTCCAGTATGAGTTCTCTCATGTAACGTCAGACTTACTTTCTCACTGAACCTTTTCCCGCAAACTGAACAAATATAGGGTTTCTCTCCAGTATGAGTCATCATGTGTGAGTTCATATGTCCCTTCTTACTGAAGCATTTCCCACAAACTGAACAACTACATGGTTTCTCTCTGGTATGAGTTCTCATGTGTTTCTTGAGACCTCCTTTCTCACTGGACCCTTTCCCACAAACTGAACAAATATAGGGTTTCTCTCCAGTATGAGTTCTCATGTGAATGTTCAGACCTCCTTTCTGTCTGAACCCTTTCTCACAAACTGAACAACTAAATGGGTTCTCTCCAGTATGAGTTATCATGTGTATCTTCACATATCCCTTCGTACTGAACCTTTTCCCACAAACTGAACAAATATAGGGTTTCTCTCCGGTATGAGTTCTCATGTGTTTCTTCAGATCTCCTTGATCACCACACCCTTTCCCACAAACTGAACAACTACATGGTTTCTCTCCGGTATGAGTTCTCATGTGTTTCTTCAGACCTCCTTTCTCACTGAACCCTTTCCTACAAATTGAACAAATATAGGGTTTCTCCCCAGTATGAGTTCTCTCATGTAATGTCAGATGTCCCTTACTACTGAACCCTTTCCCGCAAACTGAACAACTAAATGGTTTCTCTCCAGTATGAGTTCTCATGTGTATCTTCAGACCTCCTTTATCCCTGAACGCTTTCCCACAAACTGAACAAATATAAGGTTTCTCTCCAGTATGAGTTCTCTCATGTAACGTCAGACTTCCTTTCACACTGAACCCTTTCCCACAAACTGAACAAATATAGGGTTTCTCTCCAATATGAGTCATCATGTGTGAGTTCATATGTTCCTTCTTACTGAAGCCTTTCCCACAAACTGAACAACTACATGGTTTCTCTCTGGTATGAGTTCTCATGTGTTTCTTGAGACGTCCTTTCTCACTGGACCCTTTCCCACAAACTGAACAAATATAGGGTTTCTCTCCAGTATGAGTTCTCATGTGAATGTTCAGACCTCCTTTCCGTCTGAACCCTTTCTCACAAACTGAACAACTAAATGGGTTCTCTCCAGTATGAGTTATCATGTGTATCTTCACATATCCCTTCGTACTGAACCTTTTCCCACAAACTGAACAAATATAGGGTTTCTCTCCAGTATGAGTTCTCATGTGTTTCTTCAGATCTCCTTTCTGACTGAACGCTTTCCCACAAACTGAACAACTACATAGTTTCTCTCCGGTATGAGTTCTCATGTGTATCTTCACATATCCCTTACTACTGAACCCTTTTCCACAAACTGAACAACTACATGGTTTCTCTCCGGTATGAGTTATCATGTGTGAGCTCAGACCTCCTTTCTCACTGAACCCTTTCCCACTAACTGAACAAATATAGGGTTTCTCTCCAGTATGAGTTATCATGTGTGAGTTCAGATGTTGCTTCGTACTGAACCCTTTTCCACAAAATGAACAACTAAATGGTTTCTCTCCGGTATGAGTTCTCATGAGTTCTCCCTTCTTGCTGAAGCCAGGACTACTTCGTATTTGCTGTATCTTCTTTGGTTTCAGAGTCATCAAACGTGGTCCTCCACTCTCCTTCCATTCATCACCAGTGTCATCAGTCTCAGTTCTATAACTCTGATCATCACTGTCATCAGTCTCAGTTTTAGAACTCTCATCATCACTGTCATCAGTCTCAGTTCCAGAACTTTTATCATCACTGTCTTCAGTCTCAATTAGAGAACAGTCTGAAGAAAGGGGCTGGCTATCTCTATGTGGTTCTAAGTTACCAGCTGGATCTAAGTTACTGGCTGGTTCTGATACTCTACAGTCCCCTCCATCAGGTTCTGTTTTCATCTGTTCAGTTGAGGTGCTGGGTAAAGAGTAAGCTTCTCTGTTTCTCTCTCTACGGGTTTGAAGAGGCTGGAAGGGCTGAGCGTTCTCTTGACCATCTTCACATTTCACAGGGTGTAAGGTCATCTTGGAGCCATCAGCCTCCTCTAGATCTTGAAATAGTTCCTCTTCTTCCTCTTTCATCTGTAGGGGCTCTGACTCCTCTTGGCCCAGACTGGGGCTCCTCTCCTGCTGCTCAGGGGGAACCTCCTCTTCACAGATAAACACCTGTAAGGTAAGGGAGTCTAGAAAGAAGGGCATACAATTATTGAAATGTAATTTGTTGTAACCATTGCTTTTGAAAGTAACAAAGGGACAGGTCACCGTTTTACACTACACTCCCTGTGAAGCCCAAATGAAAAAGACATTAGCAACTTCAGAGGCCAGAGGGTGGGACCTATAAAAGTGTTTTCTGTAGAGCCTCAGGCAGTGTTCATAAGATATACCGTACCAGACACTAACTAGCGAGCAAGTCTTGGTGATCAACAGATGCTTTTGAGAACATTTGGGCATCTACAGTCAGAACAACTACTGCGATTGTAAAATATGATACAATACATATGATCAGAACTGGCTTGGTACAACTGGCTTGGTACAACTGGCTTGGTACAACTCTGGCTTGGATTGGTTTTCACTGGCTTTTGGAGTTGAATGGGACGAATTGCTGTCTGGATTTGTGCCTTGTATTAATGATATAACATTACACTTAACGTTATCAAGTTTTGATATCACTATCGGAGTTGGACTTTCAGCATTACAGATTAGTTATTTATTTAGGTGTCATGACTGCATGAATGTTACTCATGCTTAAAGTGCCAATCTTGACAATCTCCATTTAAATAAACGTGTTAAGTCACTATCTATCGCTGAATGAGGTAACACAATGGTGAATGAGCCCATGGCCCACTGATGAAAGCCTTTGCCTATGCAGCATTACCAAGTATTATGAACTGGGTGTCTGTGGCGACATTCCTGGGAAAGCTCTTGCTTAAAATATGTAAAAAGAAAAAAAGTAATAATTGACCACAGGGAAAAAGGTACATAATGTACGTTCTGTTATATAACGTGTTATATAAGTTACATATAACGTATTGTATTGAAAATGTACAATGTGTACGTATGTATTATAAATAAGTACATATTACATAATCATAGTATTGCTGTGTGTGTATCAGTGTGGCTGGGGGTGTTAGCACGGAAACAGCGCTGGTCAGGGTCACTAATGACCTTCTGATGGCTGCTGACGGTGGTTCCCCCTCCCTCCTCATCCTCCTGGACTTGTCAGCAGCCTTCGACACGGTCGACCACACCATCCTCTTGGACCGTCTTCACTCCTCCATAGGACTCTCCGACTCTGCACTACAGTGGTTCACCTCCTACCTCAGACAGAACTGAGCACGTCTCCTTGGGGGGGGGGCGCAAATTCCCGGACACAGCCTGTCACCTGCGGCGTCCCCCAAGGTTCCGTCCTCGGCCCCACCCTCTTCACTCTATATATGCTCCCCCTTGGTCGTGTCATCAGCCGGCATGGGATATCCTTCCACTGCTACGCTGATGACACCCAACTCTACCTCAGGACTGCCCCACTTCCCTCTGCCCCCCTACCGTCACCACCTTCATCCATACTGACCACCTGCCTTGAGGAGATAAAGGCGTGGATTAGGGCTGGGCGATATGGCCTCTAAATGATATCATGATATTTTTTGGTTATGTCACTATACACGATGTACATCATGATATTTTGACATTTTCTCTAAATC
Organism: Notolepis coatsorum; assembly: GCF_963971535.1. NCBI lineage: Eukaryota > Metazoa > Chordata > Actinopteri > Aulopiformes > Paralepididae > Notolepis > Notolepis coatsorum. The sequence goes on from NC_140172.1 coordinate 22,336,733, forward strand.
CCTTAAAAATGCTTGAAGCCTACAGTCACGCCAACATGACGATTAAAATAGTCCCTGCAACATGTCTGCATTAAACCATGAAGATGCTTTCAAAAATAATTTAATTATACATTTCAAAAAATCTAAAAGAGTAGTCAACTGACACACTAATACAGAAATTTTTTTATTAACATCTAAGACAATTTATATAAATACTCTTGGGTGCCTAAGACTTTTGCACAGTACTGTTTTATATCCACTTTAGCCAAAAATACACACACACTACTGTGAGAAAATAATAATCTTGTAACCAAGGAATGGTCCGCCTATACTAGGGATGCCCCGATCACGTTTTTTGCCACCGATCGTCGTGAGCCATATCGGCCGATACCGATCGTTTTTGATTAAAAGAAATTAAAATGTATTTTATATAATTTTTTTTTTTTATAAAATATATATATTATATAATTAGACTTGTACTTGTATTATCTGCGAGACATCGCCACCACGCAACAAGCTCCACTGTCTGTGTGTACTCTAGTAGCCTCCAGCTACAGCCAGGATTTTCCGGAGCTGCAGCTGGACCTATACTCGAGTAGCCTCGAGCTACGGCCAGGATTCTCCGGCGCTGCACCTGGACCCTATTGGTATAACGTTACTTAACTGTGCTCAGCAAGCCCTCAGCTCGAATACGCATCGAATCAGTGTTATAAGACATTGATATCAGGAGCTATCTGTAGCTACTGCTAGCCGGATATATAACGTTAATACAACGCCTCAGTGAATTATTTAGTTCAATGGGACATTTTGTTTTTAACAGTGAACTAACTTGCGCTAACGTGAGCTAACAGCTAACAGGTATCATACCTACCTACTATACTTGCTGGAGCGTTTGTTGATGTCAGGAGCTATCGGTAGCTGGCCGGCTAGATACCGTTCGGTTAGACAATGCCTCATCATGTATTAAACTAAAAGTGAATAGTTGACTGGGTAATTTTGTAACGGTAGCTAAGCTAACGTTAGCTCAGGGAGACGCCGACACGCCGTCCTCCCGTGTCTCACTAGACTAGACCCGTGTTTACATGCATGCGGGAGGGGCTGGACTCGAGAGCAGACGCCGCACCACCGGTGTCTGAGACAGAACTCAGCGACAGCGAGTGAGATCGGGTTTGACGATCGGTGAAAATAAAACATTATCACCGATCACCGATCGCATATTTATACTGATTATCGGCCGATAACTATCGGTGGCCGATCGATCGGGGCATCCCTAGCCTATACTTTTAATATATAGTCATAAAATCACGGGAGACTTGATAGCTTAGACTTATGATTTTTATTATCAGCAATGTTATAACATCCTACTGGTAAACAAAACACTGTAAAGAGGGAAGCCGGTGGGGTGGTATTCTGGTTGTTGTAAACAGCGACTCCTACAGGTCGGTCAGGGTGCCTGCACAGCGAGGGAGGGAGATGGTGAGGGTAGTGTGACCTCCCACACATTACACCCAGGCCCGGACTGGCCATCGGGAGCACCGGGAGTTTTCCCGGTGGCCTGGCCTGCACAGATAAAAAAGAATTATATATAAAAAAAAAATTTTTTATTATATATAAAACTATAAACTATTGCGGCGCGGCGCAATAGTTTTTAGATAACCAGGTGGGTGGGGAACAACCAGGATTTCACTGTCTGCTACAGAGTTGGAGAACTATCTGACTCTCTCCCACCATTTGACCGAACGTCCCACATATTGAGAGGATGTCCCTCTTTTTGAAGCAAAAAAAAAACATTGGTCTCGGTGAAGACTATGTTATTCTAATAAAAAAAATTACATTATCTATCTGTCCCACTTTGTCCCACCAAAATCTTACTGTTGTCCTGCTTTTGGACTTTTTGCATCTGGTCACCCTAGGCGGGACCAGGCGATACAACTGATTTACCGTGGAGGCGGTGAATGGAATGGCAGATGGCACACTCCCAAAAGGAGTTGTTAAATCTGACATTACAAAAAACAATATGTGGTGGTTATGATTGGGGCTGAAGTTGAATAAACAATTTATGAAAGAGAGTCAAAAAAGAATACCAAGATAATTCAAAGATTACACACCTTTGCCACATTGGCTACAAACATAATCAGTGCAAAGTTATCAAAAAAATAAGAATCTGATCAGACACAAGGGTTAAGTTGTTGTTCCCTTTCTAATTTCCTCAAAAACATCTAGTCTAGTTAATGTGATCAATATTATTTGACAATTGATGCTTTTTGTTGGAAATTTCAGTCAGTGAGCTCATACTTTGAGCTCATTTTATAGTTAAAATGATTGAGACAACGCAATCTTCTGTCTTCGTTGTGCATGCATGCGTGTGCTCACCACACGTGATACATGTGTCACTATTCTGGCAGTGGCTACTATTATTATAGTATTGTAATGAAAGGTCTGTTATTTAATGTTTGTGTAAAGGGCTATTTTAACTGTTGATGGGTAGTGCATCAGTAAAGTGAATATGGTATTGTGCTCTTGCCTTGTTTGAATAGGTGGAGAGTGGTTAACTGTATTATAATTATTAAAGGAGCTCCCGTCTTATACGGAGCTACTGAGAAATCTTGATCCCCAGTTAGACTGGCTGACGCGCAGTTATATTCCTGGTCTCATACCAAAAACAGTCCTTGTCCCAATGACACAATGCAGGCAGCTTACTGGGAAAATGGTGTTTATTTTCCCTCACCGTCAAACAGGATGTCTTCATAAACTGATAAATAATAATGAACGCAATAACTAATTGCCTACAAACATTTCGACCTGAGACCTGCGTCGTGCGTGCGTGCGGTCAAAAACCGTTGCCTTTTCCGGGTCAAAACTCCTCCTCCTACAGGTGTACCTGACGCTTATATAAAAGAAGCGCCACCCCCTGGTCACATAAATCCATTGCACATTAAGTCCATTTTGGCCGTTACACACCGGCCCCTAATTGTTTAAGGCAGGCAGACATAACAATTCAAAAAATAAACAAAACAAATAAGAGCCAAAACATGTCATGGATTAAGTGCATGGATCCACATTTTCATGAACCAAACACAGTTGTCACTGGCCTTACAATGGTGCTACTTGTTCGTCTGGAAAGACCTCCAGAACCCTGCCAAGTGGCCAGGACCCACGAAGAGCTGAAGAGTCCATGACGACTACAATATCTCCAGCTGCCAAACTAATTCTACTTATGTCCCAGAGAAAGCACAGAAAATCACTGCCTTCCTCAGCGACCTTCACTTGGCGGAACATGGCTTGAATGTCACCCATGAATGCCACCGGTTCCTCTCTGAAGCGAGTTAGCACTCCTGGCTCCTCCTCCTTTCCTGGTTCTTCGACTTCCTGTTCCTCCTCCTTTCCTGTTTCCTCTTCCTTTATCCACCCCTGTGTTGGTAAAAGGTGGTAGGTCAGGAAGGATTCTGTCTGCTGGAAGATCCGCCATCTTTTGCTCCACTGCACTGTCACTGTAGTGTTTGCAAAAGCTGCATTCAGCGATGATCTTCTCAGCTGCATGGGCGTTGGTGAACCAACATTTCTTCCTCACTTTGGACATTGTGTGAGTCCTTCCACCATGTCTCCGATTCTGGTGTACATGCTTGAGAATGAGCATTGAAACATGCTGGTCCTTGGAGAGAATGAGTGGAGGTTTAGCTTCCTCTGGTGTTGATCCTCTGCTCAATGTTCCTACAACTCTCAAGAGTCCATCCTCAAACGCTGTATCCAGCCTAGTCACTCCCACATTGTTGGGCAGACAGACCTCCTTGTTAAAAGGTAATTTCAAGCAGTACCTCTCCTGCTGAAGCACTGCTGAACTTTCAAATTTTTCCAGATGGCTTAGGTCTTCTCTGGACACTTCCTTCTCCTTCACAGCTACTTCTTTGAAGTTGTGTTTGTCCTGATCGGCCAGCATTTCTTCCCGTCTGCACACAGAGATCCTGTTCACTGTAGCAGAGGGAAACTCTGACTCCACAACACCACTGTTTCCATTCAGTGGACCATTAACGACCCATCCCAGCACTGTCCTTATAGCATACGGGCCATTCCAGTGACTGTTGATGACCTCCCAAGGTTCCAATATCTTGGGAGTGTTGGTTCCAATCAACAGGTCGACATTTGCTTTTAGGCGTGGGATGTGTACGTTGGACAAATATGACCATTTAGACAGTTCTTCAGGTGTCACCATGTTCTCAGCCGTGACTGGCATTTTCTTCTGTGTGAGAACTTCCGGAAGAACATAAAAGTCATCGCTGTCCAAACCAGCTACCTCCAACCCAGTCAAGGAGTAAGCTGGAACACCCGTCTCTTGCCCCATGGTGCTCAGTAGGAAGGTGGTTCCTCTGCCTGTGATATTCAGCCTCTGCATTAGGCGTTCAGAGCAGAATGTGGCTGAGCTACCAGGGTCTAAGAAGGCGTATGTTTGTACTATGTTTCCGTTTGCTGCTTTCACATTCACAGGGAGAATGGCTAATACACACCGGTCCTTACCGGCCCCTGTATGTCCACATGTTTGCAGTGAAGTTGGTTGCTGTAACTGTTCTGGAGAAAATGGTTGCCTTTTGATGTGAAGCAGGGTGGGGTGAGTTTGACCACAGACTTTGCATACCAAGCGCCTTTCGCAATCTCTGCTCATGTGACCAACACATAAGCATGCAAAGCAAACTCCCTTTTCCCTCAGAAAGTACATTTTCTCCTTGTGCCTCTTCTCCTGCAGTTGTTTGCACTCCTCCAACGAGTGACTGCGAGCACAGCAAAGGCATCCAGCTCTCCTAGCATTCACTGTACCTGGTGTTGGTGATGTCAGCTCCTTGGCTCTCTCAGATATTACTGTGGTGGCGACAATGTTTCTTTTCACTCTGTTGGGATATGATTCAAACCTGGTGAGAGATGTTGTGCCAACCACACCAGAATTTGGATCCTGTATGTCACCAAACAGAGGGTCAGAAAGAATACTGACGCGTCGCTCCACAAACCTGATCATATCACCGAAGTGAGCTCTTTCCTGTGTATTTTCCATTATGCCATGAGCCGTACTCCTCCATTGCTCCCTCATCTTGAATGGCAATTTTGATATAATGGCCCTCATGTTGACAGGCATGTCCAACTCCTGCATGTACTGAAGCTCCTCCATTGCATTGCAGCAGCCACGCAAGAATAAGGAGTAGGCTTGAAGTGCCTTGACATCCTCAGATTTTATTGTTTGCCATGCCAAGGCCTTTTGCATGTAGGCACTTCCTATTTTGTACTGGTTTCCAAAGTGTTCTTTAAGAAGACCCTTTGCCACTGCGTAACCACGCTCAGGAGCCATATGCTGGCAGCTACGCACCAATTCCTGTGGCTGTCCTCTTGTGAACTGCTCCAGATAATACAAAGCATCAGCGTCTGTTGCCTTTTCCTCCACTCCTTGTTCAAATGCTTTGATGAATGTTCTGTATTGGAGAGGGTCACCTTCAAATGTTGGGATATTTCGTGGTGGCAGAGACCTGGAATGCTGTTGCTGCACCAGAGCAGCAGTTATCTCATTTTGCCTCTCCATGATGGTAAGCATGTTTGCAGGTTGGTTTGAATTGATTTGAACATTGTCAGTTGTTCCCATTCTGCTTTCCTGTTCCTTGTGGTTGTGATTATATTGGCGGTTAGCAGCAGTGCTATGCCATTGACCACGTTCCTTTGGTCTCACATCCACAGGCTTGTTTGGTGGTATTGACAATTGTGTCAATTTACTTCGTTGTGTTAATGTCCCAGGTTGGTATTCCCTTGCAACAGGATTTAGCTTGTGGTGTTCCCTTTCAAAATAGGAATTCATTGCATTTGAAGGTGCACAAGATGAACGCTTACTTTCAGAGGAGTGCAACACGGCCAACCTTGCAGTGCTTGCAGCCAATTCAGTGTCCACCTCTAGTTGTTCCTTTTTTCTTTTCAACTTTAGTTCCTGCTCCTTCAACTGATGCTCCTGCTCCTTCAACTGATGCTCCTGCTCCTCCAAATCATGTTTTTCTTTTAGAGAATCAGCACGAGCGAGAAGTGCAGCTCTATCGGCTTCAGCTAAGATCCTGGCAGATGACCTGCTACTTGTTTTTGAATATTTGCTCACAATGTTTGACACACTGTCATTTGGAGCAATACCATCATCCATTAAATGCAAATCACCTTCAGTTGTTTTACCATCATATACATTCGTTATACCTTCAATATTTGAAACCCACAGTTTTGCATTTGAAATACACTCATTGATTGACAACATTTTTGCTTTAAACCAGGTGTCTTGTTCTTCTTTTTCATCATGTAACGTATAACCCAACAGAAGATTGTCATGTATGCATTTCGCCTCATAACACACCTGATTCAAATCTGTAAGAGCATTCTCTACTTTTTCCTTCTCATTATTTAACATGAAACCAAGAATTGAATCTTTTATCTTGGCTGCCATGTTAAATTTACGTTTTCTGCTGGCAACCAATTTGCCACAATGTTCTGCAACAGCCTTGGCAGTCATTTTAACGACACGTTTCCCAGTGACGTCACCGCTAACAGCGGAGCGCGCTGTGGTCTCCATGGAAACGTGTGATGCCGTTTTGCGCGTCGCCATGTTATTAGATTGTCTGAATTAAAACGAGACGGCTGGTGACGAGTCGCGCAACATAGTCACTACAAAAAAGGTCCGCGTAGTCAAGTGTTATTCCTCTTCAGCAACCATGGATTTACGCTCAACCCCAAGTTATGTGTGCACACAATTTTACATGGCCATGTATTTATATAGCGCTATTCACATACCTCCTTGCGTTGGGTACCATGATGTCGCCTCACGGATCAGTACTCGCGGTCCAGTACTGATCCTCAGCCACTTCGGGTCAGCACCGGTGTCTTCCTCGTCCACGAACGGCTGCAGGCGGATCCCCGATGCAGCAGCAACAGTAGAATCCCGTTCCTCCACACAACCTCAGCAGCAGCTCCTCGCCTTTCTCCGGTGGAGATTCTCCGACGTCCCCTAACGCATCGAATCTTCCCCAGTCTCCAAGCAAGAGTCCAACTGGTGCGTGGTTTTTGACTAATATTAAAGGAGCTCCCGTCTTATACGGAGCTACTGAGAAATCTTGATCCCCAGTTAGACTGGCTGACGCGCAGTTATATTCCTGGTCTCATACCAAAAACAGTCCTTGTCCCAATGACACAATGCAGGCAGCTTACTGGGAAAATGGTGTTTATTTTCCCTCACCGTCAAACAGGATGTCTTCATAAACTGATAAATAATAATGAACGCAATAACTAATTGCCTACAAACATTTCGACCTGAGACCTGCGTCGTGCGTGCGTGCGGTCAAAAACCGTTGCCTTTTCCGGGTCAAAACTCCTCCTCCTACAGGTGTACCTGACGCTTATATAAAAGAAGCGCCACCCCCTGGTCACATAAATCCATTGCACATTAAGTCCATTTTGGCCGTTACAATAATAGTAAATAGAAAGATATGTTGTGCTCTTGCTTTTTTCTTTTTGAAGGTGGAGAGAGTACCATTGCTAGTGCCACAACAGTTTTATTTGAGGTTCATAACAGTACATTGTACTAAGCAATTGTTGGCTCATTAGTTTATGATTCACATGCACTAAAATTCACCAAAATGCAGGAAATTAAGTCTTTGTAACAAAAAATGTCCGGGTGGGGGACCCCCAGACCCCCCACTTAAAAAGTGGCCTGATTGGGGCTATTTCGCGCTATATCTCCCGGTATGAATTATTTCCCCAGTCCGGCCCTGGTTACACCTCACCAATGAGAGTCTGCGCTGGCAGGTGAAAAGATGCTGATGGCTGTCTCCCATGTCTCGGAGGAAGCATCTGATAGACTTCAGGGCTCCCTAGACGACCAGTGGGGGGCACATGCGAGCAAAATAATAATGATAATAATAATAGCCTCATTAAAATACTATTGTTGCTTCGGTTGTTTTCAGCGTTTTATGTGCATAATCTTATTTAGTTTGAAATGTTCGTTGAAATAAGTCGATTTTTCGTTTTTGTTTATTTATTAAGTTAATATAAAACCATATAGTCACATTTTAGAATACAATAGAATAGAATTTTAGAATACAACTAGAAACACTGTCCTGGCCTGCTTCTAAGTTCAGTGGCCTGACAAAAATAAATAAATTTTTTTTTTTTTTTTTTTTAATCATCTCGCGGCCCTCCCGTGGCTGCTCGCGGCCCACCTTTGGGTCGCGACCCCGACTTTGGGAACCACTGGACTAGAGCAGACTATTGCCGGAGGCAATAGGAGCCTCTGTTGACACGGGTCTGGGAGGGGCAGGGGCAGGGGGAGGAGGAGGGGCAGTACACTGCAGCTCTGTGTGCTTGAGAGAGAAGTCAGCGAGTGAGAACACCGCTAAGAATTGGATCATGTTTTTCGATCGGTTTTCACGATCGGCGAAAATAAAGCATTATCGGAATTCACCGATCTCATATTTATACTGAATATCGGCCGATACCGATCGCTGGCCGATCGATCAGGGCATCCCTAATGTTTTATCATCGTCTTTCGACATCCCCGCCTCAGACTCCCATCCTTCTCATGATTATGAATATGTAACGGAACGTAGGCCAATCTCACTAACGTTACTCGACCGAAATCAATTAGCAACATGATTCACCGGTACTACTAGCTAGCTGGATAACTAGCTAACGTTAACTATTTCCGGTCAAAACGTTAGCTGTAATGGATCGTACATGATGTGGTGTGCTGTTAGTTATCTGAAAATAATGCTCTATAAACGGGGGGTAATTAACGTGAGCTAACGTTAGCCCTTCGAGGAGTGGTTTGCATGGCCACTGGACAGTAACGTTAGCTACAGCTTCCGACGTTAGCCTAGCTAAGGTTAACTACATATCTAGCAAGCTATAGACAAAGATCGTTTAATGTGACTGATCTAGTGAGCTAGAATCAGAATATTCCACCCATCAATAGCTAATGTCAAGTATAAATAATGCAATGGCCATACCAACCCGTTAGTTTTAACGGGAGCTAGTTAACGTTAAGTTAGCTAGTTAGCCAGCCACTGACAGTTTGTAAACAGACCGTCGGCGCCTACCGTCTGAACGTAGGTTTTGACACTGCGACATTTTCAAACCACGGTAAACCGTGAAACCGGTTACCGGCACATGCCTAATCTATGGTGTACTTTAGAAAACACACTCTCAGGGGAAAGCATGGCAAAAAAAGTAATAGCCAAGGTCAACAGAATAAAATTCCTAGCTAGAAACTCAAAATACCTAGACAGGAAAGCTCTTAGAGCACTTGCAGGGGCACTGGTTCAGTGTCATTTTGACTATGCTTGCTTGTCCTGGTATGACAGTGCCCCCAGCAACTTGAGAATAGGGCTGCACGATTCATCGTTTTTTAATCGAAATCGCGATTTGGAATGATTCCATTATCAAATCGCAAAAAAAAAAAAAAAAACAGGAAGTCCCAATTTGAGATACAAGATCGATTTGGGAGAGGGAGGTAAGGGGTTTTAGATTGTGTGTTGTGAAGTTTAGACTTCAGAGAGGGAGAGTAAAGTACAGAAAAAAGGTACCGTTGGGTACCGGTATCGATTCCCAGGTAAAAAGAAACATTTTCAGACTCGGTGTCCTGAAAAGACCCACCGCGTAGGCCAGATGCAAGCCGCATTTTACAATAAACCTCTGTGGGGCTGCTTAAAAAAATAATAATTACCAGAGGTAGAGACACAAACATAGTTCCATTTAGATTTAAACTAATTTCCTACGGCCAGCAGACCTTCCTTTACTCAGCTGCAGTTCTGTGGAACAGCCTGCCCAGCAGCATTAAACAGGCCCCCGGGTTAACTGGCTTCAAAAAGCATGTACGATCATGGCCATCGCCTATCAGCATAGGAAAGAGAGGGTAGCATATTTATTTATTATTTTATCTTCAACTGTATATGCATATTGTATCTTAATGTTTTATGATGCTGTTTTATATTGATGTTTTATGATGTTGTTTTATGTTGATGTATGTCCTGTTTTTTAATACCAGGGACCATGATGGAAATAAGTCCTTGCATTTTATCATATTTTTATCCCTTGGATGATGTCTCTAATCCACAATAAAATCAATCAATCACTCCATTCTGATTGACAAGCTAAAAGCAATTGGTTTTGATAGTCTGTCAGTGAGCTGGATGCAATCCTACCTTGAGGGTAGGGCTGGGTGATTAATCGATATTATTGATTAATTCGAATTAATGATTTAGGATGATTTTGAAAAATTTAAATACATTTTCAAAAGAAATAAAAAAAATTGAAAAATGTTTCCAAGGGTCACCTTTTATTTTACAAAAAGTGATGTTTGGTGAATGTTAAATTTGTACTTTATTAATCCCAATAGGGAAATTCATTCTTGTTTGATGATCAAGAGGCACCTTTTATTTGTTTTAAATGAAGTTTGGTGAAAAAGCAAGTTATTGCACTATTAATCCCAATAGGGACATTCATCTTTGTTTGATCAAGAGTAACCTTTTATATTATATATATATATATTTATATATTTATTATTAAAAAAAAACGAAGTGAAGATTGGTAAAAGTTAGGTTTGCGCTTCAATCCCAATAGGGACATTCATCTTGGTTTGATAATTTTTTTGTGTCAAATAAAAACAAAGGTTATTTGAATGATTTCCTTGGCGTTTCTAGTTTTCAAAGACAGGTCATATATGAGGGAAAGCAGATATACTTTGATCATGACTACTCCCATGAACTACAGAGGAAGAGGACACAGGTACGTGTCGTAATTAAGCAGCTGAGGCAGAAGAACATTAAGGCCAGATGTATGTACCCAGCACAGCTAAAGATCTTCACGGACTCGGGGGTAAAGATTAGAGCCATATGAAATCCACGTTCACGGAATCGCGGACGGAATCGCGGAATTGAGCAATAAAAATGGAATCAACTGTAAAAAGAAAAGAAAAAAAAGAAAGAAAAAAATTATTTTTATGTTGTGGGACTTGTACAGCACTTTGTTCAACTTTTGTCAGTGCTGTAAAGTTTAAACCTTTTTAAATCTTAGACAAACAAAACACTTTGCTTTCATGAAATATTGTAAGCCGTCATTTGAGGCTTTATAAAAGCAGCACAATGAACACAAATCTGTCAGTGCCGAGTCCGACATCATCTTAAATAACAAACAGCATTGCTTGTTGTAGTTATATATATTTTTTAATAATCGAATTTTATTTTCATATTCGAATCCCATGCCCATCGAACGAAGCTTCGAAGTATTTAAGACAGCCCTATTAACACATTCCCTGCCACGCTTCTATCCATCAATGTATGATCACTGCCACCAGTCTAAGCCTATGGAGATGTTTACCTTCTTTGCAGGGCTATAACTTTTTAAATTGTATTGCTAAATTGACATTACTATGGCCCATTCAACATCGATTATCTATCGTTCAGGATGTAGGAACCAGCGTTTCCGTTAGAACATATTCGTGCCGGTCTGAGTGTCCTGCAAGATTTCTATCACCGGACATATTCGAGATATTCCGGTCAGAGTTTTAAACAGCAGTCTATTATAATCACATTTTTATGAGCTAACGAATTCCGTTATAATTGGACATGTGTATTAATTACATCAAGCGAAGAATGAGAAATTGATTTGCAGAATCAAATTACTATCTCTCGCCTCTCAAGTTAGTGCGATACGCTACCAGCATCAAGCTCCCGCTGCAGCAGCTCTGTCACACGCACCCCCAAATGAATCTCGAGTCGACATCGCTTCACCTCGTTGTATCAGACACGTCACACATATCATAATGTTCAACTTCACGTATACAGTCATTAATATATTCCAAATAAAATAAGTCCCTCGATACTCCGTGCTGCTGCTGACTTGAAATAAAATAGACCGATACGCAGTCGGTCCGACACTAAACAGCAGTCTGTTATAATCACATTTTTATGAGCTAACGAATTCCGTTATATTGGACATTTGTATTAATTATATCAAGCGAAGAACTGAGAAAGCAGAGAGACGGCAACATTATCGTGGGTTTGCGTGACGACTCTCTCCACCTCGCAACGACTTATTTGCAAAGAGTATGGCGCTGCAGAGAAGCTGTTCAGCTGTTATTGGCTCTTTTCTGGGAACCGCACAACAGCGCCCCCCACCCAACATTGGCTGAAAATGGCTGAATTGGAGTACTGCTGGAATATTGCATTGTACTGCTGGTACTGCGGCTCTACAGCTTCAGAAAAGTCCGCACAGCCAGCACTAAGCTCTCGCCGACAACGTCGTTGTCATTATTAGAAGCAACGAGGAAACAAATGTAATGATCGTTTCGTTCATCGCATAGGCTATTTAATTTTAGCCTATTTTAATACAATTCAAATAATCAAATTGTGCTTAGACTCAGGGAATTATTTTCACTGGACATTAAGACCGGAGAGATAAAATATGTCGGACTTAAACAGATTTTGCCGGTAAAATACCGGTAATTACCGGCTAACGGAAACGCTGGTAGGAACGTTATACTTTTCCATTCATATATTCATACGAAAATACCGTCTAGAACAGGGGTGGGCAATTATTTTTCCCGGGGGGCCGAATGAGCAACTGAAAATATGTTGGGGGGCCGGGCCAAAATTCCAAACTCAATTATGCATAATATACATTTTATTTCTATATAAAAAGCAGTAAATGGCATTGTTTTGACCCCTGGTAAGAATGTATGTTATTATTTGGCAATTAAAAGGTGAGGTTAGCTTTCAAAAATAGAATTTATTCAAATAGAATTTATTTCCAAAATGATAAACAAAATGTGAAACTTTAATAACAAAGGGCATTTTGAGTTTCATATACTATTGAAACAAGGATTTTCTTAGCTTTCTAAAGACATCACTTCATCTTATAGCAAAAATAAACAAGACATGTCACTGAACTGTGTAAAGAAAAGTGTCCCAGTTTTGTAGCCTTTTTTACTTTACATGCCTATATTAAACATTTAAGAAAAAAAAATATCAAGTGTCCCATTTCACTTGTTATATTTCCACATTTTAGTGTTCTTCAGTTCTTTTTTGTTTCATTCAGTGTGAGAAATCCAGTCTCTGTTGAGCTTTAACAAGTCCATCAAAGTCAGGTTGCATGTCTGAGGTGGAGATGCGAAGCACAGCTGCCAGATGTTCATCAGTGAGAGAGGATCTGTACCTGGACTTGGTAAACGAGAATGAGAATGTCTGTTCACATATGTAGGTGGATCCAAAGAGAACCAACATCTTCTGAGCATGTCTCCTAAGCGTATATTGTGCGTATGAACGTTGACATGAAAAAAAAAAAAAAAAAAAAAAAAATTATTTTTTTTTTATTATCATGTAATCTTTCGCGGGCCGGTCAGAATCATCCCGCGGGCCGGATGCGGCCCGCGGGCCGTACAATGCCCAGGTCTGGTCTAGAATATAAATATGTTTTTATCATTTTCTGCAGTAATTCCTAATATAATCATAATAAACGCCCAAATCGTATCGATTATTGCGTTATGGCAGCGATCGCTACACACGGACGCGTGTCTACAGTCCCGCAACAATATGCGAGTGCCGGACGCATTTGCCAGATGCACCGGAGATCTCCAGAGATCCACTTCCGGTTGCAACTCGCCGATCATCCACCAGGCGGCAGTATTGAAGCGTTGCAGAGTTGTGCAGGCTCCCACTGCATCAGACCAGGCTCCGTGAGGGAATTATGAATAACATGGCGAAAAAAATTAAATGGCATTTGGAAAAAAATTCAACGGATTTGATATGGCTCTAGTTAAAGTTAAAGATGTACACTACTCTGACGGAGGCTGCTCAGATGCTTCAGAAGTTTGATATCCGAGTGCGAGTAGATGAACGATGGAATGGATGGAAAAAGAGATGTCCCACAGCGGATGGAACAGCACATCACCACCCTCCGCCCAAGAGACAACGGAACTGGTTTAAAGTGATAAACAATTACAAAAAAAACATTTTATAAGAAAAAAACAGTTGGGTATGTGGAAGTGCACTTTACTTTATTTACTTACATATTTTGCTCCACTTGTTTAGTTTGATATACCTTGAGAGAAACATTGGGCCACAGTCACTTAAATATACACCTGCTTTACTTGAAGTACATACCTTTGGAGACTGATATATGCTAACAATTAGTGGCGAATTCTCCTGGAAGCCAAGGGAAGCCTGGCTTCCCTATAATTAAAAATTAAAGATTTTAAATTAAAAGTTATAAAAAATTATTAAAAATTATTAAAAATAATAATATATATATATATATTTATTTTTTATAGTTTACAATAATAAAGAAATCATTATTTTTCATCTCTGTGTTATAATAATTTTCTCCCTCCTGGAGAAATTAACCGAACGAGCAAAACTGCGCCCACTCCCTCTAACACTGTCACTGACTGAGGCAGCCAGCCTGCCCTGGAGGCTCACGAGATAAAGCTGTGAACGAGGTTAGGAGTAGGATGCCAGGCCGTTTTTTTTTTTGGTTTATTCATCCTATTACCTCATTATTAGCCAATAAGATTCGAGCTGGGTTGGGCTTAGCTCATACACACGCCCCCAGCTTCGTTCTCTAGGTAGGGGCAGAGTGACGCAGTCTGCATAGGGGAAACATATCCTAATTTCGCGTCTGGCCATAGTGGCCAATCAAATGACATTAAAAGCAAACGTGACCAAATGTCTTGGCCTCGCGAGATGAAGCACCACTTTGGCATAATTATGCAATGAAGCATATAGCACTTTATTAGCACTTATTTTTCTACCTTTACTGAGGACCAGCAGCCGCACAGCACACCACTGTGGATATTATGATTTAACAAATCTATCTGTCCAAGAGGAGGACCACATTATTGACCAGGTAAGCACTGAGTGAGCAGCCTGACTAACTAACTTTCTAACTAACGTTGGTTATCAGGCAAGCTTGTAGACCCTTTCATGACTGCAATGCAAGCCAGGGGCTGGAATATGCAGTCACTTATTCCTCCGTAGTAGCCAGGTTAATGTGCACCATCAAGCACTGCTTAAAAGCTAGCGGTGGGTCCAAAATATATCAGATATAAATGTCAAAGGTACCCAGCGTTCCATTAGGGTTTCACACACACATGCGGTGGGGTTTGAAAGCTCGGCGTTGCTAATAAACATTTTAAATCATTTTTATAAACGAGTAAAACTGAGGCTGAGCTAGCCTTCGCTAAAATGGCTGCTTCCGCATTTTACAGTAGGTGGCTCTGATGGCTGGGCGCGCCGTGCACCAGACACGTGAATGAATGAATGAATGAAAACTTTATTTAACAGATTGCAGAATGGGTACAATACAGTACGGCTCAATACACACAATTGTTAAGGGGATGCAGAACAGAGAAAGACGTTTGTCTTGACTTGTTTGTCTACACCAGGGCTATTCAACTGGCGGCCCGCGGGCCAGATCCGGCCCGCGGGATGATTCTGACCGGCCCGCCAAAGATTACATGATAATAAAAGATTTTTTTTTTTTTTTTTTACTTTTTTCTTTTCATTTTTCTATTTCAACTTGAAATAATTGACATGCAAGCATCATCTGCTCTGAAGCAGGCACTTGAGAATGAATCCACCACAACATTTTGGATAAAGTGTATTCATGTCAAGACATTCCCCAAAATTAAAACGCTGGCAATATCTGTGCTAACAATGTTTGGCTCAACATACACCTGTGAATCCAGTTTCTCTCACATGAATGCCATTAAAACAAGCAACCGTGCCTCCTTGACAAATGAGCATTTGCATCACTGTTTGCGGGTAGCCCTCACTTCCTATGAACCCTCTTTCTCTACCATTGCCCAGTCAAAGAAGTGCAATCGCTCTCATTAGATGTGTGTATGTAGGCTAGGCCTGTCTGCCCCCCACCCCCCTGATGTTTGAGAGTTAAGAGTGGACAATAAGTGCTAATAAGATGCTGTGATTTGCTGTTGTTGCACAGACATGAAGCACTTTTTCATAAGCTCAGCTGCACTATAAATGTGTTTTTTTGTTCAAGTGTTGATGTTAGAATGTTCAGATGCACATCATGCACTTGTTTGTTTTTTATTTTTATTTTTATATTGAAATGTTGAAGAGGAGATGTTGCAGTTGTTGCACAGTCATAAATGAAGCACTTTTTGCAGGAATTTTCTCAGATGTGGCACATAAATGAAGCACTTTTTTTGAAAAGTATACTACTTTTGCAATGTAGTTAAATAAAAGTTGTGAAAATGTGGTTGCGTGTTGTGTCAAGTGTACATATATTCATAGCACGGGGAGGCGACGTGGCAGTCCGGCCCCTGGCCCCTTGGGTTTCTGACAATGTGGCCCCCTGAACAATTTAGTTGAATAGCCCTGGTCTAGACGTTTGTCTAATAGACAGTCTCCTCCCCACCGCATGTATATATTCTCTCCCGGCCGTATGTATATTTCTCTCCCACCCACCCACCCCCTCCTAATGTACAGTCCCCTCCCCATCATATCTATATACTCTGTCAGGATCTATGGGTAACAGTACTGTATATTTGAATATCGTATATATGTCACAAATGTAACAGTACTAAATACCTTTATGTTATGTATGTCCCTATGCCATAAATGTCATGTTACATGTATGTTGTGTATGTCCCTATGCCATAAATGTCATGATGTCTTGTATGTCATAAATGTCACTATGAATTGAAAATGGGGGACCCTGATGTAAACAAGACAAACGTCTTTCTCTGGTCTACATCCCCTTATAAAATTGTGTGTATTGAGCCGTACTGTATTGTACCCATTCTGCAATCTGTTAAATAAATAAAAATAAAGTTTGACTGGCCGCCTAGCCATACTGTACATGGTGACTGCTTGACTTAAATATAAAAAAAAAATATAATAAAAAAAAAAAAAATTAATACATTTAAAAAAAAATTAAAGAAATTTGGCATCCCCTGTTATTTTAACCACGCAACGCCACTGCACAAATGGAAGATAATGCCATATGGATGATCTAAACTGTATTACTTAGCCCAGTAAAGAGAAAAAAAATATTTAGTCAACTTAAAAAATTACACTGCTCTATAGCAATGATCCAAGAAACACATGTCAGAAAAAGAACATCTGAGGCTGAAAAGAGAATGGGTGGATCAGGTATATAGTGCTTCTTTTAAAAGTGGGAGAAAAAGAGGAGTAGCCATACTGCTTCATAAATCAGTCTATTTCAACCATGAAAAAGCTATTGAGGATGAGGAGGGTAGATATGTGATGGTAGTGGGGTCTATTGGGGGTACCAAAATAACAATGCTCAACATATATGCCCCAAATTAAGACAATGCCGATTTCTTCAAGAAAATAGCATCCATAGTAGCGGATAAAGCGGGGGGTACTATCTTGATAGGGGGAGACTTTAACTGTGTCTTGAGAAATAAATATAGATAGACTCCCAGCAGGAACAGGTCCCCGGTCCAAAAAACGAATGCTCTTCTGGCGATGGATGGAGGAACTGGGACTGATGGATATCTGGCGCTGTGCACACCCCAGGGAGAAGGAATATACGTTCATGTCACAGGTGCACGGCAGTTACTCTAGACTGGACATGTTTTTGATTTCAAGAACAGACCTATACAGTAGGGCTGGGCGATATGACGATATTATATAAATATCGGGTACAGTTCATTAACGATACACTTTTTAAACGTATCGTGGATATCGTGATGTTTTGCCCTCGCAAATGAGACAAATGAGACTTACAAGCGCAGTGCTAAATGCTTTCCTCTCACTCTCGCAGAAAAAAAAGTCAGTCACACACACACTTGCCCAAATTACGTCATCTACACGCACATACACGCACGCAAGCGCACACACCTAGCCAGAGAGGCGGTGGTTCGGTGCTAGGGATGCCCCCCGAAACCCAGGAGTATTGATAAGCTCCGACGTTAACAGTACTGCTATCGGTAAATTAGTCTATGAGTGGATTAGCTACGGAGCTCACATAGTGTACCATCCATCTGCGATGCAAGAGTGGACACGGAGTAATGTTAATGTTATGTCGAGTTCATACTACACTACACGTATGAACTCGACATAATGTTAACGTTACTCCGTTTCCATGAAGTGTTTAATTAGCAGCAATCTGTTCTGTTGTTGAACATTTAACGTTAAGTTGACTTAGGTATCCGACGCACTTCCGGCGAGGACAGGAAGCCGTCATGAAACCGTTGTAGTCATAGATATTGTAGTCTTTTAGTCTTATTAACTAAAAGATTTTAACAAAATAAAAAGCAGCAGCACTTGGATAACTGAGTCATGTTTGCTATGTATTTCTTTCTTTAGGGGAGTAGGACATTTGTTTCACAGTTTTAGCATGATGTTTTATAGATGGCTAGGTTAAACACAGGTTTTTGTTTTTAAGAGGGGGGGTTTGATTTGATTGAAGTTTATTTCAAGTATGCAACACAACAAACAAACATCAAGTACAGATATAGCCTTAAGCCGCTCAAATAATAAATGTATACATAAATAAATAGTTACAATATATAATCTAATAATCTAAATCTAATCTAAGGGTGTTTTCACACTTAGCTTGTTTGGAGCTGTTATTCCGGAACCTGGAGCGCTTCGTTTACCCCCTATTTCGGTTCAGTTGGGCATATATGAACAGTAACACAGCAATCGCATTCTGTTGCGGAACAAAACAAGCGGGCCGAGACCACCTAGAGAGGGTGGTCTTGGCGCAGTTCCAACCGAACCCGACGCGACTTGTACGCTGTGAGAATGCAATCGATTTAACAAACCGACACAACTCACTTGCCGTACTGTGAGTGACGCTCGCGCTGCATTTCGCATTGAATTGTAGGCGGGATCAGTTTCTAGTCTTTAGGCAGCTAGCTAGCGTGGTAGCTGCCGCCTGCCTGGTCAACGTTGCAAAATAATAATAATGAGTCGTGGGTCAACATGGAGCAGCGATGAGGTACACTGCCTCGTTGATATTTGGGCAGACGATCACATTCGTCAGATGCTGGAGAACACGCACAAGAACACTGAAGTGTACAGAAAGTTTAGTGACCGAATGAGGGAAAGGGGCTTTGAAAGGTCTGTCGAACAGTGTCGTGCGAAAGCCAAAAAACTTCGCCAACAATATGTCAAACTACGTGATAGTCTTGGTAGAAGTGGAAGTTCGGGGGAGGAAAGGGACACGTTTCCCTGGTTTGACGAGTTGGACAAAATTATAGGGACTAAACCTGTGGTTGAGCCGGTGGATATTGTGGAGTCTTCCTGTCTTCCTGCTCTAACGTTACTCCTAACAACACCAGCTATTCTGCCGATGCTGAATCGGATGATGGAAATGGTGAGTATCTCCACTTGTTATGCTGATCAGGGTATATATATACACACAACATTACGTAATAAGATTACAAAAACACATTAAACTATATTCCGACTAAGCACTTTTATCATCTGTCTCTGTTATGCTGATCACCTGTTTTCTGTTTACAAACATACCGAGCTCGAGCCAATCTATGAAAATCTATTAAATCTGTTTTCTTTCTTGATAAAATGAATAACCCAAACAGACATTGTTGGCGACAGGTATACACAACTCGGGTTGTTAGGGTCACGTCATTCACAAATGGGTCACGTGGTGTCGTAGTAGTAAAGTCAGCTGTTCACCGGCGGGTTTCTGGAACAGTAAGGATGAGGGAGTGAACGGGGAAGTCACACTTTGCTGACCGCATGCACGCTACACTACGATAAATCAAACCGTGACTCACTCACAGTGACATCTCCTTAGCAAATGACCTCAATACCTTCTATGCGAGGTTTGATGCTGGTAATAACAACACCAGCTCACAAGCCTCGGCAATGGGGGGGGGGGGGGGGTCGGCTGCTGATGGAGGCGCAGTGTTCAGGGTAACAGAGCATGAGGTGAGGCGGACCTTTAAAAAAGTGAATATCAGGAAGGCAGCAGGTCCAGACGGCATCCCCGGCCGCGTCCTAAAAGTCTGTGCCGACCAACTGGCCCCAGTATTCACTGACATATTTAACCTGTCCTTAGAACAGGCTGTCATCCCCACCTGCCTGAAGAAGTCCACTATTATCCCTGTACCCAAAAAATCCAAGCCTGCTTGCCTCAACGACTACCGCCCTGTAGCTCTCACCTCCATAGCCATGAAGTGCTTTGAGAAGCTAGTAAAGGGCTACATCTGCTCCTCCCTCCCCATCAACATGGACCCCCTGCAATTTGCATACCGCCCCAACAGGTCCACGGAGGACGCCATATCCCATGTGCTGCACACAGCAGCATCACACCTGGACAAGAGGCAGGGGAACTATGTGAGAATGCTATTCATCGACTACAGCTCGGCATTCAATACCATAGTCCCCTCCATACTCATAGCCAAGCTCAGGGACCTGGGCTTGGGCTATGACCTCTGCCAGTGGGTCTTGGACTTCCTGACTGGCAGACCCCAGGTGGTGAGAGCAGGCAACTGCACCTCCTCATCCATCACCCTCAACATAGGGGCCCCCCAGGGCTGTGTTCTGAGTCCACTCCTCTACTCCCTGTACACACACGACTGTGTGGCTCAGCGGAGTAGCAATACAATCGTCAAATTTGCTGACGACACAGTGGTGGTGGGCCTGATCTCTGCCAACGACGAGAGGGCCTACCTGGAAGAGGTCAAGGTCCTGGCGGGATGGTGCCAGGAAAACAGCCTCTCCCTGAACGTCAGCAAAACAAAGGAGATGATTGTGGACTTCAGGAGGTCGGGGGTCAAGGACTACAGCCCCCTCAGCATCGACGGGGCACCGGTTGAGAGAGTCAACAGCTTTAAGTACCTCGGAGCCTACATATCCGAGGACTTGACATGGACCACACACATTAACAGTGTTGTGAAGAAGGCACGACAACGCCTCTACTTCCTCAGGCGCCTAAGGAAGTTCCAAGTCAGCCAGAAGATCCTTAAGAACTTCTACTCATGTACAATAGAGAGCATCTTGACCGGCAACATCACCTCCTGGTTTGGGAATAGCACTGCACAAGACCAAAGCAGACTACAAAGAGTGACACGTTCAGCCGAACGCACAATTGGAGGGGGGCTCCCCACCCTCCAGAACATTTACTACAAGCGTTGCAAGGGCAAGGCTAAGAGAATCATTAAAGACTCCAGTCACCCGAACAACTGCCTCTTTGAACTGCTGCGGTCAGGCAAGCGATACAGGAGTCTCAAGGCGAGCACAGAAAGACTCAGAAGAAGCTTCTATCCCCAGGCCATCAGGCTGCTAAACGAACAATGAATGAACACTACACAACAACAACCACCAAACGCACATAGCACACACATCCACACGCACACACTCACTTTAAACAAACACACTGTAGCACCCACTCCACACACTTATAGCACACACCCACTTTAAACAAACACACTGTAGCACCCACTCCCCACACTTTATATTTATGGATGAAGGATTGCACTACAACTCGTACACCTTACTGTAAATTGTACCTAAAATTGTACCTCATCCCATTTCTGCTTTGCACTAGATAGTACTGTACATTAGCACACTGCATAGTATTGTGTATTGTATATTATATGGTAACTCAGAACATTGTACATATGTCTATACCGAACACTGTGACCTCATTTTCTTCTTCTAAATTCATGCTATATTATGTTATTATGTTATTTGATACTATCTTGTCTAGCACAGTCTCTGGAGCGTAACAGTAAGAAGCATTTTGTATGAAAGTATTCTGTACTTCTGTATGACAACTATTAAAGAACTTGAGAACTCTATTTGTGATACTATATGAACTATTTTTAACTCCAATAAACTAACCAAACACAGTATCCTCGATCCGTGATTATGTGGCGAGCGGCGAGTCTGGCAGGTATCATTATTTCCCCGTGTTAGTCTCTCGGTGACTGCAGTATGTTTGGACAGCCGCCATACATTTGTCAGCAAAAGCGACACTGAACGAAGGATTGGATCCACGAAAGGTCCCGATAAGTCAGACATTATTGGACGAGGAGCAAAGGAGCAACGCGCGCATGTAAACAATGGAATGATCGCACGCACGCACAAAGGACCGGACCGAGCCAGCATACGTCAACGGATTTGCGGTAATGTAACCTGACCCGTTGCGCAGTCGCCGCAGTGTGGACCCATGTTGGTTCGTTTGGAACTATTTTGAGCTGGTTCTACCGCTGAGTGGAAAACTGCTATTATGCTGAACACGCTGTGGTCGATGTGTGTGCGCGGCCCGCCGGGCAAAACTTCTATCATGTGTGTGTGACAACAAACAATTAACGTGCGCTGCACTGCACTGCTCTCTTGCTGTGGCTGATATATGTGGCAGGTTTTGCAAATGCATTGAATATTGGAATTGGATTCTCATAACTTGTGATAACTTTCTTGTGCATTCAAAATGAGTGGTTCAAATGTTGGGAAACAGGACAAAGAAAAGAGAAAAATAACTCTCACTGCAAGCTCTTGCAAATAAAGTTGAATCACTCCAAAAGAAACGCAAAGGGAAAGTGGAGGAAATAAAACGTCTGATAACCTCTGTCCAAAAGCTCATGAAAAATTAGCAAAATGTTGCACTGGTTAAAGCACAACTTGACGTTTTGATGCAAGTGTCTGACAATGCTAATGAACTCCATAACTATTTGATACCTCTTATTCCACACGATGAACAAGAACAACAACATGACTGGTTCTCAAAGGTCAATAAACATAAAGATGGATTCATTAACGATGTTAATGCCTGGTTTTCAGTAACCAAAGGAAACACACCTCAGTTAGAGGCTCATAACAGGCCTACTGAAATGCAGCAGCATGAGGTTGCAGACGAGGAAAATGGAGAACATGGGAGTGTGGGAAATGTGGAATTGACAGGGCCTCAGTCGCACAGTATTCGTTATGCTCAAGAGGATGTTCGACAAGAGGACAGCATATCCAACCATAGTAGCCATAATTATGGTTCAAGATCTATTAGATCAAAGGCTTCCTCGAATGCATCTACACGTCTCAAAGCCGAGGCCGACATGGCTCGGCAAAAGTTGCTTGAACAAAAGCATGCTCTTGAAGACCAGGAAGCTCAAATAAAGAAACAAGCAGACATAGCAAGGCATGCTCTACAGGACCAGGAAGCTCACATAAAGAAACAAAAGGAACAACTTCAGCTTGAAGCGGACATAGCTGCATCGGCAGCAAGGCTGAATGTTCTGAGAACCTCTGGGTCAGGGGTGTGGAGTGCTGCTTCTCATAAATCGGATGGAATGGAATCCTACTTTGAAAAGGGCCTCAACATTAATGCAGAGACATTTGTATCACACAAGGATGGAAGAGGACAACCTGCATACGTTGGAGGCACACGGCCAAAGCAAAGGCAATCTGACTGAGCCAAATACCTCCAGAAGCCCTCAGCACTCACACAGACCCAGACTATGATCTCAAACGCTACAGAGTACCCAGCGCTCACACCGAGACAGAGCACGGTCCCAAAGACTACATGGCCTCCATTGTCTTTGTATAGAGACATACAACCTGTTTCCAGGAACAACAGCAGTGAACAGAACAACATAATGTCTATTATGCAAAAACAAAACGACATCACTTCCATGTTGGTGCATCAGCAATGCATTGCTTCACTGCCTAAAAGAGACATCCAACCATTTGAAGGTGACCCTCTGCAGTACCATGGCTTTATACAGTCCTTTGAACAGACTATAGAAAGGAGGACTGACAATGCTGTGGATTGCCTGCACTATTTGGAGCAATACACCAGGGGGCAGCCTAAACAACTAGTCAGCAGTTGTCAACATATGACTGATGGCACTGGATATGCTACGCAGGGTTTCCGTTAGAAAAAATTGTTGCCGGCCTCAGTGTCCGGTAGATTTCAATCTACCGGTCAAATGAGAGAAATTCCGGTCAGAGTTTATTGAGCTTAAAAACAATTGATAGGCAAAAGAATGACAACAAAACAAAAGAATGACATCATCAAGGCATGTAGATTTATAATATTTTTACTTAAAACTAGGCTACCTTTGCGTATAAAGTCATTATATTCCAAATAAAATAAGTCCTGAGACTCGTGCTGCTGCCGACTTTAAATCAAATATGTGTCTGTGGGCAGTCGCCCGACATTAATAAACAACAGTCTGTTATAATCACATTTTTATGAGCTAACGAATTCCGTTATATTGGACATTTGTATTAATTATATCAAGCGAAGAACTGAGAAATTTGGCAGAGAGAGACGGCAACATTATCGTGGGTTTGCGTGACGACTCTCTCTCTCTCCACCTCCCAAGGACTTATTTGCGAGAGTATGTCGATGCAGAGCAGCAGATTCAGCTGTTATTGGCTCTTTTCTGGGGACCGCACAGCAGCGCCCCCCACCCAACATTGAATTGCAAATGGCTGAATTGGAGTACTGCTGGAGTACTGCACTGTGCTGCTGCTGCTCCGGCTCTGCAGCTTCACAAAAGTTCGCACACCCAGCACTAAGCTCTCGCTGACAACGTCGTTGTCATTATTAGAAGCAACGATGAAACAAATGTAATGATTGTTTCGTTCATCGCATAGGCTATTTAATTTTAGCCTATTTTAATACAATTCAAATAATCAAATTGTGCTTAGACTCAGGGAATTATTTTCACCGGACATTAAGACCGGAGAGATTAAATATGTCGGACTTCAACAGATTTTGCCGGTCAAATACCGGTAATTACCGGCTAACGGAAACGCTGATGCTACGGCGAAGGCTTTACTCCAGGAACACTTTGGAAACGAGCATGTCATAGCATCCGCTTACATGGACAAAATCTTTGCATGGCCAGCTATTAAGTCGGAGGATGGGAAAGCCTTACAAACATACAGCCTATTCTTGTGCGGATGCTGCAATGCCATGAAAGATGTACATAACCTATGTGACCTAAATACATCTGCAAACATGCTTGCTGTTATCAAGAAGTTGCCCTACAAGCTGAGGGACAAATGGCGAACAGAAGCATGTAACATCCAGGAAAGACATCGCAAACGTGCTATGTTTACTGATATTGTGATTTTTATTGAGCGGGAAGCGAGAATCGCTACAGACCCTGTATTTGGAGACATACAAGACGCTCCAATGACGGGGGCTTTCAAGGAAACTGGCAGAGCTAGACCTGTGCCTCGTCTTCAGGCTAGAGGGAGTAGTTTTGGCACAACGTTCTCCACAATTGAAAGGGATGCTCATTGGGAAAACAGAGTTAAGGATGGATATGAGGAAACTTGCCTTTTCTGCAAAGAGGGTGGACACACACTGGAGTCATGTACTCTATTGGAGAGGAGAGCTCACAGTGAGAAGATGGAGTTCCTGAAGGAGAATGGAGTTTGCTTTGGATGCTTGTGCACTGGGCACATCAGCAGAGAGTGCAGGGAACGTCTGTTTTGCAGGACATGTGGCTCACGACACCCCAGCTTGCTTCACATCCACTCTAAGGAGAATGGAGATGCAGAGAAAGGCAGGAGCAACTCAGACAGAGCAGTGGACAGAACTCTAGTCGAGATCCATACCGGTGGCCTTACTGGGGCCGGTGATCAATATTGCAAGCTTGCCATCGTACCAGTTAAGGTTAAATCAAGCACAGGTCAAAGGTCAGTGGAAACCTATGCCTTTCTAGACCCAGGGAGCTCAGCGTCCTTCTGCACAATGGGTCTGATGGATAAACTGGGACTATCTGGGAGTAAAACAAGGATCCTTCTACATACCATGGGCCAAGAAAAGGTGGTTGACAGTTGCACTACATCTGACTTGGAAGTCGCTGGATTGGACAGTGACCGATACTATAAAATACCAAAAATCTTTGCACAACATCAAATGCCTGTCAATCGAAGTAACATTCCACAACAGCAAGATCTGGAAAAATGGCCTCATCTGAAGCATGTTTATCTGCCACAGATAGATGCAGACGTGGAAATGTTGATTGGTCTGAACGTTCCCAGAGCTTTAGAACCACTGGAAGTCATCCGAAGTGTGGATGGAGGGCCATATGCAGTCAATACGATGCTTGGATGGACTGTAAATGGACCAGTTGGAGGAGACGACAGTGTCATGGCAGTGTTCGGAGCTAGTTCTGAAAGCTCGAGCAGCACCAATAAGATGGAGTATAAACGTAAAGCTCATCAGAAGGTGATCGACGAGGCCAAGCAGGAGTTGAAGACACAGAGAGGAGAGAACACATGGCTCCTCCCAGAGCTCGACCAACGTCTTCATCAGATACAGCAGGAGACCATCTTCAAGACCAAGAAGAAGAAAAGGTCAAAAAAGATCAAAAAGGAGAAGAAGAGACAAGAGGAGGAGAAAGCCAAAGCAGAGGCCATCCAACAGGCTGGTCTGCATTAGCTGGAGTTGAACCCATACTGGAAAGATGGAGGGAGTGGTCTTCCCCCAGTGCATAAGACTGGTACTGCAGCACATAAAGCCTCAGTAGAGAATGATGGAGGTGTTGGTTGGTTGAGGAAGAGTTTGAAGAGGATGAAGGAGCAGGCGGAGAGAGAACAACGCAGCCTCAGTGACGTGGTGTCTCAGAGATATGGATCCATGGAAAAGTTTCAGAATCGACTTGCAGAAGCTGAGAGAGCAACACATGGAGAAAGGAGGAGAGGAGGAGGGGGAGAGGAGAGGATGGCAAGAGGAGGAGGAAGAGAGGACAGAGAAAGGAGGATGGAGGAGGAGAGGAGAGGAGGATGGGATGGAGAGAAGAGGATGAGGAGGGACTCCATACAGTACTCAACGAAGTGGAATCAATTCTCAACAGTAGACATCTCGCATACCTGCCACAATTACAGGAACGACAGAACAAGGATCAAGCGGAACTTCATCCCCGGTGACATAGTGCTCAATAATGGACGATTCCGCACCACGGAATCCCTGGATCATTGGGAGGATTACAGAGACGATGCCAGACAAGATTGGACCTGTGCGACAGGTCTGGATTAAGACGCGGACCTGCAGCTTTCCCTATAGACCTGTGACAAAGATTTGCCTTCTTCAGGAGTCGACAGTCATGAAGGCTTTGTTTCTTTCTCATGATTTTGGATTATTTTGACTTTATCGTGACTCTGACGTTTGAATTGACTTGACTTTGGTTGATTTAAGAAGAGTATCAAGACCTATGTATGTATGAACTATGAACTCCTTGCGCACAAAAAAATTCAATTTATATTAATTGAAGTGTTAGTAATTATTACTGTGAAATGAGATTATGTAATAATTAGGGGCCGGTTTGTTGGTGACAGGTATACACAACTCGGGTTGTTAGGGTCACGTCATTCACAAATGGGTCACGTGGTGTCGTAGTAGTAAAGTCAGCTGTTCACCGGCGGGTTTCTGGAACAGTAAGGATGAGGGAGTGAACGGGGAAGTCACACTTTGCTGACCGCATGCACGCTACACTACGATAAATCAAACCGTGACTCACTCTATTTGTGATACTATATGAACTATTTTTAACTCCAATAAACTAACCAAACACAGTATCCTGGATCCGTGATTATGTGGCGAGCGGCGCGTCTGGCAGGTATCATTATTTCCCTGTGTTAGTCTCTCGGTGACTGCAGTATGTTTGGACAGTCACCATACAGACATGCTTATTTCAACATAGCCTACTATCGTGTCAATTCCCATGAGCCCATTAAGCCCATGGTTAATTAATAGTAAACAATGGCAAAATCTTGTAACACATGAGCTGTGTGACTATCATAGGCCTACTCAACATCAGCTCGGAATAGTCTTGTAGCTGTATTACTGCACTTATTTGGCTGAACGGTGTACAACGCTGTAAACCCTGTATTACAGTGAGTAATTACTGGCTTTAATTGACAGTGGCTGATACTGGACCAACGTTGCAAACCCTGTTTACCATGAACATGTTTTTGTTTACATTCTCTTGCAAACTACTAGTTAGCTAGCTACCATGTAGGTTTGGCATTTCAGATATTGCAGTGAGTAATTACTTACTTTGATTCGACAGTGGCTGATACTGGAACAACTGCACTGGATGATACTCCCAAGTCTGCTGACACAGAGGGCCGTGCTGCTGATACACAAGAACCAGCAACAGGAAGCAGGAGCCAAGATGGAGGAAGCCGACTGGCCATTCCTGGGTCTCAAGCGAGGAAGAGGAAAGCCAGATCTGGCCTGTCTGATGAGCTACAGCATTATCAGGCTGAACAGAGGAGGCATCTGGAGCTAATGCAAGAAGCAAGCCCAAGACACTGGAGAACATGCTGAGAGTACAGCGGGAGGCTGAGGAGAGGCGATTCCAAGCCATGCAAGCCCAACAACAGACGAACCATCAGATGTTCATGCAACTGATGGGCACGGTCATCAGTGCTATGTGTCCGCAACCTCAACAGCAACATCTGCCTCCACGTCAGTATCTGCTTCCACAGCAACATCTGCCTCCACGTCAGTATCTGCCTCCACAGCAGCACATGCCCTACCCTCTACCACCACGTCCTCCACAGCCCATCCCCCAGCATGTCAGCCAACCTGGTGAAATGGCAAATGAATCCCTTGATGTCTCGTCTGTATTACATGACGTTAACAGCACAGTTCAGCAATTCTGTTGCAGTCAACATTGTCGAGACGGATTTATTATTATTATTTTATAAAAACTAATTTTAAATTTCCGTTTTATAGCATTTTGAAAAGCCCTTGTTTTTCAGGAAAATATATAGATTCCGTGATAAACGCCATTTACTGGAATATTCTGGCACACAAAAAAAGTTTTTAGGCCTATTTATGAATCGTTTTCAAATAAACGCTAGATTATCGATAGTATATGTGTACTTATGCACGCTATAGAAGCGATCTGAAAAATATATTATCTCATTTCCTGATCAGTGAGCACACACACACACACACATGGGGCACATGCTGATATATAGGTCAAAACAGATCCGATTACCCCAAGACTGGTAAAATAAATTGCTTACCTCAGATCAAATGTTATCCAAAAAGATTATTCCAATTCCTGATCGCCATTCCAAATATCGATCGTGTTTATTGATTCAGCGTTGGGTACTGTAAATATGTATTCCACGCGTTTTCCGGGCCGGCGATCAACTTGGGTCTCTTCAGATGCCTCGCCGGAGAAGTAACATGAGGAGGCTGGATCCCCCCCCCCCCCCATCAGTCTAAACCAATGGGGTGCAGTTACACAGGGAGAGACGATAGGGGGCGGTATTTTCCCAATTGAGCTAAGAGAGAGTCTGCAACACAAGTGTGAGGCTCGATTGATGAAATATGAATTCAAATCGCTAATAAATAAAAAATATGACAAACAAACGCTGGTGGCACTCAACTGGCGGCATGAACTAACATCAAAACACGTCCGTGGCACTCAAAGTGTTAATAAACAAACAAACAGTAGCATGTGCATCTTTTTGATCAATTAGGCTATGAAAATTAGGCTGCCTCTAAATATAAAAAGGAATTAAATAAGAACGTTTGTTAAAAAAAAAAGGCATTTTATAAAATGATTTTTTAAATAAAAATATTAGATAATTTAGATTTTTTTTTACAAATATTCGATTGTAAAAAAATGAAATCGATCTTAATAACAGAATTACTATTCGAATTTTCGAATATTCGGTCCCATCCCTAGTAAATAAATGAGCTAACCCCAGTGTTATGCAGGGTCTACAACTATGCTCTGAACAAAGGGGACCCACCGGGGTCATGGCTGGATGCAGTGATAAGTGTTATCCATAAGGACAATAAAGACCCAACCCAATGTATGTCATATCATCCAATTAGCCTTCTGTGTTAATTTAAAGGTACTGACCTCAATTATAGCAAATAGAATACAAAAACACATTAGTAAAGTTATAAAACCAGACCAAACTGGTTTAATTAACAACAAGCAGGGAACTGATAATGTTAGAAGAGCCTTGAACCTACAGTAAATCACAGCAAGAGGGGACACCCCGTCAATGCTTCTCAGCTTAGATGCAGAGAAGGCATTTGATAGGGTCGATTGGACCTTCTTAAATCAGACACTCAAGCCAGGGCTCCAGACTAACTTTTTACATTGGTTGCACCAGTGTGCCTAACCTTTTCATTTAGGTGCACCAGCACATAATTTAGGTGCACCCAAAAATGTCCACTGCGCCTTTTGCCGCTGCAATAAAATACATTTTAAGCGTTACCTTTGCCATTACCTTTTTTGTCAGTTCAAGTTCAAGTTTCAAGTTTCTTTAATAGTTGTCATACAGAAGTACAGAATACTTTTGTACAAAATGCTTCTTACTGTTGCGCTCCAGAGACTGTGCAAGACAAGATAAGTATGAAATAAAAACATAGTAAAATTAGAAGTAAAAAAAAAGAGGTCACAGTGTTCAGTTTAGACATATGTACAATGTTCGATGCAGAATAGACGTAGTTACCATACAATATACAATACTGTGCAGTGTACTAATATACAATACTATATAGTGCAAGGCAGAAATGGAGAAATGGGACGAGGTGCAATTTAGGTACAATTCACAGTAGGTGTACGAGTTGTAGTGCAAATCCTTTATCAATAAATATAAAGTGTAAGTGTGTTTGTGTGATCTAAAGTGTGGAGAGTGGGTGCTGCAGTGTGTTGTTTGTTTGAGTGAGTGTGTGCGTGTGGGTGTGTGTGCTGTGTGCATTTGATGGTTGTTGCATAGTGATTATTGTTCGTTTAGTGATTATTGTTCGTTTAGCAGCCTGATGGCCTGGGGATAGAAGCTTCTTCTGAGTCTTTCTGTGCTCGCCTTAAGACTCCGGTATCGCTTGCCTGACCGCAGCAGTTCAAAGAGGCAGTTGTTCGGGTGGCTCGAGTCCTTAATAATTCTCTTAGCCTTCCCCTTGCACCGCTTGATGTAAATGTTCTGGAGGGTGGGAAGCCCCCCTCCAATTGTGCGTTCGGCTGAACGTGTCACTCTTTGTAGTCTGCTACGGTCTTGTGCAGTGCTATTCCCAAACCAGGAGGTGATGTTGCCGGTCAGGATGCTCTCTATTGTACATGAGTAGAAGTTCCTAAGGATCTTCTGACTGACTTGGAACTTCCTTAGGCGCCTGAGGAAGTAGAGGCGTTGTCGTGCCTTCTTCACAACACTGTCAATGTGTGTGGTCCATGTCAAGTCCTCGGATATGTGGGCTCCGAGGTACTTGAAACTGTTCACTCTCTCAACCGGTGCCCCGTCGATGCTGAGGGGGCTGTAGTCCTTGACCCCCGACCTCCTGAAGTCCACAATCATCTCTTTTGTTTTGCTGACGTTCAGGGAGAGGCAGTTCTCCTGACAGTTTCCATACACATTAGTAATTTCTTAAGATGTTATGTAAATTATTGTAAAAAATAACATTGTATTACAGTTAAAGCTTGCAAAGTCCAATCCTTCACTTTTTATGTCTATTTTAACACATTCAGCTTAGCTCCAGTTAGAGCTGTCCTAAGCCTGTTTTTGGGATTCGAACAATCGCCAGGGTTTTTCGAACCATCGTTTTTAATCATGCAAACAATTTGCTCCTAAATAGGGAGGTAGTTTGACGTCACTTTGGACCGCCTGCGAGGTCCACCCGTATAGGGATCTATCTTTGGGAAAATGGATTATCGGCTATTGTAACAATTCTACCTCATGAACATTTGGAAAGCTCTCCATTTTTGCACAAAAAGAGTTCCCTTCTATCACTAACAGTATTTGTTAAAGGATAACTCCACTATTTTGGGAAATTAGCTTATTTAACATCTTCCCTGGAGTTAGACAAGAAGATGCATACCTTTTTTGTCTCTGTGCGTGCATTTTAGCTTTGGGAATAGATGCTCCGTTAGCATAGCTTAGCTTCATCACTGGAAGTGAGGCAGGATAGTAGCCTTACAGTGCCTTACAGTGTATTGCAAGGTCTGACATTGACCAAACTTGATATGCATGACCTTGGTGGGCTCTAGGTCAACTCCTGAAAAGGGGGTCAATGTCAGACCTTGCAATCAAAAGTTAGGGGCGCACTGAAATTATGGCAAGGGTTATTAGCCCCCTAACTTTTGATTGCAAAGTCTGACATTGACCCCCTTTTCAGGAGTTGACCTAGAGCCCACCAAGGTCATGCATATCAAGTTTGGTCAATGTCAGACCTTGCAATACACTGTAAGGCACTGTAAGGCTACTGTCCTGCCTCACTTCCAGTGATGAAGCTAAGCTATGCTAACGGAGCATCTATTCCCAAAGCTAAAATGCACGCACAGAGACAAAAAAGGTATGCATCTTCTTGTCTAACTCCAGGGAAGATGTTAAATAAGCTAATTTCCCAAAATAGTGGAGTTATCCTTTAAGCATTTTTGGTTGAAATAAAATTCAGCGATTTTTTTTTTTACAATTAATTGCGAATATTTTCATGTTGAGCTATAGATTGTGGATGAATACGCACAGAAAGGTACACCATGCAAATGTTGATGCTTTATTTGTTTTAAACGAGACGATTTAGAAATGGGCAATGGGCAAATACATTGTGTTTTCAAGATGGTGGGCCGGCCGGAAACAGCAATCATGTAACCACTACACCTCCCTATACTAATAGTCTTTAGAGTATTTTATTTTGAAAAATGGCCACTTCCGTCCGCGCCTCAAACCAGCGTACTGTCGAGTCTTGACTAGCAAAGTTTAGGCACATAGCGCACATTGCTGCGGTTGAGTAGTACCTACTTACTAGACCTACTTACTGGTCACAGGAGGCTTGAATAACGTTTGAATGATAATCCATTTTGTGAATACATTTGTTGAAACAGCTTTGTTGGCCGACGGCTCCTGCTATCTTAACGTTAGCTAAAGCTAAAGGGCTGCGCTCTAACGTTACATAGCCTAATTAATGTGTATAACATACCTGTGTAACGTTAAGCAGCTTGTGTTCCACTGGGAAAGCATCACTGCATACACTTTGTTTAATCCAAACATCCATTCGGAAACGTTGTATTATGAAACCAGTATGAGACACTGTGCTTATTTATCAATTCAATTCGGAAAGTTGATGCTCACATGTAGGGCTGCAACTAACGATTATTTTGGTAGTCGACTAATCTGTCGATAATTTTTTCGATTAGTCGACTAATCTAACAATTATTTCTGTCACACCCTCCATCTCTGCTTCCTGTGGGCGCTGCTCCTTTTCCGGGCTCTTAGCAGACTTCTTAGCTTAACACTTTGGTCGCCAGGCTTATATTCATAATAAACCATCCCACGCCAGCTCTATTTGTCTATGGAGAAGTTCCCCTTCTTTGCAGGGCTATAACTTTTTAAATTGTATTGCTAAATTGACATTACTATGGCCCATTCAACGTCAAGTATCTATTGTTCAGGGTGTAGCAACGTTATACTTTTTCATTCACATATTCATACTAAAATACGGTCTAAAGTATAAGTATGTTTTATCGTTTTCTGCAGCATTCTCCAGAACGTGATTTATAGCCCTAAATGCATTATATTGATGATCAAATACAGTTTGATAGCGATCTGCGCGAGATAAAAAATTTCGAATGGACGTGCTTCTAGAAGTTACTACTTATCATCTGATGTTGACCGGATGGCGGGGGGGTTGTTTATAATTCCATGGCCAACGTTAGATGATTCATCTAGTGTGGGTGATATGATCATTAGAGCAGTTTGTATCGAACACGTTAAAAAATAACGCTGAAACTTACCGTAGCTTCCTCGTAGCGTTGGGCGATGAACGTGGAGCAGAAATATTCCTATTATGGGATGTAGAAATATGCGATCCATCTCCAGGTTGTATAATAGTATATACGTCCAAATCATGTTGTTTATCGAGTTATTGGTAACGGATTGCTATCCATTGTGTCTAGCTCGAGTCCTGGGACTATTAGCAAGTGATCGGACCGAATTGGAATGAGCACCAGCTTCCGTTTCCTGTTTCCGGTTTGGGCGATCCGCCGATCGGCCACCAGATGGCGCTCTTGAACCGTTGGAGAGTTGAGAGGGGATCAACAGTAGATCTCAAGTCTCCGGGGGAGAAATATGATTGCGATCACAGATTTTTGAAATATTGATATCAAAGACGTGGTACGGCGTCTTTGGCGACCAAAGTGTTAACATAACAGACAGACAGTAAGTTTGGGGGAACTAATGGCATAACTGGGGTTGCAACAAAAGTGCAACTAGGGCTAAAAACACAATGAAATAAAATAATAATAATAATAAATAAATAACATATCCTTCTTAGCAGACTTCTTAGCTTAACATCCCAGGGAACTAATGGGATAACTGGGGATGTTGTTTGCTCCTGACAAGAGTCTCAAAGTCTGGGGTGATGGTAGACAAAGCAACTCTGAGGTCATGCTCAATGTCCAATCTGTTCCTCTGCTTTGTCTTCAGCTGGACCAGAGCTGAGAAGCCACTTTCACAAAGATAGGTAGTGCAAAAAAAAGAAATTATAAAAAAAAAAAAAAACGTCGATTATGTCGACTAATCGTTGCAGCCCTACTCACATGCTATTTTGTTTAGCCTGTCATTCAGCCAAAAGGAATTTCAGGGTGATGATCAGAGGCAGATCAGTGATGGTCTTTGCATAATGCACGTGTTATAGCCAATCAAAGGCAGATTATTTTTTTTGAGCGCACATGGCCACGGAGAAAAAGACGCTACACACACACACACGCACACACAGACAGACAGACCTGCTGGGAGCTGGGAGCACCAGTGCGACAAGGGAAAACATCCAGTCGCACTGCACTGAGTTTTGGTCAAAAGATTTGACCAAAACACTCGCACCCTGGAGCCCTGCAAGCATATTATGGGCTTTAACCCTTTCACTGCCACACGACAGCCGGTTAACCCTTTACTATCACACAACCAACAGTGATGCTCCATCATTAGCATCATTAGCTCCGCATCCGCGGAGCTAATGATGCTAATGATGGAGCATCGCCGTCAGTTGTGTGATAGTAAAGGGCTAACCTTCTGTATTGTCACAGTGAAAGGGTTAACCGGCTGTCGTGTGGCAGTGAAAGGGTTAATGATACGTTTTCTGATTGGATCAAAACGTTTTACAAAAACCCCAGATCTAGTTAGGGTAAATGGACACTGCTCGGAGTTATTCTCTCTGGGGCGCGGTACGCGCCAGGGCGACGCCCTTTCGCCCTCCTTGTTCGCGCTCAGCATTGAACCACTAGCTGAACTAATAAGGACTAATTCCTTAACACATTGCCCGCCGGGCAGTTTGCCCCTCTCATGCCCCTCTCTGCCAGCGCTATAAGTCTATGGAGTGGCTCACCTTCTTTGCAGGGCTATAACTTTTTACATTTTATTGGTATATTGACATTACTATGGCCCATTCAACATCGATTATCTATCGTTCAGGATGTAGGAACGTTATACTTTTTCATTCATAAAAAAATACCTTCTAGAATATAAGTATGTTTTTATCGTTTTCTGCAGTAATTCCTAGAACGTGAGTTATAGGCCTAAACGCATATATAGATTATCGCTTGCCGTTTATTCCCTAGACACGCGATATTAAAAAATTAAACTGTATATGATCGTATACGTTATGAGTCATCATGCACGGAGGAAAGAGGGGGGGGGGGGGGGTTGTTTATAATTCCGTGATCGTCAGTAAATGCTTTATGTAGTATGGGTGATATATTGATCAGATGGTTTGCAGTGAAATGAATAAACAATTGGGCTGAAAATAACATCAGTGTCCTCTTACCATGCGTCAAAGAGACTGGTGGTGAAATATCCCAAGTATAGGACGTCGATCGCCTAAGTCCATTTCCGGTTTGTATGTCGCAATAAACGCCGAAATCTTATCGATTATTACGTTTATAAAGCGATCCATTATGTACATAATGTCTGTCGGGAGTCCTGCAACAATGTCTGACGGCCGGATGAATTTAATCGACGCACACCCCACCACTTCCTGTTGTTCGAGTGTAACTCGCCCGACCATCCACCAGGCGGCGGTATTGAGCCGTCGTTGTATTGAGCCGTAGGGTCCAGCTGCAGCGTCGGAGGTGTATATATGAATTATGAATGCCATGGCGAAAAAATGAAATATTGATCTCAAAATCGCTGTACAGCGATATTGGCAGAATGGGCATGGCGGGCAATATCGCTATACAGCGTTTTTGGCTAGGAAAGTGTTAATACGAGGAATTCATGATGAAGGAAATGATCAACACAAATTATCACTATTCGCAGACAATATTATTATTTTTGGAAAACCCTGCTACCTCTGTCCCTGCAGTTCTACCTAGCCTAAGTGAATACAGTAAAGTGTTAAGGCTGTCAAAGTTAACATGGTATTAACGCGTTAACAATTCTATTAACACCACTATTTTTTTAACTCACGATTAACCTTTTAGGAGAAAAAAACGTTTATTTTTATTTTACTAGACTTCATTCAGGTGTATTATTGATACTCTCATTATTGATACTATGTTTGTTTCTGACTCAAAGTGTGTGTGTGTGAGATAGAGAGAAAGATGGGGGGGTGAGAGAGATGAGGAAGGTGTGTGTGAGAGAGAGAGGGGGGTGTGAGTACTCAGCCCTTGTGTGGGTGAATGTAACAAGTTCCTAACGTTTTCTTTCCCCTATTATTTCATGTACACTTTGTTCATTGTTTTAAATTATTATTTTCTTTTAAGTTATTTTGTGCATCACTCTGTTTTGAATTTGATGCAAATTTGCAATGCATGAGGGTCATCCTTTTGTGTTAAATGGCTGCATAAAGCAAGCATTTGTTGACTCATATTGATAAGAGTATTAAAACTTGGAACTTGAAAAAGATCGGTTTAAGGTAGATAAATTTTTTTAATGTGATTAATTTGCGATTAATCGTGAGTTAACTATGGACAATCATGCGATTAATCAGATTAAATATTTCGATTGACAGCACTAGTCAGGATATAAGATTAATAAAAACAAATCCGAAGCCATGATGATAGTCGGGGAATGGCCATCCCAATTAGATGATTTGGTCTCTTTTAAAAAATTCCAAACAGGGATTCAGATATCTTGGTGTTGTTCTTACACCCAAGACTACGCAACTATTCTCCTCAAACCATGACAAACTGATTAAAGAAATTAAAAAAGATTTAGATAGATGGGATTTACTACCCCTGTCCTTTTTTGGCAGGATAGTCAGTGAGGATGGATATTCTACGAAGACTACTCTTCCTATTTCAATCCCTCCTGAGAGAAAACGGGGTTTATTCAATGTATGTGATGTAGGGCTGACCCCTATTAATCGATTAGTCGACTAATCGGTCGAAAGGGGCCGTAGTCGACTGGCCAACCTCTTAGTCGAATATAATTATAAAAAAAAAAAAAAAAAAAGATTATCATTTTTTTCAAAAGAAAAGAGGCATAGAAGCGTGGCTAACGCTAATGCCACGCATACCAGAGGCTAACTGCCTACGAAAACAGGCACAGAGGCACTGAAAGAGGATTTCACCCATCTAATGAACACACTATACTAGACAAATATCAAGATGTATCCATCAGTAGAGCTGCCGCGGTATTGATATTTTCCTTACCGCACGAATTGGCGAAATATTTCCTACCGCCGCGGTAATAACCGCACAGTGCGCACAAAAAAAAAAAGGTTTGAATGCATTTTTTTTTTTTTTAGTAGTCTACTCTTATAGCCTGCCTCTAGTCTAATGTCGCTTTTCCACTGCATAGTACCTACTCGACTCGACCCGCTTTAGGCACCTGGTACTTCGTTCCTTTTCCACTGCAGCCAGGTACTACTCCGTTTGTCTGAAAGCTCCGTGGGCATAGATGTCCGAGGGCTTGCAGCAAGCCAGAGTTTAACACAGTTTCAATCAATCAATCAATCAATCAATCAATAACAACATTAACCAGACTCTCGTTGCGTCTATTCTGCCAAAGCTAACGTTACCTCTCATTGTGTATTCTACCAAGCAAACCCGGGTTTAACGTTACCTCTCGTGTATATCGGCTGACGGTAGTATTAGGCTAATAATAACAACAACAAACTTAACACATCAGCGATCTTGTTGTGACACTAAACTCTCCGCTCGGTGGTAAATTGGGTTGATGTCGGTTTTGTTTCATCAATAAATAAGGCAGAATACACAGTGAATCCATTCTTTTTTGTTTATTGCTTGGTTCTGTCGCAAACAAATCCTGAATGAAATGCATCCTTAGCGAGGCAGTAAAGATGGCGGCGTTCTGTTTTCGTTCAGAGGCTACAAAGTGTGACGCGTCTCTCTTCTGACCAGTCAGTGGTCTACAATGTTTCACATGTCTTTTCTGGTACCACTTCTACCCAATAGGGTCGCTTGGAACCGAGTAGGGTATATCTGCAGAGCCGCAAGCCAACTTTATTATTATGATAAAAAAACAGCGGTGATGCGGTATTCAGCCTAACTCTGCGGTGAGCGTGATGCAACAGCGATACCGCGGTAATGCGGTTATCGCGGCAGCTCTATCCATCAGTGGACCAATTGCATGCTTTTGCAGAGGACAAGAAGCCTTCAGTCGACTCCTTCAGACATTAAGCACCCCCACACCCCAAATGGAATGATAAAATAAATAAAAAAAATTAAAAAATTAAAAATATTATATATATATTTTTTTAAGTCGACCAATAGTCGACTAACGGCAAATTTTGGCCAATCCTAGTCGACCATCCAAATCCTTAGTCGGGGACAGCCCTAATGTGATGCAGGGTTAGAAATTAACATTTTTTTTCAAGGGCTTTTTTTGCCCCCCTTAATTGATTTTCGGGGGCTTTTTTTTTTTTCGGGTGCACTGAATTTTTATGATAAACGGTAGGGGTGGGACGGTTCACAAAATGGACGGTTCGGTTCGTATCACGGTTTTGGGGTCACGGTTTTCAGTTCGGTTCAATATACGTAAATTTTTATAAAAAAAAATGTAACACTCAAATTTTTTTTTTTTTATCCACTTTTTCTCCCATTTTTCCATATTTTCTCCCATCCCAATTTCGTATCATCCAATTCAACCCTCCCCTGTCACGAACGCTGTTTCTTGCCTCCCACAAGCCGGCTGCAATGTGGACTAAGTCATACATAGCACAAGTCCCCTCCGGTACTTGAGGTAACAGCAGTCGCATCTTTTCACCTGCGCAGCTCGATCTCTCAGTGTCGAGGAGTAACGCGTGGGAGGCTCACGCTGCCCCCGACACTTCCTGATTCTACTGCGCAGGCGCACCAACCGACTTGTAGGAGTCGCTTGTTCACAACGTTCGATCCCCACCCTTCAGTTTTCCCTCCCCGTAATACGGCCAATGTGTATTACTGCGGACGACCAGCCAAACTGAAAAACAATGTGGAGAGCTGGATTCGAACACGCGAATCCTAGCGTCTCCACACTGGTGGCGAGTGCCTTGCCCACTACACCACCTAGCCGCATGTAACACTCAAATCTAAACATGCTTCTCATTTATTAAAAAAAAATAAAAAAGTTTACAGTGTTAGTGTTTACAGCCTTAAATAATGTTTGGCACACAAAGACCGAACTGACTGAAAAATATAGGCTACATTTGTAGTATTAACTTAGTGCAAACAAACAATATGCTCAGCCAGCACTAGACTTTCCTTTCTTTAATATAAACACAAAAAAACAATGTCAACCATGTTTAAATTCCCTGATTGTCAGTTCTTAATGGAAAGATTCGTGTTCTGCTTGAAATTATTATGTATCTGTCTACATTTATTTAGACTAACATTATTTAAATATTGAGTGCAACTGTGGTGGATTACGTAATTCGGTGAGTTGGAACTATCTATGGGTTGGCGCCGGGTCCCCACGGACATTTTATTGTCACGCACCTTCAGCTCAGGCAATGTTATTATCAGCTCCGGTAGCTCCGGTAACGTTAGGAGGTGATGGCATGCAGTGGGAAAGCGGCAATAGTCCCGGTTGGAGTTAGTAAAACACAGTTGTATGTTAGCCTTCTTGGATGTTGAATAAACGCCTATCATTGTCTTTAAACACCCCGCTTCTCAGACTCCCATTTCCTTCTCTGCTAGCTAGTAGCTACGGTAACATTTCGTTGACTGTATTACCTCGCGGGCTGATTCTATAGTTAAAACGTGCGTTGTTTTGTACAAACTGCTAACGCTATGGCAAGATGTGTGTATGCCTATGTAATGTTAATGGCTATGTTTTTAAAGTCGTAATGAAGATTGATTTAGATTGTGCTTGCCATTTGTACACAAACTGACTAGCACCTGGCTCAGCTGCAGTGCTGCAGCAGCCAGTGCTCACCTCCGCCAAATGAATTTTTTTTATTTGCGCGTCATCTGAACGGTACGATACACAGACGCGCCATTACCGGATAAATATATCTATATAATTAGTAAACTGTCGGGGGCATTTTGTGCCCCCCTTAACTGATTTTCGAGGGCATTTTGTCCATTTTCAAGGGCATTATGCCCCAAGCCCCCGTTAATTTCGAACCCTGATGTGATGTATAGATTGGGGGGAGATGACCACAGCTAAAACGGTGCCGGGTCAGAGAGGTCGAAATGTGCTTGGCTTAGAAGACGGTGATAGAACGGTGGTTCAGGATAGCAGCACACTGCCAGCGAGGGTGTTTGTTTTGAATTCCGATCAAAGACACAACAAAGATAGCACAGGGCACAGAGGCAGAGCGCGATGGAGGTTTTGACAGTGAATGAGACTTTTGAAATGTGTGTAAAGGTTAAACGCGGTTGTCATGACAGCGTGTCGCATGACAACCAGAAGAGGGGCGGGGCTATCGTTGCTATGACGAAGATCTATAAGTCGAACAGTGTTTCCGGGTGTGAGGCAGACCAAAGAAACGAATCCCACAGGAGGGAAGAGACCAAGAGACTCTCTCCTCTCATAGAGAGGGGGGGGGGGGGAGGAAGGATGCCACATCATCATTAGCTTCGGCTAACGCGAGGAGGGTTAGGCTAAAGACCAGGCCTGACCACCAGTGGACTGAATAGCAAAAGGACAATAGACTGAACACACGAAAGATCATTAGAATAGACTTTTCAAGGACAATACAATCTGTTAACATCTGAGCTGAGGTTTCTGTTTATAGAAATAAACAACGCTTTTCCTCATAAGGTATTACGCTGTGTCGAAGTGTCAAATTCTTACGGAGGTGGAGAATTATTATGGTTTGCGGATTGTACTAACGGGGAGAGATAAGGATTATATTCAGCCAGTATCTGAGACGTCAGGACCATTAAAATTACACAACGCAGAGGAATTGGATGGAGAGAGGATAACACAAGAAGACGTGATACTGGCCAGATTGATCTAACACTCCCTATACTAGTAACACAATCCACATTTAAGATGTTGGAAAAACTGATATCAAAATTTATCTGGCAAAAAAAGAGGGCAAGAATACGACTAAAAATATTGATGTCAACAAGAGAGGTGGCCTGGGCTTACCCAACCTGAGACTGTATTACTGGGCTGCTCAGCTTCCAGCAGTGGTGGCCTGGATTGTAAAGGATATGGAAACCGGTTGGGTCTCTATTGAACAAAACTCCATACCAGGAATATCAATATCCACCCTCCCATTTATGAGTAAAAAATCACATTTGCATAACTAATATATGGATCAAAGTCAAACATACTGAAAATCTGGAATACAGTTCAAAAACACAAAGGGTACCGCAGCTTTGTCAAGAGCTATGCCCATAGTAGGAAACAGAGTTTCTCCCACCCATGTGGGATAACACATACAAAAGGTGGGCTGATAAGGGATTAATTACAATTGACCGACTATTTGATGGGAATACATTTAAATCTTTTTCACAACTACAAAACAGATTTGCTCTACCATCAAGTGACTTATACAGATATTTACAAATTAGAAATGATGTCACTAAACACACAGATTGGGATACTATTAAGAACCAACCAATACAGAATTCCATTTTATACGACTGTGTGAACACCCGATATTGACAAAAAAATACAAATATCCCTTATGTACCTAAATCTAAGGCTAGACATTAGGGGTGTAAAGGTACACGTATCCGTACCGAACCGAACCATTTCAGTTAGGGGTGCACCCAGGGCACGAAATTAGAGCCCGCCAAGCGCCATTGGCGGGCAGATTTTTCGTTTGGCGAGTGAGACTGAGAGGTCTGTCCGCCATGTGGCGGGCAATCAAATAGTCATGTGAAAACCGATCGAAAATCATGATCCAATTCTTAGCGGAGTTCTCACTCGCTGTCTCAGCACAGACATGCAGCACACTGCTCCTCCTACTCCTCCTGCCACTCCCGCACCCATGTAAACAGAGGCTATTGCCTCGGGCAGTCACCGTGACGTTAGTCTAGTCAGTGGGACCTCCGTGAGCTAACGTTAGCTACCGTTACAAAATGACCCAGTCAACTATTCACTTTTAGTTTAATACATGAGGCATTGTGTAACGTTATCCAGCCGGCTAGCTACTGATAGCTCCTGATACCTGAATGTAGAGTATAGGGTCCAGCTGCAGCGTCGGAGAATCCTTGCTGGAGCTGGAGGCTACTAGAGTATACACACAGACAGTGGAGCTGTTTGCAGATAGCGAGCATTTTGACTTGAAGCTTTTGACTTTGAAGCTTCTATCCCCAGGCCATCAGGCTGCTCAACGAACAATAAACACTAGGGATGCACGATATTGATTTTTTGACACCGATACCGATAACTTTATGCTCCTCAAGCCGATAACCGATACCGATATTTATTGCATTATAATATTTTTTTTAAAATGTATATATATATATATATATATATATATATATATTTTTTATCAATTTTTTTTCTTTTTAGTATTTATAAGCTCCGACGTCATCGGTACTGCTATCGGTACTCGAGAAATTATGGAGTTTTTTTTTTAGATATTTAAACGTCGCAAACTAATCTATATCTCTCCTGCCTCGGTGTCTCTGCCTGCGCGGGGAGCGGGCTGTGCTGTGCTCTCTCCTCTCTTCCCCTCCTCCCACACACACACACACACACTCACACACACGGGTGCCGCTGCTGCCGAGTACAGACAGCTCTGCTCTCATAATGGCGGACAGAACGAAACGTTCAAAAGTCTGGGTCTATTTTACTAAAGTCGATGCTGACAATTAGGGGTGGGAATCACCAGTTTAATCACGATACGATACGATATCGATTCTTTGGACAACGATACGATATTATCCGATATCACACAGTCTGCCACGATACGATATGATACGATTCGATTCAGGTGCCTGCGATCGATATGAGACGATATTATGTGCCCATTTAATACAATCAGTAACATTTAAATCAACAAAAAAAAAGGCAATGGAAATATCATGACATTTTTATTTTTGAGCTCTTCCAGACATTTAAATGAAAAACAATCTATTGTTTTTAATACAAATAGACCTCCTGTTCACTGTTTTTGGTTCATTTTTCTTTTTTTTCTCTCGATATTAATATCCTATTCACTGTCACAGAGCTGTATTTTGGCTGGAAAAGCATATTGGGAGTCCCAAGGTGCAGTACCGGCCAGATCCTGTTAGTGGGGCTATCCCCGAGAATGCACCCTCCCAGTCCCCACTTCTCTCTGCCTATGGCGCTGAGTTAGCTTGTTAGCTCACGCTAAAGTAACGTTATCTTCGATCTTTAACGCGACGTGGGCATAATGGAGTGACGAGGATTGCAAAGCAGGTTAGATGCATTGGACCCGTTGTGGAATAAAACAGCAGGGACATGTTTTGGGTCACAGAATAGGCACACTAGTGACGCTCTAGACCAGTGGGGCCCAACCAGTCGATCGCGATCGACAGGTAGATCGCGGGTTGATTTCAAGTAGATCTTGATTAATAAAATTCGATTATTAAAAAAAAAAATGTTTTTTTTTTTTTTTTTGCTAAATCAACTCTTCCTCTCCTTGTTAACTACAACAAGCAATGCTGTTTGTTATTTAAGATGAGGTCAGACTCGGCACTGACAGATTTGTGTTCATTATGCTGCTTTTATAAAGCCTCAAATGACGGCTTACAATATACAATTTTGGCTGGTAGCTCTCGGGCTAGGTGGTAAATAAAAAAGTAGATCTTGGTTCAAAAAAGGTTGGACACCCCTGCTCTAGACGCTACTGCTGTTGATGTTAACGGAGTTTGAGTTTCACAACACTGGGCGCGGGGCGATGACGTCGCCGTCGCCGGATTTTCAAAATAAGAGTATCGCAATATGAATCGATCTTTTTACGTGGCATCGATCCTATTTGATTATTGATAATAGATCGATATATCGATCTGGATCGATGTATTGTCCCACCCCTACTGACAATGCTCGTTGCCACAAGTGCAACAAGACATTTGCCAGTAATGTATAAGCGCTGGTACTTGTCAATGTGGCTGGCGGGGAGATAACGTTAGCTCCGAGTAGAGTAATGGCTGACAAT
This sequence comes from Notolepis coatsorum, assembly GCF_963971535.1. Lineage (NCBI taxonomy): Eukaryota > Metazoa > Chordata > Actinopteri > Aulopiformes > Paralepididae > Notolepis > Notolepis coatsorum. Next base: position 22,381,184 of record NC_140172.1, read on the forward strand.
CGGGTTTATCGGGGTGACGTCATAATTGCTGATATCGGCCCGATAATTATCGGCCCGATAATTATCGTGCATCCCTAATAAACACTATGCTACAACCATCAAATGCACACAGCACACACACCCACCAGCGTTTCCGTTAGCCGGTAATTACCGGTATTTGACCGGCAAAATCTGTTGAAGTCCGACATATTTAATCTCTCCGGTCTTAATGTCCAGTGAAAATAATTCCCTGAGTCTAAGCACAATTTGATTATTTGAATTGTATTAAAATAGGCTCAAATTAAATAGCCTATGCGATGAACGAAACAATCATTACATTTGTTTCATTGTTGCTTCTAATAATGACAACGACGTTGTCAGCGAGAGCTTAGTGCTGGGTGTTAGGGGTGGACGGTATGGTCTAAAATTTATATCACGGTATAATTTGAAGCATAGACGGTAACGGTATATATCACGGTATCAGTGTTTCTGTTAGAATAATTTTTTTTTGCCTGATAGGCAGGATATATAAAGAATGACATCCTCAAGGCATGTAGATTTATAATATTTTAACTTAAAACTAGGCTACTTTTGCGTATAAAGTCATTAGATTCCAAATAAAATAAGTCCCGAGTCGAGACTCCTGCTCCCATTGCAAACAGCGGGGCTGGATTTTGCTAGAAGCATATGTAGCTGCAGAGCCGCAGAGCGAATTGAATTGAATAAGAATTGAGACAAAGGTGCCACTCATCCTCAGCTTTAAGAATTGACAATTGTGTCAACAAATTGACACATGTGTCAACAAATTGACACATGTGTCAACAAATTGACACACAAAATGCTTAGAGACGATGGGGGTCAGAACGGCGCAAGGGTGGGGGGGGCGCTGTTTGACGGGCCTGTGACCAGACCTAAAAGAGCCCCTGGCTCTGCGGCTCTGCAGCTGCATGCTATTCGCAAATCCACTGCTGCAGCCGTCCTCCCGGCTCCCGCTGCTGCCGTCGTTATCATAACACTACACACATATCGTAATGTTTACAGCAAACTGTAGTTGATCACCAGGTATGTTTTATTAACGTAGAATAATTCATATAAGAAAAACGATAGGGAAATATCTTACCTTTCTCCACTGGTTAAAAATGCCAGGAACTGAAATTGAAACTTGCTGTGCGCCGCGGTGATATGTGTTTATTATGAAATGACAATTGCGTGTTGACACGCCCACTGCGCGAAGCCTCCTAAATAACTTTTTCCAGTTTGCACATATCTATTATCTATGACTAATTCTATCTATTTTTAGGGGCAAATGCGATTGAAATAGTCGTGCTGTGGTTACATGACGTCATTGCTATTTTAGAGCTGCCCTACCGGTTACACGGTATAGTCAAAATCCATACCGTAGAGCAGTGGTGCCCAACCAGTCGATCGCGATCGACAGGTAGATCGCGGGCTGATTTCAAGTAGATCTTGATTAATAAAATTTGATTATTAAAAAAAAAAAAAAAAAAAAATTTTTTTGCTAAATCAACTCTTCCTCTCCTTGTTAACTACAACAAGCAATGCTGTTTGTTATTTAAGATGAGGTCGGACTCGGCACTGACAGATTTGTGTTCATTATGCTGCTTTTATAAAGCCTCAAATGACTGCTTACAATATACAATTTTGGCTGGTAGCTCTCGGGCTAGGTGGTAAATAAAAAAGTAGATCTTGGTTCAAAAAAGGTTGGCCACCCCTGCCGTAGAGCAAATTAATACCGTTTATACCGTATACCGTTTATACCGTCCACCCCTACTGGGTGTGCAAACTTTTGTGAAGCTGCAGAGCCGGAGCAGCAGCAGCACAGTGCAGTACTCCAGCAGTACTCCAATTCATCCTTCACTCTGTCATCTTTCTCTCCCATTACAGAAGCCGAGACCCTGACACTGGTAACGTCGAACCGTCCGACTACATGCCAGCTGGACCAGCTACCCTCCCCACTCCTCCAGACCATAGCACCGGACATCCTCCCATTCCTAACTGCAACCATCAACTCCTCACTCAACTCGGGGGTGGTCCCCACCTCCCTAAAACAAGCCAGAGTCACGCCCCTCATAAAAAAACCAACCCTGAACCCCACCGTCATAGCCAACTATCGCCCTGTCTCTCTTCTCTCCTTCCTTTCTAAAACACTTGAACGTGCTGTATCCAACCAACTTACTGCTTATCTCTTACAGAATGACCTCCTAGACCCCAATCAGTCTGGCTTCCGGACTGGCCACTCCACAGAAACGGCCCTCATTGCGGTCACAGAGGCACTTCACTTAGCAAAAGCGAAAGGCCTCTCCTCTGTCCTGATTCTCCTAGATCTATCTGCAGCCTTCGACACAGTCAACCATCAGATCCTCCTCGCGGCCCTCGCAGGAATGGGAGTGGCTGGATCTGCGCTGACATGGCTGACATCATACCTCAATGACCGCTCCTACCAAGTGTCATGGAGAGGGACTCTGTCGGCCACCCGCCCCCTCCGGACGGGTGTCCCCCAGGGCTCGGTCCTAGGACCCCTTCTCTTCTCCCTCTACACTAAATCACTGGGTAACATTATCACGTCTCATGGCTTCTCATATCATTGTTATGCCGATGATACTCAACTCTTCCTCTCCTTCCCTCCCTCAGATATCCACGTCTCTGAGCGGATCTCGGCCTGTCTGTCCGACATCTCCGCCTGGATGACGACCAACCACCTCAAACTGAACCTAAGCAAAACAGAATTGCTCCACCTGCCGGCCAAATCCTCCCCCCTGACCGACCTCTCCATCACAGTCGAGAATGCAGCTGTGACCGCGTCGCCGACCGCCAAGAACCTTGGTGTTGTCCTCGACGACCAGTTGAACTTCTCTGCTCACATCGCAGCGACAACCAGAACCTGCAGATTCCTCCTGAGCAATGTCAGAAGGATACGCCCCTTCCTGACAAAAGAAGCCACCCAACTCCTCGTCCAATCAACAGTCATCTCCCGCCTCGACTACTGCAACGCACTGCTAGCTGGCCTCCCGGCCACTGCCACCAAGCCTCTTCAACTCATTCAAAATGCAGCGGCCCGCCTGATCTCAAACCTACCGAAGTCGGCCCATGTCACCCCACTTCTTACGGACCTGCACTGGCTCCCCATTGCTGCACGTATCCGCTTCAAGGCCCTCGACCTAGCATACCGTGCGGCAAAGGGAACCGCTCCCGCCTACCTCCGGTCAATGGTCTCTAACTACACACCCTCAAGACCCCTACGCTCTGCATCTTCTGGCCGCCTCAGATCTACTCCTATCCAAGCTCCCGGAGGGTCATCAAAGAGAAGCCGCCTATTCTCAGTCCTTGCCCCACAATGGTGGAATGAACTACCCATCCCAGTTAGGACAGCCGAATCCCGTCCAATCTTTCGCCGTCGACTAAAGACTCACTTCTTCAACCATTATCTGAAATGATAAAAAAAATAAAAATAAAAAATCGAACCCCGACTAACCTTAATGTCATGCACTTGTCCTAATAAACTAACCTACACTGTAACACGCAACACTTTGATGAACATTGTTACTCAGCTGATAGAGTTATACCCTTCTTGCTGTCTTGTCGCACAGAACTTGTAAGTCGCTTTGGATAAAAGCGTCAGCTAAATGACTAAATGTAAATGTAAATGTAAATTCAGCCATTTGCAATTCAATGTTGGGTGGGGGGGCGCTGCTGTGCGGTCCCCAGAAAAGAGCCAATAACAGCTGAATCTGCTGCTCTGCATCGACATACTCTCGCAAATAAGTCATTGGGAGGTGGAGAGAGAGAGAGTCGTCACGCAAACCCACGATAATGTTGCCGTCTCTCTGCCAAATTTCTCAGTTCTTCGCTTGATATAATTAATACAAATGTCCAATATAACGGAATTCGTTAGCTCATAAAAATGTGATTATAACAGACTGTTGTTTATTAATGTCGGGCGACTGCCCACAGACACCTATTTGATTTAAAGTCGGCAGCAGCACGAGTCTCAGGACTTATTTTATTTGGAATATAATGACTTTATACTAGAGCTGGGCCGTTAACGGCGTTAACGTGCTGCGTTAACGCTATACTAGTATTGCGCGATAATATAATTAACGCACTAATCTAAAAAAAAACTTTTTTTTTTTTTAACCTTTATTTACCCAGGGTAGGTTCGCTGAGCACAGATGCTCTTTTTCAGGAACGCCCTGCTTCACATTCACACAGTTCCATTCACACCTGGGAGCTGCCCAGTACAACCACAGTTGACACCATTGGCCACTGAGCAACTCCACTGGAGCAGTTGATTCAAGCCATGTCACATAGTTCAAGTTTGAAATGATTTTTTCTGTTTTGCTCCTGAGAGTGCTAGATACTGTACTGTACTGGTAATATTATTTATTTGTGTTAACTTCTGAATAAAACAACTTATTAAACACAAGTACATCTTATTGAACATTATTTTGATATTTCATTACCAATTATCATAGCAAAACAGCTTTTTCAAACAGTCTGTAATGCATTTTGGAAACGGGAGATGGGCTCATGGTGTAATGGGCCACCTGGCCTGAGAAACATAAGGAGGAAAGAAAAAGTAAGGACTTACTTCTGGTCATTATTTGGGTAGAACACACATATTTTGAATGCCTTCGGCAGGTTTTTTTTTTTTTTTTTTTTAGCCATTTTAATCTAGATTAATCTAGATTAAATCCAGGATTGCTGATAGATTAATCTAGATTAAAAAAAATTATCTATGCCCACCTCTACAAAAGTAGCCTAGTTTTAAGTAAACATATTATAAATCTACATGCCTTGATGATGTCATTCTTTTGTTTTGTTGTCATTCTTTTGCCTATCAATTGTTTTTAAGCTCAATAAACTCTGACTGGAATTTCTCTCATTTGACCGGTAGATTGAAATCTACCGGACACTGAGGCCGGCAACAATTTTTTCTAACGGAAACCCTGACACCCACACACTCACTTAAACAAACAACACACTGCAGCACCCACTCTCCACACTTTAGATCACCTAAACACTAGGGGTGGGACGATACATCGATCCAGATCGATACATCGATGTAATTATCAACGATCGAATCGGATCGATGCGATGTAATAAGATCGATTCATATCGATACTCTTATTTTGAAAATCCTGTGGCGAGTCTCATAACTGATTGTGTTAAATGGGCATATGATATCATCTCATATCGATCGCAGGCACCTGAATCTAATCGTATCGTATTGTATCGTGAGAGACTTTGTGATATCGGCAAATATCGTATCGTTGTCCAAAGAATCGATATCGTATCGTATCATGATGAAACTGGTGATTCCCACCCCTACTAAACACACTTTACACTTTATATTTATTGGTAAAGGATTTGCACTACAACTCGTACACCTTACTGTAAATTGTACCTAAATTGTACCTCATCCCATTTCTGCTCTGAACTATATAGTATTGTATATTAGTACATTGCATAGTAGTATATTGTATATTGTATGGTAACTCAGTTACTTCTATTCTGCATCGAACATTGTACATATGTCTATACTGAACACTGTGACCTCTATTTTTACTTCTATTTTACATGCTATACTATTTTATTTCATACTTATCTTGTCTAGCACAGTCTCTGGAGCGTAACAGTAAGAAGCATTTTGTATAAAAGTATTCTGTACTTCTGTATGACAACTATTAAAGAAACTTGAAACTTGAACTTGACTTGTTGCGTGGTGGCGATGTCTCGCAGATAATACAACTACAAGTATGATTATATAATATATATATTTTATTAAAAAAATAATTTAAAAAAAAATGTGGCTGGTAAGAAATATGCTTGGCAAGTAGATTTTTCTCATCTACCCGCCACTGGCCGGTGAGTCAAAAAGTTTATTTCGTGCCCTGGGTGCACCGATGTATCGGTCGGGTATCGGTATCGGCCGATAAGTGCCTTGTTGACTGCAACCGATAAGCTCAAATGTGCCGATGGCAGTAGCCGATAAATATCCATCAATTTGTGTCGCGTCAAAAGGCAAAAAAAAGTTCAGTCAAGCGACCTGCACAACGCCGCCCCCACACACACACAAGCTACTGCATCAAAGTTACTACTTATGATTAACAAAGGCATTCGTTTTGTGGCATTAACGTTATATAGTTAGTGTTACACGTTCACTAACATCAGCATATTATTTACCCGAACATAGCAAGTAGCAAGCATTACTCATTCATAGCTCAGTTCCTTCCGTTGCTGTTAATAAAGTTTTCAATCAGACAAATGTATAGAAAAGATTTGTTTTATTATAACATTTGTTGCAGTAAAATCATTAGGGATGCACCGAAAGTTTTCGGCCGAAAATGGTCAAAAATGCCCTTTCGGCTTTCGGCCAAAAGAGTTTTTTCACCGAAAATATATCACCGAAACAGAAACAACCTGTAACCTAACGCGTGTTGTTGTGATGATGTCATCAAAACGCCGCTTCAGTCATTACATGCTTAACGTGAGCTCTTCAGTCCTGCGTTCTGCAGCCTGTGAAAACTCCTCTTGGGACTCTGGGGAGTTTTTCAAGTTCAAGTTTCAAGTTTCTTTAATAGTTGTCATACAGAAGTACAGAATACTTTTATACAAAATGCTTCTTACTGTTACGCTCCAGAGACTGTGCAAGACAAGATAAGTATCAAATAACATAGTATAGCATGTAAATTAGAAGTAGAAAATGAGGTCACAGTGTTCAGTATAGATTATGTACAATGTTCGATGCAGAATAGACGTAACTGAGTTACCATATAATATACAATACTATGCAGTGTACTAATATACAATACTATATAGTGCAAAGCAGAAATGGGATGAGGTACAATTTAGGTACAATTTACAGTAAGGTGTACGAGTTGTAGTGCAAATCCTTTATCAATAAATATAAAGTGTGGGGAGTGGGTGCTACAGTGTGTTTGTTTAAAGTGAGTGTGTGCGTGTGGATGTGTGTGCTATGTGCGTTTGATGGTTGTTGTGTAGCGTTCATTGTTCGTTGAGCAGCCTGATGGCCTGGGGAGTCGCGCTGTTTCTATGTAAACTCTGCACGCAATGCTTTATATCCTTATTTACTATATGCCCGTTGCGGTTAATCACTGAGTGATCTAATATGCATATTCTTCAGAGCGAGAGGGGGGGGGGGGGGGGGGGGGGGGGTTGTGTTTCTCACATTGACATTGTCTGTCGTTGATAATATAATCTGAAGAGCATTATTATTATTATCATTCTCGAACATACACGTCGCGCGTCTACTGTGCCAAAGTCAAGAGAGCACATTCATCTGGGGACTAGAAAGGTGCGCTCAGTAGAGCACAGATGTCCACATGTCTTCTCTCTCTCTATCTATCTATCTATCAGCTAGGGCTGACCTTCGAAGCTTTTTTTGGCAATCGAAGCTTCGTGGCCGAGCTTCGATTTTAATTCGAAGCTTCGAAAAATTTAAAAAAAAAATATATATATATATTTTTTTTTAATATTTTTTTTTTTTATCTTATGTTGTGGGATTGTACAGCACTTTCGTAAACGTTGTTGTTTTTAAATGTGCTCTATAAATAAAGTGGGTTGGATTAATTAATTAAGTAGCCCCTTTCGTGACTGACGCATCCAACAAGGTTTCACTCGGCTGTGTGATTTAATTCAAGGTGGATCGCTGTTGTCGTTTGAACAACTTCAGATTTCATGGGAACTACCAATCCCCCAAATCAAGAATGTTTAAGATGAATGAAGTAAGATTTTGATTATTTGAAATATGGCCTGTGTAGACTAAACTATGCACAGAATTATGTCAGTCTACAAGGTCCGGATTCTACATGGTCCGGCAATGTAGACCAGACCTTGTAGACTCCACTACAGACCAATTATCAGTGAATGTTCATGCATTTTTAAGAAGGGCAACTTCCACAAAAAAACAAAGAACTCACCAAAACATCTCAACTCACCTTATCTAAATGTTATATTTCATATATGGAGATTCATATTTATTTATGTATTGCATGCATTTCTACATTTTATTTCCTATTTTGTTTATTCATCCCAGTATCTTTCTTTCTTATGTGTGGAATTCTACAAGGTGCGCGCACACACACACACACACACACACCTACACACACACACACACACACTTACATTTAGTCATTTAGCTGACGCTTTTATCCAAAGCGACTTACAAGTTCTGTACGACAAGACAGCAAGAAGGGTACAACTCTATCAGCTGAGTAACAATGTTCATCAAAGTGTTGCGTGTTACAGTGTAGGTTAGTTTATTAGGACAAGTGCATGACAGTAAGGTTAGTCACGGTTAGATTTTTTTTAATTTTTTTTAATCATTTCAGATAATGGTTGAAGAAGTGAGTCTTTAGTCGACGGCGAAAGATTGGACGGGATTCGGCTGTCCTAACTGGGATGGGTAGTTCACACACACACACACACACACACACACACACACAAATCGAAGTAAAAAAATTAAAATAAAAATTGATTTTTTTTTTTTTAAACTTCGATTTTTTTTTTAATGTTCGAAGCTTGTGCCATCGAATCGAACGTTCGAAGCTTCGAAGCATTTAAGACAGCCCTAATCTATCTATCTACCTCTCTCTCTCTATCTCTCTATCTCTCTCTTTCTTTCTCTCTCTCTCTCTCTCTCTGATTGATTGATTGATTGAAAACTGTATTAACAGATTGCAGAATGGGTACAATACAGTACAGCTCAATACACACAATTGTTAAGGGGATGCAGACCAGAGAAAGACTTTCGTCTTGTTTACATCAGGGTCCCCCGTTTTCAATTCATCAGGACATATATGACATACATGACATACAGATAGACAGTACTGCTACATCTATACATTTATGACATACCAGATTTGCAAATACAGTACTGTTTGTGATACAAAAAGACCCATAATAGTGATTATTTATTATTTAAGTTAAGTTTTGCCATAATCATATATTTTTCCATAATCAGGTAGCTGAACAACATTGGTAAAAGAAATTCTATTCTATGAATCATTTTCGGCCTTTCGGCATTCGGTTTTCGGCCAACTGTTTTCTATTTTCGGTATCGGTTTCGGCCAAGAATTTCGCATTCGGTGCATCCCTAAAAATCATTATGCCTCGTTTGGTCATCCTGCGGAGCGCTGGTAATCTACTCGTGGCCGGCGGGGAGCTAACATTATTAGCACCGGTAGGTTTGTTGTTGATCTCTCGCTGCAGATCAATGGCGGAGTTCCCGGAAGTAAAAAACGAATAAGCGCTTGCTGATTGGTGGTAAGAACAGCAGGAGGTGGGTGCTAGCGGTAGGGATGGGTACCTTTCACATTTGAACCGATACCGGTACCGGTACCTGTGAATCGATACCGGTACCCAACGGTACCTTTTTTCAGTACTTTAGTCTCAAGAAATTTTATTTACCTACCTCAGTCGTAAAAAAAAAATCCAAACTTCAAATAACTACAATTTCGACAGTTTTCAGCTTGTCATTGCTCCGACTGCTTTGTTGTCGAATCAAGTCAAATCCTAGGTAAGCATATATTGTGCGTGTGAACGTTGACATGAAAAGAAAAAAGTAAAAAAAAAAAAATGTATAATAATAATAATAATAATAATAATAATAATAATAATAATAATAATAATTAAAAAAAAAAAAAAAAATTGGTTTCTCACTTGATTCGATACTCTGTAGTACCGACGTGTTTCGGTTCGGTACCTCAAAAGTACCGAATTCGGTACCCATCCCTAGCTAGCGGTGTGACGTAATTGGCAGAATCGACTGTCAATAAAGATTGTTCTGTTGCCGGCACCCGTCACCATGCATTGCTTTGGTTGAGAGATGGTGCTCTCTGTTATTAAAACGCATAAGTCATAAACCAGTCTTGAGCAAGACAAGAAGTTAGTCTGTAAGGTTATGAAAGCCAGTGAGTATTGTATAAAACCTGACAGTCTTTCTTTCTATTTGATATCCAAAGTTTAAAACCTGACGGTCTTTCTTCCTATTTGATACCCAAAGTTTAAAACATGACAGTCTTTCTTCCCTGTTCGATACCAACACAGTTTAAAACCTGACAGTCTTTCTTCCCTGTTTGATACCCACACAGTTTAAAACCATCTGATACTCAGTTTAAAACCATCTGATACCCAGACAGTTTAAAACCGTCTGATACCCACACAGTATACCCACACACACACAGGGGAGGAAATTAGGCCACTTTACTCGCCAAATGAGAGTATTTTTGGCGAGTGATTCATGAAGTGATTCTGGCGAGTGTAGTAAACAAAACAAACATTCTGCAATCACTGCACTGGCAAACGGTGCGCGTCTTCTGAGTGCTCACTTTAGTTGACAGTGCCACGAGAGCACTGCACAAGACCCGCGGACATATAATGTTTAATAAAAGTTCCTGCAGTACTGGCCAACCCGCGGACATATATAAAGTTTAATGAAAGTTCGCGCAGTCTATTGGAACTGTATACAGTGGTTAGCTTCTAGTTAGCGTTTTAGCTATAGAGCTGCTTGCTAGCTAACGTTAGCCCCGTGTGCGCGTGTGCTCAAAGCAGCCAGCCCCATGTTATCTAGGTGTATCTGTTATGATATAATGTTTCCAAAAAAGCACCGGACTACAACGTAAGGTTAGACATTTTATTTCATGCTCAAAAGCCCCTGGCTTGCACATCGCAGTCACGGCTCAACCAGTGCACAACAGCACACCAACCCAACTGACGGTACCACAACACTTGACGGTACTTCACAGCCAGGGGAGGAAACTAACTTTTTGGCTTACCAGCCAACTGGCGAGTATCTGATTTTTTTTACCAGCCAAACTGATTTTTTTACCAGCCAAAAAAAATCGCTAATTGTGATAATTACTTCTTTGTATGTCTTCGTCTAAATTGATTTTCAATCATAGTAATAATCACACCGTGTCTCTACTCTTTAAAATATTTATTAGCATAAAACATTAATAACAGTGTCTCTACTCTTCACAATATTAGCATAAAACATATTAACATGAAAGAGGGATCTATTCTGGACTGGGTTGGTTGGGCTGAACTGGGCAGTGAAAGAAAAAAACCGAAGTATGTTGTGAAGTGTATAGATTGATGTGAAATGTATAGATGTAGCAGTACTGTCTATCTGTATGTCATGTATGTCATATGTTATGATGAATTGAAAATGGGGAACCCTGATGTAAACCAGACGAAAGTCTTTCTCTGGTCTGCATCCCCTTAACAATTGTGTGTATTGAGCCGTACTGTATTGTACCCATTCTGCAATCTGTTAATAAAGTTTTCAATCAATCAATCAAGTTAACTTTGAACCTCGGTTGTCAAGCAGCGTCAATGTTGTTTATGCATCTGAGTGGCATCACAGCGGTGTTCACTGTGTCCAGTCTGGCGAGTGTAGTAAACAAAACAAACATTTCCTCCCCTGCACACACACACACACACACACACACACAAAATAGCCCAGGTGGTGGTGTGATGACAGGTAGTGTGTTTCACTCATTCATTATGAAGGTGATGGTGGTGTGATGACAGGTAGTGTGTTTCACTCATTCATTATGATGGTGGTGATGATGATTATGACGGTGATGAGGATGATGATGATGATGATGAGGCCTAACAAAATTTATAGTTGGTTTCAGGTTGCCGACCGACCCTGCCGATTTAGGTGCGACCCAATATATTTTATGAGTTTTAAAAAATATATATATTAAAAAAACAAACAAAAAAACAGATTTTTTTTTTTTTTTTTTTTTTTTTAAGAATAAAGTTTCATAGAAATCTTAGTCAAACATTTAGTATTATGGATATTAAACATGCTGGCAGAGTACATGCATCCATGTTGTTGTGAACATTTTAATTAAATAAAGAAATTCCCTATCCATAGTCGCCGTGGGAAAGAATAAAATAAAAAAATAAAATAAAATAAATTCCCTACCTACCCATGGCCAAACTGACAACCAACCTGAAACCAACTATTAATTTTGTTAGGCCTGATGATGATGATGATGACAGATAGTGTGTTTCACTCATTCATTATGACAGTGATGATGATGATGATGACAGGTAGTAGGGGTGCACCGATGTATCATGTATGTATTGGTAGTGGTACCATTGGCCATTATCAATGGTTTATTATGTGCAGTAAATGGGTTTGACATTGCACCAGTAGGGGGCAGCTGGCGATCCTCTGTTATGAACGGGTTGAGACTTTGTCCATGTTGGTACTTAATTTCACGTCTCAGGTTAACGTGGTGGTGACATATATGGGCGCTCGTGCACATATACAGTAGTTTCACAAAAAGAAAAATATATATATATATATATATATATATAAAAAATTGCCACAAATATCGGTATCGGTATCGGCCGATTGTGTTAGTTCAACAATCTGTATCGGCGGCAAATTTTCATATCGGTGCACCCCTAGTTTCAGTGTGTACCGTACCGTACCGAACGGCTGTGTAGTGTACCGAACGAATACAACGGTATGTTAACCACTAACGACCGCCCACCGGGGGCTGTTTTTTTCACAATCTAATATAATTATTATTATTTTTACTTTTTTTTTTACAAGTCGATTATTAATTTCAATATAGAATATTCGTTGACATCCCTACAAGTACAATTAGTTACTGCACACACTACATCACCCCTGAGAATTTGGCATGATATCGGCCAGGAAGGCAGAAAAGTCATTAATAAAATCCTTATTGTACTTAGGTAGACCACAGCACACAAACACGCTCAGCTCAAAGCTGCAGAAAGGTGAAGGTAGCGATAGTGGTTTACACTTGTAGCCAGCCACCCTTGTAAACAATCGCTAACCCCCCTCCTCGGCCTGACATCCGTGGGGTGTTAAAATAGCTGCAGTCTGTCGGCAAGAGTTCGGTGATTGTGCTTACATGTAGCCAGACTACTGTAATGCACTTTTCATAGGTCTCCCTAAGAAAACCACAGAGAGGCTTCAGCTAATCCAAAACTCTGCAGCCCGACTGCTAACCAGAACCAAAAGGAGAGAGCACATTAGTCCAGTCTTAGCTACTTTACACTGGCTTCCTGCAACATTTAGAATTGACTTGAAGTTCAAGGTCCTTCTCCTTACATACAAAGCTCTAAATGGACAGGGACCTAGCTACATCGCCAACACTAATATATTACAGACCAGCAAGAACAGTGCGATCATCAGCTGCTGGACTACTAGAGGCTCCCAGAAACAGTCAAAAGAGGATCGGTGATGCAGCCTTTATCAACTACGTCCCAAAACTATGGAACAAACTACCCAAAAACATCAGCGAAGCCAACTCGCTAGATATCTTCAAAAGACAGCTTAAAACCTATCTCTTTGCTCAGGCATTTAAATGAAACATTCGGGAAGACACTCCGACGTCACGAGACCGCCGCCATCGTCGTATAGGGGATAACAAACGGGTTTCTACGATCAAATTTATGCATTGAGCTCCGTTTTTATTACATCTTTTATCACATTTTTGTTCATTTCATAACCTTACATAAGACTTTCGATTTGGATTTTTGATTTAGTTATTAGTACAAAACGTAACACAGCAGCTCTTTGGCATTGTGATGCACTGAAGAAAATTACCCTTGATTGTAGGGGTGGACGGTATGGTCTAAAATTTATATCACGGTATAATTTGAAGCATAGACGGTAACGGTATATATCACGGTATCAGTGTTTCCTAGAATAATTTTTTTTGCCTGATAGGCAGGCTATATAAAGAATGACATCCTCAAGGCATGTAGATTTATAATATTTTAACTTAAAACTAGGCTACTTTTGCGTATAAAGTCATTATATTCCAAATAAAATAAGTCCCGAGTCGAGACTCCGTGCTGCTCCCATTGCAAACAGCGGGGCTGGATTTAGCTAGAAGCATATGTAGCTGCAGAGCCGCAGAGCCAGTGGCTCTTTCAGGTCGTTCAGCCGTTTGGTGGGGGGGCGCTGTTGAGCGGGCCTGTGACCAGACCTGAAAGAGCCACTGGCTCTGCGGCTCTGCGGCTGCATGCTATTTCGCAAATCCACTGCTGCAGCCGTCCTCCCGTCGTTATCATAACACTACACACATATCATAATGTTTACAGCAAACTGTAGTTGATCACCAGGTATGTTTTATTAACGTAGAATAATTCATATAAGAAAAACGATAGGTAAGATCTCTTACCTTTCTCCACTGGTTAAAAATGCCAGGAACTGAAATTGAAACTTGCTGTGCGCCGCGGTGATATGTGTTTATTATTAAATGACAATTGCGTGTTGACACGCCGCCCACTGCGCGAAGCCTCCTAAATAACTTTTTCCAGTTTGCACATATCTATTATCTATGACTAATTCGATCTATTTTTAGGGGCAAATGCGATTGAAATAGTCGCGCTGTGGTTACATGACGTCATTGCTATTTTAGAGCTGCCCTACCGGTTACACGGTATAGTCAAAATCCATACCGTAGAGCAAATTCATACCGTATACCGTTTATACCGTCCACCCCTACTTGATTGTGTTTAATATTTCGCCGCTTTTCCGATCCGTTTTCTGCACTAAACTAACCGTACACAATGTACCTGGGGCAGGGCTGTACAGTGCGACATATATATCGCACGTGCTACAGCAACAGCGGTCTGTGCGATGAATGGATTTACTTCAGTAGGACTGGTGCGATAGGCATTCGGTTCATATTGATGATCTTATTTTGAAAATCCTGTCACAGGTCTCATTTCCGCCTAAGCGCAGCTCCAGTCATAATATATCTGGGCTCCGGCAGCTAGCAACGGTCAGGTTCATATGATACTCTTATTTTGAAAAAAACCCATAGCAACTCCGCAATGTCATATCCGCCAAAGACCGTGCTTCTGCCTTCTGCTCCCACTCCTCTCAGCCGAGCGGGGCTGCACAGGCTGCAGTGCGGCTATTTTGCGATCCGAAATAAGTCTGTGGTGTTTTTTTCTCTCACAACGGGTCAAATGCATCTAACACGCTTTGCATCGTCGCCATTCCTTTATGCCCACATCGCCCGAAATGAACGTTACATTAGCATAAGCTAACAAGCTAATCCTGATCAGAGGCAGAGCCATAGAGACAGTGTGGACTGGGGAAAGGGTGTGTGTGTCGAGAGGAGTGGAAGTTTGAAGACAGACTAGTCTACAATATGATGCAGGGGTGGTGAGTTGAAACAGTGTGAATGAATGAAAACTTTATTTAACAGATTGCAGAATGGGTACAATAAAGTACAGCTCAATACACACAATTGTTCCCTCTCTGGACTCCATCTACACCTCACGCACAGTCACCCGCTCTGTTAAAATAGTCAACGACCCCTCTCACCCAGCACACCACTTATTCCAGCACATGCCCTCAGGTCACTACAGGTCCATCCTAACCAGACACACACGTTTCACAAACAGTTTTTTCCCCACAGCAGTCCGAACACTGAACACCCTGGCCCGCCCCCCTTTGCACAAACGGGCAAGCATCTGTCACCGACCGACACTGTTACCGTGACTGTCCTATATGTTTTTATGTATATATGTTTTTGACGTTTTTGATGTTTGATGTCTGTTTCATGTGTTTTGATATAACCAGTGCTCAACATCTGTACCGAAATCAATTACCACCACCATCGTTGTGTGGCATTAAAGTATCTTGTATCTTGTTGTTAAGGGGATGCAGACCAGAGAAAGACTTTCGTCTTGTTTACATCAGGGTCCCCCATTGTGTGTGTGTCCCAACCGACCCCACTTCTATGTTTAAATAAATTATTTGCATTTAAAACTATTAACGCTGACTCATTCCTTCAGTCCACTCAAAATTATGCTAATATTCCTTATGTTGTTTATGATATTAATTGAAAATAGCATATGAGAGTATTATAATAATAATAACACATGGCGATATACTAAAAAGCAATTTATAATTTTTGGCTGGTAAAAAATCTGCCTTTTTTAAATCTACCAGCCAAATGGCTGGTAAGTCAAAAAGTTAAGTTTGTTCCCTGACTGCAACTAAATAACACAAATACAATAGGCACATTTGTGACTGTTACAAATATAACACGTTTTATACTTGTGCTACAAGATTTTGGCCAGTGCTACAAAACTATCAACCTCTGTAGCACCAGTGCTATGTGCAAAGAAAGTTAACGTACAGCCCTGACCTGGGGTGCATTTTTCCCCCAAGCCGTAGTTGCGTAACAGACAGATTCAGATTACTTTATTCACCACATTGTATAATATATACAAATGGAACGTGATTCGACATTACAGTGCATGATTTTTTTGACAAATAATAATAACATAATAATAGACAGGAAGTTGACTTCGAGAATCAGGGATATCCCGACACAAATTGTACTTTACCTGCACTATTCTTATTCTGCCTACTTTTATACACTTCCTATCAAATTCATGTGTCAGTTCTATGCTAATTTGATCTCACTACCTCTTATGCACTGTAATTTAAGTGCTCTGCTGTTGTAATATAAAACTGAACTTTGTAAAGAAACTCAAAGTTGAGTGATGCACTGCTCTGTTGTTAAGTTGAGAGCGATGCACTGCACTGTTGTTCTATAAGGTAATTTAGAACTTAACTTTGTAAAGAAACTCAGTGTTAAGAGCGATGCACTGCTCTGTTGTGCTATTAAGTGTTATGAGTGATGCTCTGTTGTAAATGTTATTGTATATTTTTATTGAACTATTTTATCACACTTTTTTACTCCGTCTATTGTATTTTATTATTTTTTAGAATGGTCTATTTTTAAACCGAATCAAACCGCACTTTTTTACTCTGTCTATTCTATTTTATATTTGTATTACTGAATGAAAGCGTAAACAGATGTTAGATCCTAATGTGAACAACTGATGGACCTCTCTAGTTCTACTCCTCAGCAGACCATTGTTGCTACGACTCTGTGTTTTTCCAGACAAAGAGATTCAGGTTCATCTTTAACTGAAACTGTGGTGTATTTATGTTCAGCCTGTTAGGTAATAAAGACAGAAACAATGCAGCAGCATTAGGGTACAATGATGGCGTCTGCAGCACACAAGGCCCAGCCTGGTTATGAAACCACTGCAAGCGGCTGGTAATATGCAGAATAAAACATTACATTGTGCAATGTCGTAATCTCAAATGGGAGCCTATATTGATCAAGAGGGTGACATTAAAGTTCAAAGGACCTTCTGATTTAACAAACCTGCTTTGTGTTTCTTCATCTCAGTTTCAGCATCAAAACATTCAGTAGTTTCACGGTGAAGAATCTGGAGATCAGTCTCTCCTCTAGTTCATCCTCCTCCACGGTGCTCCACCTTAGTCCGTTCAAATACTTCAAATATATATTCTGCAGCTGCAGTTAGTCCATTCATTACACGATCTCTGCATTATAGTTCTAGATATTATCAGAGAATTAGATTAGCATTAGTTTATTAGCCATAGTTCTAGATATTATCAGATAATTAGATTAGCATTAGCGTATTAGCCATAGACAACGAGGTGAAGCTCCAGTACACAAAGAGCGCGTGCCTGACGTCATTTCCGCTGGGCGGGGACTGCCTCAAAACTCATGCTGCCAGTAGAGGGCGCTCGGGAGGTTTACACAAAATCACTATTTATATTATAACTAACAAAAATACATTTAGCTAAATGCATTCCATTGAAGTGGGAACTAGGATACATCGGTGTGGTCTCTGTAAACACACTAAAAAGCAGCTAAAGACTGTGTTCAAACAGGCTTTTGGCTAACTAAGTCTCCCGGCCACTGCCACTAAGCCTCTTCAACTCATTCAGAACGCAGCGGCCCGCCTGATCTCAAACCTACCGAAGTCGGCCCATGTCACCCCACTTCTTAGGGACCTGCACTGGCTCCCCATTGCTGCACGAATCCGCTTCAAGGCCCTCGACCTAGCATACCGTGCGGGCGGTGCGGCAAAGGGAACCGCTCCCGCCTGTCGTGTTACTTTGCACGGTAACAAATACGTGAGTCCTCTGCTTTGGTTGTAAGTATCTTTATTAGCTTAGCCTCGCTACGTTACACGGGTGTGCCGGTTAGGTTCCTCTAACTCTACCTCACCCCCCAGTACGGTGGCCTGTGCACTTCGCGTAAGCGCACACACATTAACATAACACCACATCTCCCTTTCTAGAATCAATGGGTAGACTGCCATTGATTCCCCAGACCTTAGAGGATTATTCTGCCTCTATATCTAAAAGGTCTGTTCATCTGAACTGATCTAAACAATTTCTTTAACACCATATAAACCATGGGTTATATTAAACATAGCAATTGCTTTCTTTCTAAATGTATATCTAAACGAATAATATATATAAACATGAAACACATGTCTTATCTTAACCATAAACCTCTTTCATTCTATCGCAGGAATGTCACTTTTCTTTACTCTCTCTCTCTACTGTCTCTTACAGGTCCAACCTAGTTGGTTTCACCACACATCTCCCAGACTTGGTTCTGGGAGTAGCTGGTGGTTCCAGGACCTCCTGCTCCGTAGGTTCTGCTGCACTCTGCTCCGGTGAGGGCTCCATGGGGACGAGATGGCGACGGTTACGCCTTAGTGTTCCATGGGGTCCATCTATGATGTACGAACGTGGAGTGGGGTGACTGCTGACCACAACTCCAGTTGCACTTTGATCTGTGACCCACACCTCCTTTCCTGGAGTGAGCCTGTCGAGACTTCGCGTACGATGCCGCCGGTTGTAGCTTTGTGCATCTCTCATCCTCCTCTCCTCTTCCTTCTGGACCACCGCCTTACTGTCAGGAAGAGTAGGGACCAGTAGAGCAGGAAGCGTTGGCACCGTTGTGCGGAGTCTCCTCCCCATAAGAAGCTGGGCTGGACTGTATCCGTTATGCAACGGGGTGGCTCTGTATGCCAGCAGAGCACGGTATGGGTCGGCCGCCTTTTTCAGGAGGCCTTTTATCGTCTTGACAGCACGTTCTGCCTCCCCATTACTCTGGGGATATCTCGGGCTGCTTGTGACATGGCGAAACCCATATGATGTCGCAAACGCTGCAAAGGCCATTCCGGAGAATTGCGGCCCGTTATCCGTCACCAGTTCCTCCGGGATACCATGGCGTGCGAAAATTGACTTCAGGTGGTGGATGACGTCTGTTGATTTTGTGGGAGTCAGCAGAGCGATCTCCACGTACCTTGATGCATAATCCACGACCAGCAGGTAAGTCTTGTTCTCCAGCATGAACAGGTCTGCTCCCAACTTCTGCCACGGTCGCCCCGGGTATTGAGATGGCATCAGGGGCTCCCTTTGGTTCTCTCTCTCTTTGCAGCATGTTCGGCAGTTGAGGACCAGCTCATTCAGCTGCTGGCTGAGCCCGGGCCACCATACAGACTGCCGTGCTCGCTCCCTGCACTTTACCACCCCCTGGTGGCCTTCATGCAGCCTGGCAAGCACGTCGTTTCTCATTGTTGAAGGGATTACAAGCCTGCTTCCCCTCAGCAACAGTCCATCCTCTGTGAGTGACGCCTGTTCCGCCCAGTACAGCCTGAGAGCCGGTTCACTGTTGTGTGGTGGCCATCCCTCTGCACACCGCTGCTTCACCTGTGCGCACACACTGTCCCCCTCCAACTGCTCTCTCAGCTCGTCCAGGTAGGCAGTGCTCGCTGGCAGGTTCTCTATTACCATGTCCACATAGATATTTGTATTCTCAAATAACTCCTCCTCCTCCGGTGTCTCCCTCCTCTTCACAGGAGCACGTGAGAGCGTATCAGCAGTCCACAGGCTCTTCCCTGGCACATGTGCAATGGAATAGGAATAGCGCATCAGGCGCATCCGGAAGCGCAGAATCCGTGGAGGGAGATCATCCAACGCCTGAGACCCCAGGAGACTCAGGAGAGGCTTGTGGTCCGTCTCCAGCTGGAAGTGTCTGCCGATGAGAAAATGTCTAAACCTCTCACAAGCCCAGGTCAAGCCCAGGGCCTCCTTCTCAACCTGTGCGTATCTCTGCTCAGTCTGTGTGAGAGACCGCGACACATAGGCTACTGGTCTCCACACTCCATCCCATTTTTGGAGAAGCACACTCCCCAAGCCGTACGACGACGCGTCCGCTGAGACCTTGCACTCCCTGTGGTTATCGTACATGGCCAACACTGGTGGAGATATTAGTGCATCTTTTAAATCTTGAAAGGCTTTGGCCTGCTCGATGCCCCACAGCCAGCAGTTCTTCTTTGACAGAAGGTCTCGTAGGGCCTTGTCTCTCTCCGCCAGCCGCGGGATAAACTTCCCCAGCTGGTTTACCATGCCGAGAAAGCTTCTCAGCTCACTGACATTTGTCGGCTCCTCCATCCTCCTCACGGCATCCGTCTTACTCGGGTCGGGGTTAATGCCACTGCTGGAGATCACATGGCCTAGAAAGGTCACCTCTTCCTTTGACAGGTCGCACTTGCCTGTGTTCAGGGTGATTCCTGCTTTCTCGATCCTCCCCAGCACGACATGCAGACGAGCGTCATGCTCCTCCTGTGATCGGCCCCACACCAGCACATCATCCATGTGGCAGACGACACCCTCCAGCCCCTCTGTGACCTCAGTCACCATTCTGTTTTGGAAGTGTTCTGGGGCGGAGGCGATGCCGAAAGGTAGGCGATTGAAGTGGTAACGACCAAATGGCGTGATGAAAGTTGTATACTTTGGCGACTCCTCAGTCAGGGGTATTTGCCAAAATCCCATGTTCGCGTCTAACTTGCTGAATATCCTGGCTCCGGCCAGCATTCCCAGTGTTTCCTCGACTGTTGGCAGGGTGTATTTCTCCCGGCACACTGACTCATTGAGGTTTGTGAGATCGACACATATGCGTACCTCCTCTGTCTTCTTCTTAGGGACTACTACCATGCCAGCGCACCAGTCGGTTGGCTCTTCGATCCGGCTGATCACTCCGAGGCTTTCCATGCGGGACAGTTCTTGCTTGACTTTGTCCATCAGTGGCAATGGAATCCTTCTGGGCGTCTTCAGTGAGAATGGTTGAGCCCCCGGTTTCAGCCTGATTGCATACGGCTGTTTCATCTCCCCGAGACCACTGCATATCTTTGGGTAGGTCGTCTTGAGCGTCTCCATCGTTATACTGTCTAGACGTGCCACAAGCTCCATCTTGCTGATAGCAGGTCTCCCCAGCAACGCTGAGTGTAGGTGTCGAGCGACGTACACATCCTCCAACACCTCTCTCTCTCCTCTCCTCAGCAACAGCTTGGCGACGCCCACAATATCTAGTGGACTCCTCCCAGGTCCCATCAGTGGTTTTGTTGCTTTCTGCAGGGTAGGTGGATCCTTGTGTTTGTATATCTCTCTGAATACAGTGTGAGGCATCACAGTAACATCAGCGCCAGTGTCTATTTTGAATGGCACACGTCTGCCATTGATGTCTATGTCGACCATCCATGGCTCCCCATCAGTTGTGATGCTGCCCAAGAACATGTGCTCCTCCTCCCCATCACAGGAGCAGGAATAGTCTTCTTCAACCTCATGTACATTTTTGGAAGATTTACACACACGTTTATAATGGCCCATCTTCCCACATGAATGGCACTTCACCTCGTTAGCAGGGCAATCGCGCTGTGGGTGGAGCTGAGAACTGCCACATTTATGACACTGGACACTTCTCCCCCTCGAGTACTGGGTACTGAGTGGTTTGGCTGTGTAGCTGTTAGCCTGTTGGGGGCTGTTCTTAGCATAGTTCTTGCTACTGCTCTTAAACACCCTGTCCACCGATTTAATGTCACTTGCCTCTGTCCTGGCATCCCCTCGCAGAGAGGATTGCTGTCGTTTCACCTCCTCACTCTGCCTCGCCATGTTCAATGCCCTCTCCAAGGTTAAGTCTGGGTCCAGCTGCATTCGTTCTGACAGCCGCTTATCCATCAGACCGACGACAAGCCTGTCACGTATAAGTTCATTATGCAACACTCCGTATGTACAATGCTCCGCCAGCGCATACAATGACGTCACAAAGGAGTCGACTGTTTCACCTTCTCCCTGTTTGCGCATGTTAAACTTGGCTCGTTCATATATCACGTTCTTCTTGACCACGAAGAAACCTTGCAATCCATCCCGCACTCCTTGGTACGTACGTCGTAGATCAACAGCCAGATTCAGTCCACGTAAAATATCGTCCGCCTCATCGCCCATACAATATATTAGCGTGTTGACTTGATTCTCTTCAGAGCTAGCATTTAGGTTACTTGCCAGGCGAAATCTTTCGAACCTGCGTATCCACTTGGCCCACTCTTGCGGCTTTGAGAAGTCGAAGGACTCAGGAGGCTGGATGCTAAACGTAGCACTTGAAACCGCTGCCGCTACCGGAGCTACAGCGTTATTAGCGTTATCCACCATCTTCTTCTTTCTCCTTCTGCTTTTCTTCGTCATAAACGAGTCTCAAATGGCACTTTAACGTCCGACCGAACTCATACACAACTCTAGCAGGACTTCTGACACCATGTCGTGTTACTTTGCACGGTAACAAATACGTGAGTCCTCTGCTTTGGTTGTAAGTATCTTTATTAGCTTAGCCTCGCTACGTTACACGGGTGTGCCGGTTAGGTTCCTCTAACTCTACCTCACCCCCCAGTACGGTGGCCTGTGCACTTCGCGTAAGCGCACACACATTAACATAACACCACACCGCCTACCTCCGGTCAATGGTCTCTAACTACACACCCCCAAGACCCCTACGCTCTGCATCTTCTGGCCGCCTCAGACCTACTCCTATCCAAGCTCCGGGAGGGTCATCAAAGAGAAGTCGCCTATTCTCAGTCCTTGCCCCACAATGGTGTAATGAATTACCCACCCCAGTTAGGACAGCCGAAACACGTCCAATCTTTCGCCGTCTACTAAAGACGCACTTCTTCAACCATTATCTGAATTAAAAAAGAAAAAAGATTAAAAAAATATATAAAAAAAAAGAAAAGAAAAATCTAACCCTAACTAACCGTACTGTCATGCACTTGTCCTAATAAACTAACCTACACTGTAGCACTCAACACTTTGATGAACATTGTTGCTCAGCTGATAGAGTTGTGCCCTTCCTGATGGCTTGTCGTACAGAACATGTAAGTCGCTTTGGATAAAAGCGTCAGCTAAATGACTAAATGTAAATGTAACTATGTCTGTGTAAATCTTTTATGTCTTTTTATCTTGTTTTTTTTCGTTCACGTTTTTAATTACTTTCTTTTTAACATGCACATCCGTGCACTCTATTGATGTTTTTATATGTGAAGCACTTTGTGACCCTGGTCTGTGAAAGGTGCTATATAAATAAACCTTACTTACTTACTTACTTACTTACTTACTTACTTACTTACTTACTTACTTACTTACTTACTTACTTACTTACTTACTTACTTACTTACTTACTTACTTACTTACTTACTTACTTACTTACTTACTTACTTACTTACTTACTTACTTACTTACTTACTTACTTACTTACTTACTTACTTACTTACTTACTTACTTACTTACTTACTTACTTACTTACTTACTTACTTTACTTACTTACTTACTTACTTACTTACTTACTTACTTACTTACTTACTTACTTACTTACTTACTTACTTACTTACTTACTTACTTACTTACTTACTTACTTACTTACTTACTTACTTACTTACTTACCCTGGTATGTATGCCTTCTCAGAACTCATACTGTATGTGAGAATGCTCTTCATTAATTATGGCTCAGCATTCAACACCATCATTCCCTCTAAACTTGTCTCTAAGCTTGTTGATCTTGGACTGGAGACCTCCATCTGCAGCTGGATATTGGACTTCCTGACAGGCAGGCAGGCCCCAGGTGGTGAGGCAGACGCCTCCGTCTCACTGACCCTTAACACGGTGCACCACAGGGCGGTGTGCTAGGCCTCCTCCTGTAGTCCCTGCTCACCTACAACTGTGCTGCCAAGCACAGCTTCAATATCATCATCAAGCCGACAACATGACCATCCTGGGCCTCATCACATGCCAGCATCCTCACTGCACCATTGAGAGCTTGCTGAGGGCCTGCATCACAGCCTGTACGGAGACCTTTCTGCCTGCATCACAGCCTGTAGGGAGACCTTTCTGCCTGCATCACAGCCTGTACGGAGACCTTTCTGCCTGCATCACAGCCTGTACGGAGACCTTTCTGCCTGCATCACAGCCTGTACGGAGACCTTTCTGCCTGCATCACAGCTTGTACGGAGACCTTTCTGCCTGCATCACAGCCTGTACGGAGACCTTTCTGCCTGCATCACAGCCTGTACGGAGACCTTTCGGCCTGCATCACAGCCTGTACGGAGACCTTTCTGCCTGCATCACAGCCTGTATGGAGACCTTTCTGCCTGCATCACAGCCTGTATCACAGCCTGTATGGAGACCTTTCTGCCTGCATCACAGCCTGTACGGAGACCTTTCTGCCCACACATCACCACAGAGAGTAGTGGAAGGCAGTACAGCACATCACTGGTAACAGACTCCCGACCATCCAGGATATATTTCATCATCATTCCCAGTGTGGTCTCAACACAGGTTGAGAATTTACTCATGGTGATGGGTGGCTTTCTACATTTATTTTTATTGTTATTATTTTAAAATCTTACTTGACCTTTATATGACGAGTGCTCTAATGTGTCTAGTGCTCTTACTTACTCTCTGCTGAGCTGACCTGTTCTCTCATCCAACACATTTAATTGTACCACTGACCTTGTGTTAACATACATAATGTGCTAAATATAGATGCAACAATGCATTTGAAAATTTTGAAAGATTGCATCCCTCCCAACTATTATTTGACATATGTAAGATTTGCAACATGACTCACTAGGAAATACTGCATGTGGTTTAGGAGGGGTGGTTCCTAGGTAGAGCAAGGCAGGACGCAGAAAGAGACAATATCTCCTCCTGTGTATGAAGATCATAATTTAAATATTTATTTTAAATATTTCTTGTTATACCTGACATTGGCATGAGGGCAATCTGAACTTTTTTTCTAGTTAAAATAAAGGTGAAAATGAATTAGGATCAATGGTATTCAATAGTGTGAAATAATAATAATAAAAAACAGGATTTTACATCGTGAAACTGTATATAGTTTACAATCAATCCAAAACGTTTGTATTACTCATAAACTGTTAATTTATGTAAATGTTTTTTGGATGACGAGCAAACAGCGTTT
Source organism: Notolepis coatsorum (assembly GCF_963971535.1). Lineage (NCBI taxonomy): Eukaryota > Metazoa > Chordata > Actinopteri > Aulopiformes > Paralepididae > Notolepis > Notolepis coatsorum. The sequence continues at coordinate 22,406,374 of NC_140172.1, forward strand.
CTCATCCTCAGTCAGACATCTGAGCAAACTGGTCAGCATATTATTTTGACTTGATATTTAAAAAATCTCCTTTCCAAAGCATTATTGAGCAAAAGCTGAACTATTTCACAAATGATGACCACTCAATAATAGTTCCATACAGCTAAAACACTGAGAAGCACACATTTAATATAAATGTACGACTTTGCTGCAGTCTCGTTCTCGGCGCTCGCCTCTTGCAAACTCACTCAAATCTTGATGAGACTAAAGCCATAAACTTTCATTGAACTATCAGCAACATTGTTGTCTTGGAACATGGTTAGTTAATCAATACGTCCACTTGCTCGCTGTGTGAATTCTGCCAACAATGATCTGCTTGTGTTCCGACATGGGCTCAGTTTGGCATTACACGGTTTTATTACTTGGGTGCTGGGAGGGTAAACTCTGCGTCCGCACATACAGCCCCTCCGATTAATGTACAGATTGTCAGGAGTCCAGTGCAGGTGTGAACAGGGCTTCAGTGTGTTTTGGGGGGACAGGCATGCTGTTAATTATTTTCCCAATTTGCTGTGTGCATGTGTATGTAAGTGATTGGGAGAGAAATGAGAGGAACTTGATTCGCTGTACACTTGGCTATTTTTTTACCTGCCATGATGACGTTAATATATAGAGCCTTTGATGTCCCCTTTATTTTTGGTTGATCACCAAGGTTGAGATGTGAAACATTGGAAAAGCATATTATTGTTCCACTGGCTTTCCTGTTGATATATTTCTCAAATATCTACACATAGCAACCGTTGTCCCTTCCATTGCCATGTTCAAAACAATTGCTGCTATGTTACAGACAGCCATGTTGGAAGACAAAGAACTACACACATTCAGTGCAAGGCCTCTATTAACACATTGAGTGCCAGCCACGAGAAATCTCGTTATTTCATGCCATGCGTTGAGTGCCAATGATGAGAAATCTCGTTTTTAATCGTTATTTTTTTTATTAGCGATTTCCATAAATGTTTCATCAATCTAGCTAGCCTCACGTTACCATTGGGACTGGCTTTGAGCTCGAACAGGGAAACCACCGCCCCCTATCGTCTCTCCGGATGGTATTGCACCCATTGGATTGGACTGAATGAAATGGATGGGAAAAAAAGACTCCGGAATCCACATTTTACTTATCAGTCATGTAACCGGAGACTATCCCATTCATTGCCCATATGTGTTTCCAGTACCCAGAGCTGGATCAATAAACGCGATCGATATTTGGAATGGCGATCAGGAATTGGAATAATCTTTTTGGAGAACATCTGATCTGAGGTAAGGAATCAATTTTACCAGTCTTGGGGTAATCAGAGTTTTTTTTCACATATCTCAGCGTGTCCCATGTGTGTGTGTGTGCTGATCAGGATAATCTAGCGTTTATTTGAAAACGATTCATAAATAGGCCGGAAAATGACAACGTGTTTTGTGTATTCCACTAAAGAGCGATTCCTGCCGAATCTTTTTTTTTCTGGAAGTTTAAAAAAACGAGCGTTTTTCAAAATGGTATAAAACGGAAATGTACCGATTTAAAAAATAAATCCGTTTCGACAATATTGACTGCAAACAAGTCATTGATAAGCGACAGGCGTATTAGACACATAGCCATAATTTAAGATATGGTTTATGCTTTCGCAAATGTGCTCGCCCTCCCATTGACTACAGCGCTGGCACTCAAGCGCTAAATCGTGCGCCCCCTGCTGGCACTCAAAGTGTTAAAACACATTTTCAAATCTTATGACCACCTGCTATCAGAAGGCATCGTTGAGTCATGGTGTCCTACTCAATCAACCCTGCACCACCAGCTATAAATAAATAATGTTATTTCATCATTTATTTCCTTTGTTGAACCAGACCAGGCGTTAGCTCCACTATTTTCACCTTGGTTAACAACCAGGAAAGATAACGTATTGTATTGTTGAAATCTAGTAATCCATGCATGAAAATTATCTTATTTTCAGAGAATCTTCGTCACATGTGTTGTGTTTATATGTGATGTATTTACAATGATGACATGTCTCTGGATATATAGATTAATATTGCTGAGTGGAATATATTGGAGCACATAATCCTTTCAAAGTAACTCTGAAGTAACATGTTTATGCATTCAAGATATATCTCTTTTAATGTCTCTCTTACCATACAGTAAATATTATATGGTTATAATATATTTTTCACATTATGTTTACATTGCATATACATTTTTTATTGATTTTATTCTCGTCATTGAGCAGTCCTTGAATATATAGGTACTAATCTTGTAGTTCCACTTAGATGGAAAAACATGCAGGACACAACTGCCATAGAAAAGATTGTATTATGTGATTGAATGGAATAAACTTCTTGATTTAAAACAATACAGCACTTTGGCAGAACATTTTCAATCTTTAGGAATCAAATGTATTGCACTTCACAAAGAGTCACCATCAATATTGTCTGCTCTGAGAGTGGAGACCACTAGTCACTGTGGTATCAAATTGACTTGGAGAATGATGTAAGAATGTAACCAGCAGAATAAGGTTACTGTGGTCAAAACGGCCAACCGTTGGTGACCACCAGTGGGAAGTGGACACTGGCCAAAACAGCTGCCAGGTCATGATAACAAGCCAAGGACGTCGTAAAATGCCCCAAGCAGAGACCACATTCCTGGGTGTGAGAGTTGCATCAGTGAACAGGAGGCCAAGGGGAACTGACGTGCCTCTGTATACAAACAAAACATACTTGTTAATGTTAAAAGGGTATATTTTAATGTCATATTAGGTTGGGAGGAGCAGATAACCATATGTGATTCTCTCTTCAATTATATATTACATATCTGTATCTACGGGTATAGAGTGTGGGAAATGATTTAAAAAGTTAACCAAGCTATTTAAAGAGATGGTATCTCTCTTTCTATCTCTCTCTGAGTATATCTGGGAATTCACTAGTTTCAACTGTTGACAAGATGACAGAGCATGTATTTCATACTATACATATAAGAACATGTAATTCATATTTCATTACTATACATATATAGGTTGTTCAGATGAAGGTAAAGTGTCCAACCACCTGTTAGCAAATATAGATTGTTTAGTGTCAAACTGTAGCTTATTAAAGACACTGGTTAATTCTGGAAAATATAGAGATCAAGAGTCATTAGGGGTGTAACGGTACGTATATTCGTCCCGCAAATGTACGGTACGGCCGTCACAGTGCGGTACGCGCAGCCATACGACGAATACACCCCACAGCGCAAACACCAGTCGCACATGCAGGCACTCGCGAGGTTCCGTGCGAGAACAGGGCGCGGCACACAGAGTCCCCGACTTCAGTTCAGAGCGGGCGAAAGTGCACGGAGAAAGGCACATTTACATTGGAACAGCTGCAGGGTCATTACAATTTTAGTTTTCTTTCGTTTTCTTGTTCGCCCAATAACGTTAACCAAATGAAACCAATGGAAAGACACACGCACGTCGCGGACACACACACACGCGCCAACAAACACATCAACATACTCCCCCGCCGAACTCACAGGCACAATCAAATAAAAGAAAATAAACATACTTTTCCGGACAGATCATCTGAGCTCCACTGTGTTTAAATCCAAATAATCCTCTGCCATTGTTGTAACATGTCATCTGTTCTCTAGTATTCAGTCTCGTCGTGAAGTTAAATTCTCTCTAGAAGTGAAACTGAAACTTAGCAAGGATACGTTGTTAACACTTTGGATGCCACGCCCGAGATTTCCCATCACATTTTTTTTTTTTTTAATTTTTATTATTATTAGCGATCTGAAATCATATTGCATCAAGCGAGCCTACCGTTGGATATCCAGGCACTCAGATGTGAAAAAAGCGCCTCCTATCGTCTCCCAGATGGTAAATCACCCTTTTGGATTGGACTCAATGAAAGTGAATGGGAGAACGGATTTCTGACTCCACGACTCCACATTTTACTTCTCACTGATGTAACCGGTGTCTACCAGAGTTCATTCTGGAACATTGGTGCCACGGCGAATATGTGTTCTACTGTACACACGGTGGATCAATACAATTATCGATATTTTCGAATGGCGATCGGAAATTGGAATAAACCATTTGGATACCATCTGACCTCAGGTAAGGAATCTATGTTATCAGTCTTAGGATAATCAGACTCGTTTTCACAGAGATATAAGCGTTTCCACTATATGTGATATAGCTGTTTTGACTGTAAAAGCCATCAGGAAAAAAGAGCAGCGATTATCAGCGCGCGGCACGAGCGTGCGTGCGCACACATATACTATCGATCATCTAGCGTTTATTTGAAAACGATTCATAAATAGGCAGACAAATGACAACGTTCTGGAATATTCCAGTAAAAGACGATTATCATCATAGGGTTGTTCTATATCATACTAGCTCCCGCTCAGCGTCATCTGCACTAACCTCACTTTGTGCATTTGCACTGAATAAAAATTCACAATGTACCTTTACATACCAACATTCGTCTGGCCACACCCCTATCCGCTACCTTCATAAGCAGGTGTGTGGCCCCACACTCGCCTCCTTCTTCACTTTCACCACAAGGAAGTGCCTGTATATCATCACTTGACGAGGTTATTAAGCTGAAGAAAGTTGAGTTACGTGTTTACATTTTTTCTTGCTTTTTTCTTTCTCTCATACTCTTTCCAAAGAAAAAAGCGAAGTAATAATGTTTACCTCGGAGGGTCGCGCTAGCAACGTTACCCTTCACCAGCGGTTCTTCATTTCCTCCTCTGCCGTACGTCTTGGAGCGGGGTTGACGCCACTGTCGTGGACGCCATCCGCGCCCGGTAGGCGTCCGGTAGGTAGTTTGCCTCTCAAAGGAGCTGGTGCACCAGCGCCGTCTCCTGTGAGATGGCCTGGTTCCTGCTCTGGTTCCTTTGCCGCCGGAGAGTCGTCCGCTGTTGGGGCGGCCGGCTCCTCTGGTGGCGGAGGATTTGAGACGCAAACTTTTTGCGTCTGCTCGCTCCCGTCGTAAGATGGTGGCTTGTAGACGCGAACGGCCTGGTTTTGGGGAGTTGCTGGAGCCGGATGAGGATGCGTCTGCTTCTCCGTGGCCGATGGAAACAGAGGACTACATGGTAGAGGCAGACGGGTTCTTGTTTGACGCCCCGGTGGAGACATGTCCGCCTCCCGTCCAGGTTACACTGGCGGGGGGTGATAGGTCTCCTTGGGGTCCCTCGTACGCTGATGTTGGGTTAGAACCTCCGACTCAGCGGCGGGATGCCCTGCTATCAGCCACATCAGAATGTGGCTCTGTAACCAGTAGTCTGCTGCATGTGAGGGACGCGAGCTCAGTGGGGGAAATTATGCAGGGGGAACTGCATGCTTTGTTCCCCGAGCTCATGGCGGCGGCGGCAGTCGCAAACGGCGTGCCGCTGCCGCAGCCACTGCCTGTTCCTGTCCCTGATGATCTCATAGGTCATCTATGGCAACGTCGTCCTGTGAGAGAGACGGGCGTTGTCTGCCCATTTTGTGGTGTCCCACAAAATGTGGTGTCCCACATCACGGGCCTCACCCCCGCCTACGTGCGAGTCACAAGGGTGGTGGGTTTGGTAGACGGTATGAAGGAGGGGGTGCCTCGGCTTGATAGGCCGATGGCAGCTCTCCTTTGTCCTGAGGTGGTGTGGGAGCCGTTACGGAAGCCGGTTCCCCAAGGGAAATCGGCGAGGCGGTTGGCTTACTGGAGTGACCAGTCATTTATCTCCGCGACTCAATCTCTGGCTGCCACATCTAACATCGCGCAGCTGGCGAGATTCATGTCCAGGATAATGACGGGCGGTGTGGAGCTGACCGAAGTGCAACATGATCAGCTCGCCCAGTCGGCAGGAGCCATCCTGCATCTGATCCAGCTGCAGGCCGTCGCTGCTGGGAAAGTACGCGCCCTGGCCACTCTAGCCCAGCGCCACCTTTGGCTGGAGCAGGCGCGTGTGCCGGAAAGGAAGAGGACTCCACTTCTGACGCCACCCCTCTCCGATGCTGGACTCTTCGGGTCGGCGTTGCAGCTGATGACCTCAACCTGCAGGGAAATGCAGGAGGAGCGTTCCGTGATCTGGTCAGGTGCGCTGTCACCTAAAATGTTTTGATCTGATCAGGTGCGCTGTCACCTAATATGTTTTGATCTGGTCAGGTGCGCTGTCACCTAATGTTAATATGTTTTCATCTGTGTCCACTGACCACTGACACACAGTGGGGGATGTTTTAAAAATATAATTTAATATATAATATAATATAATATAATAGTCACAGTGTTCGACTTACGTAATGATTTGCTCCATTTTGGTGTAAAACGCAGACGAATAATCCTCACAAAGCGAATGTTATTCAATATCCAGGTGAACTTTTCTGCATTCAAACGAGGCATTCAAAACAGCTGTTTTCGCACCAGCCGCCTCCCCCATTCCAACACGTTGTGGTTGCGTCGAATACGCTCATGCTCTGGGGGAGGGACCGTGGGAGGCACTGGATCAAACCATTAAATGTGGGGGGTCACACAATCTTTGGAAACTTAAAAACTTGCTATTAACACTTTCACTGCCACTCACGAGATAACTCGGGTTTCCGATAGTTATGTTGAAAGCCACTCACGATATATATATTTTTTTTAGCGATCTGAAATCATATTGCATCACGCGAGCCTACCCTAGTATACCCGAGCGCCGCCGGCGATCAGATGTGGAAAAAAGCGCCCCCTATCATCTCCCAGATGACATAAGAGATTTTGGAATGGACTCAATGAAAATGGATGGGGAAAAAAATCCTGTACTCCACATTTTCCAGTCCACTGATGCAGCCGGGGTTATCACAGTTCATTCTGGAGCCTCTGAGACCCGCGGAATCATGTACTGCACTGTACACACGTTGGATCCATACACTTATCGATTTTTTCTAATGGTGATCAGGAATTGGAATATACCAGTTGGATACCATCTGATGTCAGGTAAGGAATCTATGTTATCAGTGTTAGGATAATCAGACTAATTTTGATGAAGTTATAAGCTGTTTTGTGAAATGGGCTCTTTCGGTTTCACTGTAAAAGTCCAAGAGGAAATGAACATGGCGATTATCCGTGCGCGGCTCGAATGTGCTTGCGTGCACGTATAATATTGATCATCTAGCGTTTATTTGAAAACGATTCATAAATAGGCAGACAAATATCAACGTTCTGGAATATTCCAGTAAAAGACGATTATCATAGAATGGTCTAGAATGAACAGTTTTTTACCTCAAAACGGGTGCTTTTCAAAATGCTCTCAAACGGAAATGAAGCGATAAAAAACCAATCTGCCTTGACAGCACTGACTGGAAAAGGATTATTTGATAAGCGACAGGCAGATTAGACACATAGCCATAATTTAAAACATAGATTAGGCGATATTAAGCGTAACATTGGCGCCGATAGTGGCATTGAAGCGCTATATCTGGCGCCATCTGGTGGCATTCAAAGTGTTAAGTGTCATTGCGTATTATTAATTTGATTAAAATTACGTAGTTATGGTTAGATTTATATATTGGGGGGGGGATATATCATATTTTTCATATGATCAAAAAGTGGGGGTGCAAAAGCACACGTTTGCACCCCCAAGTTCAATAGTGGTGGAGCGGATGCTCCGCATGCTCCATTGGTCAGGCGTCTATGATCGCACGCACACACAAAGGACCGGACCGAGCCAGGGTATATCAACGGATTTGAGGTAATGTAACCCGACCCGTTGCGTTCTGCTGTGGACCCATGTTGGTTTGTTTGAAAAAGTTTTAGCTGGTTCTACCGCTGAGTGGAAATTGTTATTATGCTGAACACGCTGTGGATGTGTGTGCTCGGCCCGTCGGACCAAGCTTGTATCATGTGTGTGACAACAAACAATTAACGTGCGCTGCACTGCACTGCTCTCTTTGCGTTTTGTTGGTGACAGGTATAGACAAGACGGGTTGTTATGGTCACGTCATTCACAAATGGGTCACGTGGTGTAGTAGTATGAGTAAAAGTCAGCTGTTCACCGGCGGGTTTCAGGTATTGAAATGATGAGGGAGTGAACGGGGAAGTCATACTTTGCTAACCGCACGTTACACAATATCCAATCAAGCTGTGATTTGCTTTTAATGACGTTACTATATCAACTGCTTTTAATCGCAATAAAGTAACCAAACGCAGTATCCTGGAGCAGTGATTTCATGACAATCGGCGCGTCTGGCAGGTAGAATTGTTTCCCCGGTTTAGTCTCTCGGTGACTCCATAAATGTTTGGATAGTCGCCATACATTTGTTAGCAAAAGCGACACTGAACGAAGGATTGGATCCACGAAAGGTCCCGATAAGTCAGACATTATTGGACGGAGCAAAGGAGCAACGCGCGCATGTAAACAATGGGATGATCGCACGCACGCACAAAGGACCGGACCGATCCAGCATACGTCAACGGATTTGCGGTAACGTAACCCGACCCGTTGCGCAGTGTGGAACAGTTGGTTCGTTTGGAACAGTTTTGAGCTGGTTCTACCTAACTAACTGTTATTATGCTGAAACACGCTGTGGATGTGTGTGCGCAGCCCGCCGGGCAAAACTTCTATCATGTGTGTGTGAGTGTGACAACAAACAATTGACGTGCGCTGCACTGCTCTCTTGCCGTGGCTGATATATGTGGCGGGTTTTGCAAATGCGTTGAACGTTGGAATTGGATTCTCATGGCTTGTGATAACTTTCTTGTGCTTTCAAAATGAGTGATTCAAATGTTGGGAAACAGGACAAAGAAAAGAGAAAAATAACTCACTGCAAAAGCTCTTGCAAACAAAGTCGAATCACTCCAGAAGAAATGCAAAGGGAAAGTGGAGGAAATAAAACGTCTGATAACCTCTGTCAGAGAGCTCATGGAAAATGAGCAAAATGTTGCACTGGTTGAAGCACAACTTGACATTTTGATGCAGGTGTCTGACAGTGCTGATGAACTTCATGGCTGTTTGGTGCCTCTTATTCCACTCGATGAACAGGAACGGCAAAATGACTGGTTCTCAAAGGTCAATAAACATAAAGATGGGTTCATTAGCGATGTTAATGCCTGGTTTTCAGTAACCAAAGGAAACACACCCCAGTTAGAGGCTCATAACAGGCCTACTGAAATACAGCAGCATGAGGTTGCAGAGGAGGAAAATGGAGAGCATGGGGGTGTGGGAAATGTGGAAGTGACGGGGCCTCAGTTGCACAGTACTCGTTATGCTCAAGAGGATGTTCAACCAGGGGACAGCATATCCAACCATAGTAGCAAGAATTATGGTTCAAGATCTTCTAGATCAAAGGTTTCCTCTAATGCATCCACACGCCTCAGAGCCGAGGCCGACATGGCCGCCTTAATGGCTCGGCAAGAGTTGCTTGAACAAAAGCATGCTCTTGAGGACCAGGAAGCTCAAATAAAGAAACAAGCAGACATAGCAAGGCATGCTCTACAGGACGAGGAAGCTCACATAAAGAAACAAAAGGAACAACTTCAGTTGAAAGTGGACATAGCTGCATCGGCAGCAAGGCTAAATATTCTGAGAACCTCTGGGTCAGGTGTGTGGAGTGCTGCTTCTCGTAAATCGGATGGAATGGAATCCTACTTTAAAAAGGGCCTCAACATTAATGCAGGGACATTTGTATCACACAAGGATGGAAGAGGACAACCTGCATGTGTTGGAGGCACACGACCAAAGCAAAGGCAATCTGACGGAGCCAAATACCTCCAGAAGCCCTCAGCACTCACACAGACCCAGACTGTGATCTCAAACGCTACAGAGTACCCAGCGCTCACACCGAGACAGAGCACGGTCCCAAAGACTACATGGCCTCCATTGTCTGTGCATAGAGACATACAACCTGTTTCCAGGAACAACAGCAGTGAGCAGAACAACATAATGTCTATTATGCAAAAACAAAACGACCTCACTTCCATGTTGGTGCATCAGCAATGCATTGCTTCACTGCCTAAAAGAGACATCCAACCATTTGAAGGTGACCCTCTGCAGTACCATGGCTTTATACAGTCCTTTGAACAGACTATAGAAAGGAGGACTGACAATGCTGTTGATTGCCTGCACTATTTGGATCAATACACCAGGGGGCAGCCTAAACAACTAGTCAAAAGTTGTCAACATATGACTGATGGCACTGGATATGCTACGGCGAAGGCTTTACTCCAGGAACACTTTGGGAACGAGCATGTCATAGCATCCGCTTACATGGACAAAATCTTTGCATGGCCAGCTATTAAGTCGGAGGATGGGAAAGCCTTACAAACATACAGCCTATTCTTGCGCGGATGCTGCAATGCCATGAAAGACGTACATAATCTATGTGACCTAAACACATCTGCAAACATGCTTGCTGTCATCAAGAAGTTGCCCTACAAGCTGAGGGACAAATGGCGAACAGAAGCATGTAACATCCAGGAAGGACATCGCAAACGTGCTACATTCACAGATATTGTGACTTTTATTGAGCGGGAAGCGAGAATCGCTACAGACCCTGTATTTGGAGACATACAAGACGCTCCAATGACGGGGGCTTTCAAGGAAAGTGGCAGAGCTAGACCTGTGCCTCGTCTTCAGGCTAGAGGGAGTAATTTTGCCACAACGTTCTCCACAATTGAAAGAGATGCTCATTGGGAAAACAGAGTTAAGGATGGATGTGAGGAGACTTGCCTTTTCTGCAAAGAGGGTGGACACACACTGGAGTCATGTACTCTACTGGAGAGGAGAGCTCACAGCGAGAAGATGGAGTTCCTGAAGGAGAATGGAGTTTGCTTTGGATGCTTGTGCACTGGGCACATCAGCAGAGAGTGCAGGGAACGTCTGTTTTGCAGGACATGTGGCTCACGACACCCCAGTTTGCTTCACATCCACTCCAAGGAGAATGGAGATGCAGAGAAAGGCAGGAGCAACTCAGACAGAGCAGTGGACAGAACTCTAGTTGAGATCCATACCGGTGGCCTTACTGGGGCCGGTGACCAAGATTGCAAGCTTGCCATCGTACCAGTTAAGGTTAGATCAAGCACAGGTCAAAGGTCAGTGGAAACCTATGCCTTTCTAGACCCAGGGAGCTCAGCGTCCTTCTGCACAATGGGTCTGATGGATAAACTGGGACTATCTGGGAGTAAAACAAGGATCCTTCTACATACCATGGGTCAAGAAAAGGTGGTTGACAGTTGCACTACATCTGACTTGGAAGTCGCTGGATTGGACGGTGACCGATACTGTAAAATACCAAAAATATTTGCACAACATCAAATGCCTGTCAATCGAGGTAACATCCCACAACAGCAAGATCTGGAAAAATGGCCTCATCTGAAGCATGTCTATCTGCCACAGATAGATGCAGACGTGGAGATGTTGATTGGTCTGAACGTTCCCAGAGCCTTAGAACCACTGGAAGTCATCCGAAGTGTGAATGGAGGGCCATATGCAGTCAATACGATGCTTGGATGGACTGTAAATGGACCAGTTGGAGGAGACAACAGTGTCATGGCAGCGTTCGGAGCTAGTTCTGAAAGCTCGAGCAGCACCAATAAGATGGAGTATAAACGTAAAATTCATCAGGAGGTGATCGACGAGGCCAAGCAGGAGTTAAAGATTCAGAGAGGAGAGAACACATGGCTCCTCCCAGAGCTCGACCAACGTCTTCATCAGATACAGCAGGAGACCATCTTCAAGACCAAGAAGAAGAAAAGGTCAAAAAAGATCAAAAAGGAGAAGAAGAGACAAGAGGAGGAGAAAGCCAAAGCAGAGGCCATCCAACAGGCTGGTCTGCATAAGCTGGAGTTGAACCCATACTGGAAAGATGGAGGGAGTGGTCTTCCCCCAGTGCATAAGACTGGTACTGCAGCGCATAAAGCCTCAGTAGAGAATGATGGAGGTGTTGGTTGGTTGAGGAAGAGTTTGAAGAGGATGAAAGAGCAGGCGGAGAGAGAACAACGCAGCCTCAGTGACGTGGTGTCTCAGAGATATGGATCCATTGAACAGTTTCAGAATCGACTTGCAGAAGCTGAGAGAGCAGCACATGGAGAAAGGAGGAGAGGAGGAGAAAGAGAGGAGAGGATGGCAAGAGGAGGAGGAAGAGCGGACAGAAAGAGGATGGAGGAGGAGAGGAGAGGAGGATGGTATAGAGAGAAGAGGATGAGGAGGGACTCCAGACAGTACTCCACGAAGTGGAATCAATTCTCAACAGTAGACATCTCACATACCTGCCACAATTACAGGAACGACAGAACAAGGATCAAGCGGAACTTCATCCCCGATGACATAGTTAAGCATTACATCACGCGCAGGAGTGGTTTGTGACCAATAAACCATGCCTAGGGGTGGTCGTTAGGCCCGAGGCGCAGCCGAGGGTCGTTAGACCCCCCTAGGCATGGTTTATTGGTCACAAATCACGACTGCACGTGGTGTAAAGCTTTTATACAACTGCCAGATTCATCCAACCTTATTTCTATACAATAAACACACATTAATCGAAGATTTATTGAAAAAACCATCCGCCAGAAAAAGTAGTTCCCACAACTACAAAAAAGACAAGTTGCCTCCATGTGGAAGCAGCTTGAAGTGCATCCAACCAAACTAACACATCCAACTGTGTATTATTGGAATGATTGAGAGAAGTTGCCTCGTGTGGAAGCAGCTTGAAGTGCATCCAACCAACTAACACATCCAACTGTGTATTATTGGAATGATTGATTGAAAATTTTATTACCAGATGCAGAATGGGTACAATACAGTACGGCTCAATACACACAATTGTTAAGGGAATGCAGACCTACTTTCCATAGAACTTCATTCTTAGATGCTTCTATATAAAGTAGGTAAAACAAATTAAAAGGTTTTCTTTGCCCTATAGGAAAAAAAACGTTTTCTTCGCCCTATTTTTTTATTTATTTCTTTTAGCCTAAACTTAACCAGTTGGAAACCAGGGGTACAGTAATAAAATTAGCAATCAACCAATCAATCAATTCAATAGACCATGCTCACTTAAAACAGCGCTGCTTCTCTCTCTGACTCCCCCGCTGTTGCAGACAGGAGTGTGTGTGTGTGTGCGTGTGTGTGCGTGTGTGTGTGTGTGTGTGTGTGTGTGTGTGTGTGTGTGTGTGTGTGTGTGTGTGTGTGTGTGTGTGTGTGTGTGTGTGTGTGTGTGTTTGTGGGTACGCCAGCGTCGGACAGTGTGAGAGTGAACGCTGCAGTCAGTGGGAAGGAAGTAGAAATTTAAATCAATCAATTAATCTATCAATCAATCCGCGATTTTTCTTTTGTTCTAGATTGACTCAAGACCCATCAATTACATCATCCAACATTGTTTAAAGGACTAACACATTCCCCTTGACAGAATCGCTTCATATTTAGTCGTTATGGGCTTATGGCGCTATCAACATTCTGGCGCTATCAACATTCTCCCGGAGTGAGCCGGCGGAGTGATTATGTGATTCGGTTGTGGGCGGGTCCTGAGCCCAGGACCGTGGATTGTTGCCAATAAAGACGTGTAAATGGCCAATCAGAATCGAGAAATTTGCATGCCGTTGTATAATGCTCAATAATGGACGATTCCGCACCACGGAATTCCTGAATCATTGGGAGGATTACAGAGACGATGCCAGACAAGATCGGACCTGTGCGAAAGGTCTGGATTAAGACGCGGACCCGCAGCTTTCCCTATAGACCTGTGACAAAGATTTGCCTTCTTCAGGAGTCGACAGTCATGAAGGCTTTGTTTCTTTTCATGATTTTGGATTATTTTGACTTTTTTGTGACTTTGACGTTTGAATTGACTTGACTTTGGGGGGGGGGGGGTTCGATTTAAGAAGAGTATCAAGACCTTATGAACTATGAACTCCTTGCGCACAACAAATCGAAAAAAGACAAAAAAAATTACGAAATTTGTATTGTGGTGTTTTATATTAATTGAAGTGTTAGTAATTATTACTGTGAAATGAGATTATGTAATAATTAGGGGCCGGCTTGTTGGTGACAGGTATAGACAAGACGGGTTGTTATGGTCACGTCATTCACAAATGGGTCACGTGGTGTAGTAGTATGAGTAAAAGTCAGCTGTTCACCGGCGGGTTTCAGGTATTGAAATGATGAGGGAGTGAACGGGGAAGTCATACTTTGCTAACCGCACGTTACACAATATCCAATCAAGCTGTGATTTGCTTTTAATGACGTTACTATATCAACTGCTTTTAATCGCAATAAAGTAACCAAACGCAGTATCCTGGAGCAGTGATTTCATGACAATCGGCGCGTCTGGCAGGTAGAATTGTTTCCCCGGTTTAGTCTCTCGGTGACTCCATAAATGTTTGGATAGTCGCCATACACGTTTGCTGTGGCTGATATATGTGGCGGGCTTTGCGAATGCATTGGATATTGTAATTGGATTCTCATGGTGATAACTTTCTCGTGCATTCAAAATTAGTAGAATAAAAGTTGGTTCAAATGTTGGAAAACAGGACAAGGAAAAGAGAAAAATAACTCTCACTGCAAAAGCTCTGGCAAATTTAAAGTCGAATCACTCCAAAAGGAACGCAAAGGGAAAGTGGAGGAAATAAAATCTGATAGCCTCTGTGTTGCACTGGTTAAAGCACAACTTGATGTTTTGATGCAAGTGTCTGACAATTCTAATGAACTACATAACTATTTGATGCCTCTTATTCCACACGATGAACAAGAAAAACAAAATGACTGGTTCTCAAAGGTCAATAAACATAAAGATGGATTCATTGAAGATGTTAATGTGGTTTTCAGTAACCAGAGGAAACAAACCTCAGTTAGAGGCTCATAACAGGCCTACTGAAATGCAGCAGCATGAGGCTGCAGAGGAGGAAAATGGAGAACATGGGAGTGTGGGAAATGTGGAAGTGACTGGGCCTCAGTCACACAGTATTCATTATGCTCAGGAGGACATTCAACCAGGGGACAGCATATCAAACCATAGTAGCAATAATTATGGTTCAAGATCTATTAGATCAAAGGTTTCCTCAAATGCATCTACACGTCTCAGAGCAGAGGCCGACATGGCCGCCTTAATGGCTCGACAAAAGTTGCTTGAACAAAAACATGCTCTTGAAAACCAGGAAGCTCACATAAAAAAAACAAGCAGACATAGCAAGGCATGACCAGGAAGCTCAAATAAAAAAATAAAAAGGAACAACTTCAGCTTGAAGCAGACATAGCCGCATCGGCAGCAAGGCTGAATGTTCTGAGAACCTCTGGGTCAGGGGTGTGGAGTGCTGCTTCTCGTAAATTGGATGGAATGGAATCCTACTTTGAAAAGGGCCTCAACATTAATGCAGAGGCATTTATACCACACAAGGATGGAAGAGGACAACCTGCATATTTTGGAGGCACAAGGCCAAAGCAAAGGCAACCTGATGGAGCCAAATACCTCCAGAAGCCCTCAGCACTCACACAGACCCAGACTATGATCTCAAATGCAGTACCCAGCGCTCACACAGCGACAGAGCACAGTCCCAAAGGCTACAGGGCCTCCATTGTCTTTGTATAGAGACATACAATCTGTTTCCAGGAACAACAGCCGTGAACAGAACAACATGATGTCTATTATGCAAAAACAAAACGACATCACTTCCATGTTGGTGCATCAGCAATGCATTGCTTCACTGCCTAAAAGAGACATCCAACCATTTGAAGGTGACCCTCTGCAGTGCCATGGCTTTATACAGTCCTTTGAACAGACCATAGAAAGGAGGACTGACAATGCTGTTGATTGCCTGCACTATTTGGAGCAATACACCAGGGGGCAGCCTAAACAACTAGTCAGAAGTTGTCAACACATGACTGATGGCACTGGATATGCTACGCATTGCTACGGCGAAGGCTTTACTCCAGGAACACTTTGGAAATGAGCATGTCATAGCATCCGCTTACATGGACAATCTTTGCATGGCCAGCTATTAAGTCGGAGGATGGGAAAGCCTTACAAGCATACAGCCTATTCTTGCGCAGATGCTGCAATGCCATGGAAGACGTGCAATGTGACCTGAACACATCTGCAAACATGCTAATAATATAATAATTTAGGACCTGCTCAGAGGTCACCAATCGGCACACATGCGATGCATGCATGCAATTCGTATCTGCGATTAACCCATCCCGTCGTCCTTCCCCCCCAAGGGCAGCCGGGAGCAGACAGGCGTCAACGTGAGCCGCGCCAGGGGACCAATCCAAGTGCTCCTGTCCGTCTTCGTCAAGGACGCCACAGCGTTAGCGATCTATTGTAGTGCATGTTTTTCCATTGGGTTTATCTTATCGGGGGGGGAAACCCTTGCGAGCACGGGGAGAACATGCAAACTCCACACAGAAAGGCCCGGGAGATACCCCACCTGGGTAACTGGCATCATGGAAACCTGGTCCCCAAGCGGGAATCGAACCCTGGACCTTCTTGCTGTGAGGCGACAGTGTTAACCACTACACCACCGTGCCGCAGTTTGCTGTTATCAAGAAGTTGCCCTACAAGCTGAGGGACAAGTGGCGAACAGATAGATGCAGACGTGGAGATGTTGATTGGTCTGAACATTCCCAGAGCCTTAGAACCACTGGAAGTCATCCGAAGTGTGGATGGAGGGCCATATGCTGTCAAGACGATGCTCGGATGGACTGTAAATGGACCACTTGGAGGAGATGGCAGTGACAATCCTGAGACTCAGTCTGCAGTCAGCGTTAACAGAATCTCTGATTCTCTTCACTCTTGACGACCTCTGGAACCAACAATTCAAGACAGACTTCCCTGAAAACAGCCAGGATGAACTGCAAGGGCTGTCAAAAGAAGATTGTACGTTTCTGGAAATGGCTAACGAGACTGTGAAACTGGTTGATGGCCATTATGTCGTTGGATTGCCACTGCAGGACAGAACTATCATCATGCCCAACAATCGTAAAGTGGCAGAGTAGGGCACCCTCAACCTGAAGAGGAGGTTTAGCAGGGACGTGTCATTCCATAAGGACTATACTGCATTTATGGACAACCTGATATCCAGTGGATACGCAGAGAGAGTGCCAGGTACAGGATTGGAGCGAAGTGACGGCAAGGTTTGGTATATCCCTCATCACAGGGTATACCATCCCAAGAAAGGAAATATCTGCGTCGTCTTTGATTGTGCAGCATCATTTCAGGGTGCATCGCTCAATGCACATCTCTTGCAAGGACCTGACCTGACAAGCGGGTTGGTTGGAGTCTTGACCAGGTTTAGGATGGAGCCCATTGTTCTGATGTCTGACATTGAGGCCATGTTCCATCAAGTTCGAGTGCCAGAGGCAGATGCAGACTTGCTTCGATTTCTCTGGTGGCCCAACGGGGACTTCAGTCAACATATGGTTGAATACCGGATGGTTGTCCATCTGTTTGGCGCAACATCATCACCAAGCTGCGCAAATGTTGCTCTCCGGAAATGTGCCGAAGATAACAAACAGCTCTTCAGTGAGCAAGTGTTCGAGACCATCATGCACAATTTCTATGTCGACGACTGTCTTGCTTCCATAGCCTCGGAGGATGAAGCCATATCCCTTTATCAGGACTTGATAACCCTCTGTGCCAAAGGAGGCTTCCATTTAACAAAATGGCTGAGTAACAGTCGCCGTGTGCTGGCAGCAATACCAGAGGAGGAATGAGCAAAAGAGGTTAAAGACCTGGATTTGGACCAAGACATCCTACCAGTTGAGAGGGCATTGGGAGTGCGTTGGTGTGTCCAGTCCGACACCTTTGAGTACAGTATAACCTTTCAGGACAAACCACTGACACATAGAGGAATCCTTTCTACTGTCAGCTCTTTCTATGACCCTCTTGGGATTTTGTCCCCTGTGGTTTTCACAGCCAAGAGGCTTATTCAAGACCTATGCCGGAAGGGGCTAGGATGGGACGATGTCATACCAACATCTGTGGCACAGGAGTGGGTCGACTGATGTGACTAAGCCAATCACAGTCCAGAGCGATGCCAGTCAGAGCGGTCTCGGGTGCTGCCTCATGCAGGAAGGCCAGCCAGTCGCATTTGCCTCGAGGGCTCTGACCCCCACGGAAAAGAACTATGCGCAGATTGAAAAAGAGTGTCTCAGCATTGTTTTCGCCTGCCAGAGGTTCCATCATTACCTATACGGCCGCGACCCAATCACAGCAGAAACAGACCATAAGCCTCTGATTTCCATCTTCAGCAAGCCGCTCCTAAATGCACCCAAGAGACTTCAGAGTATGCTCATGACTCTGCAGAGCTACGACCTGAGGGTCATCTACAAACCAGGCCCGGAAATGTTCATCAGTGACACACTCAGCAGGGCTACAGCAGATTGCGCTGGCAGAGGAACAATATACCAGCGACACGCCATCTGTTCTCTGCAGCAGGAACAAGAGGATGTGCAGTGTGTGAATCAGGCGGACTACTTGAATGTGAGTAGCCAGCGTCTGGAGCAAATCAGGCAGCACACCGACCGAGATGAGTGTCTGCAGGCACTGAAGAACACAGTTCTAGTCGGCTGGCCAGATGTAAAGGAAGAAGCACCTATCATCGCTAGAGAGTACTGGCCTTTCAGGGACGAGATCAGTGTGCAGAATGGAATTATTTTCCGTGGGCAGAAAGTAATCATCCCAAAGTCTCTGCGCCCAGAGATGCTGACACGCATACATTCGAGTCACATAGGAGGAGAAGCATGCTACCGACACGCTCATGAGACTCTGTATTGGCCCAACATGCAGACAGAAATAAAGGACTTTGTGAGCACCTGCTCAACCTGCAATGTGTATGCCCACAACCAGCAGAGGGAGACAATGCTCTCACATGAGTTACCTACCAGGCCGTGGCAAATCTTAAGTATGGACTTGTTCAGCCACAGGCAGAAGGATTACCTTCTCATAGTCGATCACTATTCAGATCTTTGGGAGATTGAGCTCCTCCCCGACATGTCCGCAGAGACAATCATAAAGCGATGTAAAGCACAATTCGCACGAAATGGCCAACCAGAAAGGGTCATTACAGACAATGGCCCTCAGTTTACCGCTCAGTTCAAACGCTTTGCCTCCGAATGGGAGTTCGAGCATGTGACTTCCTCTCCAAGATACCCGAGGGCGAACGGCAAGGCGGAGTCTGCTGTGAAGATTGCGAAGAATCTACTGCGCAAAGCCGCGCATGATGGTGATGACCCATGGAAGGCCATACTGCACTGGAGGAACACTCCCACTGAAAACATGGGAAGCAGCCCGGCACAACGCCTCATGTCCCGCCGACTGAAGACGTCCATCCCAGCTACGAACAGGCTCCTCGAACCAGCGGTTGTGTTGGGGGTCACGGAAAAGTTGCGCCACAGGAAGCAACTTGCAAAATCCTACTATGACAGATCTGCCCGGGATTTGCCGGAGCTGGAAGTCGGGGAGGCTGTCAGGATGAAACCCCTGCCGGGTGATAACACTGGCCAATGGAGAGTCGGGACCTGCCTCCAAAGGGTGGCGCCAAGATCGTATCTGGTTAATGTTGAGGGCTACCTGTACCGTCGTAACAGAGTAGACCTCAGAGTAGCTGAGCCAACGGCGAGGGACACACATGAAACAAATGGGCCTGAGGCAGCACGAGCTCCAGATATTTCTTCTCCAGAGACTGTAGAGGCTCTCCCAGCGGTGACTGAGCCACCAAGCCCGGTCAGACTCTCACCCAAGGCCTTTTCTGGCCCAGTCAGTGCCCCGCTTTCAGATGGGCGCACTTACACAAGGGTTGGACGGCTATCTAAACCACCTCAGAAACTCACTATGTGATAAATGTGATGTAGCTGTTGTTGTACAAAAAAAAGAAGGAAAAAAAGAAAAGATACAAAAACATACTGTAAAACATACTGTTTGTTCAATGCTGTTGTTGTTAACCATCTGTTGGTTAATTTGGAAACTGAGATTTTGCACTACGTTCAAATGTGTTGTTACCATACAGTTTAGCACTTATTCAAATGTGTTAGTTCACTTGGAAAAGGAGGATGTTCCAGACCTAGGTTGATCGATGCCATCGGCAATCCTCTAGTGAGGCCTGTGATGTTTACACCCGTGCTCGGGAAGATGTTACGTCAGATTATTATTACATGACTTAACTACACACCGCGTCCGTGTCATTATTATTTGAATACTGTATACAGCATACAGAAACAGTTGGCACGTTGGCTCAGGCTGGCTGCACTCAGGCGGCGCGATCAGCCTGTTGGACAGGGAATGAAGATCTCCAGCGAACACTTCATTGCCTCGAATTATGTTGTTGGGGGTGGGAGGTTTGTCCAGAAGACCACTAATCAGCTGAAGCCTGATGCGGTTCCCTCGGTCTTCGACAGACAGACCGGCACAGGCAGTTCACTGAGTTCAGCGTCGGGAGCATTTAGCCTGCTGGCTACCTAGCTCCAGGTACCAGCGTTAGCACCAGCCGGGTACCGGCGTTAGCTCCTGGGAGCGATGGCTAGCTAGTTAGCACCAGCCAGGTACCAGCGTTAGCTCCCGGGAGCGATGGCTAGCTAGTTAGCACCAGCCGGGTACCGGCGTTAGCTCCCGGTTGGTGCTAGCTAACGCCGGTACTAGCTAGCCATCGCTCCCGGGAGCTAACGCCGGTACCCGGCTGGTGCTAACTAGCTAGGCATCGCTCCCGGGAGTTAACGCCGGTACCCGGCTGGTGCTAACTAGCTAGCCATCGCTCCCGGGAGCTAACGCTGGTACCTGGCTGGTGCTAACTAGCTAGCCATCGCTCCCGGGAGCTAACGCCGGTACCCGGCTGGTGCTAACTAGCTAGCCATCGCTCCCGGGAGCTAACGCTGGTACCTGGAGCTAGGTAGCCAGCAGGCTAAATGCTCCCGACGCTGAACTCAGTGAACTGCCTGCGTCGGTCTGTCTGTCGAAGACCGAGGGAACCGCATCAGGCTTCAGCTGATTAGTGGTCTTCTGGACAAACCTCCCACCCCCAACAACATAATCCGAGGCAATGAAGTGTTCGCTGGGGATCTTCATTCCCTGTCCAACAGGCTGATCACGCTGCCTGAGTGCAGCCAGCCTGAGCCAACGTGCCAACAACACTGTTTTTTTCACTGGTAGTTAACCAACTTTCCTCTCTCTTTCACACGGTAAAATTTGTTTGAACAGCCAGGAGCAATACAAAAAGAACCACCGCGGTCCCGTTGTTTGGTAGGCAACATTTGACTGACCCGACAGTCCATGTTTACTATGCAGCTAACTAGCAGTGTATACACCAAACCAACACCGTGACGTCAGCAACAAAATGGCGCCGCCCATGGCGAAAACAGAGAAATTATATTTGATTTTTCAGACAAATAAGCAGGATTTCACATTTTATTATAGGACCCTGTCTTACACAAGGTACACAACAAACAAACTAGGATCACATTGTTCACTGCTTCATCTCCCCTTTAACACCTTGAGTCAGGCTCTTTTGTTATGTCAATGACTCTGTCTTGTGGCAAGTTGTTGTGGTAGTTGAAGTACAGTATTTGCAAATTGTATTGTATCATATGTATTGGAAATCGTGTCATATTGTACTTGCTGAAGTATATATAATATTGCAATTAGTTATTGATGGGGGATGGAAACAGATAAGCTTTGCTTCTTCCATCTCCTTTTCAAACAGTGTATAGTTTCTGGCTGTTTTATTTAAAATTTTGGGGGGGGGGGGGGGGGGTCCTCTGACTAAATGTAAATGTATTATAAGGAAAATGGGGGACCCTGATATAAACAAGACAAATCAAGTGAAAGAGTTAACCTTCTGTAGTGTGGTAGTGAAAGAGTTAACCTTCTGTAGTGTGGTAGTGAAAGAGTTAACCTTCTGTAGTGTGGTAGTGAAAGAGTTAACAAAAGGTTATGTATATAACCTAGTTATATGAGTACTGGCTAAGCGTCCCGCTCTTAAGCCTATCGAGATATACCTCATCTCATGTACCTATTGTACTCCACCAACGAAAAAACAAATACGCCCATCACCTGCCGGGTCCCGCCCCTATGGAGGCGTAGCCTATAAGATACTAGGCATGGTCACCAAACACTCTTCCTCGCCAAAAAACCCGTTTCCAGTAAAAGATCCCTCAAAAGGTAACTCAGGGCCGCTTAAGAGCGGGACGCTTAGCCAGTACTCATATAACTAGGTTATATACATAACCTTTCGTTATATTATCGTACTTGGCCATCGCGTCCCGCTCTTAAGCCTATCGAGATATGGGGTAGAGCGGACGCGAGGCCCGACAGATGTACCCCCTGAGGACCCGTAAGCCCACATCAAGGGGTTGGGGAGTCCCGTCACCCCATCCTTCCTAATGAAGGGGGGGCGCAGTCAACTCCACCTGAGTGCGAGCAAGAGGGAACTAGAACCCCTTGAACACACAGCACAGGCGGAACCACGTGTGACCTAACACACTGTGGCCCATACCCACACACTCCTGCTACCCTACCAAAGGACGGGAAGTAGGAAAGGCCACAGACCCCAGAACCGCCTGGGAGACAGAACCCCCGGTCATGTCCATGAGGTAAAACCTTACAAAGGGGCCCGGGGAGGACCATGAAGCTGCAGCACAGATGTCCTCCACCGAGGCCCCACCCAGCAGAGCGGCAGAGGCAGCCACCCCACGAGTGGAGTGCGCCCTGACGCCCCCAGGGGGATCCAGCCCGGCCAACGTGTAGCAGAGGGCAATGCCCTCGCACAACCAATGGGACAGGCACTGTTTCGATAGTGCCTTACCGGCACTCGAACCACCGTGACAGACAAAAAGCTGATCGGTAACCCTGAGGTCCTGAGTACGGCTGAGGTAAATTCCCAAAGCACGGACCGGACATGACAGGTGAAGGCCCGCATCTAACTCACCAGCGTGAGGAGGCGGACGAAACGCCTGAACCACAATATCCCTGGAGCGGAAGGAACTCCGGATATTTTTAGGCACGAAGGCAGGATTAGGCCGCAGAGTGGCACCGCAATCGGAACGAAAGACAGGCACTCTGGTCGTACCGAGAGAGCACAAAGCACACCCACGCGTTCAGCGGAGGTGACGGCCAGCAAGAACGCGGTCTTGAACGACAGCTGTTCCAACGGCGCTTGCTCAAGAGGCTCAAACGGGGCCAAGGACAACCAACCGAGGACCAATTGAAGATCCCAACTCGGAGCCAAAGAGCGTTGCACCGGCTTAACGCGTCGAGCGCCAAGCAAAAAAACGCTTCACAAGAGGGTGGCTGAACAAGACATCCTCCTCAAATCCCTCATGATAGGAGGATATAGCTGCTGCATATACCCTCACCGTCGAAGCCGACAGTCTATCAAGGAGAGACTGGAGGTAACTAAGGACAGCATCCAGGGGGCAGGAGACTGGGTCCCGGCCCCCCGCCTTACACCACACTTGGAACATACGCCATCTGCCCGCGTAAAGCGCGACAGTGGAGGGAGCATGCGCATTCCAGATGGTATCAACCACAGAAGGGTCCATCCTCTCCAGACTACCAGTAGCTGGATCAGGACCGGGAACCACACAGCTGCGCCCCGGTCCGGCGCCATCAGGATCAAGAACCTGCGCTCCTCAGCGTACCCGTCCTAACAACTGACCTAACAGATGTATGGGGAAAGAATCCCAGGCGGCACGGCATCGGTCCCAGACCTGTCTGGCTATGTCCGGACGTAATCCCCACCCGTCAGGATGAGGACCGCCCCGCGACAGTACACCTGTACCCACATTCACCCTGCCGGGGATGTGGGGAGCCCTCAGGCCGCGCAGATGGAGGACGCCCATAGCCAGCCGCCCGCCGCCTGGTGCAGACGGGGGGAGCGTACTCCTCCCTGTCTGTCGATATACGACACTGACGTCGTATTGTCCGTCCTGATCAACACCGTTTGAGGACCAGAAGGACCGCTTTCAATACCAACACATTGAACGTAGCGCAGACCGGGCAGCATGGTTTGCCAGCTGCCCCCTACTGCGTTGGCCCGACGCGTCACCAGCGAGGGAGGCGTCGGTGAAAAACGTGACGTGAGACAGCGCCGTAACCGTCCTAGGACGGAACCTCCCGAGCGTGTCGACAACACGCTCTGAGAGGGATGCCCATAGCCCTCCAACCGTTGACTGGGAAGAGGAGTACTCTACTTCCAGTCTACAGCAAACCCCAGGCTGGTAGGGACCTGCCTGGTACGAGACCCGACGATCCACCTTGACCGCGAAGGACCAGAACGTCGTCAGGGCAGAATACACTTCGTAACCCCTGACGACGCAGAGGCCCCAGTGCGGCCTCCACGCACTTGGTGAAGATGCGGGGAGCCCGAGAAAAAACCGAACGGCAGCCTCTGGTACTCATACGCTAACCCTGCAAAGGAAGCGTAGGTAAGCCCTAGGATGGAAGATCGGAGATGCGAATACGCATCCTACAGGTCTATGGAGGAGAACCAGACCCCCACCTGACAGTGTTCAACAGGTAGGAGACGATCCAAAAAATGCCGAACCTTCCCATGGGACAGGTCCAGCATGGGTCTGACACCCCCCCCTCCCGATTTATCAGGCACCAGAGAACACCGGGAGGAGAACGCCACGAGGATGGCTTGCTTCTTCCACAGAGATTGGATCTCGTTGACCAGAGCTGTCACTGCTGGTGACCCTGACAATAGGGTCTGTACCAAACCCGAAAACGGGTGGGGTTGTGTAAACACAAGTCCCCGCCTCAGCGTTCTCTCCATCCACCTCGACATATGGTACTGCCGTAGTCATATGTGATGACACTCCCAACGCACCCGCCGCCATGTGGCGCAGGTCCGCCAGGAACTGTAGATAGTCAGCCCGGTCCCACCCGCTGTGCGTAGCCAACCCTGGACCTTTGCGAGCAGAGCGTTCCGTGGAGTCGGGTCGGAACCCGACACTACCCACAAGGCAATAGCACCCAAGGGGGGACCCCGACAGAAAGGGCCGGTTTGATACGGGGGAAGCTGACATCAATCCAGGTGACAAAAGCCCCCCCACTGAACACCCCTCCAGAACATGCTGAGGAGTTGTTCTGCAGCCGGACATGCAAGGCGTGAGGACCCCATGGGCCTACACACCGTAGCCCTGCAGTGATATTACTACCACCTAAATCACGCGCACCTCTTCATTTCAGACCACTGCCGATCTCGCGGGAGTGGTAGGTACCAACATGATACCTGGCCTGGCGAAGGCGAGGCCGGGGAAGCCCGCACTGTGTGCCTTAAAAGGTTTCGAGCCCCCCTGCTGACAACACTTATAGTTGACAGACGTAACACCAGGCTCAACCAACACAGCTTATGGTGTGGGAGCCGCTTGACAGCACAACATTCTCACGGACAGACCCAGGCTCAGCCATCAACTGGGTGTCAGCCCCTGTCCCCATGACAAGCGAAAAGTGGGGCCGCCCGCGCTTCAACGAAGGCACGCGGCCCGCAGCCAAAGGAAACGATCAGAGCCCCCTTTTTCCGCTGGTGTTGGGGGAGGGAGTTATCGGAGAGCGGGCTGCTCGCGGCAGGACCGTGACGGCTTGTTGTTCAAGCCGAGCCCATCCAACATGGCCGATCCCTCGCCCACCAAGGCTGTCGGCCTTGTGGACACCTGTCGATTCAACGCCCAGGATACCTCTGGCAGGGGAAAAACATGGCCGCCTGTCGAGGGCCTCGTCATCGCCGCTGATGAGGCCGTGCTCTCTCTTCTTCTGGCTGCGCGGTGTGAGGCGGTGTGGGGCCTAGGACAATACCGCCTGCGCTCCAGCAGAAGACCAAAATCCCCTGCGGAGAGGGGAACCCTGAGCGGTTATAGCTTGCGGCTAGGTCAAAGCTAATAACGTCAACAACCTTGCGCGATGTGTCGACGTCGGCTGGCCCTCAAGGCCCCGCCACCAGACACAATTTTTTTGATAGAAAAAACAGCAATTCGAACACAATTTTAATCGCCGCCAATTCCATACCGTGGCGGTACAGGCTTTAGCAGCCCACCAGCCACTCGCCAGGCCGACCCACCCATGGCGTCGGCCGGGCGGGGCACTGTTTCAATATGTCAAAAGCAAAGGACTGATGTTTAACACGGGGCACCATTGGTGGTTGCAAACAGCAACCTCCACTGTGGTGTGCACCATGAAGGGGTTAAATGAATAAAAGAACTAACACCACAAAATACTGTAGAATGAGCAAGGCCATATACACAACGTTAAGGGGAGGCGGACCAGAGAGAACCAGGGGAATTCATTCAAAATATTCACAACAGCACACCAGCCCTAGCTTAGCCCATTTACCAAAAAAGGTAAACAAAGCCCCCCCGCACTACTCCCCCAATAGACACTGATTGACCGTCAGCATGAATGGTTGAGAGGAGAGAAAGCTGTAGCATAGACAGACCTTCTCATAGCAGAGAGACAGAACAAAACAGTAGCCCACTACACTACTATAGCATAGCGTTCAACGCCACTATGGACAGAAAACAGTCAGCTGAGCCACAACACGGGCCGCCGTTAAGTCCCTTCCTGCAGTAGTATAGCTCTACTGCTACCCGCCGAGCCTCAAGCATCGGCTCCCAGGTTGGAACACCGTTCAACAAACCCCGCCGGGGCACAGGATTAACGCTACCTGGCTAGGCTACCTAGCCACGGCCTACCCTGTTGTCAACCCATTTACCCGTAAAAAAGGTAAAATAGGACTCAGCAAAACCCCCACATTAGCTACCGACTGACTTTCATTGATGAACCGGGCAAGAGGAGGGAAAAGCGGCCACATCCCACGGCGGAGACATTAGAACAGCTAGGCAGTAGTGTTAGCATTTAGCATTAGCATGTAGCTTAGTTGTTTAGCAGCACGCGTCCAGGACCGCTCGGAACCCGTTCACTGCAGTGAATGTTCACCAAACCATCCCGCCCCTGGCGCCGACACACAACATGGTTGTGTAACAAAACAAACCAGCATTACTAACACCAACATCAATGCCTGTTGACACAGGGCCTACCTGTGTACAAGCCGGCTCGATAGCCAACCTTGCACGCTGCTCCTCGACTTGCTGCCACCAGACGAGGAAACATCAGAATAGGCCCGACGTGTCGCTGAAACATGCCCCGAAGATTCCAGGGGTAAGCAAACCTCCGGTAAACTTTCAACATTACGCAACTAGTTACATAAGGCGCACTGCGACCGTTATGATGGAAACGAAAATAGAGGAAGAGTGTTTGGTGACCATGCCTAGTGTCTTATAGGCTACGCCTCCATAGGGGCGGGACCCGGCAGGTGATGGGCGTATTTGTTTTTCCGTTGGTGCAGTACAATAGATACATGAGATGAGGTATATCTCGATAGGCTTAAGAGCGGGACGCGATGGCCAAGTACGATAATATAACCTTCTGTAGTCAGTAGTGAAAGAGTTAACCGTCTGTAGTGTGGTAGTGAAAGAGTTAACCTTCTGTAGTGTGGTAGTGAAAGGGTTAACATTCTGTAGTGTGGTAGTGAAAGAATTAACCTTATGTAGTGTGGTAGTGAAAGCGTTAACCTTCTGTAGTGTGGTAGTGAAAGGGTTAACATTCTGTAGTGTGGTAGTGAAAGAGTTAACCTTATGTAGTGTGGTAGTGAAAGAGTTAACCTTCTGTAGTGTGGTAGTGAAAGAGTTAACCTTCTGTAGTGTGGTAGTGAAAGAGTTAACCTTCTGTAGTGTGATAGTGAAAGAGTTAACCTTCTGTAGTCGGTAGTGAAAGAGTTAACCGTCTGTAGTGTGGTAGTGAAAGAGTTAACCTTCTGTAGTGTGATAGTGAAAGAGTTAACCTTCTGTAGTCGGTAGTGAAAGAGTTAACCGTCTGTAGTGTGGTAGTGAAAGAGTTAACCTTCTGTAGTGTGATAGTGAAAGAGTTAACCTTCTGTAGTCGGTAGTGAAAGAGTTAACCTTCTGTAGTGCGGTAGTGAAAGAGTTAACCTTCTGTAGTGTGATAGTGAAAGAGTTAACCTTCTGTAGTCGGTAGTGAAAGAGTTAACCTTCTGTAGTGTGGTAGTGAAAGAGTTAACTGATCCAATCTTCTCACAAACTCACTAAAACCTCACAAACACCAGCAGAGGAAAGGCTGCATCAAAATAAGTGTTTTGTTTCGTAGTGGCGTTTCAAATATGCCACTCTTCACAAGAGCTACCGTTTCTTGGCATAATTAGGCACTGGTTTGGTGCTGGGAGGATGCACGCATATTTTTCAGTCCATTCAGCACGGAGATACTGTAAAACTGACTGGGACCCGCTGAAAGAGACTGTTTTCATTCCGTGAAAACCCGCCCTACTCTGCTCTGATTCGCAGACTGTGGGTGGGGGGGGGGGGGAAACGCTGAATGTGATTGGATCAGAGTAGCCAGACAGACAGGCAGAGTAGCCAGCCGGACAGTGGAGCAGAGAGAGGAGACAGCAGAGGATTTAACGAGGCGCGTTAATACATTTGTTTATCTGGCTTACTGCTGCAGATTCAAGCCACGCAATAACAAAGCGCAACATTAAAATAAGGACAGCATTAAGTTGCAATAAATCCACTCAAACGAAATTCGTTCGCTCATAAAATTTGTGACATTCTAAATGTGTTTTAAATAATGTTGTTGAATGACAATACACCCAAGTCGCGTTTTATGACGAAGCTCTTTTTAATATAGACACTGCGTTTGTCACAAGTTACGTTGCTGTAACTTATAAAGTTAAGATAAGTGTATTACATTTTCGTTCTCTCTGCTAAGAAAGGAGTGCTTGTGTGCTTGTGTGTGTTTTTAACACCTCGTTAAGTACCTGTGATTAATGCATGAAGCACGCAGAGACAGACCACATCCAGTGTAAAGCGGTTGTAGTCTTTCCACAGTATTGAGACCGGACAATCTAACAATAATTACCTCATTTACAAGTTGTATTTAAGTTTGCAAATAAGGGCAAATAAGGGAAGACATTAATGACATTTCAAAGCAGTAAAAAAAAAACAAGATTTCGATTTTTTCCGGTTTTCTGAAGTGGAAGACTTTTTTCGTTTTTCTGCCACTTGTTTCTCCCCGGATCAAATCGGGTTTGGTCACGTCGAGTCACATATATTCTCCCCGCCCCTGTCTTCCAGTGTCGCGTCATTGTTTGAGATCCCTGTTTACGTGTTGACTGTTCCGTGCTCTCCACGTTTCCTGTACCCTGTAGTATCGGGTTTTCGTATTATATTCTCTGCCAGCTTTTGCTGATGTCTTAGTTCTTGTTTTGTAGTGTAAGCCTTGTGTAAATACAAGTAAAGCCTTTTGTTGAACTACATCCCGTTGTGTCCTGCTCGTCTCTCTCACCCTACACACTGTCCTGCGATTGAATCCTACACCTCTCCTAAACTCCAAACTACCACAGCAAGAGCCTTTACCTCAAGACACTTTTCCGAAAGCCTAACCACACCACACACAGTAGCGGCAGGCCGATAGGGGACGCTGGGGCGCCTCCCCCCTGGTTGAGAGAGAGGGAGAAGAAGAACTTGTGTTTTTTATTTTAGATATTTTGAAGCCCTAAAAATAAACTAAACATGTTTAAAATTAATTATAATTACTATTAAAATGCACAATAATGTTAATATAGTATATAAATCATTGTTTTGTGCATGCTATTCTTTCTCCCCCCTCGTTTGTGATTGACGTCACTCTCATAAATCGACCTACCTCCAAACCTGGGCGCTAGTCCTTGAGGCATGTTGACTCGGCGTCACTGCGCGCAAGCGGCCAATGTAAATGATTCAAGAAAATAAATGTAGCCTGTCAAGGGTCATAAATATGATCTCTGGGGGCGCGGCTTTTTAGCGCTCCAAGCAAGCAGGGTCACTGGTGTGTTGTCACTCCCTCCACACAGAACGGAGAGTTTGCTAGCTTACTAGTAGCTACCATGGATCATGGAGGCAGAAAATTCCAACCTCGAAAATGCAGGTAAATCTCTCAAAACAATACCTTTTGAGAGATGAACACTGGAGTGAAAGAGTTTCGACCTTATCAGCCTGATATCTCAATTCAGAAACAATCAACAGACAGAGGAAGACAATATACTCTGTCGTTTTCTAGCTGGTGGTAAGAAGTGTTGGCTACTTGGCTAACAAGAAGCTATATGCTAGCTGGATGCAGTCATGTAAATGCCGT
Organism: Notolepis coatsorum; assembly: GCF_963971535.1. NCBI lineage: Eukaryota > Metazoa > Chordata > Actinopteri > Aulopiformes > Paralepididae > Notolepis > Notolepis coatsorum. Next base: position 22,436,490 of record NC_140172.1, read on the forward strand.
ATGTTGCTTTCCATTCCTGCTTTTTAAAACGACAGGGACAGATACAACATGCCCATGGACTGTTACTGGGGTTTCTTTTTGAGTGGATTTTTTTTTAAAGTGGATTAAGGCTTGTGGACAGCTGAATATCTTGCCCCCTTCAACTCTTCTGATGGTAAGTCTATGTTTAATTTACGCAAGCCAGCCTTGGCTCTTTTAACAATATGCTAAATATGCTGTACTCATACTGAAGTTATTCTTTGTATATACTGTATACTACTAGGTCTGATCCTTTGCAGTTCCTTCTAATTTGTGTAACGTTAGTGCTTGGGATTCCACATCATGCTGTGTGTGTGTGTGAGAGAGAGAGAAAGAGAGAGATAGAGATAGAGGAGGGGGATACTAATAAATTTTGCCGCAGGGGGGCATAACCCACGGGACAATCTATTGGTAACTTGTTTCAAATGACAAGATATACCTCTGTGATTATTATTGTACGGATCTGAATACGGGCGTGCACGTGGGAGCATGCACAAAGATATTACAGTGATAATATGCTGAGTCTGAGAGAGAGAGAGAGAGAGAGAGAGAGAGAGAGAGAGAGAGAGAGAGAGAGAGAGAGTTTTGAGATCTGGGCGTGCGTGTTTGTGTAGCCGCTATTGGAAACGTGGCTGTATTGACTGTGATCATATATTGATTGATGGCAATGGTGATAGTTGTACTGTACCTACTTAAATATTCGTACCTTGTTGTTTCGCCGAAGCTCTGACGTGCACAGTAGGCTACTCAGTGTGTGGTTTCGCCAATGCGTGCACGTGCGTGTTTGTGTGTGTGACATTGTGATACCTCATACATGTTTGCAAAATGTTTGGTATAGCGCCCCCCCTGGAGAATAATTCACCAGCCGCCACTGACCACACTGTTACCTTAAACTAACCATAACACGGTTACCTTTAACTTTCCATCTTGACCATAACATTTAAACATTAAAACGAACCCATTATGATGCGTTTGCATCAGTGTGGGTGTGTGTGTCTTAGTCTAGTCGTTTTGGACTTTTGCCAATACGAAACGTAAATATATTACTTATGGCTATAATATAACACACATTATGTACCTATTTTCCTGCGGTCGATTATAACTTTATTTACGTTTTCTGAGACAGAGCTCATCAGAATCAGATGCTTTCTAGAGCATCGTATTCCAACTCTATATACAGTAAGATATATACAGCATTATTGTACATCCCATCATACAGAGTTATATGCAGGTGTATAAGTAAGTATATAGAAGGATTATATGCAGGTATAGTCAGACAGATATGGATGTATGCAGTAAATACATGTATATACATATGTAAATGTATAATATATATACATACAGTACTATTGTACATGCCGTCATACAGAGGCTCTCGAGGTTGTGGTACCGGTATGGACAGTATTATGGTCTGTTCTCTACCTGCGTGACTGCGTTGTTTAAATAGTCAAAACAGAAGCAGTCATTTGAACCGACCTAGATCAGCACTTTGACAGGTAGAATGTACTGCATCAAAGTATACAGGCAGGAATCTCAGTCTGCTTTGTCCTCCTCACGTCTCCAGAACAGTTCTGAATGAGTTTGTCCTCATGTCTCCAGAACTGTTCTGAATGAGTTTGTCCTCATGTCTCCAGAACTGTTCTTAATGAGTTTGTCCTCACGTCTCCAGAACTGTTCTGAATGAGTTTGTCCTCATGTCTCCAGAACTGTTCTGAACTAGTTTGTCCTCACGTCCCCAGAACTGTTCTGAATGATAACAAACACCAATGATATCATTACACCTGGTCAAAACAGAGTCCACTCTCTTCGGTTCAAATAACAAACTCAGCAAGATCGACGGCTTCTCAGTTACAGTGGGTGACAATATTGTCACAAGGAAAGATGAAATTACATACCTAGGTTCCATCCTAGAGGCAAATCTTTCCTGTGACAAAATGGCATCCAATGTAATAAAAAAAAGTCAACCAACAAACTCGATTCTTGTACCGGATCTCCTCTCTGGTAAACAAGAATACCCTGAAGACTCTGGCAGGAGCACTCATTCAAGGGTACTATGACTATGCTTGCACCTCATGGTACCAAAGCACCTCAAAGGCGCTAAAAACAAAATTACAAACATCTCGAAACAAACTGGTCAGACTACTGCTTGACCCTAGAACCCACCTCACCCCTGCCCACTTTGACAACCTAGGATGGCTTAGAGTAGACGACAGAGTACAGCAACTTGCAATGGGCCTGGTCTACAAGATACACTACACGACTAAGGTACCCTTGTACATGTCAAAATACTTCCCAAAGGTCAGTGAATACCACAATCACAACACCAGAGGGAGCTCCACAAATCATGTTAAACCCAGATTCGGCTCAAACAAGGGACTAAACACGTTTCGCAATTATGCCACATCAATGTGGAACGCCCTACCCACAGCTGTAAAGGAATGTGAATCACTACCCACTTTCAAAACCACTCTCAAAGAGCACCTAAGAGAGACTGCAATTCGAAACTGGCCCCTGTAAATGTCCTAACGCAACCCCCTCCAATGTACAATAAATGTCCTATTACACCCAATAATACACAAGACCCTCTTCTTGGGACCAAGTAAGGTTTAGTAGATAATCCAATGTACAGTTACCCCCCCCCACCCCGCCCACACAACCCACCCCACCACCTCCAATGTACAGTTTTCTCCCCACCCCACCCCACCCCACCTACCCAAACCCCCCCTCCACCCCTCCTACCAACCTCCTACCTACCAACCTCCTCCAATGTACAGTTTCTTCGTCAAATGTATATACTCTCTTTTTTTAGACTCTTCTTGTATCAAAAACAGTACTGTATTTGTAAATCTGGTATGTCATAAATGTATAGATGTAACAGTACTGTCTATCTGTATGTCATGTATGTCATATATGTTATGATGAATTGAAAATGGGGGACCCTGATGTAAACAAGACGAAAGTCTTTCTCTGGTCTGCATCCCCTTAACAATTGTGTGTATTGAGCTGTACTGTATTGTGCAATCTGTTAATACAATTTTCAATCAATCAATCATCAATGAGTTTGTCCTCAAGTCTCAGAAAACGTAAATAAAGTTATAATCGACCGTAGGAAAAAAGGTACATAATGTGTGTTATATTGACGTCACTCTCGAATGAGGGGTTGTCTCAACACTGAGAACATGTTAAATATGTGCATTGTTGTTACAGAATGAGGGGTTGTCTCAACACAGAGAACATGTTAAATATGTACATTGTTGTTACAGAGTGAGGGGTTGTCTCATCACTGAGAACATGTTAAATATGTGCATTGTTATTACAGAATGAGGGGTTGTTTCAACACAGAGAACATGTTAAATATGTACATTGTTGTTACAGAGTGAGGGGTTGTCTCATCACTGAGAACATGTTAAATATGTGCATTGTTATTACAGAATGAGGGGTTGTTTCAACACAGAGAACATGTTAAATAGTTAATTAAATATGTGCATCGTCTTTAACCTCTTTAGCCTGTGCGGTCCTAAATTAAGCTCTACAGACTTGTTACATTTTTCAAACGTATTCAAGAGTATATTATCATCAATACGTCAGTTTACCAATAGGTTAAAGTGTTAGTGCGATTTTAGTATTTGTTTTTCTTTTGTGATCGCGAAAGTCCGCCATTTTGAAAAAGTGACCGTCGGTAATTGTAGGTTTTTTTTTACGCCATTTTGAAGAGGAGCGCTGGCATTTTTCAAAAATACACTTCCCAGAGGCCTCTAGGTAAAAAAAAATCAAATTGGTTCTGTATGAATTTTTTTTAAAGGGGAACTATGTTATAAATGGCCTTTTCCAGTGCTTTGCATTGTTTTCTAGCAATGTGGGGTTGTACCAACACTGACTAGATGTGAGATTCTCATTCTGTCCCATTCCTCCAGTTCAGATGAGACAAGATCCTCCCCCATAGACGGTGGGCCGAAGGTCTCTAGAGGCTTCCGTTAATGAAATGATTGATCTGGTTAAACAGACTATATGTTATTGTAATATGAACTACATAATAATAATTATAATTTAGGACCTGCTCAGAGGTCATCAATCGGCACATATGCGATGCATGCATGCAATTCGTATCTGCGATTAACCCATCCCGTCGTCCTTCCCCCCCAAGGGCAGCCGGGAGCAGACAGGCGTCAACGTGAGCCGCGCCAGGGGACCAATCCAAGTGCTCCTGTCCGTCTTCGTCAAGGACGCCACAGCGTTAGCGATCTATTCTTGTGCATGTTTTTCCATTGGGTTTATCTTATCAGGGGGGGAAACCCTTGCGAGCACGGGGAGAACATGCAAACTCCACACAGAAAGGCCTGGGAGATACCCCACCTGGGTAACTGGCATCATGGAAACCTGGTCCCCAAGCGGGAATCGAACCCTGGACCTTCTTGCTGTGAGGAGACAGTGTTAACTAACCACTACACCACCGTGCCGCTTCCAGTATAGTAATATACTATAATAACACATTTCCGTTTGTTGGCAACGGTTGTTGGGTCATATCTTTATGAAATTAATGTGTTGATAAGATAAAAACTACCTACGTTTGTGAAAAGGGGCGTTGCTGCGGAACCAATCAAAACGCGTTACAACGTCAGGTGACTTGATTTCTCCCAATGACATTCTTCAAGCCCTGGAACCAGGAAGTAAATATTGCTACTCGTCTGTTCACAACACTGGATAGCTCTGCATTCGGTAAGCTCTCAATTCATTACTATTACTATTGAAATGCATTTTTACTTAACTTTACAGCATTATTCAAACGTGATAGGAAGTTATGAGTCATCAGCAGTTTATATAGTCCGTTTTGACGTCCGATTACACATTGGAAAATGTTGTAGCCACAGCTCACAAAGACTAACGTTACCTACGTTAGCATTTTAACTTTAACATTACGTTAGTGTAAATCAAACAACTCTAACCCAATACTAATAATAGTAACTTGTTTCACATTCTTGCTGTGTGTTACACTATGGTAATAGCGGTCTTTGTTTTAGATGCTGTTGTCACTATGAATTACAAATGGGGGGCCCTGATGTAAACAAGACAAACGTCTTTCTCTGGTCTGGTCTTTCCCCTTAACAATTGTGTGTATTGAGCTGTACTGTACTGTACCCATTCTGCAATCTGTTAATAACGTTTTCAATCAATCAATCAATAAACATTTATAACACAATAACAAGTGTGAAAATAACATGTTATTTATTTTAACAGTAACATGTATTACAAAAACATATTCCCTGTTGTCCCAAATTACTGCTCCTTAATGATGATGATTCTTTAGCTTGGCAGGAAGTACTGCTGAGAAAAGAAAAAATTTGCACTTTGATGGCAAGCTCCACATTCTCTGCCCTTTAATCACTGGAAACAGTTATTAGCTGATGTTGTAACAATGGAGCTTTCTACAGCTAGATTAAATGGTGCAAACTATCAAACAATAGATAGCTGGAACCAACAATGTGCATTGTATGCCTGTACCTGTGCCTTCCAAAAAAGAAATAAAATATATGAAAAAAAGAAGATAGTGTTCTGACAGTCCAAACACAGACACATGTCTGTACAAGTTTCAAGTTTCTTTAATAGTTGTCATACAGAAGTACAGAATACTTTCATACAAAATGCTTCTTACTGTTACGCTCCAGAGACTGTGCTAGACAAGATAGTATCAAATAACATAGTATAGCATGTAATTTAGAAGAAGAAAATGAGGTCACAGTGTTCGGTATAGACATATGTACAATGTTCTGAGTTACCATATAATATACAATACTATGCAGTGTACTAATGTACAGTACTATCTAGTGCAAAGCAGAAATGGGATGAGGTACAATTTACAGTAAGGTGTACGAGTTGTAGTGCAATCCTTCATCAATAAATATAAAGTGTGGGGAGTGGGTGCTACAGTGTGTTTGTTTAAAGTGGGTGTGTGCTATAAAGTGTGTGGAGTGGGTGCTACAGTGTGTTTGTTTAAAGTGAGTGTGTGCGTGTGGATGTGTGTGCTATGTGCGTTTGGTGGTTGTTGTTGTGTAGTGTTCATTCATTGTTCGTTTAGCAGCCTGATGGCCTGGGGATAGAAGCTTCTTCTGAGTCTTTCTGTGCTCGCCTTGAGACTCCGGTATCGCTTGCCTGACCGCAGCAGTTCAAAGAGGCAGTTGTTCGGGTGACTGGAGTCTTTAATGATTCTCTTAGCCTTGCCCTTGCAACGCTTGTTGTAAATGTTCTGGAGGGTGGGGAGCCCCCCTCCAATTGTGCGTTCGGCTGAACGTGTCACTCGGTAGGTTGTTTGATTTGCATGTGCATCGCCCCTTCATGCATTGTGTTTTTTTTTGCAGGAGCAGTATACAAGTTCCAGGATTGCGACTGGGGCTGGAGGAAGTGACATCTAGTCAATCACATGGGAACTGTATTGAGAGGCATGAGCACAGTGAAGCAATAGTCGGGTGTCTGCTTCCTCCTGTATTGAGAACAGTGTTTGTAGTGGTAACACCTCCACCCCTGTGCCATCAGGGACTTCAACTGTGGCGGGTGGATTTACTGATCCCTCGAGAAAGTGCATTAACTTGGCTTTATCAGTTTTCACCATAGAGCCATCCATGTTCGCTATGGCTGCAGGGAAGGGTCCCAGACTGTAGACTAACATTTCCCCGATGTCAATCTTCCTGACTGTTCCCACCACTATAAGCCTGGCGAAGAGGTCTCGGTCTGCTTTCAGGGCCATCTCCTTGCCTCTCACCTTGGTAACACTTGATGTTGTTGTGTCCTTGAAGGTTTTGAGTTTCATCTTTTTTACAGGAGCATGGAAGTCCACCTCATCTGTTAGGAGACGTTGTTTAAAGAAATCGCCAAATGCCTTCTCACTGTACTAGTTACACATTACACACATACAAATGACAATAACACTATGTAACAACCATCAAATGCACTCACAGCACACACGCACACACTCACTTTAAACAAACAACTCACTGCAGTACCCACTTTAGAACACCTAAACACACTTTATATTTATTGGCAAAGAATATGCACTACAACCCATACCTCATTACACCTTACTGTAAATTGTACCTCATCCCATTTCTGCATTGTACTGTATAGTATATTGTATTGTAACTCAGTTACTTTTCTACTCTGCATTGTACATTGTATGTATATATTGAACACTTGTCTACGTACTTGACTTCTATTTTTATCTAGCACAATCTCTGGAGCAAAACAGAAAGAAGCATTTTATATAAAAGTATTCTGTACTTCTGTATGACAACTAATAAAGAAACTTGATCAAAAAATCAACATTCTGTTCTCTATGCCAGGCTAGATCTGACCTTGACTCATGTTACAGGATTAATACACACTTTATACACAAATTGCATATAGCATTCTCTTTGGTAGCATTCATTCTGTGTTTATTGTGTCATACTGGGGAATAATATTAATATTATTATGTCCTATTGGGGACATCATTTTAAATTCTGAGCAATTCTATCGTTTTTTTTATAGACGTCTGACATTGATTGAAAACGGTTAACAGATTGCAGAATGGGTACAATACAGTACAGCTCAATACACACAATTGTTAAGGGGATGCAGACCAGAGAGAGACCAACAAAGTGAGGTATGTAATACATTTCGAATCAAATTGTGGTCGGTTAGATCTAACGTTAATATCACGTTATCCATCTAATGGATAGCAAGCTCACCTGACGTCGGTATGGCTTGCGAAATACAATCTTATAGTAAGAAACAAAACACAAGTTGAACATAGTTTTGAACGTTTTATTACAATAGTATTTAGGTCGGACCGTCGGATAGATAGCGTTAATATCACGTTAACCATCTAAAGCTCATCTGTGACGTCGTTATGGTTAATACAGTGCGAAATACAATCTTATATAGTAACAAAACAATACACAAATTGAACATAGTTTTGAACGTTGTATTACAATAGTATTTACTGTCTCATGTTGTGTATAATCAGCTAGCGTTTCAGTCAGATGCATTCTCCGTTGTTCATGTTGACAATTTTGGGGTCCCGAAATCCCGTTTCTGTATCCTGATTGGTTTATCAGCTAGAGGTGTCCAAAGATATGCATGAGAAAACATTTAATTTAAATGTAAGATTACGAACACCGATGACCAACAGACGGCTGGCCAACAAACGTATTTCGACTCAACATAATAATTAGATATTACACACAAAGAATTGTGTAGTCTGCCAACATGGATCAATCAAGTTCACTTTAGACTGACTCGGCCTCCCCTCTACCACTGAACCAAGCCATTCTGAAATCTGAATTGACTCGCTCTCTAACGTGTTGAGGCGCTGATCTGCCACCGCCCGCCCACAATCAACTGTGATACGTTTATATCCATCCCTCTCCATCCACCTCTATCCATTCTTCCCTACCTCCTTCCTAGCTGGGTTATAAATAAAAAAATATAAACAAATAAACCTGTTCCGTCCTCTGAGCTTTTAAAATGGACAAACTGGTTTAGGCAACTTAGATTACAAGTCAGTTTTGCGAAAGTTATGTGAACACAGAAGAGCAGAGCTAATGATAACGGCTGCAGTGGCTACTTTTGAGTCTTATATTAAGATAATATGTGTGTGATAAAAGTCTGCATACAGGCTGTGAGGGCAGAAATGTGTCCGTACAGGACACCATGGAGCGCTGAGATTCATCACACATTTTAAAGTCCTTACTCACCACTAGGGATGGGTACCGAATTCGGTACTTTTGAGGCACCGAACCGAAACACGTCGGTACTACAGAGTATCGAATCAAGTGAGAAACCGAATTAAAAAAAAAAAAAAAATTCAACAACAAAGCAGTCGGAGCAATGACAAGCCGAAAACGGTCGAAATTGTAGTTATTTGAAGTTTGGATTTTTTTTTACGACTGAGGTAGGTAAATTAAATTTCTTGAGACTAAAGTACCGAAAAAAGGTACCGTTGGGTACCGGTATCGATTCACAGGTACCGGTATCGGTTCAAATGTGAAAGGTACCCATCCCTACTCACCACTGTACTTTGTATTCTCGAGTGGGATTGTCTGTCCTGTCCATCGCAAGACTCAACCATTGGCATATCCTTATTTATAAGGCTATCCTTGGACTGCTGCCAACTTACCTACAGATGTACATTCTCCAAAAAAGTATGGGCAGTTATGGTATTCGTTCCCAGGGCTTATTTTTACTAACTGTCCCTCGGGTCCGTTCTGAACTGGGAAAAAGATATGCAGCTTCCTCCACCTGAAATCAGCAACAAAACCCCTGAACGTGCATGAGCTGATCTCACTGGTTGCTTTTAAAACCCTTCGCCTGCAGATGTTTTGACTATAAATGGTTCTGTGAATTGTCCTTGTTTTTGTTTTAATTGCTACACTGTAAACCCGAATAAGTTTCCAGAACTTAAAAAAATTGAGGCCATACCATGCCTCAATTTTTTTAAGTTGATAAACTCAAATGTTTTCAGTTGGCTAAGACTTACAATTCTCAGTTAAGGCAACTCAAATATGGTCTGTTACTGTGACTTAAGGTTCTCAGTTAAGTCAAATCAAATATGGTCAGTTACTCTGACTTACAGTTCTCAAGTGGAGTCAACTCAAATATGTTCAGTTACTGTGACTTACAGTTCTCAGTTAAGGCAATTCAAATATATTCAGTTACTGTGACTTAAGGTTCTCAAGTGGTGTCAACTCAAATATGTTCAGTTACTGTGACTTACAGTTCTCAGTTAAGGCAATTCAAATATATTCAGTTACTGTGACTTAAGGTTCTCAAGTGGTGTCAACTCAAATATGTTCAGTTACTGTGACTTACAGTTCTCAGTTAAGGCAGTTCAAATATGTTCAGTTACTGTGACTTAAGGTTCTCAAGTGGTGTCAACTCAAATATGTTCAGTTACTGTGACTTACAGTTCTCAGTTAAGGCAATGCAAATATATTCAGTTACTGTGACTTAAGGTTCTCAAGTGGTGTCAACTCAAATATGTTCAGTTACTGTGACTTACAGTTCTCAGTTAAGGCAGTTCAAATATGTTCAGTTACTGTGACTTAAGGTTCTCAAGTGGTGTCAACTCAAATATGTTCAGTTACTGTGACTTACAGTTCTCAGTTAAGGCAGTTCAAATATGTTCAGTTACTGTGACTTAAGGTTCTAAAGTGGTGTCAACTCAAATATGTTCAGTTACTGTGACTTACAGTTCTCAGTTAAGGCAGTTCAAATATGTTCAGTTACTGTGACTTAAGGTTCTCAAGTGGTGTCAACTCAAATATGTTTTAAGTTAATCAACTCAAATATTTGCAGTTACTATAACTTAAGGTTCAGTTTTAAAATCCATGTGAAAAAGTTAACAGAAAAATAACTACACAAGCACATTATATCAACTTCAAACAACTCTTATTTTTTTCTATTCAAAGAGTATAAAAGAGTATACATATATAATCTGTATGTTAGCAATGTACAATAACACTGTAAACACCGTACACTGTTTTTGGACTATATATGTTAACAATACCGACCAGGTATTAGTGCCTTGCAAAGTGCAGATATGAAGTTTTCCCCTTTTTTTGTATGCATTTAGGAGGTTTTGTTCTTCATCGAAACTATTTATCTTACAAAAACATTGTGTTACAACTTCAAACTCTTTATATTTATTTCTATTCAAAGAGTATACATCTATTTATCTTACAAAAACATTGTGTTGCCCTCTCCAACATTATGGCAATGTTAAAATTGAAAATATATATATATATAGAAAATATATATAGAAAATAAATACATGCATGTTATAACATGTACATACAATGTAATGTATATTACACATTTAATCCCTCTGGTCACAATAGTGTAATCATGTTTGTTATAAGGCTCTGAAAATGTTACTGAATGATGTATCAATGTATTTCCAGCAAATATTGAAATAATAAAGGGTCTCAATATGTGCAGTGCACATGACCAGAGCCGTTTACATCCTGGCTGAATTACTCAAATTTGTATAGTGTGGTCATAGAATGAGCAAACATGTTGACGGCAACTATTGTGACCGTTGGGATAACACAGTGTATCTATGTACAGTACAGAATAAAATGTATAGATTATCTGAAAATTGTCAATCCGCTTGGCACATGTAAAATTCACAAACGTTGTGCTGTATATTGGGTCCTGCCAATGTGGAACCAAAATACCAATCCACATTACATGCTATACAGCTGGCAATACTGTTAATAGTGCACATACCTACATATGGAAATGCAGCTGCATGTATTTGCTCCATGATGTATCATGGAACAAGATGGTGTTTTCATTGAAAGAGTTAGTCAGAATGTCAGAGGCACCATCCGTCATTTAGAGCAGGCTATGTTTGCAGAATGATAACTATAACACTACAGTACTCTGTACTAAGAACACTATACAGTACACTAACTATACTGCCTGCAGTAACTTCCAAACAGTGAAACTGAGAAAAATGGCTTTAACGTTTTTTGACTTGCCATCCAAAATGTGTTATAGGTAGATAGATGATAGTACCCAGATTTAACATGTATTAATGAAGTAATCTTTAGGCATACAAAAATATGACGTAGTTATTTTAATTAACCCCAAAAAAGCAGATACTGCACTCTGCTGCACGATTTCCTTAAATAATTATACAGGTAATGTACAGGCAAAGTGCAGTAACTTCAAATGCAATGTTGTTTTCCCTCCAGCTTTCATAACTTCACCTAGCCATTTTATTTGGATCATCATCATTCCAATATATTCAGGTATTAAATTTCATTTTTAAAATGGCTAGGTTAAGTTATGAAAGCTGCAGGGAAAACAACATTGTATTTGAAGTTACTGCACTTTGCCTGTACATTACCTGTATAATTATTTAAGGAAATCGTGCAGCAGAGTGCAATATCTGCTTTTTTGGGGTTAATTAAAATAATTATGTCATATTTTTGTATTGTTGGGGAAAATGTGGATACGGGGGTGGAGGTAGGAAAGGGGTTAGTCTTGACTAGTTTAATATAGGTCAACTAGCAGGGCTCAAAGACACTAGGGCGACAGTCTGGCTGATGTTCTTAAAACAGCCTCAAGATAGGCAGATGGACATTTTAGTACATCATATCGTGTGCTCTAATCTTGTGTCTTTTCTCTCTTACACACATACACAGCACACACACACAGACACAGCACACACACACAGACACACAGACACACACAGTCACACAGACACACAGACACACACATACACAGCACACACACACAGACACAGCACACACACACAGACACACAGACACACACAGTCACACAGACACACACACACACACACACAGCACAGACATACACACCGACACACACACACACACACACATTCCCTGTGACACAATACACACACGTCTGTACACAGACGCACACACACACAGACACACACACACATACACACACACACACACACACACATCTCACTCTCTCTTCAATGTTCTTAATGTTTTACATCATATCGTGTGTGTACATCATATCTTGTTTATCTCTCTTCGATGTTCTTAATGTTTTTATCTAAATCTATGTTCTTCTTAAAGTCTTTATCTCTCTTCATGTTCTTAATGTTTCTATCTCTCTCCGATGTTAAATCTACGTATCATCTTAATGTACGTCATGTCAGATCTGACATGATATGATACGTCATCATATCTGTCATGGGGGGGCAGGACTGAGAGGGGATTTAGGGGACAAGCAGAGGGATTGGGAGGGAGAGTGTTTTTTGTTCAAGCTGTGGTGATCCTCTGCTCGATCCATAGCTTTTGCTGTTAAGAACTTCTTTTCCTAAATAAATTACCTACTTGTTACAATTGGAAATATCGTCTCCTGCTGTGTTAAACAACCATCAGCCACAACAGTATGCCTAAAGATTACTTCATTAATACATGTTAAATCTGGGTACTATCATCTATTTACCTATAACACATTTTGGATGGCAAGTCAAAACACTTTAAAGCCATTTTTCACTGTTTGGAAGTTACTGCGGTCTGCCTGGGTTTGAGTGTGATTTTGTAGTTACTGCAGTTTTTAAAACCCCATATCTCCAAAACTGAGCGACATTAACATCTGAAACTTGGTCACAAGATAAAACATTTATTGACAAGGTCAATTTCACTCATAACTAAATTTTTTACTTTTTTCAAGTTACTGCGGTTAGCCCTTGACAGGGCAGTATACTACTGCCTACAAGGTCTCAAGGATACAGTCCCACTCTCAGCATACAAGATCGATGGTCTGCTGCTGCTGACTCCCAAGCGATTCATTCAAGTGAAACGGAACTGAGTCCAGCTAATGGTGAATAGTTATTTTATTAATCAATTATTGTGTCTTTATTCACTCTAGTTGTGTAATTGACCAGTTCATATTCTGTATAAGTTCATATTCTGTATATGTTAATAATAACGCTTCTGTGTTGCGTTTATGGCTCCTGGTATATCGCCTTGTACTCTGTACTGAGAACACTAACTCTACCACTGCCTACAAGCAATGGAAGCAGTCAGAGCAGAGTGGCATTTATGCCCATTGCCTCCTATTGTTCCTCGAGAAACAAACGTTTGGGACTTGGATGTTGCCTTTGAGATTCTGATAAACTCTTTCAACTCTAAAACTTACTTGGATGAAATTACAATAATGCCAGCTATAGACGGTTAAGAAAATTCGAACTGTAAAACTCTCAAATGTAAACATATTACATAAAAAATAAAGAACAAGGTACATTGAGTAGTTTGGACCTATTGGCTGAACATCTGCAAAGTAGTACAGCAACTTTTGAAGGTATTATTTTGACATGACAAGACATTTCAGATGAGTTTCTATAGACACACTTTTGAGGTGTTGGTAAGTGCTTTGGGGTAGTGCATAGATTAGTCCAAACATTACAGGAAGGAATCACCAAATCTGGGGAAGCTGATCATGATATGACTTTCAATGACAATAGAGATTGTCACAGGCTGGTAGTGAACTGGACTTGTGTCATGATCACTGATTACAGTAAGGAATAGAAACTCATCTGAAAGAAGGATGTGGGGTGAGGTATTAATTTCCTTGTCATGTCAAAATAATACCTTCAAAAGTTTAATGCAAGAGCGGTCAGGTGACGTAGCGGAGATTGCGTTCGTCACCAACGCTGGAGACACTGGATTCGCGTGTTCGAATCCAACTCCCTGCGTTGTCACCAGCTTGGCTGGCCGTTCACACTAATACAATTCGGCAGTATTAGGGGGTGGGGAAGCTGGCGGGTGGGAATCTGGCGTTGTGGACAGCGATGCCTACAGGTCAGGTCTCGGCGCTTGCTAAGCGGGGCAGGACTTGGTGGAGATAGCGTGCCCTCCCACGCGTTACACTTCACCAATGAGAGCCCTCGCTGCCAAGTGAAAAGACGTCACTGGCTGTCGGCGCACGTCTCGGGGGAAGCGTGCGATCGACTCGGGACACCCTTATACCGACTCGTAGGAGAACATGCATACAGCACCAGGTAGGGGGGGGGGGAATTGGCACAACGACTAATTGGGACGGGGAGAAAATCCATTGAAAAATCTGAAGAAAAAAAAATTATTGCATCATCAAGTCATTCTTGAGAGTCTGCAACCTGGGCAACAGTTTACCAGCTTCTAGACCTAGTAAAATCTTCTGAATGAATTCAAAAGTGTTGGTAAGTCCCTTGGGGTAGCTGAGGTGTAGTGCATAGATTAGTCCAAACATTACCAGGAAGGAATCACCAATCAGAGACTGTCACAGGCTGGTAGTGAACTGGACTTGTGTCATGGTCACTGATGACAGTAAGGAGGGCCACTGCAACACCCTGAAGCTCTGGCTCATCAGGCGTGTCCTGAAGGAATGAAAGAGACATAATAATCACAAATAAATCCATGGTTTCTACAAAGTGCAGCACAAAGCTAAGTATATGGAGTTTGCTCTGACAAATAGTTTGTCCGAGGGAAGCAACAGTTGCGACTGGAGGATTGAGAAAAGAGGGTGGGGCTTAAGACAGGTAATTTACCTTGACTTCCTCTTCGTACTGAAATCGTCTCTTGCTGACGATGACGTCCTCTATCCCTCTCCTGTCTCCGAACCTCTTCTCGAACACGGTGTAGTTCTTGAATAGCTCCTGCGCCTGCTGCTTGGGGATCCTGTCCAGAGCGTATTTGTAGATGACTCGGACACGCTCAAACTAAAAAAAAGAGAAATATTTTGTAGACGGAACATTCAGTCGACAGATTCTGGTTACCCCGATCGGGAAAGAAACAATGCTCACAATGTTCAATGTGTTGCAAACCTCTTTCTGCTTTTCCTCGAACCTGGCGAAGGACACAAAGAGGCTCTCGTCCACATATTCCTCACCGAAGAACTCCACCGCCCTTTCAAAGACCTTTCTGCCGTGTGCAACGTAACCGTGTTTCTCTTCGAAACGAGCGTACTTGATCCAGTTCTTCACATCGGGATGGACAAGCACGAGTGCAACGGAGTTAAGGAGTTTAGAAACACCAAATGCAGATTGTACACATTACATTAGACATACTGCCATGAAATGTATGACCTCTTTCAAAATCAACATGCAATTAATTCTGAATATTCCGGATAAGAATTTCTTTGGCTGTATAAAGACGTACAATTCCTTACAGGCGCTACATCCTATCTTTATTTAACAGGGGTCTAACAATTTCCAGATTCTAAACTAATTTAGATTTTGAGGTCACTATTCAATTTGATTTTCAAGTCTTTTTCAGTGATTCTTCTCTGCTTTCTGTCTGTCCCTTTCTCTTCCACTGTTACCACAATTCTGGCTCTGGCTCCGTTCTGGAGTCTGAGAACCTTGGTGCTTTCTGGCCAACCAGCCCACGTTCACCAGTTTAAGCAGAACCAAAGTCATTAACGGAGGGCGTTGCCCAATGCACAAGGCGTATCGGTAGTCCTACAGTTTTTTGAGTTTATGAATTATTTGGTCTGACATTCTAGTGAACCCAGTCTTGGCCATCTCATAAAGGTGGGACTGCTACCAGTGCACCTTGAAGGGTTGAAAGGTGAAACTGACCACATGTTCAACATAGTAAATGTTACAGCCCCAAGCAATCTGAAGTATCAGATCAATATGGTCCATACGCAGCATGGACACGATACCAGGGCCAGTGTTCACTCTAAGGTGCCGTGGGTCAAGTAAAAGATGGCTCAGACTCTGAGCAAATTTTTCTACACCGGTATCTCAATGTGGAACAGCCTTCCTCTTAGGATAAAACTGTCAGGTTCTAGAGGAATATTTAAAGGTCAGGTTCGCTCATATCTCTGGGATAAAGTGGCCGGATAGCTGTCAGGTCATACTTGTATTGTTGTTTTAATGATGGTATAATGAAATGTGCTATTTTATGGTATTTGGTCAGGATGATATTGACTTGTTTTTAGATATGTAGAATATGGATTTGTTGTATTGGACTTTTGCTTTATGTGTTGTTTTATATGTTATTTGTATATGTCCTTTGGTCAGAACATCAGGGACCATGCTGGAAATAAGTGTTGTCACTTTTGCATGTCATCCCTTGGATTTGTTGCGTCTTTGGATCCATAAATAAAATCAATCAATCAATCAATCTCTTCAGCATACAGCTTGCTCTTTCTAGTACTACTGTGTAGCTTTTCCTAGAACTCTGTTGATGCGCAAAAAAATATATATATATTTTGTTTCCTCGGCAGACCACTGCAAATAAATGTTTCCCCCATTAACGTTTCCTCGGCAGACCACTGCAAATAAATGTTTCCCCCATTAACTTGGACATTGTCGTCAGTCGCTGCCAAACGTTTTTTTGGTTCCAGCTGAGAACCAACTTTTCAGGTTTTGAACAAAGTTATTTTCGTCCTGAACGTGCCGGCCGGTTCAAAATTAGGTTCGAGAACCAGAACCGGCATAGAGCCCTGCCAGTGTTAACGGCCTATGTGTGAGTGTGTGAGAGAAGGTCTCGATAAAGTTTTACATTTCAACACACTGCATTGACTATACATTTTCCCGAATGTTCGATTCTGTGTAAACACCAACAAAAGGATATATCGCTCATAAATAGTGCGGCCCTTGTCAACTTCCTTGTAGCGCAGCTCAAAGTTGATGTAAGAATGCCAGGCCTGCTCCTCTGGTTCCCATTCCATCCATCGCTCAAACACCTGCCTGCAGCCAGCAACGTTCCCCAGCATCTCCTCCATATAACTGTACTTGTACCTATGGGAGGAAAACATTTGTAACTCAAAGCAGTGATGCAAGCAGATTGCAGTGGTAAAGGTGTTGTGACAGTCATGTAACCATGGTCATTTCAGATCAAAAGTCTGACATTAGGGGCCAAGTGAAAATCAAACCAATCCACTTTCCCAGTACCTTTGCCAAAGGTTCACATCTTCCTAGATTAACTCTTCAAGGAGGACATCACCCCATTAGCATTGCTACTAATAAGAATGTAATCCATACCAGAACTGGTTGACGCGTGGCAGAATGGTGATGGCTCTGTCCCAGATGTTGCGGGCATGGTTCACCTGGCAATTTTTCATCTCCATCTCGGCATACTTCAACCACAGAGCAATGTTGCGGTGATCTACATCCAGTGCACGCTCGTAAATTGAGCGAGCCCTTGAACATGAGAAGGCAATGTTAGAAGATTCAGTACAATAAACATCTTGTTTTTCAATCTTACTTTTTAACAGAAGGTACAAAATGTTAGAACTGTTGTTGTGAAAATGACGACTAAAGCCCTTTGATGTATATCCCCCTGGCCTGGACATCAACAAAATCAAGCCATTTCAGATATCCAATCTACTTCCTTTGAAATATTGCAATATATATACGGGTTACCCTGATTGGAACATTAGTCAGTCTATCAGTCATATCAGAAATATATCAGCTGGCTAGCCCACAAACAAGTAATGAAACTAGTTTGCTAGAAAAACATCCACAGCAACTGTGACAATGTATGCATCATCTGCTAGCATAGTTAGCCGATGTTAATCTCCCATAGCAATCAATCGCAATGGGCTCATGAATTTGTTTACATTTGAAAGCTTCATGTATTATGAAACTAACTTGACATCTCCTTTGAATGAACAGAAGGTCACACCGCCTCAACATACTCAGAGTTAGCTGTGCTCAGAGAGGGTGCACTAAAACAGTTATAACAAATCAAATCATACATCTGAAGCTGAAAAGATAATATTCATGACATTTCCACAATAAGCCATTTATGACTGAATTAAAATATCTGGATATTTAACACCCAAGTTCTCTCACAGGTCCAAGAGTAGCAATTGTTACAAAATCAAAAGCATGCGTCAGGTAAACAAGCCTTACCTCTGGACTTCCTTCAAGCTTTCTTCCCATTGTGCGTACTTTATCCAATTGCTGATGACAGTGCGGTTTTTTCTTATGTTATCCTCAAATCCCTGCAAAGGGATTAAACAGTTTGATGTCACAGAATACAAAATCTCCAAATTTAGGCTTAGAATTCTATATTTCACATAGGCCTACAACATCAGTTGGTATGTGATTTGGTTTCATCTAATGTTGTCATATGAAGGCCATAATCAGTGAAGTTGGGCTGTCCAACTCCTCGACTGAAGAAATTCTTAGTTGGCGAATAGTAAAGGACTTCATCAACTAATTGATTAGTAGTTTTTTCTCACCAAAATGTGGCTTCCTAATAATGCAACAGCACTTATTTGTTATTTTGATTTCATACTTAACAGAAATTTGCTTATTTCAGGAAATAACTACTTATCTTCCACGACACCAGAGGGAGTTCCACAAATCATGCTCAAACCCAGATTCGGCTCAAACAAGGGACTAAACACAGTGTACAGTTTCTTCCCCTTCGAATGTATATATATTTTTTTATGATCTCTCTCTTTTTTTATTTTCCGTACTTTTTCTCCAATCCCAATGTTAGTCGTTATGCCAATTCCCGTCCTGGTCGTTGCGCTCTTGCCCCCTACTGTCGGTCTGGGGAGGGTGAAAACGACCACATGTCTTCCTCCGATACATAGGAATCAACCAACCGCTTCTTTTCACCCGACAGCGAGGACTCTCACTGGGGGAGTGTAACGCGTGGGAGGATCACACTATCTCCCCCAGTTCCCTTCCTCGCTGAGCAGGCGCCCCGACCGACCTGTAAGAGTCGCTGTTTACAACGACCAGGATACACACCCCACCGGCTTCCCACCACTAACGCTGCCAATTGTGTTAGTATGGCCGACTGACCAAGCCGGAGGTACCGCTGACAGCTGGATTCGATCCCAGTGTCTCTGCGGTGGTAGGAAGGCGCTTAGTCCGCTGCGCTACCCAGCCGCATGATCTCTTTCTCGTAAACAGTACTGTATATTTGTATGTCTTGTATGTCATAAATGTCTTGATGAAACAGTACTGTATATCTGTATGTCATGGGGGACCCTGATGTAAACAAGACGAAAGCCTTTTTTTGGTCTGCAGCCGTACTGTATTGTACCCATTCTGCAATCTGTTAATAAAGTTTTCAATCAATCAAGCAATCAATTATCTAAAAGTCTTGGTCAACTAAGAACAACCCGACCAATGTATTGACTCTATGGCGGAGCAGCGCTAGACAGAATACAGTAAGACAAAGACAACTTCACTACAGCTTGTGAAAAATTGTGCACTTATCAGCTCGTCCAAAAGGTCTGCTGCAGCAATACTGTGATAATTGTACCTCACAATTGTACGTCACTACTACTCACCTTTCTCTTCTTCAATTTGTAATCATTCAGCTCCTCTTCATCAGTGATCTTCTGCTTCGGTGGAGGTGGCAGAAGTTCGAGCTCTCTCTCCTTAGCTTCTCGGAGTAGTTGCTCAGCAGTGATTTGCACCTCTGCTGGAGCTTTGTTTTTCACCTACAAGAAAGCAAAGAAAATGTAAATATTCTCAACATGCTGCTCGGAGTGGACTGTCATGTACGGAGGTTTACACAACAGACATCTGCCTGACATGGCTAGCAAGCACGCTAAGTTACTATTTGGGGATTGGAACACGGATATGCAACAAAAAGATGCACCCGTCTTCAAATCCTTCAATAGGTTTTGTGATCTGCACGGCCTCAGCCAACTAATCACCCAACCCACAAGGATATGTGAATCAACTCAGACTACCATTGACCTCATACTGACCTCTGACAAGTCCAAGATCTCCAATAAAGGGGTTATAGCATGTGGGTTAAGTGATCATTATATGATATTCTGTACCCGCAAAAAGCTAAAACTAAAGGCTGGCTGTCACAAAACAGTCACATCTAGAGACCTCAAAACCTACTCTAGCGAGGCCTTTAACCTTGAACTGGAGAGTCTGGACTGGTCAGATGAACTCAATGGTACACTGGTTGAAGAAACTTGGCTTGGCTTCAAAACAAAATTTTCATCAATACTAAACAACATGGCCCCCCTAAGAACCACCAGGGTAAAAAATCGCACTGAGCCATGGATGCACACTGAAATACTGACCGCTATGAAAGCCAGAGACAAAAAATGCTCTGAGTTTCGTAAAAGTCAGTCAAAGCTTACCAAAAGCACGAGCAGTGAACTCCAAGACCACGTGACCGAACTCAAACTAGAAAGAAACAGACTAAGAAATGACGTAAACTCCATGATCAAAACTGCTAAAAAAAATTTCATCAATGACAAAACCGAGGAAAACAAAAATAAACCACGGGAACTTTGGAAATTACTCAACAATCAACTAGGCTGCAGTAAAAAACTCAAAACCAGGTTCTCAAACATAAACATAAAGACGGACAACACGCTCATCACAGACAAGCTGGATGTAGCCAATTACTTAAACACTTTCTTCACAAACATAGCCACAACACTGGTAAACAAACTACCCTCCCACTCAGGGCAGTATGGGGTAGAACACATAGTAGCATACTACAAGAACCTAGGCGTCCACAAAGACGACTTCAAACTGGAAATGGTAACTACAGATGAGGTACTCAAAAAACTGAGCGCCCTCCAACCAAACAAGGCCACTGGCCATGACAACATCCCCTCCAAATTCCTCAGAGACTCAGCAGCAGCCATCACCCCAGTCATCACACCAGGGTTTCCGTTAGAAAAAATTGTTGCCGGTCTCCGTGACCTGCAAGATTTCAATCTACCGGACAAATGAGATTAATTCCGGTCATAGTTTATTGAGCTTTAAAACAATTGAATAAAGAATGTCATCCTCAAGGCATGTAGATTTATAATATTATTACTTAAAACTATAGGCTACTTTTGCGTAATACAGTCATTAATATATTCCAAATAAAATAAGTCCCTCGATACTCCGTGCTGCTGCTGACTTGAAATAAAATAGACCGCGTATGTGGGCAGTCGGTCCGACACTAAACAGCAGTCTGTTATAATCACATTTTTATGAGCTAACAAATTCCGTTATATTGGACATTTGTATTAATTATATCAAGCGAAGAACTGAGAAATTTTGCAGAGAGACGGCAACATTATCGTGGGTTTGCGTGATGTATATATCCACCTCCCAACGACTTGGTGCTGGTCATAATGTCCGGTGAAAACAACTCCCTCCAAGCACAACTTGACCACCCGAACCGTACCAAAACAGGCCAAAATTAAATAGCCCATGCGACGAACGATTCATTACATTCGTTTCATCGTTGCTCCACCAAGCAGCCGGTCCAACAATGAAAGCTGTTATCAGCGCGAGCCGGCCGCAGTTAGTTTGCAAGAAGCATCCAGCTGCAGACCCGCAGAGCAGCTTTCCAGGTCTGGGGACCGCACTGTGCCAGCAAAGCTGGTGGGTTCTGTGGGTCTGCAGCTGCATGCCTTCCGCAAATCCAGCAGCAAGCTCTCGCTGAGCGAAGCAACGACAACAAACGCAATGATTGTTTCGTTCATCGCATAGGCCACCCAACTCCAGCCCATCCAAATACAATTCAAATAATCAAACTGTGCCCAGAGGGAACTATTTTCACCGGACACTATGACCGGAGAGATTAAATATGTCGGACTTCAACAGATTTTGCCGGCCAAATACCGGTAATTACCGGCTAACGGAAACGCTGCATCACACACATAATAAACCTCTCCATAAAACAGGGACACGTCCCCAAGGACTTCAAAATTGCGAGAGTAACACCCCTGCACAAAAAGGGCAGCAAATTAGACCCGGGTAACTACCGCCCTGTTTCTATCCTTACATCCATCTCGAAAGTCATGGAAAAAATAGTATACGAACAGATCGAAAAGTACCTCGCGGAAAAAAATCTAATCTACGAATTCCAATCTGGCTTCAGAACATCCCACTCCACTGACACATGCCTTCTCTACTTGAACGACCACATCAAACAAGAGGTGGACGCGGGCAAATACTGCGGCATGGTCATGCTGGACCTACAAAAGGCCTTCGACACTGTCAATCACACCATTCTGATTGACAAGCTAAAAGCAATTGGTTTTGATAGTTTATCAGTGAGCTGGATACAATCCTACCTGGAGGGGAGGGAACAGATGGTGGAAGTAAACGGTACCCTATCCCCCCCCCTCACAGTGAGCTGTGGTGTTCCACAAGGAAGCATACTAGGACCGCTACTATTCCTAATTTATGCAAATTACATGTCGTCAGCTTGTGACTGCAACTTGTTCCTGTTTGCGGACGACTCAGCCCTGCTGGTCTCTGACAAGAACAAGTTACAGGTTGAAAAAGCCCTCAGCTCGGAACTAGGCAAAATCTGCATATGGCTCGCCGACAACAAACTATCATTACACATAGAGCTGCCGCGATTACCGCATTACCGCGGTATCGCTGTTACATCACGGCCACCGCAGAGTAGGCTGAATACCGCGTCACCGCTGTTTTTTATAATAATAATAATAATAAATTACCCGCCTCTCGTTGGGCTTGCGGCTCTGCAGATATACCCTACTCATCTATCGAGGTTCCAAGCGACCCTATTGGGTACCAGAAAAGTCACGTGAAACATTGCAGACCACTGATTGGTCAGAAGAGAGACGCGTCACACGTTGTAGCGTCACCACCAATCGGCAAGCGCGTATTAGGTTTTTACTTCCTGAATGTCAGATCATCACAACACGGCTAATAACGTTAGCTTTAACTCTCCGCCGGAGTGGACTACGATCGCTCCTAAGGAGTACTAAACGAGACATAATGATTTTACTGTCTGCAACGAATGTTATAATAAAAGCCCTTCGTTCTATACACTTGTCTGATTGAAAACTTTATTAACAGACCGCAGAATGGGACAACTCAGCACGCTCTGAGCAAAGAAAGGAACTGAGATATGAATAGAGTATTGCTTGCCTTGCTATTGTCCGGTAAATACGCTGATGTTATTGAACGTATAACTATATAATGTTAATGCCACAAAACGAATGCCTTTATTATAAAGTAGTAACTTTATAGTAATAATAATAAGAAAGGGTCGGGGGGGTTAGGGGTAACCACCCCTGCCCGCGTCACCGAGTGAACGGCGCACGACCAGAGGGTAAACTTCGAATCCGTGTTTCACTTTCAATAACTAATGCGTGCTTGCCGAATCCCAAACAATATTCATGCTGCAAAGTCATCCTCTAAAAATAGACATTTAGACTAGAGGCAGGCTATATGCTATAAAGAGTAGACTACTACTACTAAAAAAAAAAATGCATTCAAACTTTTTTTTTTTTTTTTTTGTGTGCATGCAGTAATAACCGCGGCGGTAGGAAATATTTTGCAAATTTGTGCGGTAAGGAAATAATCAATACCGCGGCAGCTCTAATTACACATGGGCAAAACAGAGTCCATTCTCTTCGGTTCAAATAACAAACTCAGCAAGACCGACGGCTTCTCGGTTACAGTGGGTGACAATATTATCACAAGGAAAGATGAAATTACCTACCTGGGTTCCATCCTAGAGGCTAATCTTTCCTGTGACAAAATGGCATCCAATGTAATAAAAAAAGTCAACCAACGAACGCGATTCTTGTACCGGATCTCCTCTCTGGTAAACAAGAATACCCTGTGAAGACTCTAGCAGGAGCACTCGTTCAAGGGTACTACGACTATGCTTGCACCTCATGGTACCAAAGCACCTCAAAGGCACTAAAAAACAAATTACAAACATCTCAAAACAAGCTAGTCAGACTACTACTTGACCTGACTCCTAGAACCCACCTCACCCCTGCCCACTTTGACAACCTAGGATGGCTTAGAGTAGACGACAGAGTACAGCAACTTGCAATGGGCCTGGTCTACAAGATACACTACGCAACCAAGGTACCCATGTACATGTCAAAATACTTCCCAAAGGTCAGTGAATACCACGATCACAACACCAGAGGGAGCTCCACAAATCATGTAAAACCCAGATTCGGCTCAAACAAGGGACTAAACACGTTTCGCAATTATGCCACATCAATGTGGAACGCCCTGCCTAAAGCTGTAAAGGAATGCGAATCACTACCCACTTTCAAAAACATCGTTCTGGGAGCTAATGTTAGTAGTACTAGGCTGGTGCGGGCTAACTGGCTATCGTTCTGGGAGCTAACGTTAGTAGTACTAGGCTGGTGCGGGCTAACTGGCTATCGTTCTGGGAGCTAACGTTAGTAGTACTAGGCTGGTGCGGGCTAACTGGCTATCGTTCTGGGAGCTAACGTTAGTAGTACTAGGCTGGTGCGGGCTAACTGGCTATCGTTCTGGGAGCTAATGTTAGTAGTACTAGGCTGGTGCGGGCTAACTGGCTATCGTTCTGGGAGCTAACGTTAGTAGTACTAGGCTGGTGCAGCCTAACTGGCTATCGTTCCGTGATTTGTTTACTTGGTAACACGGGTTGCTAAGGAATTTAGGTTGGAGGTTGAAGAAAGTGCACTTTAGCTGTCGTTCCTCCGTTAGCTTAATGCTAGCTAGCTGGCCACCTATTACTTCATGGAAACAGAGTAACGTCAAGCCGAGCCCACTACACCAGTACACACATGAACTCGACACAACTACCCCGTTTCCAACGTTAGGTCTAGCGGAGCCGGAGCCCATCCTACACCAGTACACACATGAACTCGACAACTACCCCGTTTCCAACGTTAGGTCTAGCGGAGCCGGAGCCCATCCTACACCAGTACACACATGAACTCGACACAACGTTACCCCGCCTCCATGAAGTGTCTAATTAGCAGCAATGTTGTTGAAAATGTAACGTTAATAAATGCTCCGAGCATAGCTCCGGAGAACTCTCTCTCTCTCTCTGGGTCATAACTAGAAAGGTGCGCTCAGTAGACCTAAAATCTCTAGCAGCCACTCTCTCTTTCTCTCTCTCTCTCTGATCTAAAGATAAACAAAGGGTTTTAAAAGTGTATTTATCTTCTCGTATAGTACCAGAGAGAAGCTGAGGAGAATCAACCAGCAACAAAAGCAAAATTTGTTAAAAAAAAAAAAATTATTATTATAATAAAAAAAAAAATATTATAATTTTTTTTTTTGGTATTGAAAGTATCGAAAGTATCGATACTTTTCAAGGTATCGTATCGAAGTCGAAATTCCAGTATCGTGACAACACTACCTAGTTGTACAGTAAATGACCAAGTAAGGCTTTGTCAATATTCCAATGTACAGTGTAAAATGTGTGTGTGTCCCCTACCCAACCCCCCCCCCCCCACCTCCAATGTACAGCCCTCACCCAACCCACCCAACCCCACCCCACCCCACCCAACCAACCTCCTCCAATGTACAGTTTCTACGCCAAATGTATATACACTCCTTTTCTGGACACTTTTGTATCAAAAACAGTACTGTATTTGCAAATCTGATATGTCATAAATGTATAGATGTAGCAGTACTGTCTATCTGTATGTCATGTATGTCATATATGTTATGATGAATTGAAAATGGGGGACCCTGATGTAAACAAGACGAAAGTCTTTCTCTGGTCTGCATCCCCTTAACAATTGTATGTATTGAGCTGTACTGTACTGTACCCATTCTGCAATCTGTTAATAAACTTTTCAATCAATCAATCAATCACTAGTTAGCTCGTTTTGAAATAATTGTCTTGATTGTAGCCAAGATTGCTTCTTAGCTAGTTTGGGATTGTTATGTTGAGTCATTGGTTTGGAGCACAATTTGCTATTTGGGATCGACATGTTGTTGACTTCACTAAACGCCTGAACACGAACTTTGCGCCAACTACAACGAGACGACAAGTTGTTCTAGACCACTCGCTAGCCCCTTTCGTGACTTTCGGTTTGCAAGCCTGTGGCTTTTGTGACCGGAGTCACTTGCCCACCCGCCCCGATCACCCAGTAGCGAAACGACCAAGCGTCGTCAAGGGGCTCGCGGTGTGTCAAGAATACATCAGATCTGAATTTCAAAGATACCCAGCGTACAATATGGGTCTAACACAGCTTCACGATGGGGTCTGGAAGCTCGTAGTTGCTAATAAACAGTTTAAAACATTGTTACTCGACGAGTGGTATTTACAGACCGAACGTCCATCTCCGCCGTTGGTGTCACAGCGCATGCGCACCATGCCGCGTTCACGTTACTGGGAAGAAGCGGAAGAACCAGTTTCCGACTGGGAAAAACCATTCACGTCAGCCTCCTAGTGGTAATTCCTACTAGGACATATGGGATTCTTTTATAGACCCCATATCTCCCACTTCGCGTCACGAATTGCGGAAGTATGGATGTGGGCGTTTCATCCATAGATATATATAGAGTCAAAGCGTGAAGGCTTCCTAGTTGTAGCAACGAGATGTCCTCTGGTTCTTCCGCTTCTTCCCAGTAACGTGAACGCGGCATGGTGCGCATGCGCTGTGACACCAACGGCGGAGATGGACGTTCGGTCTGTAAATACCACTCGTCGAGTAACAATGTTTTAAACTGTTTATTAGCAACTCCGAGCTTCCAGACCCCATCGTGAAGCTGTGTTAGACCCATATTGTACGCTGGGTATCTTTGAAATTCAGATCTGATGTATTCTTGACACACCGCGAGCCCCTTGACGACGCTTGGTCGTTTCGCTACTGGGTGATCGGGGCGGGTGGGCAAGTGACTCCGGTCACAAAAGCCACAGGCTTGCAAACCGAAAGTCACGAAAGGGGCTAACCACTCGCTAATGTAACGTTAGCGCATAGCCCCAAGAGTCACACGTTTGTTTTTCTTACCTTCGCCACTTTCGGTATTCTCTGTTTGCCTGCCGCCGTGGAAGCCATGTTTCTGACAGATTAGGAAAAATGCACAGTAAATGCGTAAGTTAATTGTAAAATATCAACATAAACACGCCGTAAATTCGAACGTTTCGGTTACTTCCACAACAGAATGTGAACCACCATGACAGTACCCAACATGCATTGCAAATCACCCTTCACCCCTGACGTCACTCGGCACCAGAAACGTCAGTGGCCAATCAGATCGCGGAAAAACAATAGGGTCCAGCTGCAGACTCGGAGCCTCGGTCCAGATTGGTACTTCCGCCCTGTGACGGGGCTATGCGCTGATTGGCGGAAAGTACGGAAGTATCTCGAGTACGTCTGACGTATCTCGAATTACGTCTGACGTTTCTCTACGTTTAGCGAACATTAAACGTTGTATTCATAAAATAATATAAAATCAGCAGCATGGGGAGGGCCGGGGGGAGGGGAGGTACAGGTAGTAGAAGACATAGAGGTACAGGTCACATAATTATAGTACAGTGGAGAAGTAAAAATAGAATAAAAAGGCAGTGTAAACAATATACAATATTATTAACTCTAACAAGCCGTGGGTCTGCATTGTATAGAGCGGATCCCCCGGCCGTATTCAAGCGCTGGAGCGCTTTGCGATGGATCAAACTGTATTAATATAGTAGTTGGCTAGTTGCGCGCTTCTGGCCACCTCCCGCAGTGCGCGCATACACACATACTGTCTGTAGCTATACAGTACGTGCAAAATTAATTGTCAAGAGCCAATCGCACAGGTTGCCTCATCTCATCTGGCTCTGCAAATAGATCTAGAGTCTGAATATCATATATACTGTAGTCTGTAGCCTGCTGATGATCTCTCTCGAGTCAAATCCATTCTGAGAACGGAATGCAGTGCCCGCGACGAGGGTCTTGATTGATTGATTGATTGATTGATTGATTGATTGATTGATTGATTGATTGAAAATTGTATTAACAGATCATGCTGGACCTACAAAAGGCCTTTGACACTGTCAATCACTCCATTCTTGATTGAACATTTTATTAACAGATTGCAGAATGGGTACAGTACAGCTCAATACACACAATTGTTAAGGGGATGCAGACCAGAGAAAGACTTGGGGGGGGGGGGGGGGGTCGGGTAGGAGGGGTGGGGGACACTGTACAACTGTACAAGCAAAACTGTACATTGGAATATTGACAAAACCATACTTGGTAATTTACTGTACATTGGAGGGGGTTGGGTTACAACACAGGAGCAGAGTATAAACAACAGTACAGGAATGAGAAACAGTACTGTACTGTTGTTTATACTCTGCTCCTGTGTTGTAACCCAACCCCCTCCAATGTACAGTAAATGACCAAGTATGGTTGTCAATATTCCAATGTACAGTGTACAGGCTGTGATGCAGGCAGAAAGGTCTCCCTACAGGCTGTAATGCAGGCAGAAAGGTCTCTGTACAGGCTGTGATGCAGGCAGAAAGGTCTCCGTACAGGCTGTGATGCAGGCAGAAAGGTCTCTGTACAGGCTGTGATGCAGGCAGAAAGGTCTCCGTACAGGCTGTGATGCAGGCCCTCAGCAAGCTCTCAATGGTGCAGTGAGGATGCTGGCATGTGATGAAGCCCAGGATGGTCTGTTGTCGGCTTGATAATAATAATAATAATAATAATAATAATAATAATAATAATAATAATAATAATAATAATAATAATAATAATAATAATAATAATAATAATAATAATAATAATAATAATAATAATAATAATAATAATAATAATAATAATAATAATAATAATAATAATAATAATAATAATAATAATAATAATAATAATAATAATAATCTTGATTTATATAGCACCTTTCATACACGGAGTGCAGCTCAAAGTGCTTAACAGAGACACGTCTTCTTTAAACAAGTCAAGAAGAAAGAAAAAAAACATAGTAACACAGTAAGTCAAGAAAAAACAAGAATACCATAAGGTCCATAAGCTCAAAATAAATGCATGCATGCATTCAACACTCCCAGACGTACCCCACGCGAAGGTAAGGAAAAACTCACTAAAACCTAACAATAGGGGAAGAAATGCACCACAGGCAATGTGGAGTAGAGAAACCTTAGAAGGGCCAATTCAAGGGGGGATCTCCCTTCTTAGATGTCGGTGATATTAGTGTTGCATGTTGCATTAAAAAGAGGCGAACAGCTGGTAAGCCTGCACCCATGTGTGTAGTGAAACACAGATGAGTGCATGCGATAGCAACTGAACATTTTGAAACATTTTATATAGAGCTGATAGTGATAACAACTGAACATTTTATAAGATAGAACTGATAGCGGCTCCAGCCGAGGATAATGTTGAAGCTGTGCTTGGCAGCACAGTTGTAGGTGAGCAGGGACTACAAGAGTGTTAAGGGTCAGTGAGACGGAAGCGTCTGCCTCACCACCTGGGGCCTGCCTGCCTGTCAGGAAGTCCAATATCCAGCTGCAGATGGAGGTCTCCAGTCCAAGATCAACAAGCTTAGAGACAAGTTTAGAGGGAATGATGGTGTTGAATGCTGACCCATAATCAATGAAGAGCATTCTCACATACAGTATCTGTTCTGAGAGGGCATACATACCAGGGTAAGTAAGTAAGCAAGCAAGTAAGTAAGTAAGTAAGTAAGTAAGTAAGTAAGTAAGTAAGTAAGTAAGTAAGTAAGTAAGTAAGTAAGTAAGTAAGTAAGTAAGTAAGTAAGTAAGTAAGTAAGTAAGTAAGTAAGTAAGTAAGTAAGTAAGTAAGTAAGTAAGTAAGTAAGTAAGTAAGTAAGTAAGTAAGTAAGTAAGTAAGTAAGTAAGTAAGTAAGGTTTATTTATATAGCACCTTTCACAGACCAGGGTCACAAAGTGCTTCACATATAAAAACATCAATAAAGTGCAAGGATAGCAGCATGTTAAAAATAAAGTAATTAAAAACGTGAACGGAAAAAAAACAAGATAAAAAGACATAAAAGATTTACACAGACATAGTTAGCCAAAAGCCTGTTTAGCTGCTTTTTAAAAGTGTTTACCGAGACCACACCAGTGGAGGTTTCTCTATGACAACACGTGAAATACAAATTCACTCATAATTCATAATTATTATTAATTTACATATACCTATATATATATATTTTTTTTTAATTATATATATTTTTTTGTATTATAAATGTTTTCCTCTGTAAAAAGAAATGCCAGTGAATTTTTTTTCTTCAAAAATGGCCAAAATTGACAGCTCTGAGCAGGCCTGCACTGCAGTATTGCCTGCAGTAATTATTCGTGCAGAATATCTGCACAGGTTGACCCATTGTTAAATAAATAATTAATAATAGCCAATCAAAATAGGCTATTAATGTCATCTAAGCACGGTCTGTGCAGTTAAACTCTTGCCATTGAATGGAGGATTTAATGATTGACAGCCCTTGACATCCAATACACGGAGGTTGAATGATTGGCAGCCTTGCAAATCCAATCAGAGTATGACTCCTACGTCTGCAGCTCTGTAGCTACACAGCTGTTTCTCCTTTCGCGGGATTGATTGATTGAAAATTTTATTAACAGAGCACTGAGAGCAGCCACGTTCGAAACCTCTATATTAGTGTATCTAACATTTAGCACTTTAATAGCAACTTATTTTTCGCGGCGGGACATTTACTGAGGACCAGCACAACACACCTGTGGATATTATGATTTAACAAGTCTATCTGTCCAGGAGGATGACAACATTATTGCAGGTATAAGCAGGCAGCCTAGCAGTTTCTAGCTTGGAATGCTAATAACTACTAATGTTATCACGCTAGCTTGGATGCTAACTAACGTAATTAAGCTTGTCATGGTTCATGGTGAGCTGTTTGTGTTATAACGAGACAGCAAATTAATTAATGAATGAAAACTTTATTTGGGTGAATCGCTTGGGTGACTGTCTGAGTGACCACCTGTCGGGAGTCGGAGTCCCGAAAATGGAACGTGTGTCACGCATCAACAGAATAGTGGATTTCGACAGCATCCTCACGCAAATGAAGGATCGATTAGATCACAAAAGACTGCTGTTTGATGATATATATATATATTTTTTTATCTCAGTTGTTGTAAAACGAAAGCCTGCAGTGCTTAGCCTGGACCAGCCGAAGTGTAGTAGTTCTAACTTCACTCGGGAGACAAAAGCCAAACATCAATTTGATGCAACAAGCTGGCTCGCGATGCTATATTGTTTACATTTACCATGGGATTAATGCACACGGCTCGAGTCGGACTCGTCACATGGAGAAGCTGCACTATTCAACGATAGATGAGATCGATCGAGATACCGTCTTTATGGGTAAGTGTCTTGGCTTTAGAATGTCCGTTTGTGTAACGTTACTGTAACCGAATTGAAACCGCATCATAACTCCTACATCGACCATGTCACTTTTCAAAAGGCATGAATGAATGAAAACTTTATTTAACAGATTGCAGAATGGGTACAATATACAGTACGGCTCAATACACATAATTATTAAGGAGATGCAGACCAGATAAAGACTTTCGTCTTGTTTACATCAGGGTCCCCCATTTTCAATTCATAGTGAAATGTATCTTGTGTTATTAGGAGCCCTGCTAAAGTTGGTAGCTAACGTTATATTGATAATGTTTCAATATTATCAGGTTGATATTATTAGGTTGATAATGGTGTCAGTGTTTCAGATAGCAAGGTGGAGATCTTTGTTAACTAGTAGAGCTTTGGTTGAGAGAGATTACAGTGCTGTCTCTTAAAACTCATAAACAAGTATTGAGCAAGACGAGTTAGTCTGTTGTGTTGTGTGTATTGTATGGGAGGGATAATGATGACTGTGTGTAACTAGGAGGGATATGAGGACTGTGTGTATGTGGCACTGAATTGATGTAAACAAGACGAAAGTCTTTCTCTGGTCTGCATCCCCTTAACAATTGTGTGTATTTGTGAGGATTCGTCTGTTCCCTGGACCTTTATTCCCTGTCTCCTCACCTCACCAGCCCCCACCCTTGCAAGCATTTTCCCTGCCTCCTACTCTTCACCAGCCCCCACCCTTGTGAGAACTTTTGCCTGCCTCCTACTCTTCACCAGCCCCCACCCTTGGACATTCTGTTCCTCTACCTTCACGCACCTGTTGGGAGTTTGCAATCACCTCGGGAGAGTACATAGGTTGCAGACTCCCCTCCAGTCCTTGTCGGGTCATTCTGTATTCTGTATCTATGTTCACTCTGTGTTCATGGAGTTCTGTACGATTACCATCCTGTACGTTACCATCTCCTGCCGCGTCTCCGGCGTGAGACGACGTGCCAGCCATCACCACCTGTCGCCGTTCGCCTGGAGTGGGACACCGTCTTCGCTCTCTAATTCTCTACGGGAGGTTTTCCAGTGTTCCCACTCCAGACGTCAAGCCGGCGCGCATCGCTCTCCCTATTTCCACGGGAGGATGCGTCTCTTCGCCCCGGTCCCCTAGGACCCCTGTATTCTGCGCTGCCCGTCTGCAGCATCCGAGGAGGATCTCCGTGCCAAGCCTGGAGTGGTGTTCCCACTCCAGACATCAAGACGGCGCGCATCGCTCCCTATTTCCACGGGAGGATGGCGTCTCTTCGCCCCGGTCCCCTGGGACCCCTTTGTTCTGCGCTGCCCGTCTGCAGTATCCGAGGAGGATCTCCGTGCCCAGGCCTCCGCCGTCGGGCCCCTGTTCCCGTGCCAGGCCTCCGCCGTCGGGCCCCTGTTCCCGTGCCAGGCCTCCGCCATCGGAACCCTGTCCTCATCCCTGTAAGCAGCTCTGGCCCTCGCCCTGTCCAAGGCCTTAACCCTGTTCTCTGTCCCTGTCTCCAGCCCGCCTCTCCGGGCCTCTGTCCCTGTCCCCCTCTCCAGTGCCCCTGGTCCTGGTCCTTGACATTTAGCCCTGGCCCTGTCCCTTAGCCTTAGTCCCTTAGCCTGTTCGCCTCTTAAAGGCACAGTGCCGCATTTTCCATATTTCCTTGACTCTAGTGTTTTTGTGTTCTCCCTTAAAGGGACTGTGCCGCTTTTTGTTATGTAAGAAATAAATGCCCTGTTTTGGCTTACTCTCATACCTGTCTTGTGTTGTGCGATTGGGGTCGGTTACAAACCATAACAGTATTGAGCCGTACTGTATTGTACCCATTCTGCAATCTGTTAAATAAAGTTTTCATTCATCATTCATTCATTCATTCATTCATTCATTCATTCATTCATTCATTCATTCATTCATGTGTAGAAAGAAGAACTATAACATTCTCATTATCAAAGACCACAGTCTTAAACACACGCACACACAAAAGATACATGGACTATTGTTATTGGACACAAGCCACACACATGGACCCTGCACTGCACCATAATACACCTGTGATTATAGTATACTTGTTATTACACACACACACACACACACACACACACACACACACACACACACACACACACACACACACACACACACACACACACACACACACACACTCAATCAATCAATCAATCAATCAATCAATCAATCAATTCAATCAATCAATCAATCACACACACTCTCTCTCTCTCATTCAGTTCTGTTGTGTTAATATAAACCCGCCGTGGTCTCATTCATTCATTCATTCATTCATTCATTCATTCATTCATGTCCTTGTGTTACATAAAACCCATCTGTGGCCTCGTGCAGAGGAAGGTGGTAAATACATGTTAGATATTCCAATGTACAGTTTTGCATACCATTGACTCAGAATGGTCTGTGTTATTTAAATCGTCACAGCAGTATAGTTTGTTTATACTTCAGTATGACAAGTATGATATTTAAACATGGTCCCCAAAATGAATGGAAGCGAATGAGGAGCCTGACACCTGGGAGGAATGGGGGTGTTGCAGCGTTGGGGATGTTTAAAAAATATAATTTAATATATAATATAATATAATAATTTGTGCTTCACCTAAAAATTTGGTCAGCAGCCTCCACTGGACCACACCGATGTATCCTAGTTCCCACTTCAATGGAATGCATTTAGAGAGAAGAAAGAATATTCTCCAAAATGTATTTTTGTTAGTTATAGTGATTTTGTGTAAACCTCCCATTTAGTGTACCTCCCGCAATTACAATGACTGCGCTTCGAGCGCCCTCTACTGGCGTTTGTCCTCTCCTTTGTAGAGCTTTGAGGCAGTCCCCGCCCAGCGGAAATGACGTCAGGCACTCGCTCTTTGTGTACTGTAGCTTCACCGCGTTGTCTATGGCTAATAAGCTAATGCTAATCTAATTCTCTGATAATATCTAGAACTATGGTTAATAAGCTAATGCTAATCCAATTCTCTGATAATATCTAGAACTATAATGCAGAGATCGTGTAATGAATGGACTAACTGCAGCTGCAGAAGATATATTTGAAGTATTTGAACGGACTAAGGTAGAGCACCGTGGAGGAGGATGAACTAGAGGAGAGACTGATCGTCAGATTCTTCACCGTGAAACTACTGAATGTTTTGATGCTGAAACTGAGATGAAGAAACACAAAGCAGGTTTGTTAAATCAGAAGGTATATCAGATATAAATTTCAAAGGTACCCAGCGTTCCATTAGGGTTTCACACACACATGCGGCGGGGTTTGAAAGCTCGGCGTTGCTAATAAACATTTTTATAAACTAAACACTGCTCAAAACGGCTGTATTTCCGTATTTGGCTGCCTGGTGCGCCATCACAGCGCATGCACATCATGCACCCAACGCCGGAAATTAACCTGGCTACTACGGAGGAATAAGTGACTGCGTATTCGAGCTTTGATTGATTGATTGATTGATTGATTGATTGAAAAGTTTATTAACAGATTGCAGAATGGGTACAGTACAGTACAGCTCAATACAATTGTTAAGGGGATGCAGACCAGAGAAAGACTTTCGTCTTGTTTACATCAGGGTCCCCCATTTTCAATTCATCATAACATATATGACATACATGACATACAGATAGACAGTACTGCTACATCTATACATTTATGACATATCAGATTTGCAAATACAGTACTGTTTGTGATACAAAAGTGTCCAGAAAAAGAGTGTATATACATTTGGCGTAGAAACTGTACATTGGAGGAGGTTGGGTGGGTGGGGTTGGGTGGGTTGGGTGAGGGCTGTACATTGGGGGGGGGGGGGGGTTGGGTAGGGGACACACACACATTTTACACGCATGTAAATGGTAACAACCGATGAGGTACTCAAAAAATTTAGCGCCCTCCAACCTAACAAGGCCACTGGCCATGACAACATCCCCTCCAAATTCCTCAGAGACGCAGCAGCCGCCATCACCCCAGTCATCACACACATAATAAATAAACCTCTCTATAAAACAGGGGCACGTAGGGCGGCTAGGTGGTGTAGTGGTCTAAGGCACTCGCCACCAGTGTGGAGACGCTAGGATTCGCGTGTTCGAATCCAGCTCTCCACATTGTTTTTCAGTTTGGCTGGTCGTCCGCAGTAATACACATTGGCCGTATTACGGGGAGGGAAAAACTGAAGGGTGGGGATCGAACGTTGTGAACAAGCGACTCCTACAAGTCGGTTGGTGCGCCTGCGCAGTAGAATCAGGAAGTGTCGGGGGCAGCGTGAGCCTCCCACGCGTTACTCCTCGACACTGAGAGGTCGAGCTGCGCAGGTGAAAAGATGCGACTGCTGTTACCTCAAGTACCGGAGGGGACTTGTGCTATGTATGACTTAGTCCTCACTGCAGCCGGCTTGTGGGAGGCAAGAAACAGCGTTCGTGACAGGGGAGGGTTGAATTGGATGATACGAAATTGGGATGGGAGAAAATATAGAAAAAGGGAGAAAAAGTGGATCAAAAAAAAAATAAAACAGGGGCACGTCCCCAAGGACTTCAAAATTGCGAGAGTGACCCCTCTACACAAAAAGGGCAGCAAATTAGACCCAGGCAACTACCGCCCTGTTTCTATTCTTACCTCCATCTCGAAAGTCATGGAGAAAATAGTCTATGAACAGGTCGAAAAGTACTTGGCGGAAAAAAATCTAATCTACGAATTCCAATCTGGCTTCAGAACGTCCCACTCCACTGACACATGCCTCCTCTATTTGAACGACCACATCAAACAAGAGGTGGACGCGGGCAAATACTGCGGCATGGTCATGCTGGACCTACAAAAGGCCTTCGACACTGTCAATCACTCCATTCTAATGGACAAGCTAAAAGCAATTGGTTTTGATAGCTTATCAGTGAGCTGGATGCAATCCTACCTGGAGGGGAGAAAACAGATGGTAGAGGTAAACGGTACTCTATCCCCCCCCCTCACAGTGAGCTGTGGTGTTCCACAAGGAAGCATACTAGGACCGCTACTCTTCCTAATTTATGCAAATGACATGTCGTCAGCCTGTGACTGCAACTTGTTCCTGTTTGCGGACGACTCAGCCCTGCTGGTCTCTGACAAGAACAAATTGCAGGTTGAAAAAACCCTCAGCACGGAACTAGGCAAAATCTGCATATGGCTCGCTGATAACAAACTATCATTACACATGGGCAAAACAGAGTCCATTCTCTTCGGTTCAAATAACAAACTCAGCAAGACCGACGGATTCTCAGTTACAGTGGGTGACAATATTGTCACAAGGAAAGACGAAATTACCTACCTGGGTTCCATCCTAGAGGCAAATCTTTCCTGTGACAAAATGGCATCCAATGTAATAAAAAAAGTCAACCAACGAACTAGATTCTTGTACCGGATCTCCTCTCTGGTAAACAAGAATACCCTGAAGACTCTGGCAGGAGCACTCATTCAAGGGTACTATGACTATGCGTGCACCTCATGGTACCAAAGCACCTCAAAGGCGCTTAAAACAAAATTACAAACATCACAAAACAAACTGGTCAGACTACTACTTGACCTGAACCCCAGAACCCACCTCACCCCTGCCCACTTTGCCAACCTAGGATGGCTTAGAGTAGACGACAGAGTACAGCAACTTGCAATGGGCCTGGTCTACAAGATACACTATACGACCGGGGTGCCCATGTACATGTCAAATACTTCCCAAAGGTCAGTGAATACCACAACCACTACACCAGAGGAAGCTCAACAAATCATGTTAAACCCAGATTCGGCTCAAACAAGGGACTAAACACGTTTCGCAATTATGCCACAACAATGTGGAACGCCCTACCCAAAGCTGTAAAGGAATGTGAATCCCTGCCCACATTCAAAACCGCTCTTAAAGAGCACCTACGGGAGGCTGCAATTCGAAACTGGCCACCGTAAATGCCCAAAACCCCCACCACCTCCTAATAGACAGTCTCCTCACCACCGCATGTATATATTCCCTCCCCGCCGTATGTATATTTCCCTCCCACCCACCCACCCCCTCCTAATGTACAGTCCCCTCCCCATCATATGTATATACTCTGTCAGGATCTAGGGGTAACAGTACTGTATATTTGAATACCGTTATGTCACAAATGTATCAGTACTAAATACCTATATGTCCCTATGCCATAAATGGCATGTATGTTGTGTATGTCATAAATGTCTATATGAATTGAAAATGGGGGACCCTGATGGAAACAAGACAAACGTCTTTCTCAGGTCTGCATCCCCTTAACAATTGTATGTATTGAGCCGTACTGTATTTGTACCCATTCTGCAATCTGTTAAATAAAGTTTTCATTCATTCATTCATTCACACTGTACATTGGAATACTGACAAAGCCTTACTTGGTCATTTACTGTACAACTAGGTTAGGACATTTGTAGGGGCCAGTTTCGAATTGCAGTCTCACGTAGGTGTTTTTTGAGAGTGTTTTTGAAAGTGGGTAGTGATTCACATTCCTTTACAGCTTTAGGTAGGGCGTTCCACATTGATGTGGCATAATTGCGAAACGTGTTTAGTCCCTTGTTTGAGCCGAATCTGGGTTTTACATGATTTGTGGAGCTCCCTCTGGTGTTGTGATCGTGGTATTCACTGACCTTTGGGAAGTATTTTGACATGTACATGGGTACCTTGGTCGCGTAGTGTATCTTGTAGACCAGGCCCATTGCAAGTTGCTGTACTCTGTCGTCTACTCTAAGCCATCCTAGGTTGTCAAAGTGGGCAGGGGTGAGGTGGGTTCTAGGAGTTAGGTCAAGCAGTAGTCTGACTAGCTTGTTTTGAGATGTTTGTAATTTGTTTTTTAGTGCCTTTGAGGTGCTTTGGTACCATGAGGTGCAAGCATAGTCGTAGTACCCTTGAATGAGTGCTCCTGCTAGAGTCTTCAGGGTATTCTTGTTTACCAGAGAGGAGATCCTGGCACGAAAGGGGCTAGGTAAGGTTAATCAGTTTTTCACATTAGGATCTAACATCCCAATAGGCCTCTCTGTTTATGGTTTCATTCTGTAATATAAAATAGAATAGACGGAGTAAAAAAGTGCGGTTTGATTCAGTTTAAAAATAGGCTATTCTAAAAAATAATCAAATTCTAAATATTACAGAAAGCCAGTGTAAAGCAGCTAAGACTGGACTACATTTACATTTACATTTACATTTAGTCATTTAGCTGACGCTTTTATCCAAAGCGACTTACAAGTTCTGTACGACAAGACAGCAAGAAGGGTACAACTCTATCAGCTGAGTAACAATGTTCATCAAGTGTTGCGTGTTACAGTGTAGGTTAGTTTATTAGGACAAGTGCATGACAGTAAGGTTAGTCAGGGTTAGATTTTTTTTTTTTTTTTTTTTTTTTTTATCATTTCAGATAATGGTTGAAGAAGTGAGTCTTTAGTTGACGGCGAAAGATTGGACGGGATTCGGCTGTCCTAACTGGGATGGGTAGTTCATTCCACCATTGTGGGGCAAGGACTGAGAATAGGCGGCTTCCCTTTGATGACCCTCCGGGAGCTTGGATAGGAGTAGGTCTGAGGCGGCCAGAAGATGCAGAGCGTAGGGGTCTTGAGGGTGTGTAGTTAGAGACCATTGACCGGAGGTAGGCGGGAGCGGTTCCCTTTGCTGCACGGTATGCTAGGTCGAGGGCCTTGAAGCGGATACGTGCAGCAATGGGGAGCCAGTGCAGGTCCCTAAGAAGTGGGGTGACATGGGCCGACTTCGGTAGGTTTGATATCAGGCGGGCCGCTGCGTTTTGAATGAGTTGAAGAGGCTTGGTGGCAGTGGCCGGGAGGCCAGCTAGCAGTGCGTTGCAGTAGTCGAGGCGGGAGATGACTGTTGATTGGATGAGGAGTTGGGTGGCTTCTTTTGTCAGGAAGGGGCGTATCCTTCTGACGTTGCTCAGGAGGAATCTGCAGGTTCTGGTTGTCGCTGCGATGTGAGCAGAGAAGTTCAACTGGTCGTCGAGGACAACACCAAGGTTCTTGGCGGTCGGGGACGCGGTCTAATGTGCTCTCTCCTTTTGGATCTGGTTAGCAGTCGGGCTGCAGAGTTTTGGATTAGCTGAAGCCTCTCTGTGGTTTTCTTAGTGAGACCTGTGAAAAGTGCATTACAGTAGTCTAACCGGCTAGATATAAATGCATGAATTAGCTTCTCAGCATCGTTTTGGTGAATAAATGGTCATACTTTTGCTATGTTTCTGAGATGAAAGAACGATGTTTTGGTCACTTTGTTAATAAGATAATTGAAGTTCAGTTCTGAATCTATGATAACCCTGAGACTTGTGACCTCAGATTTGATCCAAGAGGTTAGTCCTCCCAGGTTCTTTATTAACGTTTCTTTTTTAGTTTTGGGGCCGATAATTAGAATTTCAGTTTTTTTCTCATTTAGTTTCACGAAGTTCTTACTCATCCATTTATTTATTGCCAATAAGCAGTCGGTAATGGAGTTAATAGCTCTATCATTTGGTTGAGCAGATATGTACAGACAGTTGTGTATCATCCGCATAGCTATGGACAGTTTGGACACCTACATTATGTTCTCTGATGATATCGCCCAGTGGTAACTAGGGATGCACGATAATTATCGGGCCGATAATTATCGGGCCGATATCAGCAATTATGACGTCATCCCGATAAACTCGATAACGTTATTGATAGCTCCGATAACATAATACATTTCTTGGTTAAAAGAAATCCGGTGTGGGTGGATTTGGATGAAGGGCGCTTGTTTTTTATTATAGCCTCCTCCCGTTTTGCCAGTACTGTGGTAAAACTGATAGCGTGTGGTTTAGGAACAGGGAGTTTTTCACAAATCCAGCGCTCCCCTTCTTGGCTGTGACGTAGCACGTTACATTCGGAGACAGACAGTCGATCTGCCAATTACGTCCCTCCGCTTGCACCCACCTCTTCTTCTTACCACCAATCAGAAGCTCTCGTTCGTTTATTTACCTCCGGATTGTCGGCCATTATTCTACTCGGAGCTATAACGTTAGCTGCTCCCCGCCAGCCACATTGACAAGTACCAGCGCTTATACATTACTGGCAAATGTCTTGTTGCACTTGTGCCAACGAGCGTTGTCAGCATCGACTTTAGTAAAAATAGACCCAGACTTTTTTTGAGGAATTTAAACGTCGCAAACTAATCTTGTTGGCCGTTTTCTATCTCTCCTCCCTGGGTCTCTCTCTGCCTGCGCGAGCCGTGCTCTTACACACACTCACACACACACACACATACACACACACACACACACACACACACACACACACACACACACACACACACACGGGTGCTGTCGAGAGCAGAGCTGTGTGTGTGTGTGAGTGAGTGAGTGTGTGTAAGAGCACAGCCGGCTGGCTCGCGTAGGCAGAGAGAGACCCAGGGAGGAGAGATAGAAAACGGCCAACAAGATTAGTTTGCGACGTTTAAATTCCTCAAAAAAAAACTCCATAATTTCTCGAGTACCGATAGCAGTACCGATGACGTCGGAGCTTATAAATACTAAAAAAAAAAAAAAAAAAAAATTTATTAAAAAAATTATATATATATATATATACATTTAAAAAAAAATTATAATACAATAAATATCGGTTATCGATATCGGTTATCGGCTTGAGGAGCATAAAGATATCGGTATCGGTATCGGTGTCAAAAAATCAACATCGTGCATCCCTAGTGGTAACATGTAAAGGGAAAAGAGTAAAGGACCTAGGCAACTCCATAGTTGTTGTCATATATCTCAGACATGTGTCCTCCTAGTATATGGCAGGGACTGAGGACGATAACTGACTACAAAGTCAGCGGCCCCTCAATGGGGAGCAACGACGCCTCCCTCGCGGACCAGCTCAACACCTTCTACGCGCGGTTTGGTGCAAACAGTGGCGCTGCTAGCTCAACTGCTAGTGACGTCACTAGCGCGCCGGCTGTTGTGGAGGGGGGGGCATCCGCGGGGGGGGGGGGGGCGGGGACGCTCTCTCATTGACGGTACACAGTGTGAGAAGAGC
Source organism: Notolepis coatsorum (assembly GCF_963971535.1). NCBI lineage: Eukaryota > Metazoa > Chordata > Actinopteri > Aulopiformes > Paralepididae > Notolepis > Notolepis coatsorum. The sequence continues at coordinate 22,478,075 of NC_140172.1, forward strand.
ATTTATGCAGGTGAACACCAGAAAGGCGGATGGCCCAGATGGAATAACAGGACGCATACTTAAGTCCTGTGCTAACCAGCTAGCCCCTGTGTTCACCACCATATTTAATCGATCCCTGAAGGAGTCAGTGGTCCCTGCCTGCTTCAAGATGTCCACCATTATCCCGGTACCAAAGAAACCCTCCGCAGCAGGTCTCAATGACTACAGACCGGTGGCACTCACCTCTGTGGCCATGAAATGTTTCGAGAGGCTGGTCAATGATCACATTTGTGCCTCCCTCCCCAGTGATATGGACCCTATGCAATTTGCATACAGGCCAAACAGGTCCACTGACGATGCGGTCTCCCAAGTACTGCACAGCACCCTCTCTCACCTGGACCGTCAGAAGGGGGGCTATGTGAGACTGTTGTTCATTGACTACAGGCTACAGCTCAGCGTTCAACACCATAGTCCCCACCAGACTGGTGGACAAGCTGATCGAGCTAGGTCTGAGCTCCGCTCTGAGCGCCTGGAATGGATACTGGACTTTCTGAGTGAAAGGCCCCAGGCGGTCAGGGTGGGGGGTCAGACCTCCAACACCATCACCCTGAGCATCGGGTCCCCCCAGGGCTGTGTTCTGAGCCCCCTGCTGTACTCACTCTATACACACATGACTGTGTGGCCAAGTTCAGCTCCAACTCCATAGTGAAGTTTGCGGACGACACAGTGGTGGTGGGGCTGATCTCGGACAACGACGAGAAGGCCTACCGGGAGGAGGTTGAGGTACTGGAACGCTGGTGCCAGGACAACAGCCTGCTCCTGAACATTGGTAAAACCAAGGAGCTGATCGTGGATTATAGGAGAGGACAGCAGGAGACACACACACCACTGAAGATTAACGGGGCTACCGTGGACAGGGTGAGCAGCTTTAAGTACCTGGGGGTCCACATCGCAGAGGATCTGACATGGACAACACACATAGACTCAGTCGTAAAAAAGGCGAAGCAACGCCTCTACCACCTGAGACAGTTAAGGAAGTTCAGAGTATCTGGGAAGATGCTCCAGTCCTTCTACTCCGGAGCTGTAGAGAGCATCTTGACTGGAAACATCACTGCCTGGTATGGAAACAGCACGGCACAGGACAAGAAGGCCCTACAGAGAGTGGTGCGCTCAGCCGAGCGTACCACGGGTATTGCACTACCACCCCTGCAGGTTCTATACAACAAGAGGTGCAAATCCAGAGCCTGCAGAATAATGAAAGACCCACACCACCCCAACAACAGCCTGTTCATGCTGCTCAGGTCAGGCAGACGCCTGCGAACACCAGCTGCTAGGACAGAGAGACTTCGGCTCAGCTTCTTCCCCCAGGCCATCAGAGCCCTGAACACTGAACTCTCCACACACAAGCACACATGAGCACACACACAACACACACACTGTACACGCTCACACACTAGCAGCCACTTTAACATGAGCAAGCACACACTCATGCTGCACACGCCCACACTTATGGCCACTAAGGAAAGGTCACTTTAAAAATAGTATAGTATAACCGGAGATTGTATAAATTAGCATGTACAGAAAGACACTACCAAAGGACCTAGGCCTAACAAAAATAATAGTTGGTTTCAGGTTGGTTGTCAGTTTGGCTATGGGTAGGTAGGGAATTTATTTTATTTAATTTTTTTATTTTATTCTTTCCCACGGTGACTATGGATAGGGAATTTCTTTATTTAATTAAAATGTTCACAACAACATGGATGCATGTACTCTGCCAGCATGTTTAATATCCATAATACTAAATGTTTGACTAAGATTTCTATGAAACTTTATTCTTAAAAAAAAAAAAAAAAAAAAATCGTATTTTTTTTTTTTTTAATATATACTTTTTTTTAAAAACTCATAAAATATATTGGGTCGCACCTAAATCGGCAGGGTCGGTCGGCAACCTGAAACCAACCATTATTTTTGTTAGGCCTTAGTATGTCCTCCATGCTCTGTAAATAACTTATGTACATATACCGATAAGCCCTAACATGTTACTTGTTTATTGCACAATGTTACTTGTTTATTGCACAATGTTGATTCTATTATATGTTATTTGTACATCGTTGCGGGCAAGACCACCCGCATTTCATTGTATACTTGTATGCCGTGACAAATAAATCTCTTGACTTGATAACATAGAACTTCCTCCCTCTGATGTATGTTTTAAACCAGCTTAGCACCGACAAGGTTTTCAAGACGATTGATATTGATTAGAATATCATGATCAATTGTATTGTATGCTGCACTGAGATCTAGCAGGATAAGGATGGAGACCATATTTCTCGTCAGAGTTTAGTCTGAGGTCACTGATTATTTTGGTGAGGGCAGTTTCAGTGCTATGATATTTTCTGAACCCCGATTGAAATTCTTCTAATATGTTGTTTTCTTTAAGAAAGGAATTCATTTGAACTGAAACTATCTTTTCAAGTACTTTACTAATAAATGGTATGTTGGATATCGGTCTATAGTTTGCCAGTATATTACTATCCAAGTTAGGTTTTTTAAATAATGGCTTTACAACTGCTGTTTTAAAGGCATCTGGGTGAAAGCTATTAGCCCAAAGTGTATACCTAGTAGTTTAGCCTATAGTGTAGACCAGGGGTCGGCAATTAGGTTTGGCCACGGGCCAGATTTCCCCCAAGCCATTGCTTGGCGGGCCAGGATCAAAAACAATGGCTAATTTAATATAGTGAAAAAAGACAAACGTTTTTCTCTGGTCTGCATCCCCTTAACAATTGTGTGTATTGCGCCGTACTGTATTGTACCCATTCTGCAATCTGTTAAATAAAGTTTTCATTCATTCATTCATTCAGCTGTTGCAGATCACCGCGGCGCGTGATGAACAGATCAGAAGACAGAATGCATGAAAACACGACTCACCATACCTTGTTTGTTGTTAAGTCCTCCAAAATCCCTGCTAATGTTTGAAACATGTCACATATCCACTCGCCGCCCTCCAATTCCAGATTGCCGTTGAATGCAGCTACTTTATATGCCAACTTGAACACAGTTGTCATCATTGCCTCGCTGCTGTTGTTGTTGTCGCCACATATTATGCAGAGAGGACGTCGGCTCGGCACGCAAGAATCACCGACCTGTTGCGATAAACCCGTATTTTAAGTATGGCTCCTGTTTATTAAAAGAAGCGGTATATTTCCCCGTTGCAAAAGATGTTTGTTTTGTTTTTTTAACACATTTTGTTACTCGCTCCATCTCGAACGCGGAAGTGAAAGTGCGTTAGGAAAATATACATGCGACCCGGTGGGACTATTCCATTGGTTCTCCCAGTCCACGTGACCATTTCTAGCATTTCAATTGGCTATAGTGACAGACATGCTTTTGATGACTGCCGGTAGATAGATACAGCTTCACAATAAAAGACACCCTGGCGTCCCGAGTGAATATTTCCTGCGCGTAAAATAAATATCATATTCTCAAAATAATCTGACGGGCCAGAAATTATTGCTGGCGGGCCAATTGCCGATCCCTGGTAGACTATAATAGCCTATAGTTTAGCCTATAGTGTATACCTAGTAGTGTAGCCTATAGAATCAAGAGGTTTATTTGTCACATACATACCAGGGCATACAGTGAAATGCGGGTGGTCTTGCCCGCATTGATTGTGCAAAATACAATAATAAAATAGGCACAGAAAAAAAAATAGATAAGACACAAGATATGCATGGTAAAAAAAAAGACATGCTAGGTTCCTGAGAAACTGGTTCTTATACACTACTATGCAATATACAATTTACAATGTTAACTCTTAAGGTGCTCCCATAGTCGAGCAGACCGGACTCTCGCGGACCCAAAGCGTACCCAAAGCGGACTCCAAGTGCGAAGCTCCTATTTTCTAATGCGTGGACGTCCGCGCTGCTGCTCAGCGTTTTGGTTGACATCGAACTGCATTTAATGTGACGCCGATCTGCATTTTATGCTGACCACTCGCTCTGTGCCAAGTGAGAGTAGGGCTTGAGATGTTTGAATGGCTTTTCTAAATGAAGTGTGTAAAACTGCCAGTGCAGTTTTAAAACTGCCACCTTTAAAACTGGTGTTTTTATTTCATGCAATGCGTGTTTGTCATTTCAGCACCACGCGCTGTCCACCTCAAGCCTATACGGTACATTGCACCTCGCTGCCTATATACCTGTTATTCAAGTGTGTAAAACTGCCCATTTTATTACCGAAATATTGGAAACGGAGATAACGTACTCTTTATTTTGACATCGGATGACGACGACATGACAGAAGTTGAACAGCGTGGGAACATTTTTGTAAACTGGCACGAGACATTGGAAATTGGTCCGCAGAGGTCCGCTGAGGTCCGCTCGACTATGAAAGCTCAAATAGTCCAGTCCGTGTACGGTCCGCTCGACCATGGGAGCATCTTTACTGTATCTAAACTATACAGTACCTCCTTCTTTTAAAGTGTTTCTAAAGATTCTATTTTTTAAAGTGACATTTTGTTTAAAGTGATTTTTTTTAGCGGTTGCTGCATGAGTGGTGTGTGTGTGTGTGTCTGTGTGTGCTCATGTGTATTTGTGAGTGGAGAGTTCAGTGTTCAGTGTTCTGATGGCCTGGGGGAAGAAGCTGAGTCGGAGTCTCTCTGTACTTGCAGCGTGTGACCATAGGCGCTTGCCTGACCGCAGCAGCTTAAACAGGCTGTTGTTGGGGTGGTGAGGGTCTTTCATAGGGATGGGAATTGATAAGATTTTATTGATACGATTCCATTATCGATTCTGCTTATCGATTCGATTCTTTATCGATTCCCTTATCGATCCCTGATGCATTTATAATTTAAATAAATAAATTGGAAATGCAACAGAACTAAGCTGGTTAGAATAACAACATGCAACTTGACATTTCTGATTGTCATTTATTGTTGAGCCCCCATGTCAGAAAAATACAAAAACTGTAAAAAAAATTAACTATCATCATCATTAGGTGGCTTCTTCGTTCCGAAGGTTGCCTATCACTCTCCAACCCATTCTGTCCCCACTTCTTCTCTCCAACTCCGTGACTCCGCCTCTCACTCCACTCCAATCACAGACATCGTCTACCCAGCCTCTTCTTGGTCTTCCACTTCCTCTCTTTCCATCCACCTTCCCCATCACCACCTTCTTGAACATCTCCCAGCTGGATCCTCTCAGAACATGCCCGCACAACTCCATCTTTCTCTTTTTCAACCTCTCCAGCAGCTGTCCCCCTTGCATATCCGCTCTTCTCAGTACCTCCTCATTCTTGATCTTATCCTTCCATGTTATCTTCAGCATCTTCCTCAGTGTCCACATTTCAAAAGAGTCTATCATCCTCTTTGCCTCTTCATTCAGCGTCCATGCTTCTGCTCCGTATGAAAAGACTGACATAACATACGTTTCCAAAATCCTGGTCTTCGTTTTCCAACTTATGTTTCTTCTCAATAATTCTTTATGGTTCCAGAATGCGCCCTTTGCAATTCCGGTTCTTCTCTTAATGTCCATGTTAGCTCTTCCACCTTCACTGATCCAGCTTCCAAGGTACATGTACTCCTTCACTTGTTCAAGTTTTTCTCCATCCACCTGTATTTTACAAACAGTTCCTGGTGTTTTTTCAATGATCATTACTTTAGTTTTCTTTGTGTTTAGTGACATTCCATAGTTTTTGCATTCGACATTCAGCTTATTCATCATGTCCTGTAGATCTTCTTGACAGTTACAGACTATAGCAGTGTCATCCGCGTATCTTATATTGGTGATGTTCTCTTCGCCAAGTTTTACTCCTTTCCCTCCTCTCAGACCTTTTTTCATCAGTGATTCACTGTACATATTAAAGAGTACAGGGGACAAGATGCATCCTTGTCTTACACCCTTCTCCACCGGGAAGTCTCTTGATTTCTCCTTTCCTATTCTAACATTAGCCTTCTGCCTCCAGTATAAGTTGGCAATTATTCTTCGGTCAGAAACTGGTATTTTGAATTTTTTTATTCTTAAACTAATTTAATCTATTTAACGACCTGTTGAATGTAACTACAGTTCAATATCTTAAACTAATGCATTCAACAGGTCGTTATTCCTCTGACTTCTCTGTCTCTGGTCTTTCAGAAGACCAGCGCACACACACACACACACACACACACAGAGCTCCCTCCCCGGTCCCCGCTTGCCCCTGTCCTGTAAGGTATTGGCTCGTGTTGCTACACGGACATGTTTGTATGTTGCACAGGACTTCCTGACTTACCTACTAGTAAACAGTCAACGTGATGATCACACCCTCTCTGTCTCTTATTATATGTGAACTAAATACCTGCGGTCAGCTGTTATCTCTCTCTCTGTGTCTGTATGAGCTTGGTTAGCTAGCGTTAGCTCCGCAGCTGTTAGGTTGCCCAGAATTAAATGAATGACTCGGTTCTAAAGCATTCGAGTAGTTTTCAATCACTGCACTTAGAAACAGTCAAACAGCGGGAGCATTTCGGGAGCATATGACCAAAACCCAGACAATTTCGAGCCCTTAAGGAATCAAATAGTCTGCCATGGCTACATGCTAACACTAACGTTATTGTTTTGAAATGCGCAACTGTCAGAAAAACCTGGCAGTGATAGCCGGTGAGCTAACGTCGCCACTGCTTGCTCCAAACCTGGCGTAAAAGGAGTTTAGTTAATCCGCGAGAGAGGCGTCGGCACTCACTATTGAGGGGGGACTGAATTTATAATCAGTTATCGTTCATACTCCCCGCCATAAGCCTCTCGTGTCGTACTGTGCCATCTGTGTCTCCATCTTGTTCGCATATCGACGTTTAGAGTGCGCACCTCCTTGCGTAGCATATAGGCTGCTACCTTATATTCGTCCATACTTCCCGATAGGGCTGGGCAATTAATCGAAAAAAAATCGCGATCTCGATTCATAGACCTATACAATCTCATTTCTAAGTTATGACGATTTCTTTTTATAAAAAAAAAGTTATTCACATTTCTTTTACTTTTTACTTAACTTTTTAAATGATTTGATTGAAAAAAGGAAAATCGTGAGAGAATCGTGATCTCAATTCTTAGAAAGAAAAATCGTGATTCACATTTTAGCAAGAATCGCCCAGCCCTACTTCCCGATGCTCGGCCCGAGTTGTAAGCAGCGGTACGAGCATTCAGGGCCGCTCGGATGGAATTGTCCACCCATGGTTTCTGGTTTGGGAAAACCTGCACCTTCTTTGTGGGGACAATACCGTCAGCTAATGTTGCTATAAAGCTAACAACAACATCAGCGTATTCACTGACGTCACTGGAACTCGACTGTATCATCCCCCAGTCTACGCCCCCCAGTGCGTCCTATAGTGTATACCTAGTAGTGTAGCCCATAGTGTATAGTAGTGTAGCCTATAGTAACTAGTAGTGTAGCCTATAGTGTAGACCTAGTAGTGTAGCCTATAGTGTAGACCTAGTAGTGTAGCCTATAGTGTACACCTAGTAGTGTAGCCTATAGTGCAGGGGTCCCCAAACTTTTTCCTGTGAGGGCATAGCTGTCAACACGCACGGTTTTACCGGGATTCTCCTGTATTTCGACCCTCTGCACGGCGTCTTTACGGCGCACGGATTGGTACGTATTTTGTACTAATTATTATTATTTTATTTTTTTACAAAATGGGTGCAATTCTCCTCCGTGACGACAGGTGGCAGCAGTGTAGATTAGACCGTTATCACAGGAAGTCAGACCGGGAGACGGTTGCGAGCCGAAGAAGAATAAGAACAAACAGCGAGCGGATTTGCTCAGAGCTCAGGGGAGAGACTGATGCGGCACCGAGGGTGTCAAATCAACTTAGCCAGTGTCTCTTGATTGCCCACTCTGTGGCTTTTGTCTCTGGAACAAAGGGTTTGCAAATCTTCTGTGGATAAAACAATACAAAGTTACTGTGTATGTGATGCAGGAAGGAATGTGTAAATGTCTTGGTGAACAGCCGCTTGCTCTGCGCCTCGGCGTCCCCCTCCTTCACTCTGACGCCCAATTTCCTGAATGCGATTTATAAATAATAATTGATCCGTTTTAAAAGTTGTCGTGAATTGTCATGGTATGACAAATACAGTTAAGGTAACTCGCAGGCATTGCAGAGATATTGAGGAAAAACACAAAATCGCATTGGCTTTTTTTCTATCTCACATTTCTCTGTAGACACTAGACACACACTGTTCCAAAATGATATTCCCACTGCTAAATTAATGACCATAGGTATTTTTTTATAGCTTTAACTAGTTGTAGTATTAATATGTAGCCTACAGTGATGAAGGTATAAAGACACTATGGTAATACATTGATTGATTGCTTTTATAGTTTCACAAACACATCAAGACAAATCACAAACACAAAGAAATAAAAAGAACAATATATCAGGGGCGTTTTTAGGGTTCGAAAACATTGGGGGCTTCAGCCCGGGGGGGTGGAGGGGGGGGTCACGCCCCCCCCCCCCCATTTTTTTTTGTTTTTTTTGTTTTTAACACAGAAATACGCAATTTTAGAGTAATTAGAGATGAATACTGAATAACTAGAATCATTAGAGGTTCTCAAAGTGAGGTCCAGGTCCATGAGAGGGATCTGGGCAGTCCCCATAGAACATTCAAAGTTAACAGGACCAAATCATCAGTTTCTTATTTATTTATTTATTTAGCCAGATAAAACATTGATCTGGTCCAAGAAGCCCCAACAGGAGTACAAATATACATATATACACATATATATACATATATATATATATATATATATAATATATATACATATACTGTACATACATACACATATACACCAATAACAAAATAAAAACACAGTTAAGAATCATACACATAAGCAAATAAACAAACAAACAAACAAACAAACATATGCACAGCCTATGTACAAAATAAATAAACAGTTCATCTCTAGTCTTTACAGTTTTTCCTGGTCAGGACAGGCAGAGATGCAGTCCCTACTATCCAAAGTGTCTTTTCCCTCCTGGATGATAATAATAATAATAATAATAATAATAATAATAATAATAATAATAATAATAATAATAATAATAATAATAATAATAATAATAATAATAATAATAATAATAATAATAATAATAATGCATTTGATTTATAAGGCGCCTTTCAGGACACTAAAAAAAAGTCCACAAATCGGTGAATGAAAAAATTATAGGATCAAATGAAAACTACTTACTAAAAATGTTTAAAAGTACTAAAAACCAACAAAAAATACCAAACACTAACAAACATTCAGCACAGACAATGGAGATGCTGACACAAAAAAAAAGTAAAAAAGTATAAAAAAAAATTAAAAAAATTTAAACAATTTTTTTTTTTTTTTAGATCCGGGGCTAGGAGAAAAACATCCGGGGCTAAAGCCCCGGAAGCCCAGGGCTAATGACGCCACTGAATAGTATGTTGCCAGACACTGTCACATCAATGAACAAACATACACCATGTCATATGCTTTACACCAGGGGTGGCCAACCAGTCAGAGACCACAAAAAAATGACTGTGGTACCACAAAGAGCCACACCATACCAGCGTTTCTCAACCTTTTTTTTCAGTCACGGCACCCTTCATGTGTTTATAGGTCTCACCCTCTGGCCTCTGAAGTTGCTAATGTCTTTTTTATTTGGGCCTCACAGGGTTAAAAATACCCTGTGAGACCCACGGTTGCAAAATTACAAAATCACTTTTAGCCATTTAAAAAAATAATGTTTATTTAAAAAATGTTAAAGGGGAACTATTTTACTATTTCTTTCACTATTTGGGCACTTTTACACAATTCCTGTGAGTCTATGGAACACCTAGGTTTTTTTCAAAAAAAATGCATTGTTTTGTATTTCTAATTAAGTACTAAAAACTAGGGATGTCCGATATTATCGGCCGATATCGGCAGTAAAATGTGATATCGGAAAATATCGGTATCGGGTTAAAAAAAGAAAAAAACAATAACAATATTTGTTATATATATATCCAGTGAAATGATTAGTTACCTGAAATTATTCCGTTTTTTGGGGTGGGAAACCCTGCATATATCGGTATCGGTTGATATCGGTTGATATCGGTATCGGAAATTAAGAGTTGGACAATATCGGAATATCGGTATCGGTAAAAAAGCCAATATCGAGCATCCCTACTAAAAACCGCATTTTTCTACCTCAAGATCTTAAGCCGTTTTGAGGCTGGGCTCCAACCACTGTGTGGCCTGGTGCCAACTGCCACATCAACTGCCACATTATTATGCAGCTGAGAAATCTCTGACATCACAGATATGCACATTTTCAGATGACTCAGTTCAGTGGGGGTGAATATTGTGAGAGGAGAATTGGAAGAATTCGCCAATATGAGAATTAGAGACATATATCCTATTAATATAAGTCCACATAGCTAAGAAACAATGGTAAACACTGAAAAAAGCCATTTATAAGATAGTTCCCCTTTAAGCACATGTATAGTCAATTGGTTCAGCCTCACAATGCTATTTGATAGTAAATGTGTTTATATGTCCCACCCTCTGGCCTCTGAAGTTGCTAATTTCTTTTTAATTTGGGCCTCACAGGGTTAACCTCTTAAGCCCGAGATATACAGTAAAAGTGTATATTTTCAGCATTATGTTTGTTTACCAATTATTTTAACTGTTATTAGTGAAATATAAGATTATAGAAATCTCAGGGCATTGAGTCGGAAACCGGCGCATATTGACAGGAGGAAGTGGCACAGCCAAAAGTGAGTGTAGTCTTTTGAAGGAAGAGACTCAGGGCTTTCAAATTTCGAAAAACTACCCTACCCAGCTCACACCAGCCCCTGTCAATCATCTGACTTCTGGATTTACTTTTTAATTTCTCTTATTTTTTGGGATTATCTCCCACAAACCTGAACGTTATTGCCATAAAACAGAACGCAGTTAGTTTCTCTACCTTTCTGTGAACGTCTTGCAAAAAACGGTGTTGCAATATGATGAAAAATGGTGGAGAAATTTACATTATAAAAAAGATGGCAGAATTCAGTACTGTATCTACAAAACCTTCTGTTTAATCATCTTCCCTTTATTCATTTGCTTAGATTTTTCAGGTCTGGTCAATTTTAGCATGGTGTTATTTACAGTCAAAGATAATTTTTTTTTTTAAATAGAATTGATATTCTCCTTTGGTTCATTACAATTTACTCAAGCCTAGTAACAGACACACTATTTCTGACACTGATCCATATATGTCCCTAGATTCAGATACCAAGAACATGCAAATGGACCATTTAAAAAAAAATTGTAAATGTTTATTCTACGTCCTTATGGAATGAGTGACATAAAAAAAAAAAGGTAAAAAAAAAAAAAAAAGTATAAAAAAAATATTTTTTTTTAATTTTTTTTAATTTCTTTTATGGATGGAAGAGCCGCACATTGACGGGCAAAGAGCCGCATGCGGCTCGCGAGCCGCGGGTTGGTCACCCCTGCTTTACACTAAGGACGCAAGGGGCTGATTCTCTGACATATATACACACATTACATATATACACATACACATATATATATATATATATATATATATATATATATATATATATATATATATATATATATAATATATACACCAGCGCCGCCAATAGATAAAAAAAATTAACTAATCAATCTCACAATTTTCTGTAATCAATCTAGATTAATCTAGATTAAAAACAGCATTTTTCTACATAAAACCGAAGCTTGTAACAGATATTTACTTGAGTAAAATCATGGAATTAATGTAAAATCAACACAAAGAAAGTATATTTAGATTCAAAGACTATTTTAATAGCTTTCTTTGAATACAGTTTCTCTCCTGTGAAATACAAATGTTCAACAAAACCATAATTTACATAGCATTTACACTCTAAGTAGGAAAAGTTTACCCTACAACGAAATGGCTGGGTACATACAGGTTTTGACCAGCAGATGGCAGCGACGAGGCAGCTCCATTGGGAGGGGGCGGGGCCGGGCTGGAGGGGGCGGGCTGAGGGGGCGGGGCCAGGAGAAGGGGCGGGGCTAAAACGTGCACGTTTTCTCAAAACGAAATGTTGACAGCTATGTGTGAGGGCCACATAACTTTTCCCTTCTCTGGTGGGGGCCGGGGTCAGTTTGTCACAGAAAAAGTGCGACGATCGCAGGGGTGCCTAAACGTAAACATTTATTGTTTTCCAGAAAGCCACACATAAACAAATATTAATAACCCTTTCCGGGATCTTCACAGAAAAAAAAGTCAGGAAATAAATAATAACACTATTAATGAAATAAATATACAGTACCTACAGACCACCTAGCTCTAGCTCTGTACTATTTAAAAGCACAGTGCAGGACATACTCAAAGGTTATCGCACCTCAGAGATGGCAGTGGACATGTATGACAGGACAAAGGCCATATGTAATGGCCTTGGGATTGAGGAACATACTACCGGCCAAAGGAGGAAGCAGAAAAGGATGGACGAGTATGTAGTTGAGTCATCTTGTGGCACAAGTTCAGACCTCAGCTCAGGAGATCAGCTGAGACAGAGACTGTTCTATCCAGTCCTCGACAGAATGCTGCAAGAGCTTGAGAGCAGGTTCTCATGAGTTGGAGAACAACTTATGAGAGGCATACAGGCATGTGCCTCAGACCAGTTTCTCTCAGTGGAATTGCTGCAACCCCTCGCGACACATTACAATATCCAACTACTGCCAGAGGAGCTCACAGTTGCAAAGTGTTTCCTGGCCAGGACAGGCAGAGATGCAGTCCCTACTATCCAAAGTGTCTTTTCCCTCCTGGATGATAATAATAATAATAATGCATTTTATTTACAAGGTGCCTTTCACAAAAAAAAACACACACAAAAAAGTCCACAAAAAAACTACTACTTACTAAACATGGATTGGATGTTTAAAAGTACTAAAAACCAACAAAAAAATATCAAACACTAACAAACATTCAGCACAGGCAATGGGGATGCTGCCATCTTAAAAAAAATAAAAATAATAAAAAGAGATTTTGTAAAGCTCCGGGGCTCTAGGGGGCCGGGCCAAATGTGGAGGCGGGCCGGATACGGCCCGCGGGCCGTAGTTTGGGGACCACTGCTATAGTGTATACCTAGTAGTGTAGCACATAGTGTATAGTAGTGTAGCCTATAGTGTATAACAAGTAGTGTAGCCTATAATGTATACTTACTGTGTAGCCTATAGTGTAGACCTAGTAGTGTAGCCCAGTGGTTCCCAAAGTGGGGGTCGCGAGCCGCCGCGGGGGGGTCGCCAGATGATTAAATCTTTTATTAAATTTTTTTATGCAGTCAGGCCACTGAACTTAGAAGCAGGCCAGGCCAGTGTTTCTAGTTGCAGCGGCGCAATAGTTAGATAACCTAGATGGGGAACAACCAGGAGATCACTGCAACTCACACAAGTTGGAGAACTATCTCTCTCTCTTGCTCTCACATGAATGAATGAATGAATGAATGAATGAATGAATGATTAATGATTAATGAAAAAAGTAGTAGAACGCGCTCACCTCACTAGACTTGACACTGGGTGCTGTAACCTCTGATATCATACATAAAAAATAGGGAAACAATGTCCAGGCATGCACTCCAGGTTTTTCCAAATTTATTGGCAGCCTGTAATCATGACGTTTCGGTGTGAACACACCTTCTTCAGAATGGCTTGCATCTAATGATTAATGAATGAATGAAAACTTTATTTACCAGATTTCAGAATGGGTACAATACAATACGGCTCAATACATACAATTGTTAAGGGGATGCAGACCAGAGAAAGACGTTTGTCTTGTTTACATAAGGGTCCCCCATTTTCAATTCACACACACACAAAGGGAGCCGCATGTGATTGGTGGAGGCGGGACCCTTACAAAAAACAAAAAATCCATCTAAATCAGTGTTGTTGCTAATCATTGACACATGCTAGCCTGTAATAACCCCCCCCCCCCAGAAAAATCTACTTTGCATTTGATATATTGCAAATATATGCCATCACACACACTGGCATTTAAAGGGTTAGAATTATAAAATGAATATGTGGTGTTATGATCAGGGCTGAAGTTGAATAAAAGATTGTATTTTTTTCAATCTGACATTACAAAAAAACAGAAAATCCATCAAAATCAGTGTTGTTGCTAATCATACATATGCTAGCCTGTTTTTTAACAATAATTTGTGATGCCATCACAAACACTGGCATTTAAAGGGTACAAATAAAAAAATTCCTGCACAAGAATGCAGAAAATGAAGTCTTTGTAACAAAACATTTCCTGGTGGGGGACCCCCAGACCGCCTGCTTAAAAAGTGGCCTGACTGGGGCTATATTTTGCACCATATTTCCTGGCCTGAATAATTTCCCCAGTCCGGCCCTGGTTAAAAGCCTCCAATGCTTATTAGTGTGTGTGCGTTTGAACATTTGCATGTTTCAACCATACATTTCCATTTATAATTAAAAAAAATAAAAGAAAAAGAAAAAATGTAAATCTTTTTATATTTTGTTACCTCCTATAATAGTGGGGGTTGCGGCTCTCTGACACCATTATTTCGGGGGTCGCGGCCTGAAAACTTTGGGAACCCCTGGTGTATTATTTTTTTAATTAAGTTATACTTAGTTCCACCTAGGCTTGCTGCGGTAGTCAGTCAGTGATAACGGTGTCATTCTGTGTTCAGGAATCCACTTGAGTAAATTATTTGCCTAGACTGCCCCCACCCCCCACCATTGTATAGTTTCACTTTCACTTCTAGAGTAGATTTTACTTCACGTGACGCAGAGAAAGACTAGAGAAGAGATGCCATGTTACATAACAAGAGGATTTATCACTATTTTGGATTTAAAAACCGTAGCAGCTCGACTGGAGAGGAGCTCAAAGGACCAGTCCAGATCAGCAAAAGTACGGTTGCGTGTTTTTTTTCTTCTTTTTTTCTTCTTCTGATCAGCTGGAAAGTAGCGCAGAAGAAAGTTGGTGTGTGTGTGCATGTGAGTGTGCGCATTGGTTAACATTATTACGCGAACAAGAAAACAATGAACATTTTCAGCCTATTGTATATGCTGTGTTACAAACATACTGTATCATTCATGGTTGGTTTTGTTTCAGTGACACCTGTAGGTAAGGGGAGGAGAGGAGGGGAGAAACAGCCAAGTGCAGAGTGCGCGTTCATTTGTTCTGTCGGCTTGTTCATGCCTTTACATGCTTCAACGTTTTATTCATCATCTAAATGTGGCAATCCAAGCTTGATATGCAACGTTAAATGAATGACCTTCTGTGTTAAGACTGTTAGTAAGCCAGTGTAAAGTAAAGATATTGAGCATAGATTTGTAAAATGTTCACCTAGTCTGTATGAGACGTATTCTTCATATGGCTGCACGTACCGCACCGTGAGCCACGTACCGTAAATTCGCGGAACGAATACACGTACCGTTACACCCCTACCTAGTAGTGTAGCCCATAGTGTATAGTAGTGTAGCCTATAGTGTATAACTAGTAGTGTAGCCTATAGTGTATATATACTTAGTAGTGTAGTGTAGACCTAGTAGTGTAGCCTAGTAGTGTAGCTTATAGTGCAGGGGTTCTCAAACTTTTTCAGCCCATTTTATTTGAGTTTTTTTTGGCGACCCCACACGTGTATCGCGTAATTCCAACATGGAAATAATGAATATCAAAATAAAAGCACACGTTGTTGGAACTTGATCATGCATATTTATTAGCAAATGAAATTACAGCACAATGTTATTAATGAAATGAATGAATATTCAAACTACTGTATACATTTATAAAACGATCAAGGCATATTTAGCCAAAATATGTTGGCAGATTTTTTTTTATGCGTTCATATGCGCTTTTCAAGAATAAACAAAAACGAGACTTAGGCCATGTCCAGACTAAAACGATTTCGGTCGTATCAGGCAAAGTATTTGATTGTTTGCACCTTTTAGCCAAACAGAACTGTGTTCTGGCAGCCTGAAGACGCTACCAGCTCCCAGACCTGAAGACGCCCCCCATTGCGTCACCATCTTTACAAGCGATACGCGTCTTCTCCTGAACCGATGACGCAATAGCCCTACTATGCTCCTAAATGTGAACTATTGTCTGGATACATACACTGGGCACAGTGGGCAGGGTTTCCATTATCCGGTAATTCCTGTTTTTTTTTACCAGAAGAAAATCAGTTGATATTTAAAACGCTGGTCATAATGCCCGGTGAAAATAATTCATTCTTATTTTCCCCCCGTCTACAACAGATTGACATCTCCCTTAATCCGCATGCAAAACCCAGCCAACAAAAAAAGAAACATGATACATATGTCATGTCTTATATGTCCAGATATGTCCTGGCTAGAAGTGTTTATTAAACGCATAACACAGGGAGTTATTATTAAACAATAATGGCATGTACAGAGTAGTTGCATGTTACAGAAGCTATTGAGCTTGATCGGGATGATGTAACTGTGTGATACAATACACGATACTAGCGTCACATAGCTGGCCTTTCTCTGAAAACCCAAGTAGTAGCCAAGCACACTGTTCCATAGCATACCCCTTCAGTTGATCATGACAAATCCTCTCTTAACTTGACGATACACCTTTCCGCGGTGACGGGAAGTCCCGCCCCCCCGTGTTACTGTTGCTATGGTCTCCCAAGCTCTCCCAAATGTTCTCACAGGCACACTGAAACAACCACATGTCAATCGAACAACATGGATTCTCTCTTAAAGATTCCTGAAACTATTGCTATCAGTTATTTGCCCAATGCCGCTTGTTGTGAAGGGCCAGATTAAACCGAATATATATATTTATTATATATATATATTTAATTGTATTTGTATATTCTCTAATATTCAATATACAATATGCATTGAATATCCATTCTAGCCTACTGAACATCCCATAATAGTCTCCATTCTACTATTGGTCGAGACCTTGGTGCCAGGCTGCCATACCCCCCAGACCCAGTTCAAACGTACCGCTCAACATGTACGAACAAGTCCTAGTTCCGCGTAGGAATCTGGCTACCGCACCACTAATGGGACTATTTGTTCATAGTGCGTATATATACTGCGCTACTAAAGTAGGACTTCCTTTTCAGTCCAGTTTCTTACCCTCCAATAGAGTGACAGACGTAAAGCCTCCCCGCGACGCCACGTGTGGGAGTAAGGCCAAGTTCGGCCTACCATCGGTATTGAGACATTGTGTATATTAATATTTGAATAGTCATATTTGGCACTATATCGTCGAGTTGGACGTAGTCTATTAAGCTAATAATAGTCTGTTAATATATAGTGCTTCGTGCGGTGAGAATACTACCGTAGTCAGCACCCCATCGTTTCGGGCAGAAAACTGGCTGCTTATCCAGGATGATCGACCCCATGTGAGATTGCACCCGAGGAGCCCCAGAGCCGACGAGCGAGTGGACCTGTATACCGGATTATTCTACCGACGACAGCCCGCCTTCCCAGGCACGGATTATGCTTTGTATACGTTGATTATTCCATGGATAAAGACCCCCGACACTGCCGTGTGTTGGAACCCCCCCCCCTGGAGAGGACGCAAGGTGAGGAGACGCTCTGCAAGACGAGGTCGCTTCACGTCTCTCCTCCGTGGACCGGAGGACGCCGGCCCACAAAGAGTCCATCTGCTTTCATCTGCGGTCCAAGGATCGCCGGCGCATTGAACGGCACTACAGTGGGTTCACCTGGGATACCCTTGGCCGGATGAGGCAGCCGGATTCTACCCCCCCCCCCCCTTCCTACTCCTGTCGGCTTACAAGCGACCGGATTAACCCCCCCTAGTGTATCCAGTCTATAATCATTAAAGTATCATTGCTGTTATTCCTTAACTATTCCAGGTCGTATATGTACCACCTGCGCCTTCAGAGATTGGACATTCTCTATTGATATACCGACGAATACTCTTGCCATGAGAGTGCATACTAATTCCCATTCATAAATGTGATTGATTTGATTAAGTGCTTGCTCTACACACCATCGCTGTGTAGAAATAAAGACCTATTTCTAATTCGTACATTTGTGTTGGATCCGTTTCATCTACGTGACAGTGTTCATCATAATATATTTATGCCGAGTACTGGGTGGCCGAATATTAAGTACAAAGGTAGTGGTAGTAAGTATCATATCTAGTAATACAGTCAGGGAATTGTACCCCTCAGTTACAATTGGTCCTTCGAGCCGGAGGGTAATTAATGTAATATTAATATAGTGTTATTAATATTGAAATGGCCTATGATGAACACTCCACGAAACGATCCTCCTAACCAACGCCCGCAGCGCGAACGACGGCTCCCTCAGTACTTAGAGGCTTACGCTGTCAGTCAACAACCTAGTCTTCTACTAACAGTAAACGCGGTAAAACTAGAAAGTAATGTCTAACCCCAACGCCCAGACTACCCCGACCATAGAGGCCCCTACGGGTTCTAATGTAACTGACCCAGCTCACGGTGGGGACCAGTGGGAACCAGACATGACTTCACACCCCGCCAGTACTGAAGAAGTAGTCCCCGATGAGTCCCGGGAGGAATACAACGCTACCGAGAGAGAACTCGGCACGAAAGAAGACGGGGAGAGCACCATGGAGATAGAGCTCCAAGGCTCCGCAAGGAGTACCCCGAGGGAAGGCTCCCCTATACAACCGCCTTCTCCCAGCGAGGCAGAGAGGACCCTACAGCAGGCCTTCCTCATCAGCCTGAACGCCGCTGCTGAACGCGACCGACTGCAGATCCAGCAGCGGAGCGAAGAAGAGCATATACGTCTAGAAATAAGACGCATTCAGATGGAAGAGAATGTGGCCCGAGACCGAGCAGACAGCCAGCGTGCAGCTGCTGGGGCTCTACGGGACGCAGAGCGCGACAGACAGCAAGCGCAACTAATAGAACAGCTGATCAGACGGACAACACCCTCTCCCTCCGCCAGAGGCTCCAGGAACTCGTCTAGACACACCTCCAGGGCGGCATCCCCTAGCCGAGTAAACAACCCTGAACTTGACCAACAGACGAGGTCTATACCCCCCACAGACCACCTCCCCCCACCGGTCCAAGCGAGACCTAGCAACCGGGAAGGAGCAGCATATCCCGTGGAGAGGCTAAACCAGAGACTACAAGCACTGGATGACCTAACTGAAGACGAAGAGGAAGAGGAGGAGAACCGCGCCCGACGACAGCACAGTACTCTACCGGACCAGGAGGTCCGGTACAGCCCAGGCTATACTCCCGCGGAGCTGCGCTACAGACCCCCGACTCTATACACGGGTGAGCACGACGCACGACCCGCACCGAGGAACAGCACCTGGACAAGCGGGCCATGGTACACTGCCGGTACCAGCCCATACCAAGGAGCGGGAGGAGACTCGCCTAGGAGGCCTCTCCCCCAACGCTCGCCGATGTATCCACAGTCAGCGTCATACATTGGCACGCCTATGGTACCCGACTTCACCCAAGAGAACCGGGCCCAGTATACAGAACTCCGCATGTGTCTGGAGACCATGTTGGTGGATGTATTGGATGAACGCCATAAATACGCCATCCTACTGAAGCACTTAAAGGTACCCCGCGCACATAATATAGCGCTCGCCTACGCGACTTCCACCACCCCATACACAGCAGCGCTGGTAGCATTGGACCAGAGGTATGGGCGCATATGGGATTACGTGATCCAGGAGATCCGACACATCGACCGCTTACCCCCAGCAATAGACAATCGAGCACTGGACGACCTGTCCATCAGAGTGCAGTCCCTGGTAGGGATGTTGGGAGCGCAGAGAGAGAAGGGGAGGCATGAACTTTACGCCAACTCAAATGTGGAAAGGATCTTGGAGAAGCTGCCGCCCGCTCGACAGGAGCGTTTTAGGCGGCAGAGAGACCACCGAGACCCGAATGGCCCCGAACCGAACCTCCTCGATCTAGCAGACTTCCTGGCGAGAGAAGTCAGCAGCCTACGGCTAGATACATTCGGACGGAGCACCCCTGGCTCCAGAGAAGGAACCAGACGACTAAATGATGGAAGAAGATCGGTGACTGTGATGCACCAATCGGAGTCAGTACCGAGCAGCAGGAGCCACAGTACCCCCTCCAGAACGGAGAAGTGGAAGATAGTGTGCCCCTACTGTGAGAAAGAACACTGGCTAGCGCAATGTGACTCCTTCCCCAAGCTGAACGCGGAGGAAGCAAGTCAATGGATAAAGTCCAACAAGCGCTGTTTTCGCTGTGCGCGCTCACACATGGCAGCCGAATGCCGCTTAAAGAAAAGGTGCACCAAGTGCGATGGAGCCCATCTGGACATACTTCACGACAGTAACAGACGGCGCCCTTCACCCGCACCATCCAGCAGCAAAGCGAGCGTCATGTACATCGATCCCGCCAGCAGCAGTGGAGCCCGAGTACTCCTAAAAGTAGTGCGTGTGACACTAAGCTACCAGAATAAAGTCCTGGACACTTACGCCGTCCTCGATGACGGGTCAGAGAAGACCCTTCTGCTCGCCTCCGCTGCGGCCCAGCTAGGGCTGCGGGGAAGCGAAACCCAAATGACAATTCGGACAATAAGACGAGATTTGAAGACGATAAACGAGAATGTCTCATTCTCTATCGCAGCAAGCGGCCAGCCCGAGCGACGGTACCAGATTACAGACGCTTTCACCAGCCAAGAAATAGGACTGTCGCGGTACACATACCCCGTCGCCAAGTTGATGGAGAAATATGCACATCTGCGCAAGTTACCGATCCCGCTCATAGACAATGCTATGCCGACCCTGTTGATAGGCTCCGACCATGCAGACCTCATTGTCCCGATAGACCGGGTCCATACCGGACCCCGAGGCTGTCCTGCAGCAGTCGAGACCCGTTTGGGATGGACTCTCCAAGGCCCGCTCGCCAAATCTCTCAACCGAAGTACAGCCACTAGATGTCTCCACTCCCGAGTCACAGAGGGAGAAACCGCACTCCTGCAACACGTAGAGCGGCTATGGACCTTGGAACAAATGCCCTTTAAGAACGGAAAGAAAGACATTCGCTCTAAAGATGACATTTACGCCATTCACCTCCTCGAGACAGGGACCAAGAGAGTCCCGGTCAACGGCGTGTTGAGATACGCCACGCCACTCCTGCGGCGAGAAGGAATGCCTACTTTCCACGCCAAGACAGACGCCACAGAACGGTACCTGCTGAACACGGAGCGGCGCTTAGCCAAGAACCCCGCCCAAGAGAGTGTATACCGCGCCGAGATTGAGAAGCTCATCACAGCGGGACACGTCACAAAGATGGACATTAAAGAGGCTGACCAGACCACTGAATCGTGGTACGTGCCTCACCACAAGGTCCATCACAACGGTAAAGACCGCATAGTATTTAACTGCAGCTACCAGATCGGATCCCAAAATCTGAATAAAGAGTTACTGCCCGGTCCCACACTCGGCCCCTCCCTACTCGGCGTTCTACTCCGCTTCCGCCAGGAAAAGGTGGCCATCAGCGGGGACATTAAAGGAATGTTCCTGCAGGTGAGATTAGTAGAGGAGGACAAGCCCCTGTTACGGTTCCTATGGAGAGAGAAGCCAGGAGATGAGCACCCAGCCATCTACCAATGGGAAGTCCTCCCCTTCGGAACGACGTGCAGCCCCTGCTGTGCTACATTTGCACTACAGAAACATGTAGCAGAGGACCCAGCAGCGGACGAAGAGGTCCGACACAGCGTAAAGAACAGCTTCTACGTAGACAACTGTCTACAAAGCCTTTCAACCCAGGAAGAAGCCGAGGCTCTCCTGATTAAACTCCGCGCCTCATTGATCAAAGGCGGCTTTGATCTCAGGCAGTGGGCCAGCAGCGATCCGCAAGTACTGCGCAGCCTCTCCTCCGAGGACAAGGCAGCCAGCAGCGAGACCTGGATGGCTACCATCCCGGGAGAAGCCCAGGAGATGACCCTGGGATTGGTGTGGCGATTCAAAACAGATTCGCTTCACTACAGACACAAGCCCCTGACTACGCAGCAGGGAAGGCCGGCGGCGGCGCCGACCACCAGACGGAGTGTGTACACAACACTCGCCCGACAATATGACCCGCTAGGATGTATTCTGCGTATAAAGTCATTATATTCCAAATAAAATAAGTCCCGAGTCGAGACTCCGTGCTGCTCCCATTGCAAACAGCGGGGCTGGATTTTGCTAGAAGCATATGTAGCTGCAGAGCCGCAGAGCCAGTGGCTCTTTCAGGTCGTTCAGCCGTTTGGTGGGGGGGCGCTGTTGAGCGGGCCTGTGACCAGACCTGAAAGAGCCACTGGCTCTGCGGCTCTGCAGCTGCATGCTATTTCGCAAATCCACTGCTGCAGCAGTCCTCCCGTCGTTATCATAACACTACACACATATCATAATGTTTACAGCAAACTGTAGTTGATCACCAGGTATGTTTTATTAACGTAGAATAATTCATATAAGAAAAACGATAGGTAAGATCTCTTACCTTTCTCCACTGGTTAAAAATGCCAGGAACTGAAATTGAAACTTGCTGTGCGCCGCGGTGATATGTGTTTATTATGAAATGACAATTGCGCGTTGACACGCCCAGTACGCCCACTGCGCGAAGCCTCCTAAATAACTTTTTCCAGTTTGCACATATCTATTATCTATGACTAATTCTATCTATTTTTAGGGGCAAATGCGATTGAAATAGTCGCGCTGTGGTTACATGACGACGACGTCATTGCTATTTTAGAGCTGCTCTACCGGTTACACGGTATAGTCAAAATCCATACCGTAGAGCAAATTCATACCGTTTATACCGTATACCGTTTATACCGTCCACCCCTAGTTCCAGGTTATATTGCTGTTGCTGCATGCTCTGGGTATGACGCTGCTCCTGCTGTCTATTATTAATCAGCTGTGCGAGGAGCGTGTCCATCCCGCTGGGGGTTGTCATAGTTACGTTGCTTCGGGTGACCAGGGCTTTGTCACCGAATCTACCGGCAAGTTGCGTGTGTAAATTGTTAAATCCAATCAAAATACGAGGCCCACAACCGCCACCATATGTGACAGACTCTGGGGTGTTCTGAGTTGTCACTAGACTGGATTTAACAAAATACACACGGCACACAGCAGAATCAAGTTTAACAGCAGTTGTAATGTTGTTTAGAGGGAAAGGAGGGGTTAGTGTGATCGTTAGCCAGTCCTTAATCCTAGAGAAACGTGACCCCGAGTCAGACGCCCCTGGTTTTAGCTCCGCAACGATGTACACACTTTTAGTTATTATGTTTGTTTTTTCTACTTTTTTATTTAAAGCAACACTGGCGGGTACGTCATACGACCGTCAGACACTTATGGACCTAAACCCTGGGCTCAAAGAGGAGTTTGGAGACACTTTAGACCTAGAATGGCCAGCAGAAATCAGACGGGAGAATGGCGGCAAGGAAAAGAACAAAGGGTACGGCAGGAAGAGACACAGAGGGAGACGTGGAGGTATTAGGCTGAGACTAAAAAGAGCTGCTTACCGCCCAGCAATTCCATCCATCTTTCTGGCGAATGCCCGTTCGTTGGAGGGTAGGATGGATGACCTAAGGGCGAGGGTCCGGTTCCAACGGGAGATGAGAGACATCATGTGTCTCACGGAGACATGGCTCACGTCGGCGACTCCGGACAAAAGCGTCTCTCCCTCGGACGCCTTCACCGTACTACGTGCAGATCGAACGGCTGCCTCAGGAAAGAGCATCGGCGGTGGGGTCTGCCTCCTCACGAACAATTCCTGGGTTAATCCCGAAGGGGTGCATGTTCTCTCAAACTCGTGTTCCCCGGACATGGAACACCTTTCTATCCTGTGCCGTCCGTTCCACCTCCCCAGGGAGTTCACCGCGGTCATCATGACCGCCGTATATATTCCCCCACACGCGAATACGGGCAAAGCACTGGGAGAACTACACGATCACCTCAACAGACACCAGATCAAACATCCGGAGGCAGCGATTGTAGTGGCCGGCGATTTCAACCAGGCAAACCTGAAGAAAGTGATGCCGTCCTTTTTTCAGCACATCGCCTGCTCCACGAGAGGGAAGAACACACTCGACCACTGTTATTCCAGGTTCAGAGCCGGCTACAAGGCAGTAGCCGCTCCGCCATTAACGGGGCCCTCAAGCTCGAGTGACCACGACTCCATCTTGCTATTTCCCGCATATCAACAAAGATCACGTGACGCCGTCGTGTCACGTGAGACAAAGAAGTGGACAGACGAATCAGAGGCCACGCTCCAGGACGTGTTAGCAGACACGGATTGGGATATGTTCAAAGGAAGCGCCAGTGACGTCAGCGAGCTCGCAGACACAGTGGTGAGCTACATAACAATAGCTGATGGTATTGTCCTCACGAAAATGGTGCAGGTTTTCCCAAACCAGAAACCGTGGGTGGACAGCACTATTAGAGCAGCTCTGAACTCTCGCACCACCGCCTACAACCTGGGTAGAGAGTCAGGAAACATGGAGGAGTATAAGGCTTCAGTCTATACTCTACGCCAGGGGTTCCCAAACTTTTCAGGCCAGGGCCCAGAAAATAAGGCGTCAGAGAGCCGCGGCCAATGCACATCGTCAGGCTTTCTTTTCTTTTTTTTTTTGCCAGGCGACCGATTTTTTAAGCCAAATATCACTTCAATCCTATTAAGTTAGTTCAAGTTAGTTATTCATTTATATGTGCTATTTATGAGAGGGCTAACTTGTTGCAAAATAATAATGATAATAATAATAATAGCCTCATTAAAATACTATTGTTGCTTCGGTTGTTTTCAGCGTTTTATGTGCATAATCTGTTATTTAGTTTGAAATGTTCGTTGAAATAAGTAGATTTTTCGTTTTTGTTTATTTATTAAGTTAATATAAAACCATATAGTCACATTTTAGAATACAATAGAATAGAATTTTAGAATACAACTAGAAACACTGTCCTGGCCTGTTTTATTTTTTATTTTTATTTTTATTTTTTTAAATCATCTCGCGGCTCACCCGTGGCTGTTCGCGGCCCACCTTTGGGTCGCGACCCCGACTTTGGGAACCACTGCTCTACGCAAGGCTGTTAAACTTGCTAAGAGGACATATGCTGACAAACTGGAGACACAAATGGCACAAAACGACACAAGGATTATGGCAGGGACTGAAGACAATAACTGACTATAAAGTCAGCGCCCCCTCAATGGGGAGCGACGACGCCTCCCTCGCGGACAAGCTCAACACCTTCTACGCTCGGTAGGCCTGCCGCGATAAGCAATAAATCGATTAATTGCTGCGATAATTAAAATGAATGCAATGATTTTGACGGGCGCGATTAATTGCTATTTGCGCGTTTGTTTTAATGAGGCGGAACCAGTGCCCCTCAGTCACTGTCCGTGTTGGGAGGCGGGCCGCTGACGTTACTAGAGTACAGCACGGGAGCTCCGTGGGGCAACGCCACATAGACATTTCTCAATAGTGTTGCTCCTTTTAACCAAGTAGCATTATTTGTAGTGTAACGTTAGCTATTTTTAGACCCAAGTAGTTACTCGCTACTGCCCGGAGAAACTGGACTGCTAAATAAAGATTAAAGATCTAGCGTTCGTTGATGCTCATTCAATGCTAACAACATGAGCTACAAACGAAATACAACGTATAGCATAGCTACAAGTACAACACAGAATAACGTTAATACAATTACATGCATCATTGTTTACAATTAACGGGTGGGGCTAGTCAAAGGACTGGACACGGGGACAAGTTAAACATGAATTAATTTATTATAACACTCCGGTAGTTTCGAGTCGTGCTGCAGTGCTTACGCACCACAGCTATTATATTATATACTGCTTTGACGCTTCCTCCTCATCGTTGATTGCCTGTAGTAGCTGCATCTAACGTTAGTAGCTAACGTTAAAACTAACCTAAAGTTAGTTGTTCACCAACAATTTGTTTTATCATTAGCTCAAAAACATCATATCATTAGCCCAAGTTGTCGGCTCATAATTTCTGCTTAGGATAATCACAAAATACTTCCGGTCCGGTCGGTGGGCTTCAAAATAAAAGTCTAAACACCGGAAAAGATGGAGCGGTGGGCTTCAAAATAAAAGTTTGGGGAAATAAATTTCAAAAAAAAAATTCTCTAACCGGTCGCAATAATATCGCTTATCGCGATATTTTCGGGGGCAATTAATCGCCCAGCAAAATGTGTTATCGTGGCAGGCCTAACGCTCGGTTTGGTGCAGACAGTGGCGCTGCTGGCTCTCCGGCTAGTGACGTCACTGGCGCATACTCAAGTCCTGTGCCAACCAGCTGGCCCCAGTGTTCACCGCCATATTTAATCAATCCCTGGCGGAGTCAGTGGTCCCTGCCTGCTTCAAGATGTCTACCATCATCCCTGTACAGAAGAAACCCTCCCCAACATGTCCAAATGACTACAGACCGGTGGCACTCACCTCTGTGGTCATGAAATGTTTCGAGAGGCTGGTCAAGGACCACATTTGTGCCTCCCTCCCCAGTGATATGGACCCTATGCAATTTGCATACAGGACAAACAGGTCCACCGACGACGCGGTCTCCCAGGTACTGCACAGCACCCTCTCGCACCTTGACCGTCAGAAGGGGGGCTATGTGAGACTGTTGTTCATTGACTACAGCTCAGCGTTCAACACCATAGTCCCCACCAGACTGGTGGACAAGCTGATCGAGCTAGGTCTGAGCTCCGCCCTGAGCGCCTGGGTACTGGACTTTCTGAGCGAAAGACCCCAGGCGGTCAGGGTGGGGGGTCAGACCTCCAACACCATCACCCTGAGCATCGGGTCCCCCCAGGGCTGTGTTCTGAGCCCCCTGCTGTACTCACTCTACACACACGATTGTGTGGCCAAGTTCAGCTCCAACTCCATAGTGAAGTTCGCAGACGACACGGTGGTGGTGGGGCTGATCTCGGACAACGACGAGAAGGCCTACCGGGAGGAGGTTGAGGCACTGGAACGCTGGTGCCAGGACAACAGCCTGCTCCTGAACATTGGTAAAACCAAGGAGCTGATCATGGATTATAGGAGAGGACAGCAGGAGACGCACACACCACTGATGATTAACGGGGCTACCGTGGACAGGGTGAGCAGCTTTAAGTACCTGGGGGTCCACATCTCAGAGGACCTGACATGGTCAACACACATAGACACAGTAGTAAAGAAGGCGAAACAGCGCCTCTACCACCTGAGACAGTTAAGGAAGTTCAGAGTATCGGGGAAGATACTCCAGTCCTTCTACTCAGGAGCTGTAGAGAGCATCCTGACCGGAAACATCACTGCCTGGTATGGAAACAGCACAGCACAGGACAAGAAGGCCCTACAGAGAGTGGTGCGCTCAGCCGAGCGTACCACGGGTATTGCACTACCTCCCCTGCAGGTTCTATACAACAAGAGGTGCAAATCCAGAGCCTGCAGAATAATGAAAGACCCCCACCACCCCAATAACAGCCTGTTTCAGCTGCTGAGGTCAGGCAGACGCCTGCGAACCCCAGCTACTAGGACAGAGAGGCTTAGGCTTAGCTTCTTCCCCCAGGCCATCAGAGTCCTGAACAATGAACATTGAGTACCACAGAACACTGAACTATCCACACATAAGCACACATGAGCACACACACGACATGCACGCTGTGCACGCTCACACACTAGCAGCCACTTTAACACTTCAACATGAGCGGGCACACACTCATGCGCACACACTCACACTTATTGCCAAAAGGAAAGGCCACTTTAAATCAGTATTAGCAACAGTAACAGTGTATTGCACTACCAAAGCTACCTAGCATGTCCTATATGCTCTGTAAATAACTATGTACAGATACCGATTTTGATGTCACACCATGTTACCTGTTACCTGTTATTGCACAACTTTTTTTGTATTGGATTCTATTATATGTTGTACCCACTGTATTGCACATTGTTGCGGGCAAGACCACCCGCATTTCATTGTATACTCGTATGCCGTGACAAATAAAACTCTTGACTTGACTTGACTTGAACGTCTTGGTTTGTTAGCGGGGTTCGGTCCACAGAGAGCGGTTCTTGTACGGGCGGGGGATGATCCGGGAGAAGAGACGTCAGACAAGCAGGGGTTGATGCACAGGCGGGTTCTCATACAGTCAGGGGATATAGCACACAGCAGGGTCCTCCTTCCGAAAGCAGATAAACACAGCATGGGTCACACAGACAGCAATCTTTCCTCCTCTTCTTCTCTTCTCTCTTACTCACGTTCGTACCGGTTTCACCTCAGCTACTCCAATTCATTCTGTCACTCTGTCTCCATGTTCTACCTTCCCTGATGGTGTGGTGATTACGCTCACCTGTCTCGGGCGCGTCTGGCACAGGTGCGCTTCATCTGTGCTGATGCGCCCTGCTCTGCCTGGAGTTTCTCCGGAACTCCTAATATGGGCATTATACAGGGCTGTACGTTAACTTTTTTTGCACATAGCACTGGTGCTACAGAGGTTCATAGTTTTGTAGCACAGACCAAAATATTGTAGCACGAGTATAAAATGTCTCTAAAATCTCTCAAAATAACCACAAGTAGTGCAGTTCATCACTTAAATACGTATGTGACTAGCAAAGGACATGAATCTTGCATACAGGACACACAAAATACAAACCTTAACACTTTCAGCGCCAGCCATTAGACGGGTCCCGTTGTAACAATGCCACACTTTAAACGATAGGAGTGCGTCACCTTGTTTGTAGAGCTATAACTATATTCTATATTCTAGCTATGGATACAATACTATGATGGCCCATTTGACATATAGTATAGTTTTAGAGTGGTCTGGGGTAATTCCCGAAAAGGCTGAGTAATAACCTTATATACGTCAATTCTACTATAAGCGTTGCCGTTTCTATATAATCTATATAATAGGTATTATGTTTCATCATGAATTCATGAAAGGGGGGGGGGGCGTTTCTGATTATTTGATTGACAGTAGCGGCATTTGTATTGAACACTAAAAATGCTTAGCAGCCCGATCATCGGTATAAAAACTTTGCACGATCAAGCCAGAATTGACGTCAGATAGTCCTTACCTGTGATTGGGAGTATTCCAAAAATAATATTCCAATTGTTTGATCGCCATCTGGTACAACCGATGTCCATTTGGTCCACGACATAACCCACCACAACATATGGATCGGGGATATTTGACGCGCTTCAATGCAACCGAGAGAACTGCTCCACTCGTCCGACCCAGAAAAGTGTGCCCGGAGACATTTGAGTGTAACACAGGGTCTGGAACAGGGTTTACTGCACTCTCAATACTGCCACCTGGGAGGATCTGGTCGGTACTGCACCCTCTGTGTCGCAGTATGCCTTCTAACGGCAACATACGGGTCCCTGACATTGAATAGAATATTAAAATCGAAAAAAAGGAAAAACAATCAAATAATGAGTATACTCATTGTTGGCGTTCAAGCGTCGGCTCCAAATAATGAGTATACTCGTTGTTGGCGGGAATGTGTTAACAAGAAAAAGAAAATCTGTATTTGCCCATACTGGTAAATTGCAGGGACATAACTGTATACAAGACATCAACATGTTACGCTTCAAATTAGCAGTGCAAATCTGTTTAAATTTGTCATACAATTTTTATTGTGTGTGTAAATCACAAAAACAACAAACTGTGTGTGCGTGTGCGCTTGTAGTACTCCTTGAATGAGATCATCTCACGCACACACACACACACACACACACACACACACACACACACACACCATTGCATTAATCAGAAGTACAAGGAACTTTGCAGCATACCTTTGTTTCACAATGAAAAGTGCTTTATAAATTAATTATTATTATTGTAAATAACCCCATGAATGGTTTATTATTTGTATGGGTAATTAACTGCTTCATATTTGTGATGTTACTGGTTTCAGTGTGTGCCTAAAGTTATAAATGTTTTGGGCGGTTTATACAGATCTATGCCAATTAATGTTTATGTATATCCGGGGCTTTTATTAGAAGAATTCATAGAGGCCTACTACGGTATGTGTATGTGACATTTATTTTGAAAACAGTGTCACCGTCTTGCGAGGCAACCGTGTTTACGTTTGTGCTTTTGACAGTGAAATGTTCTGTTCAACTTAGCTTGAAGGAAAGACGCTAATCAAAGATGTTTAATGGACCCGTATGAGGCCATAGCTCTTACGGTGGGACTTTAATTGTTTATAGAAGAGGAATGTAATACTATGCAAAACAAGAAATAAACTGATTTTACCAGCAGTAAGTTGCCAGCCACTTTCATATATGGGGATCCGTGGCAATTATTATTATTACCTTATTTGCATATTGTCTCGTTATTAGATAGATAGATTGATACTTTATTGATCCCCGGAGGGAAATGTAAGTAGCCAGTATTAAAGTATTGAAAAACGTCCTAATAGTGGGCAACTCGCCTAATCCATGGCTGTGCTCTAGTTCCTGTTGTCCGATCAGCTTGTTCGTTGGCTTTCCATTTATAATGATTAGAACGTAGACCATCTTGCATTCTTTGTTGGAAGCGTCCGTGTCCCCGTCAATCATCACTGAAACGTAGCGGCTTCCTCCAATTTCCTCCGCCAGATCCGACTTAATTTCATCGGCTATGGTCTCTAGTGATGCACCGATGTGAAAATTGTGGCCGATACCGATAACCGATATTAATATTGCTGTTCTGGCCGATACCGATATTTACCGATGTCGATATCTCTGAATAGAAAACACTTTTTTATGATAACCCAAATAAAAGCTATTTTCCAAAACTAATATTTTTTTTACTTATTTACTTAATACTTATTTTCAGAAATTACTGATATTTTGAAACTATTTATGGCCAAAATGTGTAAAAAATATATATATATATATTTTTTATAATATCGGCCCTATCTTGATATCGGACCGATACGATGTGTAAAAAACTGCCATATCGGCCGATATTATATCGGCGGCCGATATATCGTGCATCACTAGTCTCTATCATCTCTCTACATCGGACATGGTTGTCATAAGATGAACTGATATCCGGTCCGTTCTTATTGCAGAGCAAAATTAGCGGCTTAAACGTATTGAAATTAACATTTTACTGAATGTTACCTCATTCAGCGATAGATAGTAACTTTTAACAGACATTTATTTAAATGGAGATTGTCAAGATTGGCACTTTAAGCATGAGTAACGTTCATGCAGTCATGTCACCTAAATAAATAACTAATCTGTAATGCTGAAAGTCCACTAATCTGTAATGCTGAAAGTCCAACTCCAATAGTGATACCAAAACTTGATAATGTTAAGTGTAATGTTATATCATTAATACAAGGCATAAATCCAGACAGCAATTCGTCCCATTCAACTCCAAAAGCCAGTAAAAACCAATCCAAGCCAGAGTTGTACCTGTCACAGTTTTGATCATATGTATTGTATCATATTTTACAATTGCAGTAGTTGTTCTGACTGTAGATGCCCAAATGTTCTCAAAAGCATCTGTTGATCACCAAGAATTGCTCGCTAGTTAGTGTCTGGTACGGTATATCTTATGAACACTGCCTGAGGCTCTACTACGCATCACATGACATGAGTGTATCTTGCCCAGAATGAGGGAGCGAGGTGCAGAAAACACTTTTATAGGTCCCACCCTCTGGCCTCTGAAGTTGCTAATGTCTTTTTTATTTGGGCTTCACAGGGAGTAGTGTGAAACTGTGACCTGTCCCTTTGTTACTTTCAAAAGCAATGGTTACAACAAATTAAATTGAAATTATTTTATGCCCTTCTTTCTAGACTCCCTTGCCTTACAGGTCTTTATCTGTGAAGATGAGGTTCCCCCTGAGCAGCAGGAGAGGAGCCCCAGTCTGGGCCAAGAGGAGTCAGAGCCCCTACAGATGAAAGAGGAAGAAGAGGAACTATTTCAAGATCTAGAGGAGGCTGGTGGCTCCAAGATGACCTTACACCCTGTGAAATATGAAAACAGTGGAGAGAATACTCTGTCCTCACAACTCAGCCAAACCCAGGACCCAGAGCTCCTACAGATTAAAGATGAACTACATCAAGGGCTGGAAGAAGCTGGTGGCTCCGAGATCACAGGACACCCAGTGAAATGTGAAGATGGTCAAGAGAATGCTCAGCCCTTCCAGCCTCTTCAAACCTGTAGGGAGAGAAACAGAGAAGCTTACTCTTTACCCAGCACCTCAACTGAACAGATGAAAACAGAACCTGATGGAGAGGACTGTAGAGTATCAGAACCAGCCAGTAACTTAGATCCAGCTGGTGACTTAGAACCAACTAGAGATAGCCAGCCCCTTTCTTCAGACTGTTCTCTAATTGAGACTGAAGACAGTGATGATAAAATATCTGAAAATGAGACTGATGACAGTAATGATGAGAGTTCTGGAACTGAGACTGATGACACTGATGAATGGAAGGAGAGTGGAGGACCACGTTTGATGACTCTGAAACCAAAGAAGACACAGAAAATACGAAGTAGTCCTGGCTTCAGCAAGGAGGGACATCTGAAGATACACACAAGAACTCATACCGGAGAGAAACCATTTAGCTGTTCAATTTGTGGGAACGGGTTCAGTCATCTAGGAGGTCTGAAGATACACATGAGAACTCATACTGGAGAGAACCCATTTAGTTGTTCAGTTTGTGGGAAAGGGTTCAGTCTGAAAACAGGTCTGAACATTCACATGAGAACTTATACTGGAGAGAAACAATTTAATTGTTCAGTTTGTGGGAAAGGTTTCAGTACGAAGGGACATCTGAACTCACACATGATAACTCATACTGGAGAGAAACCCTATATTTGTTCAGTTTGTGGGAAAAGGTTCAGTGAGAAAGGAGTTCTGAAGATGCACATGAGAACTCATACCATAGAGAAACCATTTAGTTGTTCAGTTTGTGGGAAAGGGTTCAGACAGAATGGAAGTCTGAAGAAACACACAAGAACTCATACTGGAGAGAAACCATTTAGTTGTTCAGTTTGTGGGAAAGGGTTCAGTCAGAAAACAGGTCTGAAGTTACACATGATAAGTCATACTGGAGAGAAACCATTTAGTTGTTCAGTTTGTGGGAAAAGGTTCAGTGAGAAAGGAGTTCTGAAGATGCACATGAGAACTCATACCATAGAGAAACCATTTAGTTGTTCAGTTTGTGGGAAAGGGTTCAGACAGAATGGAAGTCTGAAGAAACACACAAGAACTCACACTGGAGAGAAACCATTTAGTTGTTCAGTTTGTGGGAAAGGGTTCAGTCAGAAAACAGGTCTGAACTCACACATGATAACTCATACTGGAGAGAAACCCTATATTTGTTCAGTTTGTGGGAAAAGGTTCAGTGAGAAAGGAGATCTGAAGAAACACACGAGAACTCATTCTGGAGAGAAACCATTTAGTTGTTCAGTTTGTGGGAAAGGGTTCAGTCTGAAAACAGGTCTGAACATTCACATGAGAACTCATACTGGAGAGAAACCATTTAATTGTTCAGTTTGTGGGAAAGGGTTCAGTCAGAATGAAAGTCTGAAGAAACACATGAGAACTCATACCGGAGAGAAACCATTTAGTTGTTCAGTTTGTGGAAAAGGGTTCAGTACGAAGGGAGATCTGAAGAAACACATGAGAACTCATACTGGAGAGAAACCATTTAGTTGTTCAGTTTGTGGGAAAGCGTCCATTACGAAGGGACATCTGAAGAAACACATGAGAACTCATACTGGAGAGAAACCATTTAGTTGTTCAGTTTGTGGGAAAGGGTTCAGTCAGAATGGAAGTCTGAAGAAACACACGAGAACTCATACTGGAGAGAAACCCTATATTTGTTCAGTTTGTGGAAAAGGGTTCAGTGAGCAAGGCAATCTGAAAACACACATGAAAACTCATACTGGATAGAAACCCTTTAGTTCAGTTAATGGAAACGGGTTGAAGAGCCATATGAGGTCATACTGTAGAGAAACTATTTAGTACTAGGAACCCTTGCAGTTTTTTGCCCTTAATATTTCAAGTATTTTGACGTGCAAACCATGTGGCGTTTCAGCAAAAGCCAAGGTATGGCACAATTAAAATAAAGCCACACATCTATCTGTCTTAACATGACAATACAAATGTATAGCTCTCTTCTATTCACAATGCCTAATGCCCGTCAGTGAAAACAACTTTTATCCTATATTCTGGTAGGTATTTCAGCACCATGGACAGAGAGAGGAGGTCTAATTATCAGACCAACACACACACACACACACACACACACACACACAATATTTACGATATAACTATATCCGGGGGGAGGTTTATTCTGTCCACCCCCCTCAACACCTCACCCCTGATAAAAAGCAGAGCCGTGACACCAGTTTGCATAGTGCGCTACATGAAAGCACATACTTACCTTAGAGTAAAAGCTTTACATCATGCACGCCAGCCACAGCCGATAACCTCGTTTGTGTAAAAAACTGGTTTTATTTCACGGCTCTGGCTTATGTGTGAAAAATTTGCCACCCGCTATTTTTATCATTACCCTTAAGCAAAGAAAAAATATCAGACTAAAGAGAGAGGGACCAAAAGGTCCTCGGTTCATATGCCACATTATGTACAACTCTGTGAGCTAACACCCATACCAGTTGTGGACTCAATGCTACGTTTACCTAAACGTATTACATGAAAACACACACAACTCTCATCATACAATAAAACCCTAGTTCACTTTTACTCACGTAAGAAAGAACGCTGTCTTAAGTAGAGAGAAGGACATAAGCCTTGGCTAAGTGTTAGAACTACAGGCCTTGCCCAGTTATACACAATAGCAACCAACGCAAATTTTCAGAGAAAACTGCACAACCTCAAAAAAGAAGGCGCCCCCAGCATTTGTAGCTGTGGGTTCACATAGCACACGTCGTAACCCCCAAAATACAGTGAAGTAAACAGACGTTTTGTTAAACAAAAACATTGTTATTAACCAAAAACATTTTGGGGGGGAGAGTGGGTCATAGTGTAACGTGTCCTACCTGACCCCCGGACGCAGGATGAATGGCCGCAACAAATGGCTGGTCCACCACGTTGACGAGGCCTCTTGCTGGCCGGGCCAGAAGTGGCGACAGCTGGAGCCTCGCTCCGTCGCTTCGCCCACATCCTGCGGCCGGAACCAAGCTAACAGCTAGCCTTTACAGGCCCACCGTCGGCTCTGACCAATGGCCAGCTACCGGCTAACAGCTAGCTCTTACCGGCCTACCGATAGCAAAACAAAGCCTCTGTTTTCATGGGGCTTCAAACAAGAACCCCTCCATCCCGCGATGGAGAGGCAATGCCGGTGGAGGTCAGAATAATCCTCTAGACCAGGGGTGGCCAACCAGTCAGAGACTAAGAGCCACAAAAAAATGACTGTGGTACCACAAAGAGCCACACCATATACCAGCGTTTCTCAACCTTTTTTTTCCTTCATGTGTTTATAGGTCTCACCCTCTGGCCTCTGAAGTTGCTAATGTCTTTTTTATTTGGGCCTCACAGGGTTAAAAGTACCCTGTGAGACCCACGGTTGCAAAATTACAAAATCACTTTTAGCCATTTAAAAAAATAATGTTTATTTAAAAAATGTTAAAGGGGAACTATTTTACTATTTCTTTCACTATTTGGGCACTTTTACACAATTCCTGTGAGTCTATGGAACACCTAGGTTTTTTTTCAAAAAAAATGCATTGTTTTGTATTTCTAATCAAGTACTAAAAACCGCATTTTTCTACCTCAAGATCTTAAGCCGTTTTGAGGCTGGGCTCCAACCACTGTGTGGCCTGGTGCCAACTGCCACATCAACTGCCACATTATTATGCAGCTGAGAAATCTCTGACATCACAGATATGCACATTTTCAGATGACTCAGTTCAGTGAGGGTGAATATTGTGAGAGGAGAATTGGAAGAATTCGCCAATATGAGAATTAGAGACATATATCCTATTAATATAAGTCCACATAGCTAAGAAACAATGGTAAACACTGAAAAAAGCCATTTATAAGATAGTTCCCCTTTAAGCACATGTATAGTCAATTGGTCCTGTTGTTCAGCCTCACAATGCTATTTGATAGTAAATGTGTTTATATGTCCCACCCTCTGGCCTCTGAAGTTGCTAATTTCTTTTTAATTTGGGCCTCACAGGGTTAACCTCTTAAGCCCGAGATATACAGTAAAAGTGTATATTTTCAGCATTATGTTTGTTTACAAATTATTTTAACTGTTATTAGTGAAATATAAGATTATAGAAATCTCAGGGCATTGAGTCGGAAACCGGCGCATATTGACAGGAGGAAGTGGCACAGCCAAAAGTGAGTGTAGTCTTTTGAAGGAAGAGACTCAGGGCTTTCAAATTTCGAAAAACTACCCTACCCAGCTCACACCAGTCCCTGTCAATCATCTGACTTCTGGATTTACTTTTTAATTTCTCTTATTTTTTGGGATTATCTCCCACAAACCTGAACGTTATTGCCATAAAACAGAACGCAGTTAGTTTCTCTACCTTTCTGTGAACGTCTTGCAAAAAACGGTGTTGCAATATGATGAAGAATGGTGGAGAAATTTACATTATAAAAAAGATGGCAGAATTCAGTACTGTATCTACAAAACCTTCTGTTTAATCATCTTCCCTTTATTCATTTGCTTAGATTTTTCAGGTCTGGTCAATTTTAGCATGGTGTTATTTACAGTCAAAGATAATTTTTTTTTTAAATAGAATTGATATTCTCCTTTGGTTCATTACAATTTACTCAAGCCTAGTAACAGACACACTATTTCTGACACTGATCCATATATGTCCCTAGATTCAGATACCAAGAACATGCAAATGGACCATTTAAAAAAAAATTGTAAATGTTTATTCTACGTCCTTATGGAATGAGTGACATAAAAAAAAAAAAAAAGCAAAAAAAAAAAAAGGTAATTTTTTTTTTTTTTTTTTTTATGGATGGAAGAGCCGCACATTGACGGGCAAAGAGCCGCATGCGGCTCGCGAGCCGCGGGTTGGCCACCCCTGCTCTAGACCATAGGTGTCAAACTCATGGCCCACGGGCCAAATGTGGCCCGCCACGTCATTTGATGTGGCCCCCAAGAGCTCTGGTAAAATTTTTTTTTTTTTTTTTTTTACATTATTCTTGGGTTAAAAAATAGCGACGTTAAAAGAATTGTGGGTTAATGCGTTAATAAAGCGTTAACTTTGACAGCCTTAGTTATTACACATTCTTACACACATGTATGTTGAACATCTGAGGTATTGATGAAGTAACAAAGGAAAAAAGCCAAAAGCACTTACTCCTCAGACATTCTTTGACAATTTTACAGCCCAAAATACAAAAAAGATCCAGGTGGAATAGGTAACAAAGGGTTGAAGAAATATTGTCTGAACTGTCAGATGCAAACTGGCTGTGTGACATAACCGAGCATCTAGCTCAATTGAATAAGAAGCTGTAGGGACGCAAAAACAAGTCCCACCCAAAACTTGACCAATATAGTTGTGAACTGAGACAACCCTTATTTTGTTATTTTTGAGTACAGTTACAGTTGTGTGTTCATGCAGACACATAATAGCAATTTCATTACGAATTGAAAATAGGGGACCCTGATGTAAACAAGTCAAAAGTCTTTCTCTGGTCTGCATCCCCTTAACAATTGTGTGTATTGAGCTGTACTGTACCCATTCTGCAATCTGTTAATTAAAGTTAATTAAACTGGGGAGCTCCAGTAGCTCACCGCGTACCTCGGACGCTATTTCGGCGTCGGGGACAACCGTGCGCGTCACGGATCTGGGGTACACGAGTTAGACTCCCGGACTCGCCGTATTTTCTCAGTGTCTTTCCCCCGATCTATACCCCATTCAACCTGTTTCTGTCGGTCATACTTGACCAGAAAAAGCGATAAACGCTAAAAGAACCAGCTGACTGGTCAAAGTTTAAAAAAAAAAAAGTTAATTAAACTATCTTCCATTAGTTGGATGTATGGCCTCTGCAAGGTTGTGTGCAGCCATTTGTTTTTGTAACATCTGCTACAGCTGTCCCACGTGTTCTTTGCAGCTCACAGTTGTTAGTTCTGCCCCTCTTGACTGTGACAAAAAGGTTTTGAACAGACTTAATGTCATAGCTTGTATTTGATGATATTCTTCTTTGTTATTTACTTGATCATTGATTGATGGAGTAATATGGGGTTCTGATAAACTAAAATTATTTGTTAAAATAACATAAGCTAACATATATTTTTACATCTATGCAAATGCATATGCAATATGTATAACTTGAATAAGTAATAAATACAGAAACAACATGTTTAACAATATGTAAATGAGTAGCTACATTTATTTTACATTACATTAACATTTATACGGTCTTTGGCCCTTTGAGGGCAACCATAATGCTGATGTGGCCCTCTGTGAAAATGAGTTTGACAGCCCTGCTCTAGACTCTGGTGGTGACGACATTATCCTTTCTTTCTCCTGTAAATTAGTGAGAGGGGGAGAAACAAAAGACAAAGCCAACACAGCTCCTATAGCTGGTAGTGTGGCCATGACCCCGCTTATATATGAGCGGATATGGGCGTGGTCAGGCAGGTGGGTGAAAGTTTTCATGATAGTATATGATTAAAGGGATAGTTCCAGTAGGCAGAGCGCAAAGCCATAAATGAAATATAACAACTTTTATCCTATATTCTGGTAGGTATTTCAGCACCATGGACAGAGAGGGGAGGTCTAATTATCAGACAAACACACACACACACAATATTTACTGGGATTGAGCCCGAATACAAATATTACTTCTGGAAAGCACAGATAATGAGATGGACACATATTCTATATATAATATTTGTTTCCCCTTTTTCTCCAGACACACATCGTTTCAACTACTTACACTACTCCAAATCAAGAAGAAACGTATAAGTAACTAAACATCTTTCGATGGAGGACATGATGCAAAAACAGCCAATTAATTACTATGTATCTTTCTTATGTATGAGGAATTTGTTAGATAATAGACTAAATCTTGAACATGCGCCAATTTGACATGAGCATTTTCTAAAGATGGTTTCCAGTGCGCAAATTAAGATCATTCTTAGACCTTTGCTGCTCTATCAGGGTGTCCATGGATCATTAAAAAGTTTTACTATTTAATAGTACTTTTACTATTGAATATTAACACTTTGAGTGCCAACAACGAGAATTCTCGTTATTTCATGCCAACCGTTCAGTGCCAACGACGAGAAATCTCGTTATTAATTTTTTTTTTTTATTAGCGATTTCCATTGATTTTTCATCAATCTAGCCTCACTTTACCACTGGGACTTTCTCTGAGCTCGAACAGGGAAAATACCGCCCCCCTATCGTCTCCCGGATGGTAATGCACCCTTTGGATTGGACTGTATGAAAACGCATGGGGAAAAGAAAATCCGGAATCCACATTTTACTTGTCGGGCATGTAATCCGAGCCGATTGCAGTCTTTGTGGTCCCTCAGAACAGCGTGGAATATGTCTTTCGAGCACCCAGCGTTGGATCAATAAACGCGATCGATATTTGGAATGGCGATCAGGAATTGGAATAATCTTTTTGGAGAACATCTGATCTGAGGTAAGGAATCTATTTTACCAGTCTTGGGGTAATCAGAGCTCTTTTCACAGATATATCAACGTGTCCCCTATGTGTGTGTGTGTGTTGATCAGGAAATAAGATAATCGATTTCAGCCCGCTTCTCTAGCGTGCATAAGTACACATATACTATCGATAATCTAGCGTTTATTTGAAAACTTCATAAATAGAACGAAAAATGACAATGTTTTTTGTGTATTCCAGTAAAGGGCGATTCCTGCAGAATCACCTTTTTTCTGGACATTTTCAAAAACGAGCGTTTTTCAAAATGGTATCAAACGGAAATGTACCGATGAAAAAAACAATCCGTTTCGACAATGTTGACTGCAAGCAAGTCATTGATAAGCGACGGGCGTATTAGACACATAGCCATAATTTAAGATATAGTTTATGCGTTCGCGAATGTGCTCACCCTCTCATTGAATAGAGCGTTGGCACTCAAGCACTAAATCGTGCGCCCCCTGCTGGCACTCAAAGTGTAAACATTTACTAATTAAAGGTCTTAAAAAGCATGAAATAGTCTTAAATTAAATTAAGTTAATATATATAATTCAGTCTATATTTATTTATTGAGTGCTATAAACAGGGTCCACAATTAACACCAAGCATCAAATGCCTGGAAAGGAAATTTTTACAATATTTATAAGAGTACGATATCACTTTACAGTCTTTAGTTTTTTCTATTCATGTTCTCAAACTTTGTCCTAACCTGGAGACACCATGACTGAGGG
Organism: Notolepis coatsorum; assembly: GCF_963971535.1. Classification (NCBI taxonomy): domain Eukaryota; kingdom Metazoa; phylum Chordata; class Actinopteri; order Aulopiformes; family Paralepididae; genus Notolepis; species Notolepis coatsorum. The sequence goes on from NC_140172.1 coordinate 22,518,369, forward strand.
CTCTCCCTGTACAGCTGTCTCCTAACCTGGAGACACCCTGACTGAGGGCTCTCCCTGTACAGCTGTCTCCTAACCTGGAGACACCCTGACTGAGGGCTCTCCCTGTACAGCTGTCTCCTAACCTGGAGACACCCTGACTGAGGGCTCTCCCTGTACAGCTGTCTCCTAACCTGGAGACACCCTGACTGAGGGCTCTCCCTGTACAGCTGTCTCCTAACCTGGAGACACCCTGACTGAGGGCTCTCCCTGTACAGCTGTCTCCTAACCTGGAGACACCCTGACTGAGGGCTCTCCCTGTACAGCTGTCTCCTAACCTGGAGACACCCTGACTGAGGGCTCTCCCTGTACAGCTGTCTCCTAACCTGGAGACACCCTGACTGAGGGCTCTCCCTGTACAGCTGTCTCCTAACCTGGAGACACCCTGACTGAGGGCTCTCCCTGTACAGCTGTCTCCTAACCTGGAGGCATGTAGCTTAATCCCAGCGGAAGAGTGCAAGAGTGCTTCCGCATTTTGCCCTGATTGGCCGCGGTAACGCCCTCCAAATGCGCATTTTCTTTCCCCCCGCTCAGACGCCGAAATGGAATCCATGTAGTACATTGCAACACAACGCAGCATTTCCGCGTACATTGCAACGTAACACAACGCAGCTGTCAACTGTACTTTACATATTATCCAAACGAGGACCACATAATGTTATTTCCCTGTACATTGTAACGTTAACACAACGCAGCTGTCAACTGTACTCTACATATTATGGAATACATGTATATTATCGCGACGCGACGGCAGTGCGGAAATAGGCTGTCTATTGCCATTCTCTAAGACAAACTCTAACCTTAACCAGCGCCTAAACTTAACCATAACCAACTCCGAAACAATGCTTAAAGTCAACATGCCTAAACTTAACCGGCAAAAGAATGCACGTAAAAAAAAAAAAAAATGGAAGGGAATCGAACTTGTCACCAACAGACCGCAGGATCCACAGCACGGCAGCATACCAGTTGAGCTAAGCGTCGAATGAAAAACATCAGGGATTACGGCTACATAATGCCGCAAGCTCTGCTGCGTCCATCGCGTGTATATATGTGTGCTAATATGGTGTGCTAATATTAAACTGATGATTAGCTTCTTGCCTCCCTCATGTATTTTCTATTCAGAATATAAATGCAAGGAACGATAAGAGGCAACTCCAGGAACTCCACCAATATTTGAGCAAAAGGTAAGCTGTACAAAGTGGGGCAAACATCAGTCCAGTCTACAAGAGGAAGTTGACTTGACACATTATGACAACATACTGCCTTTAGGCTAAAGGTTCTTATTTTGCATCTAGGGTGGGGATTTACCTGTTTATTTAAAAGCCATGTATAAACAATGAAACGGAGAACCACCATACCACCATTTATTTTTTTGCTCGCACAATACACTTATGGAAAGTAGGCCTACTGCAGGTGAGCCAAACAGGTTAATTTCAGACTATGACTGTTAAACACCAGTTATTGTCATTTTGCCTTACTGATAATTTTGAACTGACAATATACATACTCATTATAAATACATATACCTATTGAGTTTTTCAGTGGAATTGTGTTGCTATAGGAACAGCTTGGGCTCAAGTTTATTTCCTGTCAGTTATTGATATTAGCGAATGCTGCAACAGGACATAAGCTCGGGTCTGTGTAGAATGTCTACACTGTCAAGTAATTTTTCACATTTATTGCTTATTTTTATTGCAAAATGATCCTGTGGACAAAAGAAATAGGAACGTGGACTGGGTCATTTGATTAAATCATTAACAGGCTTGTGAGATAGGAGACTAGTTTGAACACGCATTGCTTACCTACTATAAATTATGTAATTCCATATCTTACATTTTTGTGAAGGTTAAAAAAATGAATGCATATAATTCTGGATCCTTGTTCATTAATATCTACCTAATGACTAGGATGTCTCAACAATATCATCTTGTCAACGTTGAACAGTTGTTATTGAGTCTTGACTTGTTTTTCTTTTGTGACCTTTATCGTCATTCATATTAAATACTACGTTTCTGTACCTCCTATTTTTATGTAGTCAATAAAATGTCTGATTATATGCTTGTATTGACTCATCATGAGTGTTGTGATCTGAAATGCTGTACAGCCATTAGGGTTCCTCCCTCATTGTCAATTATTAGATCAGTTTGGTCTTGATTGACCAAAACTGTAAGTTGATTAGTCGTAACTAGTAAAAATAAGCACATCTCCGGTTCATTGCTGATTTCATTAATCATTAATAGTGGTGGAAGAATGATCTTTTACTTACTGTAAGTAAAATGTAGAACTACTCAAGTTCTGCATTCAAAATTTGAATTGTGGGAATGAATGATCTCTACTTCAGTATAAAATAGTTCCTAAATGAAACTGTTCACCAAAAGGTCTGAAGACATTACTGAGTTTTTCAAATGTATTTTGTTAGCACTTTGAGTGCCATTCAGCTCCATTGTGTATGTATCTGGATGGATACATAGCACACCGGTTGTTTTTATTATTTTGGTTGAACTACCCCTTTAAAAACTGGACCATAATCCTTGTGGCCTATAGTGTGTGTGGATGTGTCAGAGAGCCCTACAGTGTGTATAGTATAATTGTAGTGATTTTGTGTGTGTTCCACCTATGGTGAGTGGCTAATGTAACTGTGACACCAAGACTAATGCTAGTTGACTAACCCCTGCTGTGCAAGTAGTGAGAGTGATATCGTAGCGGAGCCAGAGAGCCTCCCGACACCTCTAAACCAGAAGAGCCATTGGCCGCCAACATTTCCCATTGTTTCTGTGCTTGCATTACTGTATTCAATTTGTCAATAAAGATTCTTACTTTTTTGCACCGGTTGTGTTGTCCACTCTGTCTGGGAACATACCACCCACTTTTTACGTCCAGGTCGATTTAGCTCAAAACACACCAGCCAATCCATATGGGAAAGATCTAGCCTGAAGCCTCCCCCAATTAGTCCAAGTTCCCCACTCAGCAGTCCCATGTTAACCTAATCACAGTCAATGTCACTGGTTTGCACACAACCTGGGGCAAAGAAAATAGGGCTCACACAGTTAATTCACAAAAATAACAGTCAATAGCAAGGTAGTCCTGTCGACCTATGACCTGTGTGTGATACTGCATGTTAACTGTAGTGTGATTATACATGTATACTGATGTATTGTGTGTATATGGATCTGTGTGATACTGCATGTTAACTGTAGTGTGATTGTACATGTATACTGATGTATTGTGTGTATATGGATCTGTGTGATACTGCATGTTAACTGTAGTGTGATTGTACATGTATACTGATGTATTGTGTGTATATGGATCTGTGTGATACTGCATGTTAACTGTAGTGTGATTGTACATGTATACTGATGTATTGTGTGTATATGGATCTGTGTGATACTGCATGTTAACTGTAGTGTGATTGTACATGTATACTGATGTATTGTGTGTATATGGATCTGTGTGATACTGCATGTTAACTGTAGTGTGATTGTACATGTATACTGATGTATTGTGTGTATATGGGTCTGCGTGATACTGCATGTGTTTTTTTTTATACAGTATTTTTATTGGGTTTTACAGTACACATTTCAGGTTTTCATTGTCGTCAGTTATTCTTAATACCTTTTCTCCACAAGTTTATACAAGTAAACCACATACCCCCTCCCCTTTTCTCTCTCTTAGCATCTTTGAGTCTGTTTTTACTGTTGTCATACAGAAATAATACGTACATTCATTGGTACCTCCAGTAAAATAGCTTGTACATAAATAAAAATTATTAAAAAGAAGAAAATAAAAATAAATAAATTACATCTTTATAACACCTTCAATGACGTGCCTCCGCTCTTCCCCGGGGTCTGGGTCACGGCTGACCACGGGAGAGAGCGGGGGGACTCATCCTATAGCAGCCCTCCTATATCTTCCCTTCTCAGATAGTCATTAAATGGTTTCCATATATCCTCGTAAACCTCTATATTGTTCCTGAGGATATATGTTATTCTCTCCATAGACATGCATTGTGCCATGTTCTTAATCCAAGCACCGATTGTGGGTGCGTCTATTTTCTTCCAATTGAAAGCTATTGTTCTTTTTGCCTGCAGTATAGCAAAATCAATACATTTAAATTGTTTGGTTCTCAGGTTGAGATTTACTGGATATAGGTGTAGTAATATCATTTTGGAGACTACTGGGATATTCACTGACAGGATATCTTTGATTTTATTCACCACCGACCCCCAGAACTTCTTGATTTTGTCACATTCCCAAATACAATGTATAAAGGTTCCCCGAGCCTCGCTACATTTAAAGCAACTGTCTGGTGTGTTGCTGTTGTATTTATTCAGTTTGACAGGGGTTATATAAGTCCGCATCAGCCATTTGTATTGAAGTAGTTTTAAGCTAGTGTTGGCTGTTTGTGTCTGAGCCTCCTCGCATGCTCTGTTCCAGTCCTCGTTTGAGATCTCCTCTCCCAAGTCCAGCCTCCATGCCTCCAATCTAGATATTGACGTCTCATCTGAACCAGATACAAGCCAGTTATAGAACATTGATAACAGGCCTTTGTTATTGCAGTTTTTGATGATAGTTTTTTCTAAAGATGAAAGTGTAGGAATTACCAGTGATTGGTTTTGCTGAGAGGAAATTAAACTTCTCAGTTGCAAGTATTTAAAGAAATGCTTCCTTGGGATGCTGTATTTTAATGATAGTTCCTCAAAAGACATCAAGACCCCCTCTTTGTAAAGGTCAGATATTTGACTTATTCCTTCTTTTGTCCATAGTTTGAATCCGGCATCCAGTTTGCCTGGTTTAAATGAGACGTTTCCCCAGATTGGGCTGAATTGCGACATGGAGTTGTTTATTTTCATACATTTCTTTACCTCATACCATATGTTGTGAAGGGCCAGATTAAACCGAATATATATATTTATTTATATATATATATTTAATTGTATTTGTATATTCTCTAATATTCCCTGATATCCCTTGTATATTCCTTGTACAATATGCATTGAATATCCATTCTAGCCTACTGAACATCCCATAATAGTCTCCATTCTACTATTGGTCGAGACCTTGGTGCCAGGCTGCCATACCCCTCAGACCCAGTTCAAACGTACCGCTCCACATGTACGAACAAGTCCTAGTTCCGCGTAGGAATCTGGCTACCGCACCACTAATGGGACTATTTGTTCATAGTGCGTATATATACTGCGCTACTAAAGTAGGACTTCCTTTTCAGTCCAGTTTCTTACCCTCCAATAGAGTCACAGACGTAAAGCCTCCCCGCGACGCCACGTGTGGGAGTAAGGCCAAGTTCGCCTACCATCGGTATTGAGACATCGTGTATATTAATATTTGAATAGTCATATTTGGCACTATATCGTCGAGTTGGACGTAGTCTATTAAGCTAATAATAGTCTGTTAATATATAGTGCTTCGTGCGGTGAGAATACTACCGTAGTCAGTACACCATCGTTTCGGGCAGAGAACTGGCTGCTTATCCAGGGTGGTTGACCAACGTGAAGCTGCACCCGAGGAGCCCCAGAGCCGACGAGCGAGTGGACCTGTATACCGGATTATTCTACCGACGACAGCCCGCCTTCCCAGGCACGGATTATGCTTTGTATACTTTGATTATTCCATGGATAAAGACCCCCGACACTGCCGTGTGTTGTAACCCCCCCCCCTGGAGAGGACGCAAGGTGAGGAGACGCTCTGCAAGACGAGGTCGCTTCACGTCTCTCCTCCGTGGACCGGAGAGAGCCGGCCCACAAAGAGTCCACCTGCTTTCATCTGTGGTCCAAGGATCGCCGGCGCATTGAACAGCACTACAGTGGGTTCACCTGGGATACCCTTGGCCGGATGAGGCAGCCGGATTCTACCCCCCCCTCCTTCCTACTCCTGTCGGCTTACAAGCGACCGGATTAACCCCCCCTAGTGTGTCCAGTATATAATCATTAAAGTATCATTGCTGTTATTCCTTAAACTATTCCAGGTCGTATATGTACCACCTGCGCCTTCAGAGATTGGACATTCTCTATTGATATACCGACGAATACTCTTGCCATAAAAGTGCATACTAATTTCCATTCATAAATGTGATTGATTTGATTAAGTGCTTGCTCTACACACCATCGCTGTGTAGAAATAAAGACCTATTTCTAATTCGTACATTTGTGTTGGATCCGTTTCATCTACGTGACAGTGTTCATCATAATATATTTATGCCGTGTACTGGGTGGCCGAATATTAAGTACAAAGGTAGTGGTAGTAAGTATCATATCTAGTAATACAGTCAGGGAATTGTACCCCTCAGTTACAATTGGTCCTTCGAGCCGGAGGGTAATCAGTGTAATATTAATATAGTGTTATTAATATTGAAATGGCCTATGATGAACACTCCACGAAACGATCCTCCTAACCAACGCCCGCAGCGCGAACGACGGCTCCCTCAGTACTTAGAGGCTTACGCTGTCAGTCAACAACCTAGTCTTCTACTAACAGTAAACGCGGTAAAACTAGAAAGTAAAAGTATGTCTAACCCCAACGCCCAGACTACCCCGACCATAGAGGCCCCTACGGGCTCTAATGTAACTGACCAAGTTCACGGTGGGGACCAGTGGGAACCAGACATGACTTCACACCCCGCCAGTACTGAAGAAGTAGTCCCCGATGAGTCCCGGGAGGAATACAACGCTACCGAGAGAGAACTCGGCACGGAAGAAGACGGGGAGAGCACCGTGGAGATAGAGCTCCAAGGCTCCGCAAGGAGTACCCCGAGGGAAGGCTCCCCTATACAACCGCCTTCCCCCAGCGAGGCAGAGAGGACCCTACAGCAGGCCTTCCTCATCAGCCTGAACGCCGCTGCTGAACGCGACCGACTGCAGATCCAGCAGCGGAGCGAAGAAGAGCATATACGTCTAGAACTAAGACGCATTCAGAGAGAAGAGAATGTGGCCCGAGACCGAGCAGACAGCCAGCGAGCAGCTGCTGGTGCTCTACGGGACGCAGAGCGCGACAGACAGCAAGCGCAACTAATAGAACAGCTGATCAGACGGACAACACCCTCTCCCTCCGCCAGAGGCTCCAGGAACTCGTCTAGACACACCTCCAGGGCGGCATCCCCTAGCCGAGTAAACAACCCTGAACTTGACCAACAGACGAGGTCTATACCCCCCACAGACCACCTCCCCCCACCGGTCCAAGCGAGACCTAGCAACCGGGAAGGAGCAGCATATCCTGTGGAGAGGCTAAACCAGAGACTACAAGCACTGGATGACCTAACTGAAGACGAAGAGGAAGAGGAGGAGAACCACGCCCGACGACAGCACAGTACTCTACCGGACCAGGAGGTCCGGTACAGCCCAGGCTATACTCCCGCGGAGCTGCGCTACAGACCCCCGACTCTATACCCGGGTGAGCACGACGCACGACCCGCACCGAGGAACAGCACCTGGACAAGCGGGCCATGGTACACTGCCAGTACCAGCCCATACCAAGGAGCGGGAGGAGACTCGCCTAGGAGGCCTCTCCCCCAACGCTCGCCGATGTATCCACAGTCAGCGTCATACATTGGCACGCCTATGGTACCCGACTTCACCCAAGAGAACCGGGCCCAGTATACGGAACTCCGCATGTGTCTGGAGACCATGTTGGTGGATGTATTGGATGAACGCCATAAATACGCCATCCTACTGAAGCACTTAAAGGTACCCCGCGCACATAATATAGCGCTCGCCTACGCGACTTCCACCACCCCATACACAGCAGCGCTGGTAGCATTGGACCAGAGGTATGGGCGCATATGGGATTACGTGATCCAGGAGATCCGACACATCGACCGCTTACCCCCAGCAATAGACAATCGAGCACTGGACGACCTGTCCATCAGAGTGCAGTCCCTGGTAGGGATGTTGGGAGCGCAGAGAGAGAAGGGGAGGCATGAACTTTACGCCAACTCAAATGTGGAAAGGATCTTGGAGAAGCTGCCGCCCGCTCGACAGGAGCGTTTTAGGCGACAGAGGGACCACCGAGACCCGAATGGCCCCGAACCGAACCTCCTCGATCTAGCAGACTTCCTGGCGAGAGAAGTCAGCAGCCTACGGCTAGATACATTCGGACGGAGCACCCCTGGCTCCAGAGAAGGAACCAGACGACTAAATGATGGAAGAAGATCGGTGACTGTGATGCACCAATCGGAGTCAGTACCGAGCAGCAGGAGCCACAGTACCCCCTCCAGAACGGAGAAGTGGAAGATAGTGTGCCCCTACTGTGAGAAAGAACACTGGCTAGCGCAATGTGACTCCTTCCCCAAGCTGAACGCGGAGGAAGCAAGTCAATGGATAAAGTCCAACAAGCGCTGTTTTCGCTGTGCGCGCTCACACATGGCAGCCGAATGCCGCTTAAAGAAAAGGTGCACCAAGTGCGATGGAGCCCATCTGGACATACTTCACGACAGTAACAGACGGCGCCCTTCACCCGCACCATCCAGCAGCAAAGCGAGCGTCATGTACATCGATCCCGCCAGCAGCAGTGGAGCCCGAGTACTCCTAAAAGTAGTGCGTGTGACACTAAGCTACCAGAATAAAGTCCTGGACACTTACGCCGTCCTCGATGACGGGTCAGAGAAGACCCTGCTGCTCGCCTCCGCTGCGGCCCAGCTAGGGCTGCGGGGAAGCGAAACCCAAATGACAATTCGGACAATAAGACGAGATTTGAAGACGATAAAGGGCGAGAATGTCTCATTCTCTATCGCAGCAAGCGGCCAGCCTGAGCGACGGTACCAGATTACAGACGCTTTCACCAGCCAAGAAATAGGACTGTCGCGGTACACATACCCCGTCGCCAAGCTGATGGAGAAATATGCACATCTGCGCAAGTTACCGATCCCGCTCATAGACAATGCTATGCCGACCCTGTTGATAGGCTCCGACCATGCAGACCTCATTGTCCCGATAGACCGGGTTCATACCGGACCCCGAGGCTGTCCTGCAGCAGTCGAGACCCGTTTAGGATGGACTCTCCAAGGCCCGCTCGCCAAATCTCTCAACCGAAGTACAGCCACTAGATGTCTCCACTCCCGAGTCACAGAGGGAGAAACCGCACTCCTGCAACACGTAGAGCGGCTATGGACCTTGGAACAAATGCCCTTTAAGAACGGAAAGAAAGACATTCGCTCTAAAGATGACATTTACGCCATTCACCTCCTCGAGACAGGGACCAAGAGAGTCCCGGTCAACGGCGTGTTGAGATACGCCACGCCACTCCTGCGGCGAGAAGGAATGCCTACTTTCCACGCCAAGACAGACGCCACAGAACGGTACCTGCTGAACACGGAGCGGCGCTTAGCCAAGAACCCCGCCCAAGAGAGTGTATACCGCGCTGAGATTGAGAAGCTCATCACAGCGGGACACGTCACAAAGATGGACATTAAAGAGGCTGACCAGACCACTGAATCGTAGTACGTGCCTCACCACAAGGTCCATCACAACGGTAAAGACCGCATAGTATTTAACTGCAGCTACCAGATCGGATCCCAAAATCTGAATAAAGAGTTACTGCCCGGTCCCACACTCGGCCCCTCCCTACTCGGCGTTCTACTCCGCTTCCGCCAGGAAAGGGTGGCCATCAGCGGGGACATTAAAGGAATGTTCCTGCAGGTGAGATTAGTAGAGGCGGACAAGCCCCTGTTACGGTTCCTATGGAGAGAGAAGCCAGGAGATGAGCACCCAGCCATCTACCAATGGGAAGTCCTCCCCTTCGGAACGACGTGCAGCCCCTGCTGTGCTACATTTGCACTACAGAAACATGTAGCAGAGGACCCAGCAGCGGACGAAGAGGTCCGACACAGCGTAAAGAACAGCTTCTACGTAGACAACTGTCTACAAAGCCTTTCAACCCAAGAAGAAGCCGAGGCTCTCCTGATTAAACTCCGCGCCTCATTGATCAAAGGCGGCTTTGATCTCAGGCAGTGGGCCAGCAGCGATCCGCAAGTACTGCGCAGCCTCTCCTCCGAGGACAAGGCAGCCAGCAGCGAGACCTGGATGGCTACAATCCCGGGAGAAGCCCAGGAGATGACCCTGGGATTGGTGTGGCGATTCAAAACAGATTCGCTTCACTACAGACACAAGCCCCTGACTACGGAGCAGGGAAGGCCGGCGGCGGCGCCGACCACCAGACGGAGTGTGTACACAACACTCGCCCGACAATATGACCCGCTAGGATGTATTCTACCGTACACCACCAGGGCAAAAATGATTGTACGAGCATTGTGGGACAAGGACCAGGGCTGGGACGACCCCATTCCCGCACACCTTGCATCCACCTGGAGAGAGTGGGAGATGGAGCTCCACTCACTCCCAGGCGTTAATATGCGCCGAAGCTACTTCCCACCCACGGTGAGGCCAGAGACATGTAAAATGGACTTACACGTATTCAGTGACGCCTCAGAGGTCGCATACGGATCAGTAGCCTACTTGCGGGCCCAAGAGAAGGGGGGAGAGATCTATACAGCATTTGTCCTCGCCCGCTCGAGAATAGCCCCACGCAAGCAACAATCTATCCCACGTCTAGAGCTCTGCGCAGCCCTAGCCGGAGCGCACCTAGCCACGCTCATCCAACGTGAGCTCACCATACGGGTGTCTAGAACAATCCTGTGGTCAGATTCCACGACGGTACTCGCCTGGATCAAATCGGACTCATGCAAGTACAAAGTCTTCGTGGGAGTCAGAGTCACCGAGATTCAAGACTTAACCGAAGAGTTAACCGGAGAAACAGAGTGGCGCTACGTTGATACAAAACAGAACCCAGCGTACGTCATCACCCGGGGGATGCCCCTGGATGACCTCACCCGTCGCAATGTCTACAGTGACGGCCCCGCATTCCTAAGACTCCCGGAAGGACAGTGGCCCATGCCTATCCCGAGGGAAGCAAGTCCAGAGGAGGTGGAAAATAAGAAGTCTGTGTTCTGTGGATTGAGCACCGTAGCCTCCACCGACCCTAACATAGACGATTGCACGTCCATAAAGAGTGCACAACAAAGAACATTCCTGCGGTACCACCCGGAGTGCAAGTCCCCCGCTGATATGTCATCAGCTAACTACAAGGAAGCAGAATTGCTTCTACTGCAGCGAGCCCAGAGAGACTCGTTCCCCGATGAATTGGCCTGTCTACAGGGAGGAAAGCCCGTCCCATCCGACAGCAGATTAATTCATCTGGCCCCCGAGAGCGACGCTCATACCCTCATCAGAGTGGGTGGTCGCCTACGCAGAGCCCCCAATCTACCGGATGACATTAAATACCCGATCGTATTGAACAGCCGACACAAGGTCACAGAGCTGATTATAAAGAAATACGATGAGGATGTACATCACGCAGGAGCAGAAAGAGTCTTCGCGGAAATCAGACGTCGTTACTGGATCCTACAAGGAAGAGAGGCGGTACGACGCTTCCAGCGAACATGTCTAGACTGCCGCAAGTGGCGCGCGCAGCCCAGCATACCAAGGATGGCTGACCTTCCTCCATGTCGCCTCCGAATCGGTGACAAGCCATTCCACTCAACGGGTATGGACTGCTTTGGCCCGCTGCACATAAAGAAAGGAAGAGGAACCGAGAAGCGGTGGGGTATTGTATTCAAATGCATGACCACCAGAGCGATACACATCGAGCTTCTCCCGACCATGAGCACAGACTCATTCCTTATGGCCTTCCGTAGATTCACATCACGGAAAGGAAGACCGTCTACCCTATTGTCCGATCATGGGACAAACTTCAAAGGCGGCGAAAGAGAGCTGAGAGAGAGCTTCCAAGCTATGGGCCCAGAACTTAAGACCCACCTCGCTCCAGCACAGGTTGATTTCCAATTCAACCCCCCAAACGCACCCCACTTCGGTGGCACTTGGGAACGAGAAGTGCGCTCCATAAAGACAGCCCTGTACGCAGTACTTGGGGCCCAGACTGTGGCGGAAGAAGTCCTAATGACAGTCCTCACGGAGATTGAGGGAGTACTTAACTCGAAGCCCCTCGGATATGTCTCCAGTGATGTGGCGGATATCGACCCAGTTACCCCCAACACACTCCTGATGGGGCGGCTAGATCCTGCATTACCCCAGACCATGTACCGGCCTGAAGAAGCGAACGGCCGACGAATATGGAGGTACAGCCAAGTATTAGCCGACAAGTTTTGGAGCAGTTTCCTACTGCACTACCTACCGTCTCTACAGACCCGCCAGAAGTGGGTAAAGGAGAGAGACAATTTGACAGAAGGAACAGTCGTCATGATTGTTGATCAATCACTGCCCAGAGCTATGTGGCCGGCCGGCCGCGTAAGCAAAGTGATCACCGGTGCCGACGGCAAGGTCCGAGCAGCTGAAGTGCTCGTCCAGGGTCGCACTTACACCCGTCCCGTGGCGAGGCTCATAGAACTGCCCCGACTCCCAGACACAATCGATGATGACCATGACCCTATAACCCTATGACTTTGTGAAGTTGACTGACCCCTACAGCAAACCCTTATGTGTAAATAGACAACGCGATTAATCTGTCTCTGTTTAACTGATTAGGTCTGGGACCAATCAGGGGGTGGCTGTTGTGAAGGGCCAGATTAAACCGAATATATATATTTATTTATATATATATATTTAATTGTATTTGTATATTCTCTAATATTCCCTGATATCCCTTGTATATTCCTTGTACAATATGCATTGAATATCCATTCTAGCCTACTGAACATCCCATAATAGTCTCCATTCTACTATTGGTCGAGACCTTGGTGCCAGGCTGCCATACCCCTCAGACCCAGTTCAAACGTACCGCTCCACATGTACGAACAAGTCCTAGTTCCGCGTAGGAATCTGGCTACCGCACCACTAATGGGACTATTTGTTCATAGTGCGTATATATACTGCGCTACTAAAGTAGGACTTCCTTTTCAGTCCAGTTTCTTACCCTCCAATAGAGTCACAGACGTAAAGCCTCCCCGCGACGCCACGTGTGGGAGTAAGGCCAAGTTCGCCTACCATCGGTATTGAGACATTGTGTATATTAATATTTGAATAGTCATATTTGGCACTATATCGTCGAGTTGGACGTAGTCTATTAAGCTAATAATAGTCTGTTAATATATAGTGCTTCGTGCGGTGAGAATACTACCATAGTCAGTACACCATCGTTTCGGGCAGAGAACTGGCTGCTTATCCAGGGTGGTTGACCAACGTGAAGCTGCACCCAAGGAGCCCCAGAGCCGACGAGCGAGTGGACCTGTATACCGGATTATTCTACCGACGACAGCCCGCCTTCCCAGGCACGGATTATGCTTTGTATACTTTGATTATTCCATGGATAAAGACCCCCGACACTGCCGTGTGTTGGAACCCCCCCCCCTGGAGAGGACGCAAGGTGAGGAGACGCTCTGCAAGACGAGGTCGCTTCACGTCTCTCCTCCGTGGACCGGAGAGAGCCGGCCCACAAAGAGTCCACCTGCTTTCATCTGTGGTCCAAGGATCGCCGGCGCATTGAACAGCACTACAGTGGGTTCACCTGGGATACCCTTGGCCGGATGAGGCAGCCGGATTCTACCCCCCCCCCCTTCCTACTCCTGTCGGCTTACAAGCGACCGGATTAACCCCCCCTAGTGTGTCCAGTATATAATCATTAAAGTATCATTGCTGTTATTCCTTAAACTATTCCAGGTCGTATATGTACCACCTGCGCCTTCAGAGATTGGACATTCTCTATTGATATACCGACGAATACTCTTGCCATAAAAGTGCATACTAATTTCCATTCATAAATGTGATTGATTTGATTAAGTGCTTGCTCTACACACCATCGCTGTGTAGAAATAAAGACCTATTTCTAATTCGTACATTTGTGTTGGATCCGTTTCATCTACGTGACAGTGTTCATCATAATATATTTATGCCGTGTACTGGGTGGCCGAATATTAAGTACAAAGGTAGTGGTAGTAAGTATCATATCTAGTAATACAGTCAGGGAATTGTACCCCTCAGTTACACCATACATTAATCATGTTAAGCACTATGGGGTGTGTAGTATGTTTTCTTAAATACTGATACTGCATGTTAACTGTAGTGTGATTGTACATGTATACTGATGTATTGTGTGTATATGGAGAGGCTGTGTGCTGCTACGTCATCTTTGTCTCTTGATGCTTAAAACAAATGTTTCCTAAGGGAGACAATAAAGGCTGCTGCCAGGCCTCAGTGCTGCCAGGCCTCAGTGCTGCCAGGCCTCAGTGCTGCCTCTCCTCTCTCCACTTTCCCCTTCATTTGGTTATTGTTTAATTTACACCATGCAACACTTCACACACACAGCATATTACACAAACACACACACCACTGATTCTACTGGCGCTCATGTACGTACATCATTTATTGTATGGAGTTAATTTCCTCATTTCTTTATTTCTTTTTATTTCAAAGAAAGATAGATGAATGGATGTTTTTTATTGCCTACAAGGGAAATCATTTTTGCTTTGGTCAGTACACTACATATATAAATAAATAAAATAAGTAAATAACACCACAGTAAAAACAGGAGGTATCATTCTAAAACATATATTTTTAAAAGAAGAACAATGCTCTCTACTCATGGGGGGGGGGTGTGTGTTAGTAGAACAGGTCCAGTTCTTCCAGATGAAAGGGGCCCGGGGGGTTCTGTTTGTTAAGAAGCCTAATAGCAGGTCCAGGGTTCGATTCCCGCTTGGGGACCAGGTTTCCATGATGCCAGTTACCCAGGTGGGGTATCTCCTAGGCCTTTCTGTGTGGAGTTTGCATGTTCTCCCTGTGCTCGCAAGGGTTTCCCTCCCGATAAGATAAACCCAATGGAAAAACATGAACAACAACAAGATCGCTAACGCTGTGGCGTCCTTGGCGAAGACGGACAGGAGCACTTGGATTGGTCCCCTGGCGCGGCTCACGTTGACGCCTGTCTATTCCCGGCTGCCCTTGGGGGGGAAGGACGATGGGATGGGTTAATCGCAGAGACGAATCGCATGCATGCATCGCATGCGTGCCGATTGATGACCTCTGAGCAGGTCCTAAATTATTATTATTATTATTAGCAGAGGGGATGAAACTCTGTTTGTTTTGAATACAGGGACAGCATATCTTCTACCAGAGGGCAGGATGAAGGCAGGTGCTGAGGTTATGTTGAGTCTGTTTGTTTTGAATACAAAAGCAGCATATCTTCTTCCAGGGGGCAGGATGAAGGTGAAACAGAGTTGATTGTGATTCCACTTGTCAAGGTAATTAATGGCGTTTAATTGTTCTATAGATTCTTATTAGTTGGTGGGCATTTCCTTGTGAGCTGTGTTAATTTTGGCAGCTATTTTCATTTTAGTCTTAGTCAAGTGCTGCTTTTTCGTTTTCATCATATTTAGTCATTTTCATTTATTTTTAGTTTAGTCAGTTTTAGTCAACTAAATGTCTGAGCATTTTAGTCTTAGTCAGTTTTTGTCTAAATTTTGTCTTTTTTGTTTTCGTCTAGATTTAGCCGACGAAAACGGATGACATTTTTGTCTATTTTTAGTTAATGGAAAAAAACTTGTCAGAAATAGTCAACATGGAACATATTCTGATTTAAATTGCATATTTATTTTTTAACCTAGGGGAATCTGAGTCGGCGGCACAAGTAATACACAGGAGAAATAACTTAATAAGACAGTCACATTATGCGCCCAGGCTATCTGCAATACACAGCAACACACAGCAATCCATTCCACAGCAATACACAGCAACACACAGCAACACACTGCAATACACAGCAATACACAGCAATCCACAGCAATACACTGCAATACACAGCAACACACTGCAATACACAGCAACACACTGCAATACACTGTAATACACAGCAACACACAGCAACACACTGCAATACACACCGATCCACAGCAATACACAGCAACACACTGCAATACACAGCAACACACATGTAATACACAGCAACACACTGCAATCCACAGCAATACAAAATAGCTCTTTTCTTTCAAGCCTTACTTGAAATATATGAATTTATGGTCTAAATAATACCTCTTCTGTATGAAAAAAATGCAGCTTTAAAAAATATAGCTTCGTATCTTTTCAATGTAATGTAGATTATAACAGTAACCTCACAAAGATACGAATTAATAAAGTAACTAATAGTAGTAACTAGTAACTTAAAGTGTAATATATGTGTTAATGCCATACAACGTTACGTATGCCTTTGTTAATCATAACGTTGATGCAGTAGCGTATGGCATAGTGTTGGCTGTAACGGACATTGAGAATAACAGCAGCACTACTGCACACATTAAAATTGCGATTCTAATCGATTCTAACATTTTCAAATCGATGCAGTTGAATTGTCACCTTAGGATCTATGCATTTCGATGCATTGTCACACCCTAGACTACTGTTAATCAATCTGTTGGTCATTAATTGTGTCCGTCTGGCTCAGTCACAGGATGTACGTTAGCTAGGTTTTATGCGTACTTATACTTCATGAGCCAACCCCAGGCCCTGTGAGCCGTCACGTGGCTAGCGTTAGCATCAGGGGGCTAGCTAGTAGCTAGCAACAGACGGGCTAATCCACCACAAATGGCTCCATGATATACTAGTCCATACAAATTCACTCAGTCATATGGTGCTAATGCATTTTTACATTTACCTGGATTTCCTTGTGGAAGGTCTTCAGATGTCGTTTGAGATTAGTGGTGTTTTTTCCCTTAATTCGATGACCACATTTCTCCCCGGGCTGAGCGGGCTCTCCTCGTTTTACACTTTTTTCAACGATGCATTCTGTAGCTCCTTCGAGCTCTATATATCTAAAGTATGCCCAGAGGTCTGGTCTTCGTTTTCTTCCAAGCCCACGGGATAATGGTTCATTGTTGAGACGACCCTCTGCCTCACCCTGTTGCTGTTGGCCCGCGGCCGCCATTGTCTGACTGAGCTATTTGATAATGCTAGTATGCCACCTACTGGGCTTTCGACCTCTGTGCTTGTGCTGCTGTGTGAGGGAAAGAATTAACCAAAGCCCACGCGCTGCTTTGGCTGCAGTCACAGCCGGAGACGGAAATACTGAAATAATAATAAATTATTCGAAAAGTTATAATTATTTTGTCTCGTCTTGTTTTAGTCAACAATATCAACATACATGAAGAGAAATTTCGTCCTGGTTTTTGTAAATTACATTTTTGTGTCCTCAGTTGTGGTCAACGTTATTTAATTAACTATTTAGTCACGTTAGCGTCACGTGGTCTTCAATAAAGTGACGTCACGTGTCGTTGTCGTCATGAAAAAAACCTTCGTTGACGAAGATCTTTCGTCATAATTTTCGTTGACAAAATTAACACTGCTTGTGAGCTACTACGCAAGTATCCACATTACAGTGGTATCATTAGTTACACGAGGAATGAGCCTGTGGTAGGTTCACATACACTCAGAATTGAGAACATATTATTCCTAAATGTTTAAAGGTCCTGTGTCTTATAAATGGCCTTTTCCAGTGTTTAGCATTGTTTTCTAGCAATGTGGGGTTGTATCAATGGGGTCTGTGTCTCTAATTCTCATGTTGGCTTATCAGTCCATTTCATATGTCACGAGATCCTCCCCCATTCTGAATTTTGCGTACCTGTGACATCCAAGAATTCTCATCTGCAACGCTCCACAACAGAGCGAGTGGAAATACTGACACTTCCTCAAACGGGTTGACGTGGCGCAGGTGCCGACAGAGAGAGAGCAGAGAACGAGCGAGAGAAAGGGAGAGAGAGATAGAGAGAGAGGGATATAGCATTTTACACACACACTCCCGACCGCGTGTGTGTGAAACACACTCGAGGGAGAGAGAGAGAGGAGAGATGTGTCCCAACTGTGTGTGTGTGTGTGTGTGTGTGTGTGTGTGTGTGTGTGTGTGTGTGTGTGTGTGTGTGTGTGTGTGTGTGTGTGTGTGTGTGTGTGTGTGTGTGTGTGTGTGTGTGTGTGTGTGTGTGTGTGTGTGTGTGTGTGTGTGTGTGTGTGTGTGTGTCGCAGTCGCAACGCATCTCTCCTCTCTCTCTCTCCCTTGAGTCGTCTCGGAGCATTTACACACATGGGGAAACACACACACGCTCTCTGAGCATCTCTCCTCTCCCTCTCTCTGTCTGTCTCTGTCTCTCTCTCCCTCTCTCTTGCTCGTTCTCTGCTCTCTCTCTCTGTCGGCACTCGCGTCACGTCAACCTGTTGCAAAATATCATAGCGCACACGCACACTCCCATGCGTATTCCGATCCGTGCAATAATATTCACAGGGTATATATTGTCATTTGAAACAAGTTACCAATGCATTGTCCCGTGGGATTATGCCCCCCTGCGGCGAAATTAATTAGTCTCCCCTCTATCTCTCTATGTCTCTCTCTGTCTGCCAGTGCAGACTGTGGGTGACTGTCACTCAAAGCGTTTTGCGAGTATGGGCGGAGCCCAGCCCAAAACAGCTTGAAATCTTGAAGTGGAAAAATGCTGCTTTAGAGTACTTGATTAGAAATACAAAACAATGGTGGCAATGTTGACTTATTTATCAGAACGAACACATCATTGTGTTTTCACTCGTTTTGAATTGAGTTGAGCATGGATTAACCCTCTCGAGTCGGCTCACGCTGTTTGCACCCGCCGGCGGATAACAAAGGGATTTAGAATTTCTCAGAAATTGTCAGAAAGTCTCTCTTTTCAGAAATCGGTAAAAATAGAAAAATTACATTTTTGAGTGCTTTGAGATGTTATATATATATGTCTCATTATTGGCTCAACTTAATATGACTTGTAAATATGTTTAATTCTTGCTAGATGGTATGGTTGTAATTATCCCCGTTTTCTAGAGAACTACATCTGTCACAGTCCCAGTCGGGGTTCCTTCCTGAACAATGTGAACAGTGGCCTTCTGCTGCCCTCTGGCGGGCAACTGCAGATACTGAACCCTCTCTTGCATTTATACCTAGGTTTGCTGGCTATAATTAATGATATGATTAATGTTCTGCCTCTGTTCATGTTGTCTTTGTCACTCCCTTTCCTGGTATGATGTCTTCCCCGGTCTGGGTTGTGTATTATGGTTTAATCTCTTTACATATATGTTTCTAGTGTGGAGATATTCTCTTTACATATATGTTTGTAGTGTGGAGATATTCTCCTTACATATATGTTTCTAGTGTGGAGATATTCTCTTTACATATATGTTTCTAGTGTGGAGATTTTCTCTTTACATATAGTGTGGAGATATTTTCTTTACATATATGTTTCTATGGTGCAGATTAGTCTCCCCAATGTTGACTCCTTAGCCACAGCCTTGGGTTGTTTAATACTGGACGAGTGTTTCATAACGACCGTTGTGTGGGCCATTTTCAAGGCCGGTGCGTGGGCTGGTTCGTCTGAATGTCCCGGGCTGAATTTGTGTCCCCTGCCAGTATGACTACGAAAAAACGATTGTTTTTATACTTACTGTATCACTGTACATATTGATACTACAACTCTGTACATACATCTGATTAGCACTACACCCAGTAGTACTAATTTATATATTTGATTATAGTTATAGTTTAAAGTAGTTCAAACTATTTTCTTGTGGGACTTTTTTTTTTTTACTGGAATGTCTTGCTATCAAGGCACCCCAGGCAAAACCTTTCCATTGATAAGAGGATGGTTGCAACCAGTTGCGGACTGGGACTATAATTCCTACCGGGAATTTGACTCAGCCAGGCCAGGCCAGGCCAGGTTAAGTTTGCTGAACAACTCACAGTTCTGTTTCGTAATGGATCTCGCTCAGCGTCACACTTGCACTGTACTTCACTCGTGCACGCGCACTGAATAAAAAATTCCACCATGTACCTTTACATCCCAACATTCGTCTGGCCACACCCCCATCCGCTTACCTTCATAAGCAGGTGTGTGGTCACCTACTCGCCTCATTCTTCGCTTTCACCACAAGGAAGTGCCTTCGGTAGATCCCCACTTGACAAGGTTGCTAGTTGAAGAAAGTTGAGACGTGTTTACATTGTGCTTATTTTTTTTTTCTCTCATAAATATTCAAGAGAAAAATCTAAGTCATAATGTCTACTTCGGAGAGTCACAGAGCCACTCTCCACCAGCGGTTCTCCATTTCCGCCTCCGTCGTGCGTCCTGGTGCTGGGCTGTTGCCTCTTTCGTGGTTGACAGCCACGCCCGGTAGGCGTCCGATGGGTAGTTTGCCTCTCCAAGGAGCTGGTGCACCGGTGCTGCCGCCGCTGCGGTGGCCCGGTCGTAGCTCTGGTTCCTCTGCTTCCGGGGAATCGTCCGTTGTTGAGCGGCCGGTTCCTTTGGTTCCGTAGGATTTGAGACGCAAACTTTTTGCGTCTGCTCGCTCCCGTCGCAAGGTGGTGGCTTGCAGACGCGAACGGCCTGGATTTGGTGAATTGCTAGAGCCCAGTGAGGATGCGTCGGTCTCTACCTGCCCAATGGAAACTGAGGATTACATGGTAGAGGCAGACGGGTTCTTATTTGAAGGCCCGGTAGAGGCAGGGATCCCGCCCGTCCAGGTAACACTGGAGGGGGGTGAAATGTCTCCTTGGGGCGCCTTGTTTGAAGACGTCGGGGAAGACCCTCGGACTCATCAACAGGATGCCCTACTATCAGCCACATCAGACTGTGGCTCGTTGACCAGTCGAAGCCTGCTGCATGTGAGGGATGCGGGCTCGGTGGAAGAAAGTCTGCAGGGGGAACTGCGGGCTTTGTTTCCCGAGCTTATGGCGGTGGCGGCTGCTGCAAACGGCGTGCCGCTGCCGCAGCCACTGCCTGTCCCTGTCCCTGATTATCTCATAGGTCATCTCTGGCAACGTCGCCTTGTGAGAGGGGTGGACGTTGTCTACCCATTTTTCCCCTCAATGGGGGCCTATGTTCGTCCGGGCCAGGTTGTATCTCACATCATGGGCCTCACCCCCGCCTACGTACCAGTTACGAGGGTGGCGGGTTTGGTCGACGGTATGAGAGAGGGCGTACCACGGCTTGATAGGCCGATGGCCGCGCTCCTCTGTCCGGAGGTGGTGTGGGAGCCGTTATGCAAGCCGGTTCCGCAAGGTAAATCGGCAAGGCGGTTGGCGTACTGGAGCGACCAGTCATTTATCGCCGGAACACAATCTTTAGCCGCGGCGTCTAACATCGCGCAGCTGGCAAGATTCGTGTCCGGGGTATTGACGAGCGGCATGGAGCTGAGTGATGAACAACATGACCAGCTCACCCAGGCGGCAGGAGCTATCCTGCATCTGACGCAGCTGCAGGCTATAGCCGCTGGGAAAGTGCGTGCCCTGGCGACTCTGAACCAGCGCCACCTTTGGCTGGAGCAGGTTCGTGTACCGGAGAAGAAAAGAAGTCCTCTTCTGACGGCACCCCTCTCCGATGCTGGACTGTTCGGGACGGCCCTGCAATTGATGACCTCAACGTGCAGAGAGATGGCAGAGGAGAGATCCGTACTCCAACCCCATTTTCCCCATCCCGACATCGCCGGTGGAGTCAGACGGCTACCACGTCGTCGAGCTACCTCCGCCGTGGCTGCTACTGCCTCCACCGCCACTGCTGGCCCATCGAAGAAGGCCAGGAGGAGAGACGGTGCTGCTGCTGCAGCCGGCCCACCTACGACCGGAGGAGACGGTAGGGATCGCCGTGACCAGCAACCGATTATCTACCGTCCCTCCGGGGCTTCTCTGTGTGTTTCTTCACCAAAACATATGATGAGGTTGCAAAGTGTGAATCTGCACTAGTATACATTGATAGAAGGGTTACGTTCGTGTTATGAGCTTAAGCAAGGTCTGCAGCATACACTCGGTTATAGAAAGGTTTCTATCTCGGCCTGACACTCCACATGCAGGTAGAAGCTGGTTGTATGGTCTGTTGCTTACACAAGAAGTAATGTTGAGCTACAACACTGTTGTGTTAGTTGCAGTAATGCTCGTATACACACGTTCCACGGCCTAGCCGTTACTCTCTCTATCAGTGTTTTTCTATGTACAACATGGAATGCGGGTGTAGGATTCACACACACACACGACTTGGTTTTGTTGTAAACCCTGTTCACAGTTCTGTGGGTAGCGTGCATTGTATTAGCTTGCGCTATTCATTAGCATTCTACCAAAGGTTTCATATGCTACAGTTGTTATTGTGTGTAGGGGGAAGGGTTTTGTGAGGGGGTGCCGAATAAACCCCTCCTTCCCACTTGATTGGTCAGGGGGGTTTTCTCATCTCCTGTTAGGCCAGTCAGGGCCAAGCCGTTAGGCGCCTTGGCAGGGAGGGGGGGGGGGGAAGGGTTGCCCTGACTCTGCTCCTATTAAAAACAGGAGTTGAGTGTTGGGTTTCCCCCCGTCATGGCATACGACACTACGTACGTTGCTATGACGATGGCTTCCGTGAGTTAGATCTTTACGTACGATCTGTTGTGTCAAAGTGTTGGGTTAGAGCATAGGACTTACGGGTCCGCTACGCTCGATTTTATGTGTAACTTGAGTCAGTTGGTCACGTGACTCGTAGTTGCCATGGCTTTTTCATTCTACGACTCACGTGGGAAGGCTCTCTGGGGAATTTCAGTCTAAATCCTCGGTGAAAGGGGTGACTGGATGTAAAAATGTAAACAGTTTTTACCCTCGGCTGTGTAGAATGGCATTCATGTCTGTTGGTGCTTCCTTCTTTTTTATTAAAAAGAGTTGGAGTTTAGGAAGCGCCACACCCCTCTTGTCGTTTCCCCTGGGCGCCTTGGGGATTCACTGAAAGGTCTAACTAGCCTGTTCATTGATGTGGTTGTGTCCCGATGCACGCTTAAGTGCTAGCTCTGGGTGTTCTTTTAAAGATCATGCGGGTAGCTAGTACGCCTTGGTTGCTTGTGGTTGAAACAGCGTTTTTATAAAGCAACTGGGATGGAGGTTTTTTCCTCTTCCGACAACCTGTTATTGGTTCTCGACGGATTCTCGTTCATATCTGGGGGATGATAACGGAATGGATCTGAACATATGTAGAGGGGTCTCACGCCCTTGGGGTGGGCCACCGAGCGCGGTTCGCACCGACCGTCTGGGTGGCGCCTTCTTTTCATGTTTTAAGATCAACACGCATATCTGCCCCTTCTCCTGGAGTAGGCATGTCTGCGTGGTTAGGGCACGTGACTGGTTCTGGTCACGCTGGTCCAGGTCAGTTAACCCGTTGTCCGCCGGGGATGCAGATCTGCTGTTCTGGTACCCTGAGGGACTTGGGCTTTTTTGGGGGGAAAAATGCCGGGTCGGCCTGGGGTGTCACAAGGTTAGGCGTTATAGAGACCCTTGTTGGGTACTCTTTTGTACCTGGCACTATTATGGGGGCTGGTTCTCTTTTTTCTTCGCTCCTCTCTCACGCATGGCGGAGGGAGGGCTGTCGGGGTGGTCTTCGGGACCTCCTCTAGTAACCCTGTGTGCGTCCCAGGCCGCCGGGTCCGGTCCGAAGTAAAGTTTGTTGATACCGTAGACTTGGGATAACCCTTTTGTCTTGAGGGGTTATAGGAACAACCACTGCATAGGTTAACGACAAGGTGGTTGGTTCCCTGGTGTGTTGGAGCAGAGTCAACTCCCGGGTTACCCGGTTGAGTGTGCCCCTGCACGTTCATGACGTCTGCCACTCATGTCAGCCTTTTCTGCCTCAACCCCTCTGGGTGGGTTTTTTTTAATGGAGGCTTTGTCATGGTGATCAACAACGCCAGCATACGCCCCTTCCGCCGGGGCGGCTGTTTTCAGCTGACTCCTTTGGCGCCTGTCTCGTCCGCAGTGCTCCAGGCTCAGGTTACAGCCTGTTGCCTGGTTTTCCCCGGTGCGCTGCCTGCTTCCGTTGGGTGACCTTTTTGTGTGCATAAGGCCATGCTGACTGCCTGTTCTGCAGGGTCAGTGTGCCAGGAGGTGTGCTATTGGGGGGAAAAGGCCCGCTCTTGGAGGGGTTTTATCCGAATACGCTGGCGATGTGGGGGGCGGTGTCACTAAGTGACCACCTGGTGGGGTCTTGATGCCTGGCGCCATTGACCTCTCCGGGCCCCCGTTTTCCAGGGGATCCAGTCCTTCAGTGGGTCTGGGTCTTCCTTCGTGCTCCGCTGCTACGGCATTGCCACAGGGTTGGGTTTGTTCTTGACCCCGTGATTCTGGGGGCAGTAACAAGGTTGTTCCTTCCGTTCGTTCCTGGGTGGCATGCGGGTTGTGCGTGTGTGTAGTCGTGGGGTCAAGCCACGGTCTGCTCACCCTGTGCGTTGAGTTGCTTGAGTGCCTCTTCCCACGGTCGGATCCGTTTCCCTCCCGTAAACCTCCAATAGGGAGGGTATCCTCCATTAGGGAGGGTCGGGGGGGCTCGGTCCTCCCCGATCTGATGGTTGTGGGGGGCCTCAGCGGGGTACATTTGTCGGGCTATGGCTCTCGCTCAGCCTCCCTTGTGCAAGTGTGACGCTGAGCGAGATCCATTACAAAACAGAACGATAGGTTATAACTATAACCAAGTTCTGTGGTAATGGTGACGCTCAGCGTCAGACGCCGCTGCGGCCCTTGATCTCACCTTGTGGTGAAAGCTTGGGAAGGAGGCGAGTAGGTGACCACACACCTGCTTATGAAGGTAAGCGGATGTGGGTGTGGCCAGACGAATGTTGGGATGTAAAGGTACATGGTGGAATTTTTTATTCAGTGCGCGTGCGCGAGTGAAGTACAGTGCAAGTGTGACGCTGAGCATCACCATTACTCACAGAACTTGGTTATAGTTATAACCTATCGTTTAGCAGGGCAGCACAGACCACAGATCAGATCACCATGGTAACAGACGAAGAAAGTGCCAACACAGCCAATAATCCCAATGCCTGATGCTGCACGCCGGCAGTTTTAAACAACAACATTATATATTGTCCCTACCTTAGATGCGCCGCGCCTGCTGCATGCATCCCACAACTTAATCTCCAAATGTGGCCTTTCTCTCCGGGTTGGCGTTGATGAAGGTCTTTATTAGGGCATCAATGTCGAGGCGGTGGTGGTCACATAATCTTCTTTTGTTGAGGCTTCCCAAAAAAGTCTGACATTCATTTTTGCCTTATTTGGAGAGGTGGTCAGCTTTGTGTGAAATGTCTCTCTCTAGCTTAAGTTGTAGCTACAGAGCCGCCGTGTGTTACGACAACAAAGAACATGTTAAAACCAACAGATACAGGTGATTAGTTCCTCCCTGATGTAGTGACCTTACAATGTTTACAAAGTTTCTTACATGTTGCTGTTTTATTTTAAATGTTTATCTTTTTATTTGTTTCCATTAGTGTCTCAATTGAAATAAACAAATTAATGAATTAAATTAATTTGTTTTTGGATAACTTTATTTATTCTTGGGTAGGAATGCTAACGTTACATGTTACCTATTTGTTCACTATAATAGAATTCAACATTGCCTACATAACTGCAAGTATAACAGGAACAAGTTCAAACAAAAACAAAACATGCAACTGTAGAAAAGCTTCAAATCACAGCAAACTTTATTTAAAGAAGAGTGCTTCATATTAGTGTGTGAACTCTGTGGAAAGGTGATGGGCAAATCCTTTACTCTCTTTTAAAACTCTTGAACTAAAAAAACAAACATCTGGAATTTACTATTCAATGAGCAGAAATAAGAAAAAAGTTAAATTGTAATTAGTTTAATTACAGCAACCAACACTGTCTATAGCTAATTTCACTGTTCATAACAACTGCAGGGGGTGCATTTGTATATAACTCACCCATTTATACAGTCAACAGCTGCAAAAAGAATTCTGATTGTATACAAGTCAATAGGAAAATGACCCAACTTCTCGATTTCTTAATCTTTATGCTTTCTTTCTTTATGAGTTTATGCCTGGTCTCAATCGCTAGTTCAAAGTCTTCTTCGAGTCATAGTAGATGATAAAAGGACTGCTCAAAAAAACTTTTAGCAGCATCTCTGACTAGTGCCTTTTTTTGCGTGTCTTTCCCTCTCTGCACCACCTTTTCTCTTCATGTTGGAAAGCAGTGCTCCACGGAGGGTTATCTAGCTACAAACATCAATCTGAC
Organism: Notolepis coatsorum; assembly: GCF_963971535.1. Taxonomy (NCBI): domain Eukaryota; kingdom Metazoa; phylum Chordata; class Actinopteri; order Aulopiformes; family Paralepididae; genus Notolepis; species Notolepis coatsorum. The sequence continues at coordinate 22,544,442 of NC_140172.1, forward strand.
ATGCCTCGCGCTGGGTGACAACAGACAAGTTAACTCATTCCTGCCTGCGGAACGAACGTATATTAGAGAGCACATCTCCGCGCAACTAGAAACACTTATACTGACCGTGGCCTGCTTCGGATTTCAGTGGCCTGACTGCGGGCAACAAAATAATATAATATACAAATAAATAAAATAAAAAACATTGCCAGTCTGACAGGGCTCCCGATGGTCAGTCCGCTAGCGGTTGCAACCAAGGCCTATACTGGTATGATAATGATGCAGTACATGAAAGCCAAGCCAACCAAGTGGGGCTTCAAACTTTTCGTTTTGGCTGACAGTAGCAATGGCTACACTTTGGACTTTTCTGTTTACGCCGGGAAGTCAAAGTTTGTATCAGGCATTGGACTGGCATATGTCATGTCCCTGATAAAGCCAGCACATGTGGTGTGGCCCTGTCTCATTCCAGACAGGAACTGCTTTTTCGCATATCACAAAGGCTAAATGTGATACAGAACAGGCAGATACAACCATGGGGAGACACCTATTATAATTTTTTTTTTATAAATGTGCATAATTGATTTTTTTGCTTTTTTTTTGCTTTTGAAAGGAAACTTTCAAAATACACATTTGTAAATGTGCCTAAATTCATCGCGGTCGCTCTCTGCCAAAAATCATATATTTTTTTATATAGTGATATAAACTAGATATAAACATGCTGGCCTGGGCCTCTTGGGTTAGCCTCTTGGAATAGTCATTGGAATAACAAAGGAACGATTGACTAGAAACTGGGCCTTTGTTCAGGTGTGAATTGGTCTAGAGTGACATTGATCACATTGAATTCTGGGAGTGTAGTTGAAGTAACATTTAATTCATATGGCCAATTGATTTGATACTGCAGTGTATTTTTGATTGGTTATTAACGGTTATTCAACATTATTATAGCATATTCAGAATGGCTAGTTGAGAGCAGACCATATTGTGGATTGAGCCATCTGTCCCCCACGGCCGGTGTTCTGCGGAATCCTACTGCCTCCTCGAAAACTACTGCCGTAGCGCGACTCGCTAGACGCGTCTGCAAAATTCCACTGCTCTGCTGAGAACTACTGCCGGTGACGTCAGTGCTGCGAAATTCCACTACTACTTCCTCGAAAACTGCTGCCATAGCGCGACTCGCTAGACGCGTCTGCAAAATTCCACTACTCTGCTGAGAACTGCTGACGTCACCCTATAGTTCACTCCGAATTCCAACAGGTGTACCGACATTTTATCAACATTCAAACTTATTTACAGTATTTATTTACAGTTTTGATTGTACAGTTCCCCCCCCCCCCACCCACCCAACCACCTCCAATGTACAATCCCCCCCCCCCCCCCCCCACCCAACCTCCTCCAATGTACAGTTTCTACGTCAAATGTATATATACTCTCTTTTCTGGACTCTTTTGGTATCACAAACAGTACTCAAATTTGAACATCTGGTACATTTTATCATCTACTTTATACATGCTTTATACATTCTGCTGCAAAGCCAATTGCATGCAAATATTTACATGCTTATACAGTAATAAGTTATGTATGTACAAATATGCGGTCCACCTGTTCTCCATTGCTATACAGACCAGGGTACAGCTGCGTGTCAGCTGGATGTCGTCATCGTCACATTTTGGTGTACGACATTTTATCATCTACTTTATACATGCTTTATACATTCTGCTGCAAAGCCAATTGCATGCAAATATTTACATGCTTATACAGTAATAAGTTATGTATGTACAAATATGTTTTAAGATATTGCGTCACCATCAACAAGTCAAACAAGACGTTCGGCAGCAGAATTTTGTAGCTGAAAACGAGTGGAAAGGGATTGTGGGTCATGCGCATGCGTGCGCAAGCGCAGGAGCGCTCGGCAGTAGAATTCTGCAGGGAGTAGGATTTTGCAGAACACCGGAATCAAAGCTCCCTCATAATACAGGTTTCTCAGAGAGAGAGAGAGAGAGCCCCCCCCCCCCCCATGTAGGTTGAAACCTGTTGAGTAGGGTGTGACTAAATGACTTTGTTATAATAATAATAATGCATTTTATTTATAAGGCGCCTTTCAAGACACTCAAGGTCGCCGTACAACAATTTAAAAACAGTTCATTAAAACCTGTTCCACCCCTTAGGGTCGGTACTGACCCCAAAATGACATTATGGTCATAGATCAATATCTTTCAGAGTGTTGTATATTTTTTGCGATTTTTTTTATCAAACGTTTTCAAGTATTAACATCACTAACATGTCACAAAAGCATGTAGAATGTATATTATCATCAATACGTTAGTTTAGCAATAGGGTAAAAGTGCCATTAGATAGTTTTAAGTTTTCGATTTTCGATCGTCTATCCAAGCCGGAAACGGAAATGGAAATTTTGAACCATGGGAATTGTAGTCTTTTTGTGGCCATTTTGTAGAGGACATGCATAGCTGTCGACTAGCGTTGGAATTTTTCCGAACTACACTTCCTGTCACATACTGTGGGGGTTCAAAGTTCAGCGTTCTGAATGAATCATATCAATAACTGTGATAAGCCACAAAAGGTAACATTTTTGACAAATATTGAAACGCAGTTCGTTTCTCCTCCCTATTGTTATCATGTAGGAACAATTAGATCTGAAATTAGTTTCAAAACGGTTGCACTGTGGGCAAAATAAAAAAAGTACACTAGATTACAGTAGATATCATTATCTGTTCTTATGCATGCCTGGTGATACTAAATCCAAATAGAACTTGGGCATTTGAAAGATAATATATGTATATAATATATATAAATGTGCGAATTGGCTATAATAAGGTAATGTATAAGCATCTATTCTATATTCTATAATAATATTTCAAATTGCATTGGTCAGGATGGGAGAATTCAGTACTGTATCTACAGAACCTTTGGTTTTATCATCTTCCCTTTATTAATTTCCTTAGATTTTTTGTACACATGATCTCAAGAGGGTACTGAACGGGATCAGTGGCAGTTTTTTAAGTTTGGTCATTATTATCATGGTGTTATTCACTGTCAAAAATCATAATTCATATTCTCCTTTGTTTCATCACAATTTAAGCAAGCCTAGTAATAGACACAATATTTCTGACACTGTGAATACATTCCCTGAGGTCCATAGATGTACCTAGATACCAAGTATATGCAAATAGCCCTTGTAGAAGTGGAGCAATATTCCATTTACCTAGGTATATATTTTATGCAGATTTTCACATTGTGTGGAACATCACAGTCCATTTAAAAAATTAAATCAGACATACGCCTGCCTAAACAGGTGGGTTTTGAGGTGGGTTTTAAATGGGATGATGGAGTCAATGTTCCTGATGTCGGGGGGGGGAGGGAGTTCCAGAGGCGGGGGGCAGAGCAGCTGAAGGCTCTTGACCCCATGGTGGACCAACTGATTGATCACGCACACATCACCCGAGATCAAGTTGAACACACACACACACACACACACACACACACACACACACACACACACACACACACACACACACACACACACACACACTGTGGCAACCCCAAGCCACCCCTGGGCTTGGTGATTGATGGGCGTTATGTGGCGACCCAATGGCTGGGCGCTACCCATGTTTGGGCGTCCGCTTCCGGACGCACCTGTCACTAGAGAACCATCAGGAGTGATTATCGAATCACGGTGCGGTGCGCCTGTTGGGGAGGGGGGACTTAACGGAGCCGAGGAGCCTCCTCTCAGTCCCCCATAGCAGCGCAAGGCGAGAGGCCACAGAGCGGAGACGCCGCCCGGCCGACAGATTAACGCCAGCAAGCGATCATTATTTAAATAGAAAATAAAGAGTATGATTTTGGGAACTGCAACCTGTCTGTGTGTTGTTTATTCTGCCACCCCTACACCTGGAATTGCCACAGTGGTGGAGAATGCGGGCATAGTCTACTGGCAATAAGGGGTGCAGAATAAACAACAATAGACTTTATCGAAGTAGAGTAAAAAAATATATATATATATATATATAATAACGAAAAGAAGCATGGACGCGCTGGTGCAGCAGCTCGTACAGGCGAACCTGGAACAACAGGCCCGGCATGAAGAGGCCCTGCAAGAACAGAGGAAACAGACTGGGATGATCCACGCGGAGCTCCAGCGGATGGCCTCTCACCGGCGGGACGAAGGTCCCGCAGGGACGCGGCCTAACCCCGGGCGCTTCATACCCAAGCTGACGGAGCAGGAGGATATAGAAGCCTATCTCCTAGCGTTTGAGCGCACCGCCGGCCGGGAGGGCTGGCCAGAGGACGACTGGGGGGGACTGCTGGCCCCCTTCCTGTCGGGTAATGCGCAAAAGGCCTACCAGGACCTGCCACCGGAGCAAGCCGAGAACTACACCCGGCTAAAGCAGGAGATTTTGGGGCGCTACGGCCATAGTCTGCAGTCCCGTGCGCAGCGGTTCCATGACTGGGTGTATGACGCACAGGCCTCCCCGCGCTCCCAGATGCACGACCTAGTCCGCATAAGCCGAGCCTGGCTAATGACCGACCCCGGAGGGCCCACTGTCCTGGAACGGATTGTTATGGACCGCTTTGTTAGAGCCCTCCCTTATGACACGAAGAAACAGGCGAGTCAGGCGGACCCCCGCTCCGTGGAGCAGCTAGTGAATATTGTGGAGGCCCACCAGGTAACGCGCGACTTACTCAAAGGGGGGCGAGGGGAAAAGCCAGAGCGGCTAAGAACGAGGAGGGGTCCCGACGAGCCCAGCCCAAGGGGCCGGGTAGGGAACGCAGGTGATCCCGAACTACCCCGAAGAAGACCGCTGTTTGACCAGGACCAAAGACGCTGCTATGACTGCGGCGAGCCAGGGCATCTCTCGTGGAACTGCCCAGGCCGGGATGTGTCCATGCCATCGGCGGCAGCTTCAGACCCCCGCGGAAAGACGTGCAATTATGGCGCAGCCTGTTGGGCCCATAAGGAAACATCAGCGACACTTTTACCCGTGCACACAACAACGAAGATGCAGTAGCGCTCCTGGACTCGGGTAGTGTCATAACGCTGGTTCAGACCCATTTGGCACACTGCGACGCAGAGGCTCCGCAAGTGTCGGTGTCCTGTGTGCACGGGGACACAAAGTTGTATCCCACAACGCAGATCACCCTGACAACCACCAAGGGGGTCTGCTCGATGACAGCCGGCGTGATACCCAACCTGCCGGTAGCGCTGCTGATTGGTCGAGACTGCCCCCTGTATCGCCAGCTGTGCTCAGCCGTCATCTCCCCGCGCATCCCACCCTCCACGGGTAAACCGAGGAAGAGGAAAGGATTACGTCAGCCGAAGGTGTGTGCTCTGAATGTAACGGGGAGTGAGACTGAGACGGCATCAGATGTGGGTGACGACGTGCCGGAGCCCCTGAATGTAACGGGGAGTGAGACTGAGACGGTATCAGGTGTGGGTGACGACTCGCCGGAGCCCCAAGCGGGCCCCGAGACGGATAGCAGTGACGAGGACCCATTTGCGGAGTTCCCCCAGGCGGACGAGGTGGGGAGGGACCTGGCGGGTCAGTTCGGAACGGCCCAGCTGGAAGACCCAAACCTGACGCAGGCCCGTGCGAATATCAAAACCGTAGATGGAAATCCAGTGGAGGGGGTGAGTAACCTGTCATATCCTCACTTTGCAATAAAAAGACAACTGCTGTACCAAGTCGTAAAAAAGAATGATGAGGTTAAAGAACTATTGCTGGTGCCGAAATTCTTTATTCCCACTGTACTCCAGCTAGCGCACTCACATATCCTCGGAGCGCATCTGGGCGTGGACAAAACCATGGAGCGCATAAAGGCGCGTTTCCATTGGCCGGGCATGAAGAGAGCGGTAGAGGACTACTGCAGGAGCTGCCCAGAGTGTCAACGCGCAGCACCAAAGGTACACTATAAAAATCCTCTGATCCCACTGCCCATCATTGAGACCCCATTCTCAAGAATTGCCCTCGACGTGGTGGGCCCACTAGTCAAATCGTCCCGAGGCCACCAGTATATACTGGTAATCATAGATTATGCAACACGTTACCCCGAGGCCATCCCGTTACGCACGGTGACGGCCAAAATTGTGGCACGGGAGCTCTTTCATTTGTTTAGTTGGGTGGGAATTGCCGACTCCATTCTCACTGATCAGGGCTCGTGCTTTATGTCGCGGGTCATGAAAGAAATGTGCAAACTAATGAAAGTGGAACAGCTGCGAACCTCCATATACCATCCACAGACGGATGGGCTGTGCGAACGCTTTAACAAAACACTGAAAAGCATGCTAAGAAAGGTGATGGAGAAGGATGGGAAGAATTGGGATCAGTTGTTGCCCTTTCTGATGTTCTCTGTGCGTGAGGTCCCACAGGCTTCCACTGGCTTCTTGCCGTTTGAGCTGCTCTACGCCCGCAAGCCGCGGGGTCTCCTGGACATCGCAAAGGAGATTTGGGAGGAACAGCCGTCGCCCCACCGGTCTCTCATAGAGCATGTGCAGGTAATGAGAGACAGGATGAAGGCGCTCTGGCCAGTGGTGAGAGAACATATGCAACAGGCCCAAGACGCACAGAAGCGCATTTATGACCGGGGCGCACAGCCACGGGAGTTTAATGTGGGGGACCGGGTCCTCGTACTGGTTCCGACAGCAGAGTGCAAATTCCTAGCCAAATGGCAGGGACCCTACGACATAATCGAAAAAGTGGGTCCCGTCAACTACAAGGTCCACCAGCCCGACCGTAGGAAGCATCGACAGTTATACCATGTTAACCTGTTGAAGAAATGGCATGCCCGGGATGTGTTGCTCTCACCCCCCCCTCTCCCCCCTTTTGCGCAGCAGGTGGCAGAGGCGGCGATGTTCCCATCGGGGAACAGTTGTCCCCGACCCAACGGCAGGAGCTTCGGGAGCTGGTCCAACAGAACCGGGACGTGTTTTCGGCCACGCCGGGCCGCACCACATTGGCCCAGCACCACATTATTACCAGCCCGGGAGACAAGGTAAAGCTGAAGCCCTATCGTATCCCAGAGGGAAAAAGAGAGGCCGTAAGAAGAGAAGTGCGGGTCATGCTGGAGATGGGAGTGATTGAGGAGTCTCATAGCGGGTGGTCTAGTCCTATTGTTTTAGTGCCGAAACCCGACTCAACAACCAGGTTCTGCAACGATTTCAGGAAGCTTAATGACATTTCAAAGTTTGACGCCTATCCCATGCCTAGAGTGGATGAGCTCATTGATAGACTGGGCCAGGCCAGGTTCATCACCACACTAGATCTAACGAAGGGTTATTGGCAAGTCCCTCTGGCCCCCGCCTCGAGGGAGAAGACAGCTTTCTCCACCCCAGACGGGCTGTTTCACTATAAAGTTCTCCCGTTTGGCCTGCATGGGGCGCCATCTACCTTTCAGAGGCTGATGGATAGAGTACTACGGCCCCATTATGCAGCCGCGTATCTCGATGACATTATCATTCATTCATCAGATTGGGACTCCCACCTCCAAAAGGTGAGAGCGGTGTTGGGTGCCCTCCGGGAGGCGGGTCTCACCGCCAACCCAAAGAAATGCAGGCTGGGACTAGAAGAGGCAGAGTACCTGGGGTTCACAATAGGCCGGGGGAATGTAAAACCGCAGAAGAGGAAAATTGATGCGATAAGGGAGTGGCCTCGCCCTTTAACCAAGAAGCAGGTCAGGACATTTAATGGGCTAGCGAGCTATTATAGGAGGTTTATCCCTAACTTCGCTGCTCGCGCTGCTCCCCTCACAGATCTGACCCAGGCACGGCGGCCGTTCACGGTGAAGTGGACACCGGAGGCGGAGGCGGCGACCTCAAGACGGCCCTCTGTTCGGGACCGGTGCTGGTCTCCCCGAACTTCGACAAGGAGATGACGGTACAGACAGATGCATCAGAGGTGGGACTGGGAGCGGTCCTCTCCCAGCAGCTGGAGGGTGAGGAACATCCAATCTTGTATGTGAGCAGGAAGCTACTGCCACACAAGCGCAATTATTCTGCGGTGGAGCGCGAAGGTCTGGCAATTAAGTGGGCACTGGAGACGCTCCGTTATTATCTGCTGGGGAGGCGCTTCACGCTGGTGACGGATCACGCCCCCCTCGTCTGGATGGCCAAGACAAAGGGGACCAATGCCAGGGTGACTCGATGGTTTCTGGAGTTGCAATCGTTTAACTTTTCTGTCATCCACAGGTCCGGGGTGGCGCATGGCAACGCAGGCGCCCTCTCCAGGAAGGATGCCTGTTGGGCGTCGGACGCTCTTCCCCGACGGTCGGAGCTGGAGGGGGGGGTACTGTGGCAACCCCAAGCCACCCCTGGGCTTGGTGATTGATGGGCGTTACGTGGCGACCCAATGGCTGGGCGCTGCCCATGTTTGGGCGTCCGCTTCCGGACGCACCTGTCACTAGAGAACCATCAGGAGTGATTATCGAATCACGGCGCGGTGCGCCTGTTGGGGAGGGAGGACTTAACGGAGCCGAGGAGCCTCCTCTGTCCCCCGTAGCAGTGCAAGGCGAGAGGCCACATAGCGGAGACGCCGCCCGGCCGACAGATTAACGCCAGCAAGCGATCATTATTTAAATAGAAAATAAAGAGTATGATTTTGGGAACTGCAACCTGTGTGTTGTTTATTCTGCCACCCCTACACCTGGAATTGCCACAGTGGTGGAGAATGCGGGCATAGTCTACTGGCAATAAGGGGTGCAGAATAAACAACAATAGACTTTATCGAAGTAGAGTAAAAAAACACACACACACACACACACACACACACACACACACACACACACACACACACACACACACACACACACACACACACACACACACACACACAAACACATTTAGACGCACACACACCCACATGCACAGACACACACACACTGACACACACACTCATGTGACCTCCTAGAGACCAGTGTCTTTACCAGAACCGGACAAACTGGTTTTAGGGCAATTTGATCAATACACTCCATGACAAACTGGTTTTAGGGCAATTTGATCAATACACTCCATGACTTCTCAGAGAACCAATTGATAGATGACTCACACACTTTCACCCATCAGAAACCCACTCAGACAGAGATCCATCCAGTTGGCCAGTAGTGATAGCCAATCACAGAACAGGATTAGACTATGTTTTGGGGCATATAAACCACTGTACTTGACATTAGGACACACAGTTTGGCCGAGACTGTTGTCATGGAGGGACCTATCATCTGCTGTACTTTGACCATGCTGTTTGCCGCTTTTCTGAAATAAACCAACATCCAACCAAGGAGACATTTACTCTGACGTGGTGTCCAAGCCTACCTTTCTTCCCATGTAACTATTTCTTCTACTGAAATCTACTACACAGTCCTTTCATCAACTAGCTGAATTCACTTTCTTCCTTTCAAGGCCCTGTACTGGGATTTAGTTAGAGTTTTACCAGAATGTTTCATAGGACATTGATTGAAAACTATCGGCTCGCATTTTACAATTGATGGCTTATTTTGAAGGTATGAACCTGTAGTTTCATATTATGTAAAAAACGAACATTATTTAAATTCTAAGGGAGGAGGAGCTCAACAGCCCAGACTCTAGAGGGGACATTTTTACTTAACTACTCCAGTTGTAGGTCTGTACTGTGGTTTTTGTTAATTCCTAATACACTTGGGTGGTTTCTGAAATATAAAAGTTTTTTCTTTTATTATGTGATTTTTACATAGCATTCTGTTTTCTTTTAACACATTGGGGCCCGTCTAATCCCACTCTATGAGGCCAGCTTTTCATTACAAGTTTTCACTGTGCGTGAGGTTGTTTGTAGAGCTAAATCTATATTTTATATTATTGCTATGTGTCCATTGTCATTGTCAATTGACAGTATAAACCTTCCCTTCAATATGCCATAAAGAAATTTTTTTTTCATCAATACGTTCCCGTTTTATAGCGTTGTGAATATGAACTATATACCGCAATGGTCTGGGGTAATTCCTGCAAAGCTAGTTATAGGGCGCGCCGCGCTAAGCTAATAACGTTAAATCGATGGCGTTTCGGCCCTACACAAGCTAGAGTTAAAAATCAAAATGCATGAATGCATGAAGGGGGGGGGGGGGGGAGTCGTTTCTGATTATTGATTACCAATAACGGCATTTGTTATTGCAACATCATACGCTGACCGGGTGGATGTTCAATGTTGACACTCTGGCCATCCAGATGTGTTCTGCACATTGACCACTAGAGGGCAGAATGTCACCATGACATAACCTGAACGTCACTCCTTACATTATGTACTTTTCTAGAGGGCAGTACACTCACCCACTCACAAACCTATGTGTCGGGCTGGAAAGGGTTCAACAAACCAGGTAACAGGCTGCTTTACGGTTTTAATGGACAGATCTGCTGTTGCAGGGATTTGTCCTGCTGCAGTGCCACGGACGCGCTTTGTCGTTCGTTCATGCCGACCTTTGAGTGCCCCCGACGCTATATAGCGTTTGTTTGTAGTTTTTTTTTTTATTGGCGATTTTAATTCATATTTCATCAATCGAGCCTCACGCTAGTGTTGCAGACTCTCTCTGAGCTCAATTGGGAAGATACCGCCCCCTATCGTCTCTCCCTGTATAACTGCACCCCATTACTTTACACTGACGAAGGGGGGGGTGGCCAGTTTCCTCATTTTACTTTTCCCTCAAGCCAACTGAAGAATCCATTGTGCTCACCGGCCCGGAAAACACGTGGATTATGTATTTACAGTCAACACTGTAATCAATAAGCGTGATCGATATTTGGAATGGCGATCAGGAATTGGAATAATCTTTTTGGATAACATCTGATCTCAGGTAAGGAATTTATTTTACCAGTCTTAGGATAATCAGAGCTATTTTCACAGAGATATAAGCGTTTGCCCTATGCGTGTGTGTGTGTGTGTGTGTGTGTCTGTGTGTGCGCGATCAGGAAATGAGAGAATCGATATTTCAGCCCGCCTCTATAGCGTGCATAAGTACACATATACTATCGATAATCTAGCGTTTATTTGAAAACGATTCATAAATAGGCCGAAAAATGACAAGGTTTTTGTGTATCCAGAATATTCCAGTAAATGCCGTTTATCACGGAATCTATATATTTTCCTTGAAACGAGGGCTTTTCAAAATGCTATCAAATGGAAATGAACCGATTAATTTTGATTATCTTTCATCCCCTCCTTTTTTCCGATTTTTCTCCCATCCCACCTTTCCTGGTTGTTGTGCACTTTCCCCTACTGTTGGTCCGGGAGACCGGAGACTGTCACATGCTTTCCTCCGACGCATGTGCAGCCTGCCGGCAGGCCAGCCTGGCCGCGCAGATTCTCACCGGGGAGAATGTAGCGTGTGGGAGGCCGCACTATCTCTCCCTAGATCCTACCCTTGCTGAGCAGGCGCCCCGACCGAACTGTAGGGGTCTCTGTCCACAACGCCCAGGACCCACCCTTCAGCTTTCCCACCCTCTAATACTGCCAATTGTATTAGTGTGAACGGCCAGCCAAGCTGATAGCAACGCCGGGAGCTGGATTCGAACAGGCTAATCCAGCATCTCCCGCGTTGGTGACGAACGCAATCTCCGCTACGCCACCTGACCGCCACGGAAATTAACCGATTAAAAAAACAATCCGTTTCGACAATGTTTTTTTTTTTGATCCACTTTTTCTCCCATTTTTCTATATTTTCTCCCATCCCAATTTCGTATCATCCAATTCAACCCTCCCCTGTCACGAACGCTGTTTCTTGCCTCCCACAAGCCGGCTGCAATGTGGACTAAGTCATACATAGCACAAGTCCCCTCCGGTACTTGAGGTAACAGCAGTCGCATCTTTTCACCTGCGCAGCTCGATCTCTCAGTGTCGAGGAGTAACGCGTGGGAGGCTCACGCTGCCCCCGACACTTCCTGATTCTACTGCGCAGGCGCACCAACCGACTTGTAGGAGTCGCTTGTTCACAACGTTCGATCCCCACCCTTCAGTTTTTCCCTCCCCGTAATACGGCCAATGTGTATTACTGCGGACGACCAGCCAAACTGAAAAACAATGTGGAGAGCTGGATTCGAACACGCGAATCCTAGCGTCTCCACACTGGTGGCGAGTGCCTTAGACCACTACACCACCTAGCCGCCCTCCGTTTCGACAATGTTGACTGCAAACAAGTCATTGATAAGCGACAGGAAGATTAGACACATAGCCATAATTTAAGACAGAGATTATGTGTTCACAACGCTATCATTGAAGTGGGTGGTGGCATTTAACCATGCTTCACCATGTTAATGGCCGGTACTGAAAGTGTAAGAAGCTCCTTCCAGCAGGAGATAAACAACACAACATTACATTACATTATATTAGATTGAAATTTATTGTCATCATACAGCACAAGTACCTTACAACAAAAATAGGTTTGGTATCCAACCAGAGTGCAAATGTAACAGTAAAGTGCAACAGTAATATACAATGTACAGGTGATTAAACTATATAAAATATATAAATTAGTACTACTGAGTAATAGTGCTAATCAGTGAGTCATACTGAAGTGTCCTTGAGCAAGACACTTAACCCCTAACTGCTCATGTCCCAGTCCTCCAGCTCATCTGAGGACAAATGGAGGAGAGGATTCCTGACAAACGAGACTTTTGGAGGCGACTCAGGTGATGTTTCTATCAGCTGGTTGGGATCAAACATTGGGACAAAGATTCAAGTGGATAGAATTGAAGGCAAATTAGACAAATAAATATAATGAAGGAGAATATCTACTGCCTTCTACAACTAGCCTACACTGTAATCATAACTACCTACCTCATAATAATAATAATATATATTATTATAGTACCTTTCATAAAATAATTGCAGTTCAAAGTGCTTCACCGCAGTACATAAAAGACGAGCATAAAATTAGCACAAAATTGGCAGATCTAGAGCAATGCATAAAGTGCAGACATAAAACAAGTACTGTAGACAGCAGCAAAATAGACAAAGTCAAGGTAAGACATAGTCATAGAGCATTAAATCACATAGTATTTCATATTAGGATCTAACATCTTAATAGGCCTCTTTGTTTACGGCTTGATTATCACTAATACACATCCTTTTAACTTTAGCCTTTGTGATTTATGATCACATGGACTCGAACCCACGACGGTCTAGTAATTTTTTAAATTACTCTTTATTATTAACAAAAAAAATCTATGTACTCATACTACCCATATACATCTGTATGATAACATGTACAATAGTGCTGTATATACATTTATTGCATATACGTATATCCATATCTGTCTGAATATACCTGCATATAACCCATAGAGGCTATAACTCTGTATGATAGGTAGCATTAACAAATTGCAGAATTGGTACAATACAGTACGGAGGAGATAATGTTAGAGAAAGAAGTAGCCCTGGCGCTCTTAATTAGATCGTTAAATTAAGATATCAACTCTTTGAGATATATAGATTAGACATTAGAGACGATGTACTTGGAGGTTGGAAGATTTCCATTGCCTCTCTGTTTTGCGACACTTCAGTCTGACCTCACAGATGTCGTAATTCAAACAAGGGGGGGGGTTTACGGGGCGAACGGAGCGAGTTACGAGGGGGCTGTTAAAACCAAAACCAGCAGCTAACGTTTCGAGGGGGTTGAGGAGTTCGCAACGGTGCTCGAGGAAACATGGATGATGATGATGATGATGACTATGACTGCTATGATCTTTTGATTCCTTTCCCGAGGTCGGGAGCCAGAAGTAGGAGTAGGAGTGAACGAAGTATGGCGCCGTTTTCGGGCCCTAGTTCCCCCCAGGGTTCGACGTCGGGAGCCAGGGGCGGTGGAGCAAGTGGTGGCCGTGATGAAGGAGAGGGGATGGATAGTGATATGGAGTGTAGAGTAGGTGAGGAAAACGGGGGAGAGGTGTGGGAAAAGGTGGGGAAAAAGAGCAGGGAAAGTGGGGGGAAGGGGAGTAAGAGGAAGAAAGAGGGGGGAGATAGCTTGAGTGGGTCAGAGGATGAGGGTAGAGAGAAGGAGTTTGTAGGGTTGAATGTAGTGGTACGATTTGAGGGAGTAGACGGAGTTAGGAACATAGAGCCGAGTCAGCTGTCAAAACTCATTCGAGCACAGTTAGGAGAGGTAAGGTACGGAAAGGTGTTAGATGATGGGAACTTCTTTATAGGGTGTGTGCGTGTAGTGCAGGTTGAGAAGGCAAGGGAAATGAAGAGCATTGGCAAAGTGAAGGTCTGTAGAGTAGTGATAGTAGGGGAGAGAAGGGATGGTGGGTGCAAGGGGGTGATTAGTGGAATTCCAATTAAGGTTAGTATGGAGCAGCTGTTAGAAGAGTTGAGGAGTGACAAACGTAATGGGAAAGTTAAGAGTGTAGATAGGATGAAGAGAGGTGTAGAGAAGGAGGAGACAGGGACGATAGTTATTCAGTTTGAGGGTGAGGTTAGTCAGAGAGTATTTTTAGGGTTTTTGGCATATAGGGTTACGGTTAGGGAGTTTGTGCCGAAACCATTGAGGTGTTACAGGTGCCAGGAGTTTGGACATATAGCTAGGTCATGTAGGAAGGGACAGAGATGTGGTAGATGTAGTGGGGAGCATAAGTATGGGGAGTGTGAACAGGGAGTGGAGCCGAGGTGTTGTAGTTGTGGTGGGAAGCATAGTGTAGCGTATTGGGGTTGTGAGGCAATGAAGCGAGAGGTAGTGGTACAGCAGGTGAGAAGGGAGGATAGGATTTCGTATGCAGAGGCAGTTAGGAAGGTATAGGACAGGGAAAGCAAGATAAGGAAGGAGAAGGGCATTTGGCAGTAAGGGTAGTGCAGGAGGATCAGGGGAAGCAAGGTGAGGATAAGGGGTTTAGAAAAGGGCATTTGTCAGTAGAGGAAGTACAGGAGGAGAAAGAGAGGGTGTGGGGGGAGAAGTTGGAGATAGTGGCATTTGTGACAAGAGTAGTGAATACAATAGTGATGGTTAGCAGTAGGACAGAGAGGTTAAAGTTAGTAGTTGAAGCAGCAGTACTAGATATGGGTATGAAGGGGTTGACAATGGGGCAAGTATCAAGGGAGTTAGGGAAGTTAGGGATTGATTGATTGATTGATTGAAAACTTTATTAACAGATTGCAGAATGGGTACAATACAGTACAGCTCAATACACACAATTGTTAAGGGGATGCAGACCAGAGAAAGACTTTCGTCTTGTTTACATCAGGGTCCCCCATTTTCAATTCATCAGGACATATATGACATACATGACATACAGATAGTCAGTACTGCTACATCTATACATTTATGACATACCAGATTTGCAAATACAGTACTGTTTGTGATACAGAAGGAGTCAAGAAAAGGGAGTATATACATTTGACGTAGAAACTGTACATTGGAGGAGGTTGGGTGGGGGGGGTTGGGTACATTGGGATATTGACAACCATACTGGGTAATTTACATTGGAGGTGGTTGGGGGGGGGGCACACTGTATAAACAAGTAAAACTGTACATTGAGGGGGGGGGGGGGGGGGAGGAGACACTGTACAAACAAACAAAATTGTACATTGGACTATTGACAAAACCATACTAGGTAAATGACTGTACATTGGAGGGGGTTGGGTTAGGATATTTACAGGGGCCAGTGTTGAATTGCAGTCTCCCGTAGGTGTCCCTTGAGGGAGGTTTTGAAAGTGGGTAGTGATCCACATTCCTTTACAGCTTTGGGTAGGGCGTTCCACATTGATGTGGCATAATTGCGAAACGTGTTTAGTCCCTTATTTGAGCCGAATCTGGGTTTAACATGATTTGTGGAGCTCCCTCTGGTGTTGTGATCGTGGTATTCACTGACCTTTGGGAAGTATTTTGACATGTACATGGGTACCTTGGTCGTGTAGTGTATCTTGTAGACCAGGCCCATTGCAAGTTGCTGTACTCTGTCGTCTACTCTAAGCCATCCTAGGTTGTCAAAGTGGGCAGGGGTGAGGTGGGTTCTAGGAGTAAGGTCAAGCAGTAGTCTGACCAGTTTGTTTTGAGATGTTTGTAATTTTGTTTTTAGCGCCTTTGAGGTGCTTTGGTACCATGAGGTGCAAGCATAGTCGTAGTACCCCTGAATGAGTGCTCCTGCCAGAGTCTTCAGGGTATTCTTGTTTACCAGAGAGGAGATCCGGTACAAGAATCGAGTTGGTTGGTTGACTTTTTTATTACATTGGATGCCATTTTGTCACAGGAGAGATTAGCCTCTAGGATGGAACCCAGGTAGGTAATTTCATCTTTCCTTGTGACAATATTGTCACCCACTGTAACTGAGAAGCCGTCGGTCTTGCTGAGTTTGTTATTTGAACCGAAGAGAATGGACTCTGTTTTGCCCATGTGTAATGATAGTTTGTTATCAGCGAGCCATATGCAGATTCTGCCTAGTTCCGAGCTGAGGGTTTTTTCAACCTGTAACTTGTTCTTGTCAGAGACCAGCAGGGCTGAGTCGTCCGCAAACAGGAACAAGTTGCAGTCACAAGCTGACGACATGTCATTTGCATAAATTAGGAACAGTAGCGGTCCTAGTATGCTTCCTTGTGGAACACCACAGCTCACTGTGAGGGGGGGAAGAAGGTTGTTGTGAGTGATCAAGTAAGAGAGGTAGGGAAGGTGGTGGTGAGTGTTCAAAAAGCCAGAGTCAGCCCACAGGAGGCAATGAATGACTCATAGATTAGGTTTGGATAGGGTGGTGATCAGGGGCGGATTTAGGATTGTAGAAGATCCGGGGCTTAGCCCAGATGGGCCCCCCTTCTTTTTTTTTTTTTTTTTTTTTTTTTTGGGGCAGGCAAGGGGTGGTTTGGAGGGGGTCCGGCACAACCCCCTCCACGACAGATTTTTTTTGAATTTAATGAACCTGTACGTGCAATTACCTGCAATATAGAGCCTTCAATCTTGACCAATAAAGCTGCTCTTTTCACTATAAAACTCAGTTAACCATAACGTAGTTATGGTTAGATTTATATATTGGGGGGGGATATATCATATTTTTCATATAATCAAAAAGTGGTGGAGCAAGATCATACCTTTGTTCCCCCAAGTTCAATAGTGGGAGAGCAGAGATGCTCCGAATGCTCTTCGGAGTGCTCTTATGGCCAGGCGTCTATGATTCACTGATACAAAGTAAAATAGTGCAGTGCAATAAAATAGTTAGTCAAATAGAATAAAATAATGCAATAGTGCATTGCAATAAAATAGTTATCATCGTATTTTTTCGGGAGGCCGGTAAGGAGTGCATTACAGTAGTCGAGTTGGCTTGAGATAAAGGCATGGATCTGGTTTTCAGCATCCTTTTGATTTATAAATGGCCGTACTTTAGCTATGTTTCTAAGGTGGAAGAATTAAGTTTTTGTCAACTTGTTGATTGTGATTTAAAGCTTAGGTCTGAGTCTACCATAACACCAAGACTTAACTCACTCAAATACAGTTAGCAGCTGGATAGACCACAGATGGAAATTAGCTTCTGCTAAATCTGGTGCAAACATATTTTCATGTAACAATGATGAATTGTAAAAAAAAAAAAAAAAAAAAAAAAAATTATTTTTTTTAATTTTTTTTTAATTTTTTTTTTAAATAGATTCGGGGCTTTTCAGAATACATCCGGGGCTTGAGCCCAGGTAGCCACCCCCTAGCTCCGCCCCTGAGTGGTGATGTTAGGGATGGGGTTTTGTTTTGTGTGTTATGGGGTTGAATGGATTGTACAGTATGTGGCGGTATGCGCCTTTTGTGGTCGCGATCTGCCATTAACTCATGGAAGAAGAAGAAGAAGAGTTACGAGCCACGAGGGGCGTGACGTCATCTAAGATGGCTGTGCATCACTGTTACAACCATATCTATGGTTACAACTAGCAGCAAACGTCGCTACAGCCAGGCTGTTTACAATGCGGGAGCTTTTAACTCGCTTCTCTGGTACAAAACCGCTATCAAAGGACAAGTTAAACAACACATTTGTGATCGGTCACCGTCAACTCCTCCGTGCAAACACTTTTAACCCAATTGTGAACCAGCTCACGGGTGTTCCCTTTGTTGTGAGTCGGACCAGAGACATTGTTGGATACAATGAAACGAGTCTCTTGCTAACGTCTCTGTGGCAGGACTGTACTGGACCAAGACTTCACATCTGGATCAAAACGTTCTTCTTGTGGAAACAGATCAGACTGTGGACACCACAACATCTGTAAGTACAATTATGTTCACATTGTTTTCCTCTTATTGCTCCTTTCTTGCAGCAGCGGCTCGAAAGGAACTGTTGCGGCTCCTTTACATGTTAGCCCCTTTCGAAAGCTCGGCGTTGCTAATACACATTTTAAATAATTTTCATAAACTGGTCAACACAGCTTTATTTCCTGCGCATGCGTTGTGATCACAGCGCATCAGGCAGCTAAAGCCGTTTTGAGTAGTGTTGAGTGACCAGTTTATAAAAAATATTTAAAATGTTTATTAGCAACGCCGAGCTTTCAACCCCGGGTTTGTGTGTGAAACCCTCTTGCAATTGTGAGTACCTTTGACATCTCTGTGATACATTTAGAATGAACAGTTCGTAAATAACCAGTGAATGTTCCGATGGCTAGTTTGATTGATTGATTGATTGAAAACTTTATTAACAGATTGCAGAATGGGTACAATACAGTACAGCTCAATACACACAATTGTTAAGGGGATGCAGACCAGAGAAAGACTTTCGTCTTGTTTACATCAGGGTCCCCCATTTTCAATTCATCAGGAAACTGTTAGGTCGAGCAAGTGACTGCTGTATTCAAAGCAAGGCGTGCATCAGCAGTCACGAAAGGGGCTAGTACATGTAGGCTGTCAATGAAAAGGCCGCGAGGCCAATGTAATAAAAAAAGGCAACCAACAAACTCGATTCTTGTACCGGATCTCCTCTCTGGTAAACAAGAATACCCTGAAGACTCTGGCAGGAGCACTCATTCAAGGGTACTACGACTATGCTTGCACCTCATGGTACCAAAGCACCTCAAAGGCACTAAAAAACAAATTACAAACATCTCAAAACAAACTAGTCAGACTACTGCTTGACCTGACTCCTAGAACCCACCTCACCCCTGCCCACTTTGACTACCTAGGATGGCTTAGAGTAGACGACAGAGTACAGCAACTTGCAATGGGCCTGGTCTACAAGATACACTACACGACCAAGGTACCCATGTACATGTCAAAATACTTCCCAAAGGTCAGTGAATACCACGATCACACAACACCAGAGGAAGCTCCACAAATCAGGGCTGTACGCTAAGCTTTTTCACTAGGGGCACACTTGCCCATAAATGAGAAATTTAGGGGCAAAGAATATTTTTTAGGGGCAAATTTTTAAATAACTATTTTACCATTATAGTAGGGCTGGGCGAGATATGGCCTCTAAATGATATCGCGATATTTTGACATTTCCTCTAAAGCACTTAAAAATGCTTGATTTAACCCTTTGATGCATACAGTCACGCCAATATGGGATTATAATAAGTCCCTGCAACATATGTTTGCATTATTAAACCATGAAGATGCTTTAAAAAATTATTTAATGAAAATGTACTAAGAGTAGTCTACTGACACACTAATAAAAAAAATTATTTACATCTAAGACAATTTATATAAAAACTCTTGGGTGCCTTTTACACAGTACTGTGTTTTCTATCCACTTTAGCCAAACACACACACACACATATATATATATACACACACACACTACTGTGAGAAAATAATAATCACACAGACTTAATGATTTTAGAATATTTCAGATAATGAAATTAAATGTTTATATCATCAACTATCCAGTTAGTATTTATACTGTGTGTAACATTTGGCTACTTTAAATCATTGAATGTAGAGAGAGAGAGAGAGAGAGAGAGAGAGAGAGGGGGGGGGGGCGAGAACGAACAAGAGAGCCAGCCCCCCCCTTCGGGTTTTGTTCTAGGTTCGCGTTTTGATCGTCTAAGCTGCCGTAGGTGATGACGTCACACTCGAATGTAAACAGGAAGAGATGGAGATGGAGACACACAGAGATCGAAATTGAATGATATACAGAAATGAATAACCAATAAGTTTCAAGTTTCAAGTTTCTTTAATAGTTGTCATACAGAAGTACAGAATACTTTCATACAAAATGCTTCTTACTGTTACGCTCCAGAGACTGTGCTAGACAAGATAGTATCAAATAACATAGTATAGCATGTAATTTAGAAGTAGAAAATGAGGTCAGTGTTCAGTATAGACATATGTACAATGTTCGATGCAGAATAGACGTAACTGAGTTATATAATATACAATACTATGCAGTGTACTAATGTACAGTACTATATAGTGCAAAGCAGAAATGGGATGAGGTACAATTTAGGTACAATTTACAGTAAGGTGTACGAGTTGTAGTGCAATCCTTCATCAATAAATATAAAGTGTGGGGAGTGGGTGCTACAGTGTGTTTGTTTAAAGTGAGTGTGTGCTATAAAGTGTGTGGAGTGGGTGCTACAGTGTGTTTGTTTAAAGTGAGTGTGTGCGTGTGGATGTGTGTGCTATGTGCGTTTGATGGTTGTTGTTGTGTAGTGTTCATTGTTCGTTTAGCAGCCTGATGGCCTGGGGATAGAAGCTTCTTCTGAGTCTTTCTGTGCTCGCCTTGAGACTCCGGTATCGCTTGCCTGACCGCAGCAGTTCAAAGAGGCAGTTGTTCGGGTGACTGGAGTCTTTAATGATTCTTCTCTTAGCCTTGCCCCTGCACCGCTTGTTGTAAATGTTCTGGAGGGTGGGGAGCCCCCCTCCAATTGTGCGTTCGGCTGAACGTGTCACTCTTTGTAGTCTGCTTCGGTCTTGTGCAGTGCTATTCCCAAACCAGGAGGTGATGTTGCCAGTCAGGATGCTCTCTATTGTACATGAGTAGAAGTTCTTAAGGATCTTCTGACTGACTTGGAACTTCCTTAGGCGCCTGAGGAAGAAGTAGAGGCGTTGTCGTGCCTTCTTCACAACACTGTCAATGTGTGTGGTCTAGGGCTGGGCGATATGGCCTAAATATGATATCACGATATTTTCTGACCTTTCGGCGATACACGATACGCATCACAATGTTTTTCTTTTTTTCCCCAAAATTCATTATGAGGCTTACCAAGACAGTATTTGAGTTTGCAAGCTAACATTAAAGACAAAATAAAATACCCATGCATTTAGCATTTTTATATTATATATTAGATTTAGATTATTGGATTATTAGATTATATATTGCATATATTTAGCAATGAGATATTATATGATTTAGATATGAAATATGATGAATTGAAAATGGGGGACCCTGATGTAAACAAGACGAAAGTCTTTCTCTGGTCTGCATCCTCCAGTCCGCTGTTGACTGCTGTTCATTCAGTCGGCAAACAGAATCATTTTGATTGACAGTCGCGTCTGCCAATTACGTCACATCGCTTGCACCCGCCCTGCTGTTCTTAGCACCAATCGGCAAGCGCGTATTCATTTTTTACTTCCGCCATTGGAGAGCTCAATGACAATAACAATGGCAGCGGTAGCTCGCCGCGGCCGACGTTTAGCTTTTAGCTCCGCAGAAGGACTAAACGACTGGAGGCATAATGATTTTACTGCAACGGATGTTATAATAAAAGCCTTTCCATACATCTGTCTGATTGAAAACTTTATTAACAGACCGCAGAATGGGCACAACTGAGTCAGCACGGGCTGAGATATGAACGACTAATGCTTGCTATATCTAGGTCGACCTCGGTCGTTGCTATGTAAATACGCTGATGTTATTGAAAGTGTAACTATATAACGTTAATGCCACAAAACGAATGCCTTTGTTATCATAAGTAGTAACTTTTGATGCAGTAGTGTGTGTGTGTGGGGCGGCGCTGTTCAAAAGTGTCAACGTGTGGACCAGATTGACGCGACACAAGCCTCTTGGGCAAAACATCACGATATCCACGATACGTTTAAAAAGTGTATCGTTAATGAACTGTACCCGATATTTATATAATATCGTCATATCGCCCAGCCCTAGTGTGGTCCATGTCAAGTCCTCGGATATGTAGGCTCCGAGGTACTTAAAGCTGTTGACTCTCTCAACCGGTGCCCCGTCGATGCTGAGGGGGCTGTAGTCCTTGACCCCCGACCTCCTGAAGTCCACAATCATCTCCTTTGTTTTGCTGACGTTCAGGGAGAGGCTGTTTTCCTGGCACCATCCCGCCAGGACCTTGACCTCTTCCAGGTAGGCCCTCTCGTCGTTGGCAGAGATCAGGCCCACCACCACTGTGTCGTCAGCAAATTTGATGATTGTATTGCTACTCCGCTGAGCCACACAGTCGTGTGTGTACAGGGAGTAGAGGAGGGGACTCAGAACACAGCCCTGGGGGGCCCCTATGTTGAGGGTGATGGATGAGGAGGTGCAGTTGCCTGCTCTCACCACCTGGGGTCTGCCCGTCAGGAAGTCCAAGACCCACTGGCAGAGGTCATAGTTCAAGCCCAGGTCCCTGAGCTTGGCTATGAGTATGGAGGGGACTATGGTATTGAATGCCGAGCTGTAGTCGATGAACAGCATTCTCACATAGTTCCCCTGCCTCTTGTCCAGGTGTGATGCTGCTGTGTGCAGCACATGGGCTATGGCGTCCTCCGTGGACCTGTTGGGGCGTTATGCAAATTGCAGGGGGTCCATGTTGATGGGGAGGGAGGAGCAGATGTGAAGTTATGTTTAAACTTCTGTTGTCAAGCGTTGTCAATATAACCCACCCCCTTTCCTCACGAATGGAACTAGTCTTGTGGAGTCCGCTTTGACCGTTTTCCAGGGTTAGCAGAGATCGCTAGTTAGCTTAGCATAATCCTAATGGATACCTTGGTTAGAAGCTACCGTTAGCTCATTGCTCGTGTCAATTAAATTGCATGTTATTAAAGGTCCGCGCTGGTCTGTCTAATGAAATTACAACCGCAACATTATATTGCACTGTACAGCCCTGGTTGTAGGCTAATGTTTTACTACAATTTGTATGGATTAATTTAGGAGTGAAATGCGAATGAAGGGTTGAAATCACCACTCGCAAGCTTGCCCCCAGATATTATTTTAAACTCGCACGGACCAAATTAGGGGGCAATTTGCGATCATATCATCGCACTGTACAGCCCTGCAAATCATGTTAAACCCAGATTCGGCTCAAACAAGGGACTAAACACGTTTCGCAATTATGCCACATCAGTGGACGAATCCTCCTGGAAGCCAACGGAAGCCAGGCTTCCCCATTATTAAAATATGAATTAATATGAAATATGAAAAAAGAATTATATAAAAATGTATATAGTTTACAATAATAATAAAAAAATCATTATTTTTCATCTCTGTTATAATATTTTTTTTTGAAATGTCTCCCTCTTCTCCTTCTCACTCTCTAACACACTGAGACACAGTGCACTCACTGAGGCAGTCACTGTGCTCACTGCAGCAGAGGAGAGGTGTCTTTCTCCAGCTGCCACCATGTGATTCATGTATGTGGAGTCCAAAACCAATACTAGCCAATAAGATTCGAGCTGACTAAAGCCCTTCCCACACCTTAAAACGGGTCTGTCAGCAAACTAAGTACTCTAGCCTCTCCACATTTGCCGCCCTGGAGGTGTGGGAAGAGCTTTACTCAGCTCGAATCTTATTAAATCTAGCCGATGGAATAGTATAGCTGTATGTTTACACTTGAAATGTGTATTTTTATTTAGTGTGCATTTTTATTTTGTCACAATATTATTTGGCTTAAATATATATATATATATATATATATATATAAAAATATATATATAAAAAAATAAACATTTTTTATTAAAAAGAAATTGGCATCCCCAGTTATTTTACCCACGCAACGCCACTGTGCCACATCAATGTGGAACGCCTTACCCACAGCTGTAAAGGAATGTGAATCACTACCCACCTTCAAACACACTCTCAAAGAACACCTATACGGGAGACTGCAATTCGAAACTGGCCCCTACAAATGTCCTAACCCAGTTGTACAGTAAATGATTTGTCAGTATTCCAATGTACAGTGTACAGTGTCCCCCACCCCCCCCCTACCCAACGCCCCCCACCCCACCTACCCAACCTCCTCCAATGTACAGTTTCTACGTCAAATTGGACACTTTTTGTATCACAAACAGTACTGTATTTGCAAATCTGGTATGTCGTAAATGTATAGATGTAGCAGTACTGTCTATCTGTATGTCATGTGTGTCATATATGTTATGATGAATTGAAAATGGGGGACCCTGATGTAAACAAGACGAAAGTCTTTCTCTGGTCTGCATCCCCTTAACAATTGTATGTATTGAGCTGTACTGTACTGTACTGTACCCATTCTGCAATCTGTTAATAAACTTTTCAATCAATCAGGAGTAAACACTGTGATTGTATCGTATAATAATGCAGTTCCACGTCCAGAATATGCTTTAAAACTAGGGCTGACCTTCAAAGCTTTTTTTGGCAATCGAAGCTTCGGGGCCGAGCTTCGATTTTAATTTTTTTTTTTTTTTTTTTTTCTTATGTTGTGGGACTTGTACAGCACTTTCATAAACGTTGTTGTTTTTAAATGTGCTCTATAAATAAAGTGGGTTGGATTAATTAATTAAGTAGCCCCTTTCGTGACTGAGCCAACAAGGTTTCACTCGGCTGTGTGATTTAATTCAAGGTGGATCGCTGTTGTCGTTTGAACAACTTCAGATTTCATGGGAACTACCAATCCCCCAAATCAAGAATGTTTAAGATGAATGAAGTAAGATTTTGATTATTTGAAATATGGCCTGTGTAGACTAAACTATGCACAGAATTATGTCAGTCTACAAGGTCCGGATTCTACATGGTCCGGCGATGTAGACCTTGTAGACTCCACTACAGACCTATTTTGTTTATTCATCCCAGTATCTTTCTTTCTTATGTGTGGAATTCTACAAGGCATGTAGGTGTATATGTATTTGAGGATGATATCCTTCAAACAGACAATAGTGATGATATAATTTGGGCAGTGCTGAGCTGGGTTACTTTCCTCCAGTGTATTTGTCCCCCGGCCCCACCCAATGGCCCCATGCATGCGCGCGCACACACACACACACACACACACACACACACACACACACACACACACACACACACACACACACACACACACACACACACACACACACACACACACACACACACACACACATTTAGTCATTTAGCTGACGCTTTTATCCAAAGCGACTTACAAGTTCTGTACGACAAGACAGCAAGAAGGGTACAACTCTATCAGCTGAGTAACAATGTTTATCAAAGTGTTGCGTGTTACAGTGTAGGTTAGTTTATTAGGAAAAGTGCATGACAGTAAGGTTAGTCACGGTTAGATAATTTTTTTTAATCATTTCAGATAATGGTTGAAGAAGTGAGTCTTTAGTCGACGGCGAAAGATTGGACGGGATTCGGCTGTCCTAACTGGGATGGGTAGTTCTCACACACACACGCACACGCACACGCACACACAAATCGAAAAAAAAAAAAAAATGAATTTTTTTCTTTTTTTTTAAACTTCGATTTTTTTTTTAATGTTCGAAGCTTGTGCCATCGAACAAAGCTTCGAAGCTTCGAAGTATTTAAGACAGCCCTATTTAAAACTATTTATTCTTTCACTTAATGAAACACATGTACATACATAAACAAATACTGTTGCGATCTTGCGTTACTTGCACACTTGCAATTAGGGATGCACCGATATGAAACTAACACAACTAACTAACACAATCGGCCGATACCGATACCGATATTTGTGGCAAAAAAATATATATATTATAATAATTTTTTTCTATATAATAATTATAATTTTTTTTATGAAACTATTGTATATTTGTATGTCTCTAAATGTTTTGATGAATTGAAAATGGAGGACTCTTATGTAAAAAAGCCGAAAGTCTTTTTCTGGTCTTCATCCTCCAGTCCACTGAGCTGTACTGTATTGTACCTAGGGCTGTCCCCGACTAAGGATTTGGATGGTCGACTAGGATTGGCCAAAATTTGCAGATAGTCGACTATTGGTCGACTTAAAAAAAAAAAAAAAAAAAAAAAGTATAATATACGTTTTTTTTTTTTTTTTCATTTGGGCTGTGGGGGGTGCTTAATGTCTGAAGGAGTCCACTGAAGGCTTATTGTCCTCTGCAAAAGCATGCAATTGGTCCACTGATGGATACATCTTGATATTTGTCTAGTCTAGTGTGTTCATTAGATGGGTGAAATTAGGCCTGCCGCAATAAGCAATAAATCGATTAATCGGCGCAATAATTAAAATGAATGCAATGATTTTGACGGGCGCAATTAATTGCTATTTGCGCGTTTGTTTTAATGAGGCGGAACCAGTACCCCTTGTCAGTCACTCTCTGTGTGGGGGGCCGCTGGCCTTACTACAGAGTACAGCACGGGAGCTCCGTGGGGCACTAGCAACGCCACATAGCTTAACTACATTTCTCAATAGTGTTGCTCCTTTTAACCAAGTAGTGTTCTTTGTAGTGTAGCTATTTTTTAGACCCAAGTAGTTTCTCGCTACTGCCCGGAGAAACTGGACTGCTAAATAAAGATTAAAGATCTAGCGTTGATGCTATCAACATTAGCTAAATAGCTAACAAACGAAATACAACGTATAGCATAGCTAGCTACAACACAGAATAACGTTAATACAATTACATGCATCATTGTTTACAATGATCGGGTGGGGCTAGTCAAAGGACTGGACACGGGGACAAGTTAAACATGAATTAATTTATTATAACAGGTAGTTTCGAGTCGTGCCTACACACCACAGGGCTACTATTCTATTATATACGGCTTTGACGCTTCCTCCTCATCGTTGATTGCCTGTAGTAGCTGCATCTAACGTTAGTAGCTAACGTTAAAACTAACCTAAAGTTAGTTGTTCACCAACAATCTCAACATTTGTTTTATCATTAGCTCAAAAACACAGAACCGGACGAGACAAGTTGTCCGCTCAATACGTTCTGCTAGGATAATAACAACAATACTTCCGCTCCGGACCGGTGGGTGGGTTTCAAAATAAAAGTCTAAAACACCGGAAAAGATGTTTATTTTGTACAGCGTTTTCCTCCACGAGTACTCGAGTACATCATGTGATCAATCGATCTGGATTATTTTTGCCCATCCCTAGTTTATCCTGTGCTGAAGTCTCCATTCCAATAGAGATAGTATATATTTTGGTGTTTATTTGATTATTGTTTCACTGCCTTTTTATTTATTACGTTTCCACAGTTTTTTCTTCATACTTTATTAACATTTTGTACATGGTACCGCAAGGTACATTAATAATAAATGTACATGTTAAAAGGATGATACAAAAAGCCAGACAGAGGGCTTGTTTCCAGTTTCAGTTTGTTTTATAATAAACAATTAAACTGAGCATTTTTTTATTTAGGATATTTAAAATATCTTCCAATGTTAAATAAAGGTTTATTGCACTTTGAAACGGCTTCCTTGCATTATTATGCTATTATTATATTAGTAAAAATAAATAAAAAGGTTAATTGAAAACTTTTGGGAAATACATTTCTCAAAAAAAAATCTCAAAACCGCAATAATATCGCTTATCGCAATATTTTCTGGGACAATTAATCGCCCAGCAAAATGTGTTATCGTGACAGGCCTAGGTGAAATCCTCTTTCAGTGCCTCTGTGCCTGTTTTCATAGGCAGTTAGCCTCTGGTATGCGTGCCATTAGCGTTAGCCACGCTTCTAGGCCTATTTTCTTTTGGAAAGAATGATAAAAAAAAAAAAAATTAATACTTTTTTTTTTATTTTTATTTTTTTATTATATTAGAGGTTGGCCAGTCGACTACGGCCCCTTTCGACCGATTAGTCGACTAATCGATTAATAGGGGTCAGCCCTAATTGTACCCATTCTGCAATCTGTTTTTTTTTTTTTTTATTATATTAGAGGTTGGCCAGTCGACTACGGCCCCTTTCGACCGATTAGTCGACTAATCGATTAATAGGGGTCAGCCCTAATTGTACCCATTCTGCAATCTGTTTTTTTTTATTTTTTATTATTATCTTCTTCCCCCCTCCTTTTTTCCGATTTTTCTCCCATCCCACTGTTAGTCGTTATGCCAATTCCCAACCCCCTTCCTGGTTGTTGCGCACTCCCCCCTACTGTTGGTCCGGGAGGCCGGAGACTGTCGCATGCTTTCCTCCGACACATGTGCAGCCAGCCGGCAGCCAGCCTGGCAGCGCAGGTTCTCACCGGGAGAGTGTAACGTGTGGAAGGTCACACTACCTCCCTCCAGATCCTACCCTCGCTGTGCAGGCGCCCCGACCGAACTGTAGGGGTCGCTGTCCACAACGCCCAGGACCCACCCATCAGCTTTCCCACCCCTAACACTGCCAATTGTGATAGTATGAACGACCAGCCAAGCTGATAGCAACGGCGAGAGCTGGATTCGAACCCAGCGTCTCCAGCGTTGATGGTGAGCGCCTTGCCCACTACACCACCTAACCCCATTCTGCAATCTGTTAATAAAGTTTTCAATCAATCAATCAGACAAATGTATAGAAAAGCTTTTATTATAACCATATAACAAAAAATTATATTGTTTATGAAAATGTTTTAGCCCTATGCTTGACTATTATTTTAGGCATGGCAACAAATAAAATAATAATAATAAAATGAATAAATAAAATATTAAATAAATAAATAGGCTACACGTCTCTCTTTTTGTGTTACAAATTGTGCTCACCGATATGAACATAGGCCTCTTTACTTACTTAAAAAAAGGAAACATCAAGAAATATGTTTATGGTATTAATTCCACCATGCCATTTGTGTTTTTATTTTATAATGCTCATGTGTCATGATTATTGCTGAAGTCTGAGTCATACAATACTCACTGGCTTTCAAAAAAGTTTATGAGTTTTAATAAGAGAGCACTATCTCGACTGTGTGGCTCAGCGGAGTGACAACACAATCATCAAATTTGCTGACGACACAGTAGTGGTGGGCCTGATCTCTGCAAACGACGAGAGGGCCTACCACCTGGAAGAGGTCAAGGTCCTGGCGGGATGGTGCCAGGAAAACAGCCTCTCCCTGAATGTCAGCAAAACAAAGGAGATGATTGTGGACTTCAGGAGGTCGGGGGTCAAGGACTACAGCCCCCTCAGCATCGACGGGGCACCGGTTGAGAGAGTGAACAGCTTTAAGTACCTCGGAGCCCACATATCCGAGGACTTGACATGGACCACACACATTGACAGTGTTGTGAAGAAGGCACGACAACGCCTCTACTTCCTCAGGCGCCTAAGGAAGTTCCAAGTCAGTCAGAAGATCCTTAAGAACTTCTACTCATGTACAATAGAGAGCATCCTGACTGGCAACATCACCTCCTGGTTTGGGAATAGCACTGCACAAGACCGAAGCAGACTACAAAGAGTGACACGTTCAGCCGAACGCACAATTGGAGGGGGGCTCCCCACCCTCCAGAACATTTACAACAAGCGGTGCAGGGGTAAGGCTAAGAGAATCATTAAGGACTCCAGCCACCCGAACAACTGCCTCTTTGAACTGCTGCGGTCAGGCAAGCGATACCGGAGTCTCAAGGCGAGCACAGAACGACTCAGAAGAAGCTTCTATCCCCAGGCCATCAGGCTGCTCAACGAACAATAAACACTACACAACAACCATCAAATGCACATAGAGCACACATCCACACGCACACACCCACTTTAAACAAACACACTGCAGCACCCACTCTCCACACTTTATATTTATTGATAAAGGATTTGCACTACAACTCGTACACCTTAATGTAAATTGTACCTCATCCCATTTCTGCTTTGCACTATATAGTATTGTATATTAGTACACTGCATAGTATATTGTATATTATATGGTAACTCAGTTACGTCTATTCTGCATCGAACATTGTACATATGTCTATACTGAACACTGTGACCTCATTTTTTACTTCTAATTTACATGCTATACTATGTTATTTCATACTTATCTTGTCTAGCACAGTCTCTGGAGCGTAACAGTAAGAAGCATTTTGTATAAAAGTATTCTGTACTTCTGTATGACAACTATTAAAGAAACTTGAAACTTGAAACTCTCTCTCAACCAAAGCAATGCAGGTAGATGGCAACAGAACTATTTTGATTGACAGTCGATTCTGCCAATTACGTCACACCGCTTGCACCCGCCTCTGCTGTTCTTACCACCAATCGGAAAGCGCGTATTAGTTTTTTACTTCCGGGAAGTCCGCCATTGATCTGCATGCGAGAACCACAACAAACTAATAGCTAATAACGCTAGCTCCCCGCAGGCCACGAGTAGACTACCAGCGCTCTGCAGGATGACCAAACGAGGCATAATGATTTTACTGCAACGAATGTTATAATAAAAGCTTTTCTATACATTTGTCTGATTGAAAACTTTATTAACAGATTGCAGAATGGGTACAATTCAGTACGGGCTCTCTGAGCAAAGGAAGGAAGTGAGAGATATGAATGAGTAATGCTTGCTATGTTCGGGTAATATGCTGATGTTATTGAACGTGTAACTATATAACGTTAATGCCACAAAACGAATGCCTTTGTTAATCATAAGTAACTTTGATGCAGTAGCTTGTGTGTGCAGGTCGCTTGACTGAAACTTTTTTCAAACGTGTGGACCAGATTGACGCGACACAAATTGACGGATATTTATCGGCCACTGCCATCGGCACATTTGAGCTTATAGGCCAATGGCAGTCAACAAGGCACTTATCGGCCGATACCGATACCCGACCGATATAGCGGTGCACCCCTACTTGCAATACTTGCAGTCAATAGAAAATATACGCTCCCTGAAGTGCCTGAACTCACCCCCCCTCTCTCCTGAGCTCACCCCCTCTCTCTTGAGCTCACCCCCTCTCCTTTTTTTTTATCAACTTTTTCTCCTCTGTTTCTATTTTTTTCCCATCCCAATTCCAATGTGCCAATTCTTCCCTCCCCTGTCTTGAACGTTGCTCGCATATGCCCCCCACTGGCCGGTTGTAGGGAGGATAGAAGCCTTGCATCACGTATCCTCTCCAGTACACGAGGAGGCAGCCTGTCACATCTTTTCACCTGCCAGCGCGGACTCTCATTGGCGAGGTGTAACGTGTGGGAGGCTCACACTACCCCCGCCATTTGGCGTCCCCAACCGACCTGTAGGAGTCGCTGTCCACAACGTCCAGATTACCACCCATCGACTTCCACCCGCTAATTCTGCCAATTGAATTAGTATGACGGCTGGCCCAAGCCGGAGGCAACACCGACAACCGGAGTCGAACCCGGTGTCTCTTGCGTTGGTTTGATTGATTGATTGAAAACTTTATTAACAGATTGCAGAATGGGTACAGTACAGTACAGCTCAATACATACAATTGTTGAGGGGATGCAGACCAGAGAAAGACTTTCGTCTTGTTTACATCAGGGTCCCCCATTTTCAATTCATCATAACATATATGACATACATGACATACAGATAGACAGTACTGCTACATCTATACATTTATGACATACCAGATTTGCAAATACAGTACTGGTTGTGATACGAAAAGAGTCCAGAAAAGAGAGTATATACATTTGACGTAGAAACTGTACATTGGAGGAGGTTGGGTAGGTGGGGGGGGGGGGGGGGGGTGGGGTGGACTGTACATTGGAGGTGGGTGGGTGGGGGGGAGGTTGGGTAGGAGGGGTGGGTGGGGGACACTGTACAACTGTACAAGCAAAACTGTACATTGGAATATTGACAAGACCATACTTGGTCATTTACTGTACATTGGGGGGGGGGGGGGGTTGTGTTAGGACATTTACAGGGGCCAGTTTCGAATTGCAGTCTCCCGTAGGCGTTTTTGAGATTGTTTTTGAAAGTGGGTAGTGATTCACATTCCTTTACAGCTTTGGGTAGGGCGTTCCACATTGATGTGGCATAATTGCGAAACGTGTTTAGTCCCTTGTTTGAGCCGAATCTGGGTTTAACATGATTTGTGGAGCTCCCTCTGGTGTTGTGATCGTGGTATTCACTGACCTTTGGGAAGTATTTTGACATGTACATGGGTGCAGGTGACGAGCGCAATGTCCGCTGCGCCACCCAGCCGCCCTCACCCCCTCTCTCCTGAACTCACCCCCTCTCTCCTGAGCTCACCCCCTCTCTCCTGAACTCACCCCCTCTCTCTTGAGGTCACCCCCTCTCTCCTGAGCTCACCCCCTCTCTCCTGAGCTCACCCCTCTCTCCTGAACTCACCCCTCTCTCCTGAACTCACCCCCTTTCTCCTGAGCTCACCCCCTCTCTCTTGAGCTCACCCCCCTCTCCTGACCTCACCCCCTCTCTCCTGAGCTCACCCCCCCTCTCCGTAAAATGTCAACACCAGTTAAAAGGAGAATGAAATCCTAGGGCTGCAAGCAACTAACGATTATTTTGGTAGTAGACTAATCTGTCGATTATTTTTTCGATTAGTCGACTAATCTAACGATTATTTCTGTCACAGCCTCCATCTCTGCTTCCTGTGGGCGCGGCTCCTTTTCCGGGCTCCAGGCATGTTTTACCTCACATGCTCAAGTCTGTGAGGTAATAAATAATGACTCATGAAACATTTGAATTTGGATCTTAAGCTACTTGCTTAATCAAATGTATTTTAATAAACATAAATACAATAATCAATCATAATGAAAACAAATTAAATAATACAAATTAAAGTGCAAGTTTAAATGTAAAGATAATGTGCAAATAATGTTTTAAAAGTAGCAGCCTCTGCCCCAGCACCATGGTACTGATGGGGCTGTTAACCTGGTCCAGGAGGGTGACGTGGATCCACTCACTAGGCTCCACCATCTCCAACAGCTGTAGGGGGAGAGGAGAGGAGGATGAGTCAGATCAGACAGACTTCTAGGTATTTTGTTTGCGATGTTTAAGTGAGAGGAGTTGTGTGTGTGTCTTATTACTCTGATGATCTCCTGCAGGGGAACACACAATTTACAAATGACAGCGTCCATGAAGGAACCTGTGATTGCATTGCTATAGCACAAACTTATAAATCATCAGATATAAGATAGCTAGCACTAACGTTCCCTGTCTCTGCAGTCTTGCCTGCACTTAAGTCCAAAAAAAAGCAACTTTCTTCAACTGAAAAAAAAAACGTGGACGGAATTGCGGAATTGACCAATAAAAATGGAATCAACTACAAAACGTGGAATATTGCAGAATTTGGCCTAATCTGGACTGAAATTCAGTTTTTGGGTGGAACGTTAGGTGCAAAGCAAAACATGACCGGGGACCGCTGCATGTTACACACAACACAGCAGTGTCCAAGCGTCTGCCGTCTGGCTGCTTTGATGTTAACATCGTCAAGAAGCTAAGAAATTCCGCAATAAGCCCTAAATTCAGAGCAGAGCAGTATCCTAATGACTTTTATGCCTCCGGCGATAAGGTGTTTTGCAAATTCTCTCAACGTTCCGTGGACTGGACCTAGGGCTGGGCGATATGGAAAAAAATCATATCGCGATAACGATATGATAATTTTATTTTATTTCTCGATATCGATAATTATCAAATTGTTATAAGTATAATTTTTTTTTTTTTTTTTTTTTTAACAACATATGTATGTTTATTTTGCAGCAATTCTTTGTCATTGCCGCCATCTTTAGTGTTACATCCCCTCACACTCCAGTTCTCAGGCTGCAGCTGGTTTAAAAGCTAAAGTAAACCGGCTTCTCTGCTGGCTGTGGCTCCAGAGGAGTTGAACAGTTCTGGCTCTGCTAGTTTATTTTCGATCTTTTGGCGCTTTTTTGGTGGACAAACCACCGCACATGTGCACTGTGACTCGTGACTGGAGTCTAGTTCTGCTAGCACACATAGCCTACTGTGTACAGACGGTTTCAAAATGTATTTTAAATTAGAAAGCAAACAAAATAAATGGACAAGAGAAAAAGAAATCTGAATTAGGTCAGTATTGTCATTTGGACAAGCAAAGCCATTACTTTAAGTTGCAGGCAAGAAAGACAAGTCTGTCCACTGTCTCTGGTTTTAAAACTGCCCTGTTGCAGGTATAAAAAAAAAAAACGATTTTTCGATTTTTTTTTAATTTCGATATTCGATATCGATTATTAAAATATATCGCGATATTTATCGTTATATCGCCCAGCCCTAACTGGACCCGCAAAAACACGTGCGACACTATTGTGATTAAATAGCTAACGTTACAGTACATAGGACTATAGATGGAAATGATAGCTTCTTGCTAAATCTGGTGGACCCATCCATTTGTTTAATGCAAACGATTGTCATTACACTGTCCTTTATAAACCAAATAAACTTAAATAGCTATGTAACGTTACAGTACATAGGACTATAGATGGAAATGATAGCTTCTAGCTAAATCTAGTGCACCCATCCATTTGTTGAATGCAAACGATTGTCATTACACACTGTCCTTTATAAACTAAATAAACTTAAATAGCTATGTAACGGTATATCTGACCATACACTTGAACAACAGACAACGAGACACACTCTGGAGGCTGAACTTGGGGATTCTGAATGGGGAGGATCTTGTGAATCAGATCAGGAAGGAGATAACCGAATCTATTAAAAATAATGTGGACAGCCGAGTGAAACCGACCATCCTATGGGACACAATCAAGGCAATTATGAGGGGAACCTAATCTCAAAGACCGCACACTTGAATACGTATAGGCAAATGAAATATGATCAATTACAGCGAGACTTGAGAAAACTTGAGCAACAGGTGCAGGGGGGGGTGACAGGGAAGGGGATAAAATCACAGCTCGAGGAGATGGGAAAAGGAGAGCTAGAGAAGAATTTAAGATACACAAAACAAACCTATGAATCGGGCCCAAGGGCAACCAAGATCTTAGCAAAACGACTCAGGGCCCAGCAGAGTAGACATTTTATCCACAAGATCAGGGAACCCCAATCAGGAGAAGCGACTTATGAACCTGAAGAAATCCAACGTATATTCAAGGAATACTATGAAAAGTTGTACTCACAACCCGAGAACCTCAAGAACTTCACCACTATGGGTCTGGGTCTGGTGTTGTGAGCGGCCGGCTTCCCAGTGAGCTCGCTCAATCTTAATGCCTCATTGAAGCTTGAGCTTGTCCACAAGAACGTCCTTCACCTTTTCCTCGTTTTGCGCCCAGGTCTCCCCAGGCTCCTCACCGATGCCGTCAAGAACCAAGTTGCTCCTTTTCAATTGTCCTTCTGCATATTCCATTTTGTCAACGACAGCTGACAGGCCATCACTATTTTTCAAGATGTCGGCTTGCATAGACTTACAATATACAGACTGTTTCACATTTTGAGTTTTCATATCATCTACATCCTTTTGAGTACATTTAATACTAGACCTGATTTCCTGAACATCCCTTGTAATGGCATCCACTCAACTTTCACAGAGTGGATGATTATGATTAGCCCCATAGGCATAATAGTTGGGAGATACTGAGAAAAGATCACTCTGAGACTAGTCTGGAGTGAGCAGTAGATTATATATAGGCTACTGTATTGTGCTTGAGGCAGAAGATGCTTGAGGCGTGGGTTAGGGTTAGAGCACTTGTTGTGATGCACCCGGTGGCTGTCGGGAAAGTGAACTAACAGCCCACTGAAGAGCAGTGAAGTTAATTGCAAGTGTGTTTCTTTTTTGATCCACTTTTTTTCTCCCATTTTCTATATTTTCTCCCATCCCAATTTCGTATCATCCAATTCAACCCTCCCCTGTCACGAACGCTGTTTCTTGCCTCCCACAAGCCGGCTGCAATGTGGACTAAGTCATGCATAGCACAAGTCCCCTCCGGTACTTGAGGTAACAGCAGTCGCATCTTTTCACCTGCGCAGCTCGATCTCTCAGTGGCGAGGAGTAACGCGTGGGAGGCTCACGCTGCCCCCGACACTTCCTGATTCTACTGCGCAGGCGCACCAACCGACCTGTAGGAGTCGCTGTCCACAACGCCCGATCCCCACCCATCAGTTTCCCACCCCCTAATACGGCCAATGTGTATTAGTATGAACGACCAGCTAAACTGAAAGCAATGTGGAGCGCTGGGCTCGAACAGGCGAGCCCAGCGTCTCCGCATTTGTGGCGAGCGCCTTGCCCACTACGCCACGTAGCCGCCCTCAAGTGTGTTAAAGCCAAAGTAAAAAAAATTGTGTTGAAACCAGATTAACGAGATAGATTAGCGGAGAGCCCGTGTGAAAAGGAGGTGCGTAATGAGCACATATGTGTTTTCGGAGAGCGCGGGGCGCTTGAATCTGCAACTGCATTATGATTTATGAACGCCTATTATTGTTTACGCTCCGTGAAGCACTGTTGTGATGTTGCTCTGCTGCTTATCGCTATCGGTGGATCCCTAGTAGAATGCAGCGCGTTGGAATAACATCGCTTCTTCTCAGGCAAGTCTCTGTTCTAAGAGAGTGAGTGATGAGGAATGAGGGCCATCTCATCTGTGTGGGGTAGTTAGGGACTCTGTTCTAAGAGAGTGAGTGATGAGGAATGAGGGCCATCTCATCTGTGTGGGGTAGTTAGGGACTCTGTTCTAAGAGAGTGAGTGATGAGGAATGAGGGCCATCTCATCTGTGTGGGGTAGTTAGGGACTCTGTTCTAAGAGAGTGAGTGATGAGGAATGAGGGCCATCTCATCTGGGTGGGGTAGTTAGGGTTAGGGAGGGTACACTGTGTAGGAGGTCATAGTGCAGGGACTCTGGGGACCATGAGGTCATGTGTGTTATTCAGACTATATGATGGGAGGAGAAGCTATGGGTGTAGCCTCTCTCTCTCCACTGTCTTTATCAGGACTCTTCATTCATCAGAACTGTTGTTTTTACGCTGTATTATTAATCTACTATTAGGAATGCCCCGCTCGATCGGCCAGCGATCGGTATCGGCCGATATTCAGTATAAATATGAGATTGGTGAATTCCGATAATGCTTTATTTTCGCTGAGTGTGAAAACCGATCGATGACACGTGCGAAAAACATGATCCAATTCTCAGCGGAGTTCTCACTCGCTCTTCTTTCACAGGCACACACACACAGCTGCTGCTGCTGCACGTCTTGCCCCTCCTCCCCCCCTCCCAGACCCATGTCAACATGCTCCGGCATAGTCGAGTGCATGAGCAGCTCAGAGCTCCTCTTTTAACATAACAAACATTAAACAAAATGGCCCAGTCGACTATTCACTTTAGTTTAATACATGAGGCGTTGTCTAATGTTATCTAGCTACTGATAGCTCCTGATATCAACCTCTGATATCAGTTTGGTATTTGTTTTCGCAGGTGCTGGCTAGCGTTGGCTAACTAGCTATCGCTCCGTGAGCTAACGTTAGCTACCGAGCTAACGTTACTGTTTAAACAAAATGACAGTCAACTATTCACTTTTAGTTTAATACATGAGGGATTGTCTAACGTTATCTAGCTGGCTAGCTACTGATAGCTCCTGATATCAACAAATGCTCTGGCAATAGTCGAGTGCATGAGACCTCCGTTAGCTAGGTAGCTAACGTTAGCTCACGTTAGCTCACTGTTTAAACGAAATGACCCAGTAAACTAAATAGTTCACTTTAGTTTAATACATGAGGTGTTGTCTAACGTTATCTAGCCGGCTAGCAGTAGCTACAGATAGCTCCTGATATCAATGTCTTATAACATAATTGACATTATTCGTTTTTGCAGCTGTTGGCTAATTAGCTATCATGCTTCATAACTGAACAACATCTTATACGTTTCAGACCCTGTTAGTCAAGTTGAACTATCGCTCTGAGGGCATGCTGAATGTGATTTGACCAAAGCAGAGTATACACACAGACAGTGGAGCTGTTTGCAGATAGCGATAGGGATGGGTACCTTTCACATTTGAACCGATACCGGTACCTGTGAATCGATACCGGTACCCAACGGTACCTTTTTTCGGTACTTTAGTCTCAAGAAATTTAATTTACCTACCTCAGTCGTAAAAAAAAAAATCCAAACTACAATTTCGACAGTTTTCGGCTTGTCATTGCTCCGACTGCTTTGTTGTTGAATCAAGTCAAATCCTAGGTAA
This sequence comes from Notolepis coatsorum, assembly GCF_963971535.1. Classification (NCBI taxonomy): domain Eukaryota; kingdom Metazoa; phylum Chordata; class Actinopteri; order Aulopiformes; family Paralepididae; genus Notolepis; species Notolepis coatsorum. Next base: position 22,582,507 of record NC_140172.1, read on the forward strand.
GCATATATTGTGCGTGTGAACGTTGACATGAAAAGAAAAAAGTAAAAAAAAAAAAAAAGTAAAAAAAAAAATTAATTTTTTTTTCTTTTTGGTTTCTCACTTGATTCGATACTCGGTAGTACCGACGTGTTTCGGTTCGGTACCTCAAAAGTACCGAATTCGGTACCCATCCCTAGATAGCGAGCATTTTGACTTGTTGCGTGGTGGCGATGACTCGCAGATAATACAACTACAAGTATAATTATATAATATATATATATAAAAAAAAAGTATATATTTAAAAAATAAATAGAAAAATGTGTAAAACCAAAAACGATCGGTATCAGCAGTGTATCGGCCGATATGGCTCATAGACGATCGGTGATCGGTATCGGTGGCAAAAAACTTGACCGAGGCATCCCTATCCCTATTAGTCCCCCACTATTCCATGACTCTTGCAGTGTTTCCCACCGGATTTTCAGAGACTATGTGGGGTGAACCTCCGACCCTCTAGGGGTGTCCGGGGGCATGCCCCCCCGGATTATTATTTTTTTGTACATTTTAAAGTTAAATGCATCAATCTGGTGCACTTTGAGAGCAAAATAAAGAGGCTAGATCTAGATGAAGTTTGTGCTCAAAACTCAAAATCGACTAGACTAGTGCTTCCCAATCCTCTCCTCGAAGCACCCCAGCCGTTCAATGTATTTGTCACTAGAGCATACATCTGAGCCATCAAAGAAATTAAGCAAAAGTGGTTACCTGTGTTGAACTGGTTTATTTTTTTGAAAATAAAAAAATATAGTGGATTACTATTACGACTACTACCACTGCCAATACTACTGATACATCCCTATTGGCAAACTTTATATTTAAAAAAATTGTAAAAAAAATTGTAAAAAAATTATATATTATATATATTTTTTTTAATTAAATTTAATACAACTGTGGCAGGACTAATTAGACTGTGGCGGGCTGCCACAGTCTAGGTAATTAATGGGAAACCCGGCTACTCCCGTCTTGATTTTGTTTTTCTTTTCAAGTTGATAATTTGATAAATGATATTTTCAGCCTACAGCATTTCAGCCTACAGCATACTATGGTGTGTGTGTGTGTGTGTGTGTGTGTGTGTGTGTGTGTGTGTGTGTGTGTGTGTGTGTGTGTGTGTGTGTGTGTGTGTGTGTGTGTGTGTGTGTGTGTGTGTGTGTGTGTGTGTGTGTGTGTGTGTGTGTGTGTGTGTGTGTGTGTGTGTGTGTGTGTGTGTGTGTGTGTGTGTGTGTGTGTGTGTGTGTGTGTGTGTGTGTGTGTGTGTGTGTGTGTGTGTGTGTGTGTGTGTGTGTGTGTGTGTGTGTGTGTGTGTGTGTGTGTGTGTGTGTGTGTGTGTGCGCGCGCTCGTGTCACTCACAGTCAGTGGAAGGGTCTGTGGGTGACCAGAGGTCTAATGTTGACTAAGAGACCGCTATTGTGCTCTTGTTGTAATCACTCATTACCTTTTTAATGTGTGATTAATGTTTTTATTACGTTTTAAATGCAGCTAAACAAAATTCGTTTTTTTCTCATCTTCTGTCTAGGTAGCCTCTGGTTCTGAAGCTGGGATCCTGAGGAGCAGTAGACGTTCTGTTCTGCGTGTTGCTGTAGTAGTACGTAGCGAGCTAGCTGTAGCAGGGACCATGGCACTGTCCTACAGGAATGACCTGGTCAAGTACAAGGAGATCGATGAGGATGAGATCCTTAACCAGTTGTCTGCCGAGGAGCTCAAACAGCTGGAGCCGGCCCTGGAGGAGATGGACCCTGAGGTAAAGGCTCGGTACAGCTGCCTGGCACAGGTTTTTTTGGCACAGGTTTTTTTGGGTCTTGTGATATGATTTAAACTTTTCAACTCATGACCGCAGAACTATAAATCGATCCACCGGTAGCTTGCTAAATCCAACAGCTTGTCCGAGCAGAACGACTCGCACAATATGAAGGCTTTGTAACCCTAAGGTTTATAGCAGGCAGCTATCAGTGTTTCCCTAGATTTGTTTTCAGGGATGTCATGATTTGAGATTTTGATGGTACGATTATTGTCTGAGGAAATATCAGTCTCACAGTTTTCACAATTTATTTTTAAAATATTATTTAGAAGATATAGACATATAAAAAAATATATATATATATATATATATATAATACTGTATATAGCCCATGATATAAATATATAAATACAAATCTATCTGCCTTTTGAACAAAATAGATAGATCTCTATTTCTGCATCAGGATTGTTGAAGATAATTTCAAAACAATAACAGATTTACACAGACCCCAATGTTTCCCCTATCATAGCCATTAGTGGGCGTCATTAGCCAAGGTGAGCAGGGGGCAGAAGGAGTTAGAAAGAGGGTTGAAGGTGAGTGAGAGGCAGGAGGAGTTAGAAAGAGGGTTGAAGGAGGCAGAAGGAATTAGAAAGAGGGTTGAAGGTGAGCGAGTGGCAGAAGAAGTTAGAAAGAGGGTTGAAGGAGGCAGAAGGAATTAGAAAGAGGGTTGAAGGTGAGCGAGGGGCAGAAGGAGTTAGAAAGAGGATTGAATGTAAGCGAGATGCAGAAGGAGTTAGAAAGAGGGTTGAAGGTGAGCGAGTGGCAGAAGAAGTAGAAAGAGGGTTGAAGGAGGCAGAAGGAATTAGAAAGAGGGTTCAAGTCAAGTCAAGAGTTTTAATTGTCACGGCATACAGGTATACAATGAAATGCGGGTGGTCTTGCCCGCAACGATGTGCAATACAGTGGTACATATAATAGAATCAAAAGAAGAAACAACATTGTGCAGTAACAGATAGCAGGTAACATGGAGTGACATCTCGGTATCTGTACATAGTTATTTACAGCGCATGTGTGACATGCTAGTTAGCTTTGGTAGTGCAATACACTGTTCCTGTTATTCTAATTTAAAGTGTCCTTTCCTTTGGCCATAAGTGTGCGTGTGTGCGACATGAGTGTGTGCCCGCTCATGTTAAAGTGTTAAGTGGCTGCTCGTGTGTGAGCGTGCACAGTGTGCGTGTCGTGTGTGTGTTCATGTGTGCTTGTGTGTGGACAGTTCAATGTTCTGAGCACTCAATGTACATTGTTCATGGCTCTGATGGCCTGGGGGAAGAAGCTGAGCCTAAGCCGCTCTGTCCTAGTAGCTGGGATTTGCAGGCGTCTGCCTGACCTCAGCAGCTGAAACAGGCTGTTATTGGGGTGGTGAGGGTCTTTCATTATCCTGCAGGCTCTGGATTTGCACCTCTTGTTGTATAGAACCTGCAGGGGGGGTAGTGCAATACCCGTGGTACGCTCGGCTGAGCGCACCACTTTCTGTAGGGCCTTCTTGTCCTGTGCCGTGCTGTTTCCATACCAGGCAGTGATGTTTCCGGTCAGGATGCTCTCTACAGCTCCTGAGTAGAAGGACTGGAGTATCTTCCCCGATACTCTGAACTTCCTTAACTGTCTCAGGTGGTAGAGACGCTGTTTCGCCTTCTTTACTACTGTGCCTATGTGTGTTGACCATGTCAGGTCCTCTGAGATGTGGACCCCCAGGTACTTGAAGCTGCTCACCCTGTCCACGGTAGCCCCGTTTATCATCAGTGGTGTGTGTGTCTCCTGCTGTCCTCTCCTATAATCCACGATCAGTTCCTTGGTTTTGCCAATGTTCAGGAGCAGGCTGTTGTCCTGGCACCAGCGTTCCAGTACCTCCACCTCCTCCCGGTAGGCCTTCTCGTCGTTGTCCGAGATCAGCCCCACCACCACCGTGTCATCTGCGAACTTCACTATGGAGTTGGAGCTGAACTTGGCCACACAGTTGTGTGTGTAGAGTGAGTACAGCAGGGGGCTCAGAACACAGCCCTGGGGGGACCCGATGCTCAGGGTGATGGTGTTGGAGGTCTGACCCCCCACCCTGACCGCCTGGGGTCTTTCGCTCAGAAAGTCCAGTACCCAGGCGCTCAGGGCGGAGCTCAGACCTAGCTCGATCAGCTTGTCCACCAGTCTGGTGGGGACTATGGTGTTGAACGCTGAGCTGTAGTCAATGAACAACAGTCTCACATAGCCCCCCTTCTGACGGTCAAGGTGCGAGAGGGTGCTGTGCAGTACCTGGGAGACCGCGTCGTCGGTGGACCTGTTTGTCCTGTATGCAAATTGCATAGGGTCCATATCACTGGGGAGGGAGGCACAAATGTGGTCCTTGACCAGCCTCTCGAAACATTTCATGACCACAGAGGTGAGTGCCACCGGTCTGTAGTCATTTGGACATGCTGGGGAGGGTTTCTTCGGCACAGGGATGATGGTAGACCTCTTGAAGCAGGCAGGGACCACTGACTCCGCCAGTGATTGATTAAATATGGCGGTGAACACAGGGGCCAGCTGGTTGGCACAGGTCTTGAGTATACGTCCTGTTATGCCATCTGGGCCAGCAGCCTTCCTGGTGTTCACCTGCATAAATGCTCTTCTCACACTGTGTTCCGACAACGAGAGAGCGTCCCCCCCCCCTCGCGGTTGCCCCCCCCCCCTCCACAACAGCCGGCGCGCCAGTGACGTCACTAGCCGGAGAGCCAGCAGCGCCACTGTCTACACCAAACCGAGCGTAGAAGGTGTTGAGCTTGTCCGCGAGGGAGGCGTCGTCGCTCCCCATTGACGGGGCGCTGACTTTATAGTCAGTTATTGACTTCAGTCCCTGCCATAATCCTCTTGTGTCGTTTTGTGCCATTTGTGTCTCCAGTTTGTCAGCATATGTCCTCTTAGCAAGTTTGACTGCTTTGCGTAGAGTATAGACTGAAGCCTTATACTCCTCCATGTTTCCTGACTCTCTACCCAGGTTGTAGGCGGTGGTACGAGAGTTCAGAGCTGCTCTAATAGTGCTATCCACCCACTGTTTCTGGTTTGGGAAAATCCGCACCGTTTTCCTGAGGACAATACCATCAGCTATTGTTGTTATGTAGCACACCACTATGTCTGCTAGTTCACTGACGTCACTGGCGCTTCCTATGAACATATCCCAATCCGTGTCTGCAAGCACGTCCTTGAGCGTGGCCTCTGATTCGTCGGTCCACTTCTTAGTCTCACGTGACACGACGGCGTCACGTGATCTCTGTTGATATGCCGGAAATAGCAAGATGGAGTCATGATCGCTCGAGCTTGTGGACCCCGTTAATGGCGGAGCGGCTACTGCCTTGTAACCCGCTTTGAACGGGGAATAGCAGTGGTCGAGTGTGTTCTTCCCTCTGGTGGAGCAAGCGATGTGCTGGAAAAAGGACGGCATCACTTTCTTCAGGTTGGCCTGGTTGAAATCGCCGGCCACTACCATCGCTGCGTCTGGGTGTTTGATCTGGTGTCTGTTGAGATGATCGTGTAATTCGCCCAGCGCTTTGCCCGTATTCGCGTGTGGGGGAATATACACGGCAGTCATGACGACTGCTGTGAACTCCCTCGGGAGGTGAAACGGACGACATAGGATAGAAAGATGTTCCAAGTCCGGCGAACACGAGTTTGAGAGGACCTGCACCCCCTCGGGATTAACCCAGGAATTGTTCGTGATGAGGCAGACTCCGCCGCCGATGGTCTTTCCTGAGCCAGCGTTGCGATCTGCACGTAAGACTGTGAAGGCATCCGAGGGAGAGACGCTTTTGTCTGGGGTCGTCGACGTGAGCCATGTCTCTGTGAGACATATAATGTTGATGTCTCTCATCTCCCGTTGGAACCGGACCCTCGCTCTCAGATCATCCATCCTACCCTCCAACGAACGGGCATTCGCCAGAAAGATGGATGGAATTGCTGGGCGGTAAGCAGCTCTTTTTAGTCTCAATCTGATACCTCCTCGTCTCCCTCTGTGTCTTCTCCTGCCGTCGCCTTTGTTCTTTTCTTTGCCGCCATTCTCCCGTCTGATTTCTGCTGGCCATTCTAGGTCAAAAGTGTCTCCAAACTCCTCTTTGAGCCCGGGGTTCAGGTCCATAAGTGTCTGACGGTCGTATGACGTACCCGCCAGTGTTGCTTTAAATAAAAAAGTAGCAAAAACAAACATAATAGCTAAAAGTGAGTACATCGTTGCGGAGCTAAAACCAGAGGCGTCTGACCAGGGTCGCGTCCTCAGGGTTGAAGGTGAGCGAGAGGCAGAAGGAGTTAGAAAGAGGGTTGGATGTAAGCGAGAGGCAGAAGGAGTTAGAAAGAGGGTTGAAGGTGAGCGAGTGGCAGAAGAAGTTAGAAAGAGGGTTGAAGGAGGCAGAAGGAATTAGAAAGAGGGTTGAAGGTGAGCGAGAGGCAGAAGGAGTTAGAAAGAGGGTTGAATGTAAGCGAGAGGCAGAAGGAGTTAGAAAGAGGGTTGAAGGTGAGCGAGAGGCAGAAGGAGTTAGAAAGAGGGTTGAAGGTGAGCGAGAGGCAGAAGGAGTTAGAAAGAGGGTTGAAGGTGGAAGTAGGGCTGGGCGATACGGCCTCTAAATGATATCACGATCTTTTTTGGCCATATCACGATACACAATATATATCGCAATATTTTGACATTTCCTTTAAAGCACTTAAAAATGCTTGATTTAACCCTTTGATGCATACAGTCACGCCAATATGATGATTATAATAAGTCCCTCCAACATATGTTTGCATTATTAAACCATGAAGATGCTTTAAAAAATAATTTAATGAAAATGTACTAAGAGTAGTCTACTGACACACTAATAATTTTTTTTATTTACATCTAAGACTATTTATATAAAAACTCTTGGGTGCCTAAGACTTTTGCACAGTACTGTGTTTTCTATCCACTTTAGCCAAACACACACACACACATATATATATATACACACTGTGAGAAAATAATAATCACACACAAAGGGATAATGGCTTATAGCAGACACTGTCGCCTCACAGCAAGAAGGTCCAGGGTTCGATTATCGCTTGGGGACCAGGTTTCCATGATGCCAGTTACCCAGGTGGGGTATCACTATCTCCCAGGCCTTTCTGTGTGGAGTTTGCATGTTCTCCCCGTGCTTGCAAGGGTTTCCCCCCCCCGATAAGATAAACCCAATGGAAAAACATGCACAACAACAAGATCGCTAACGCTGTGGCGTCCTTGACGAAGACGGACAGGAGCACTTGGATTGGTCCCCTGGCGCGGCTCACATTGCGCCTGTCTGCTCCCGGCTGCCCTTGGGGGGAAGGACGACGGGATGGGTTAATCACAGAGACGAATCGCATACATGCATCGCATGCATGCCAATTAATGACCTCTGAGCAGGTCCTAAATTATTTATTATTATTTATTATTATTAATGATTTTAGAATATTTCAGATAATGAAATTAAATGTTTATATCATCAACTATCCAGTTAGTATTTATACTGTAACGTTTGGCTACTTTAAATCATTGAATGTAGAGAGAGAGCGAGAGAGCGAGAATGCGTGAGATTTCTAATGAAATTACAATTGCATGTCATTTAAGGTCCATGCTGGTGTGTGTCTATAATGAAATGAGAAGCTCTGCCGCGACGTGACAACATATACTCGATGTTCACGATATAGTAATTTACTACATCTCATGTAGAACAAGCCACGATACATAGAGTATACTCGATATATCGCCCAGCCCTAGGTGGAAGTTATTTGGTGGTCATGTGGAGAGATAAAAGGCAGACTAAGACGGAAGGTATCATACTTGAGGAAAAACAGACAACATATTGTTCTTACCAGCATTTAACATCAAAGCAGCCGCCGTCGGTCCTCCAACGCCCCTGGCTCAGAGAACAGCTCTGTTGTTTCAGGGAGAGGGAGAAGCATGCAGCTGCAGAGCCGCAGAGACAGCGGCGCTCTCAGGGCCGCGCTCTGACGGCCGCGCTGTGAGGGCCGCTCAGCAGCGCCACCCCACCCAATGGCTGAATTGCCAATGGCTGAATTGGAGTATTGCACTGTGCGGGCACAGCTGTGAGATCCGCGCGAGGCCAGAGGATGTACATACTGTATGAGTAAATTAACTATACTTTTGCTCACACAATATCTTGAATGAATGCGTTTATTTATTTCGAACATAAATTGAAAATAAATAATAATAAAAAACAAGTAATAAACGGATTAAAAAACAAACAAGCAGGAGTAGGATGAAGTGTAAACGTATGTATTCCTACCCCCTTGATTGATTGATTGATTGAAAACTTTATTAACAGATTGCAGAATGGGTACAATACAGTACGGCTCAATACACACAATTGTTAAGGGGATGCAGACCAGAGAAAGACTTTCGTCTTGTTTACATCAGGGTCCCCCATTTTCAATTCATCATAACATATATGACATACATGACATACAGATAGACAGTATTCAGTATACCTTCACACTTTATCTTATATTATCTTATGCAACTCATATTCACTCCACAAACTGAAATATACATACATTGTTGAATGAACAGCCTGTTTCTTGTAGTTAGATTCTCCTCTAAATTGTAACCCCCCTCTCTATAACAACTTTTGGATGTTACCCGGGAGTGAATTGTTTCGTGCTTTAAACATGATTTGTGCAGTCTTAAATTCAGCCAGGTCCCAGAGTTTCATGGCATGTGATTTAAAAAATAGTGTGTTTGTGTGTTCCAGATATCCTACCTTATTGATAATCAAATCAAAATCAAATGTATTTGTAAGGCCCGACAACACACGTTAATGTCCCCATGGGCCAGGTAACGGTATACTTTTGCTATATGCTATACACTACAGTCTATGTGATGTGGGTATGATGGTAATTAAGGAATGGTGAATATTATGTTTAATGTAAATATGTGTATACTGGATATGAACAGCAGTATTATAGGCCTACAGCAGTATTGTACAGCAGTATTGTACAGCCAGCAATATTATACATGACTATTCTATGCAAGTAGGCTATGTCTAAGCAATTTTACAATATTATACATGAACTATGTGCAATTATGCACAAGACTACATAAGACACTACATATGTGGGTATGTCAGGTGGTCTTGTGGTCAAAGTTATGTCTGTGGAATCATATATTTATAAAAAAAAAAATTGACTTTATGGTGTTCTTGTTTTGTTCTTGACTTATTGTGATGTTTCTTCTTGACTTGTTTAAAGAAGACGCGTCCGGCCCATGGGGACATTAATGTGTGTTACAAATAAATTAGATTTTGATTTGATTATCAATAAGGTAGGATATCTGGAACACACAAACACACTATTTTTTAAATCATATGCCATAAAACTCTGGGACCTGGCAGAATTTAAGACTGCACAAATCATGTTTAAAGCATGAAACAATTCACTCCCGGGTAACATCCAAAAATTCTGTGATAGAGAGGGGGGTTACAATTTAGAGGAGAGTCTAACTTCAAGAAACAGGCTGTTCATTCAACAATGTATTTCAGTTTGTGGAGTGAATATGAGTTGCATAAGATAATAGAGTGTGAAGGGGGTAGGAATACATACGTTTACACTTCATCCTACTCCTGCTTGTTTGTTTTTTAATCTGTTTATTACTTGTTTTTTATTATTATTTAATTTCAATGTATGTTCGAAATAAATAAACGCATTCATTCAAGATATCTGGCCTCGCACGGATCTCACAGCTGTGCCCGCACAGTGCAATACTCCAATTCAGCCATTAGGTGGGTGGCGCTGCTGAGCGGCCCTCACAGCGCGGCCCTCACAGCGCGGCCCTCACAGCGCGGCCCTCACAGCGCGGCCCTCACAGCGCGGCCCTCACAGCGCGGCCCTGAGAGCGCCGCTGGCTCTGCGGCTCTCTGGGGAGAGGGGGGGAGAGAGTTTGGCTCCCGTCAACAGGCTGCCAAGTGTTTGTGTGTTTATTTGTGAGCAGAGCAGTGGAGTAGAATGAAATCTCTCCTGGGCTCTTGGAGGTTTATTTTATTTATTTTCCGTTTAAACAGAGGGGTGTCCTGGCCAACAGGGTAACCACACAAACCCTGAAGGAAAATGCTCAAACAGTGGTTGGAACACATTGTTTTCTTTTGTCTCTCTCCACACAATACCAAGCGCAAAACATATATATCTTCAGTGATCCCACATTCCAAATGGCTTACTAATGGTTTTCGTAGCATAGTAAACGGGGAGGATGTTTGGGAGCGTTTTGGTTCCCCATCACTAACAAATACTACCGTTTTTTAACGGTACTGAATACTGGGAAAGGCCAATTGTAAGATAGTACCCCTTTAAAATTTTAAATGTTGTACTCTGTTTTTATAAATTGTTATTTCTTTTATTATTATTGTTCTGTTATCTCCCTGTGAAGTCCTGTGTATTGTTATTATGGTTATTGTATTGTGTTGTCTTGTTTTCATGTTAAGTAATAATAAAAAAATTTGATCAAAAAAATACTACCGTTTTTGATATCTCAAAACACACCGGTTGTGCTTATTGCATGGACTTAAAGCACTCCCATTTTGTGAACATTTTTGTAAACTCCTCTTAAAAGTATCCATTTAACACAGTTAAACAGTTAGTATATACTCTGAATATACATCTCTTGACCAACTAACTGTCCTGTTGTTTAACTGTCTCCTCCAGAATGCACTCCTCCCAGCAGGCATGCGTCAGAAGGACCAGACGGTAAAGAAAGACACAGGGACCTACGACAGGGAACGACTGCTCAGCTACCTGGAGAAGGAAGCTCTGGAACACGAGGACAGAGAGGATGTAGTGCCCTTCACTGGGGAGAGGAGAGGTATGTGTGTGTATGTGTGTTAGGAAGATTGAGACATTACACTATATTCAGTCCCTTTTGAGATTGCAAACTGAAAACCTCTCACATCCGTTGCTTTGAAGAAGGTCTCTGACTGAATGCTTGCAATAAAAAAAAAAAGATTGTTGCATAGCGTAGATCTGAGTGTGGATGCTTTCTTCATTCAGTCAGCAACTAATGGCCTAATAAAAGCTCTTGCCAACAAGTAGATTGCATTTAAATGACTTGCATTTATAGCCGTGCACTTTTATATATAAAAACCCTGCAAAGCAAGCATTACATTAATTACAGAGAATCTGCTAAATCCTGGACGACCTGTGCAGTTGGTCGGGTACCATATTAAGTCAAGTTTAACTTCATTAATCCCTGTAGGGAAATGATTCTCTACATCCTAACCACTTAGGAGTATTGACAGCCACAGACAGACACCTGTGGAACCAACTTCAATTGACTATCTCAAGCCCCATCCTCTTTTCTTGATCCTCCAATCACAACCGTTGCTTCCAGTTGTCTGGGGGCGAGGGAAGCAACAGTTGTGATGGGAGGATCAAGAAAAGAGGGCAGGGCTTGAGATGGGTCAGTTGTAATGTCTCTACCATGGTCAAGGTCGTTGGCAAGAGCGCTTAGCATACATGTCTTATAATATGCCACGCACAGCTTGGCTGACGAGGGTTCAGTCCAGCCTGCTGTGTGTTGATAATTATATAGTCAAACCCACTCATTACCATAATTAATGTTTATAGTGAAGCTCTATCTCCGGTTCGGGGTTGTGTTTCAAAGGTGTCCGTTTGTTGTATTAATGTGCGTGCGTCAGCTGTAATTACTGCATTGTTGTCTTTACAGGTATTACTAATGCTGCTCTTATGCAACACAGCAGCGGGGGGGGGGCTGGGATGGAGTGAGGAAAAGGGGTAACGGGAGGAAGGGTTGAGCTGGAATTCCTTCTAAACATCCAGGTGTTTGGTTCTCTTTGTGTCATTTTACTGTTTACTACTGATGTCAGTGTAGAGCTGAGCTTAGCGCTAGATCTCTTTATCCATGTGTGTATATCTTCTTATCATCTACTCGACAGATGTGGCCTATTCACCTTATTTTGTCCTGCCCACTTTCAATGTTGTAGTTATGTGTCCAGTCGCAGAACATTGTGGAAAAGATGCGAGTGTGTGGCTGTGGTATTCCTTTTTTTTTTTTTTTTGGTCTTTTTCCCCCTCCATTTTTCCTCCGATTTTCTCCCATCCCAATGTTAGTCGTATGCCAATTCCCAGTCCCTTCCTGGTCGCTGCGCTTTACCCCCCACAGTCAGATCATTTGGGAGAGTGGAGGCTACCACGTGCTTCCTCCGACACACGTCCAGCCAATCACCGCTTCTTTTCACCTGGCAGCGCGGATTCTCATTGAGAGGGCGTAGCGTGTGGGAGGACCACACTATCCCCCTCACGTCCAATCCGCGCTTAGCAGGCGCCCCGACCGAACTGTAGGAGTCGCTGTTTACAACGACCCGGACCCACCCCGCCAGCTTCTCCCACCCTCTGATACAGCCAATTGTATCAGTGCAGACGGCCAGCCAAGCTGGTGACAACCCCGGAGCTGTGAGCTGGATTCGAACAGGCGAACCAAGCTCACAGCTCCGGGGCTGGTGACGAACGCAATCTCCGCTCGACCACCTAACCGCCTAGGCTGTGGTATTCCTAACCCACGGACATAATACATCTCTATGGACACAGCTGCTTAGCAGCTCATGCTCCGTGTAACAAAGATAATGGTGAACAAAAAGTCAAACTGGCTTGTCGTTTTTCCATTGATAATTGATGGCCTCCGAAGGCTAATAAATCCCTTTCTAGATACTGTGTCACACACACATGGGAAGTGGAGTTACAAAAGTGCCATGCTAGTAGCGTCCTTGTTGCCTAGACACATAAAGTGGATAGTGGGTGTTGCAGGTGAGGTTTGTCCTTGGAAGAGAGACTGTGTGATACTGCTGGTAGCTTGAGACGTGCCAGTGGCTCTCTGAGACTGTTTGGAAGAGAGACTGTGTGATACTGCTGGTAGCTAACGTGTGTGTATTTTCGAATAGTCGATGCCAGTCTCCACATTCGATTTTCATGTCGGGAGTTGAATCTTTTATTATTACCTTTCTTTTTTTATTGAAGCAAACCATTCTTATTTAATTCCTTTTTATATTTAGAGGCAGCCTAATTGCCTAATTGATCTAAAACAGGGGTCTCAAACTCAATTTACCTGGGGGCCGCTGGAGGTAGAGTCTGGGTGAGGCTGGGCCGCATCAAATATTATATATATGATTTTTTTTATTTTTTTTTGCTAAATCAACTCTGCCTCTCTTTGTTAACTACAACAAGCAATGCTGTTTGTTATTTAAGATGAGGTCGGACTCGGTACTGACAGATTTGTGTTCATTGTGCTGCTTTTATAAAGCCTCAAATGACGGCTTACAATATATGAAAGCAAAGTGTTTTGTTTGTCTAAGATTTTAAAAGGTTTAAACTTTACAGCACTGACAAAGTTGAACAACGTGCTGTACAAGTCCCACAACATAAAAAAAAATAAAAATAAAAAATGTATTTAATTAATTATTTTTTTTACTTTGATGTCAAGTAGGGGGCCGCAAAATATCATCCAGCGGGCCGCAATTGGCCCGCGGGCCGCGAGTTTGAGACCCCTGATCTAAAAGATGCAGATGCTACTGTTTCTGTTTGTTTATTAAAACCCATTGATAGGCCAATGCAATGCTGTTATATATCGTATAGCTTACGCTCTGCGCTCTGGTGGAACATATCCTATATCAGTCTAATACTGAATAAATTTCTTCACATGTACACACCCATCCGCCTGGCCACACCCCCATCCGCTCCTCTACATAAGCGGGGATGTGGCCATACTAACAGCTCCTTCCTTATTTTCACCACCGACAAGTGTCTGTATACACTAGTGATGTTAAGATTCACCGATTCGCATTGGTGCACCGGCATAAACTTTCATGATGCAAGTGCACCGGTGGAATAAGTTCGCATCGGCTAGAATTCAGGTTGAACTCGCGATGCATCTGTTGTAGCATCTGTTGCATCGGTCAAAACCGATTCATTCATATAATTTCCTCATCCACTTCTGTCAGCAGTGCACGGTGACTGCACACAGCAGATACTATCTTTGCTTCGCTACTACAGAAGGCGAGAGCCGCGTCACAGTTATCAACAAACAGTGGAAGTCGAGGAGGAGGAGACATGAATTGATCAACTGGCTAACGCTAGTAGCCGCTGGCTAACGGCAGTTAGCCGTTCAGCTAACGCTAAACTACAGTGTCTAACTAACTAACGTGACTCTGCAACACCAGTTCCATTAGTGAGGAAATGGGGGGGGGGGGGGTATATTGACGACGCTTGACAACAGGTTCAAAGATAACTTCACATTTATTGGCAATTCGTTTCTTTATATCGCTTCCTCCAGCCAGGTTCAAACTGTGTTGTTGACAAAATGCCATCATGGTGTGGTCAGCTACGGAGCATCAGAACGCTCAAACTCAAACGCTCTCTCTCTCTCTCTCTCTCTCTCTCTCTCTCTCTCTCTCTCTCTCTCTCTCTCTCTCTCTCTCTGTTCAATGATTTAAAGTGGCCAAATGTTACAATATAAATACTAACTGGATAGTTGATGATAAACATTTAATTTCATTATCTGAAATATTATAAAATCATTAAGTCTGCTATAAGCCATTATCCCTTTGTGTGTGATTATTATTGTCTCACAGTAGTGTGTATATACATTGTGTGTGTGTTTTTAGCTAAAGTGGATAGAAAACACAGTACTATGCAAAAGTCTTCTTAGGTACCCAAGAGTTTTTATATAAATTGTCTTACAGTAGATTATTTTATTTTTAATAATAATATAAGCTGCATATAAGGAATACAACCAAATCCTCTGTCATACCATAAAATTGTATCATTATTTTGCATCGTGTTGAATCGCATCGTATCGCCCCGAATCGCATTATGTTGAATCAAATTGTATCGAATCGTATCGTATCGTATCTCAACAGGGGGTGAATCGTATCGCATCGCATCACCCAGTGCTTCAAATGTATCGTTAATGTATCGTATCGTTGGCACCGTATCGAGATGCGCATCGCATCGGCCTCAGTGATGGAGATGCACATTACTAGTATACACCACTTGAGTTTAGTGCCGAAATAGTTGGAAAGGAGCTACGTTGAAGAGAAGGAGCTGCGTTGACATTACATCTTTGTTTTCTCTCTCACTATTTTCGAGGAAATAATGTCTTCGCCACCGGAGTTTCTAGAAGATGATGATCATTCTGACTTCCACCGGCGCTTTGTATTAGGGGCTCGCGTCGCTGAGAAATCCCCGCCGGCATTACCTCCGGCTCTGCAGTTGGACTCTTTGCTTGGGAGGCGCTCGGCCGTGTGAGGGCTGATGGCCTCTCTGGGACTGGTGATGTTTTTGCGACGCGGGCGCCAGGTGTTTTGGTTGTGGGGGGAACAACTACACAGCTTACGAAGGCTGGCTCCAGGCTGGTATCCTTTTTCGCTGCCACTTAGCGGCGTGGAGGGGGTTCTGGTTTGATGCCCACATTAACATTAGCTCCTCATTGAGTAAGAGCTTTGTTTTCCTGGGACCGTGATTCCGAATCTGCGGTTCAATTCCCCGGGTCTCTGGACAAATGGATACCCACTGTCGCCGTGCTGGCCCCGATTTTCAAAGATGAAAAGCACCCGGTGCGAGGGAGGTGAGCTTGGTGTTTCATTATGAGAATATCTCCATGCACAAGTCGGCTATAGTCCGTGAGGGACTTGTTGCCGGCACCGCTGTGTCTGGTAAACACCGTTCTGAAGAGGGACATGTATTGCCTTTTTCCCCCTTCTTTCTTCGGATGAGAAGAGGAAAAGACAGCGGCTGTCTGAAGTGTTGGCCTGTATTGCTTACAGGGCCGCCTCAGGGGGTGTGCGAGCAGTGCGGTCGCACAGGGCCTCGCGAGAAGGGGAGCCTCGCAAAAAAAAAAAAAAAAAATTTTTTTTTTCTTTTTTTTTTTTTTTTTTGCGAGGCCCCCCTTCCCGCGAGGCCCTTTTTCATCACAGACCTAAAATCTAGTTTTGCTTATATGCTTATATATTTCACATTAGACACGTTTGTAGAATGTGTCTGACTTGTTCCTGGGTCTGCAGACATACTCACTATTGGAGCTTAGCCTCTGGGGCTCTGCAGCAGACATACTATTGGTTTCAACGAAGGGAGTGGTTACTTACATCATGTGTAGTACGCCGGCGTGAGTCAGCTGCGTTTGACTATTTCGAGCGTGCAGCTTTTGACTATTATGCTTAGTTATGCCAGCCAAGACGAAGAAAGAGGTCGGTCATTATCAGTCGGTCGGTCACCAAGGAACGTTGACGAAAGGCCTCTCGCTGGCGGGACAAATGGCCGGAGCCTTGTCATGGTATAGCCATGATGATGTCGGCTAGTAGCTAGCTTAGCTAAAGGCTAACTAGCGTTAGCTAACCTAGAGACAGCGCATACAGCCAAGATGAAGAGGATGGTCGTTTGGCAGATGAACTTTGTCAACTCCACGCGGTTGTCTCCATCCTCTTGGACGTTTGGTGAGTTTTTAACCTATTCTATTAACTCTATTCTATTCCCGCCGTGGACATCTCTCTCTCTCTCTCTCTCTCTCTCTGGAGCTAAACTGGCAGACTAGCTGTTGTAGTACTACTAGTAGCTAACGGTGTGTGGCCTGGTGTCAGCACCTGTATGTAGCCGCATAGCTTGCTTCTGCGTTAGCTAATGGTTAGCGATAGCCTGGTTGAGCTAACTGTTAGCCAGTTAGCTGTTTAGCTACGACATTAGCTGCCGGCTGCGCTCGGCTGGGAACGTTCGTTTGATGCTATCAGTTAGCCTTGAGTTAGCTGTTAGCTTGTGCTACGACCATTGACATTAGCCGTGAGAATAGCAGGGGGTTATTTTTGTCCCGCCAGCGAGAGGCCTTTCGTCAACGTGGAGACCTGTGTTGCGGCCTTTCGCCCTGCGTTCCTTGGTGCAGGTAAGATTAATGAAAATCATGACATTACCCCACTCTTCCTTCCTTCCCCTCCCGAATGTTTTGTTAATAACGATGTTTTTTTCCAGGCAAAACATATGTTACTTCACAACATTTGGAGATACGACATGTGCTGTGTGTGAATTCATTGTCTTGGTCGTTTGTGTAGCTTGGGTAGCGTTGGGCCGTTGGGCCGAACATTGTACATATGTCTATACTGAACACTGTGACCTCATTTTCTACTTCTAAATTACATGCTATACTATGTTATTTGATACTATCTTGTCTAGCACAGTCTCTGGAGCATAACAGTAAGAAGCATTTTGTATGAAAGTATTCTGTACTTCTGTATGACAACTATTAAAGAAACTTGAAACTTGAAAACTTGGCCAAAGCTGTGTGTGGCCTGGTGTCAGTAGCCTACCTGGCTAGCCTTTAGCTGTCGGCCATTGGCTCCTTGCTGCTTTGTTTTCTCTGGTATAGACCCTCTTCTCTTTGGATTTAAGTGTTGATCTTTGTCCTTTTGGATCTATGTATATTCATGTTGCCTTTGTGAAGTTATCTTTTCCTTCTGTTTTGTTCTTTCATTAAAAGTTGAATATCCTTTAGGGGGTCATCTTTGCTTATCTCTCTCATACATGCTCTCTCTCTAACACACATGCTCTCTCTCTCTCTCTCTCTTTCTAACACACACAGTCTGCCTATGGCGGCCTTTCTCGATGGCTAGGCTGTGCTCGCTGAGTCTGTACCTAGTCAAGGATCTTCAGTCACAGTGCTCAGGTATTCTGCCACTGTGTACTCTCTGTTTAGGGCCAAATAGCATTTCAATTTCTTTCCAATGTGTCTCTCTCTCTGTACACTGTATATTGACTGTAGAACGGGAGCTCTCTCTCGCTCTCTCTCTTGCTATATGTTGACTGTATCATGCCCAGCCTCGGGCAGCGCTATTATTTACGAATATGTTGACTGTATGAAAAATATTATATAATTTTTTTTCTTTTTTTTTTACCTTTGGGGGGGGGGGGGGGGGGGGGGGCTCGCGTTTAAATCTCGCACAGGGCCTCGCATTTCTCCCAGGCGGCCCTGATTGCTTTTCTCACGTTGTACAGTTTTCAGTGGTAGCCGCTTAGCTTCTGCGTTAGCTAGTGGTTAGCGATAGCCGGGTGAGCTAACTGTTAGCCAGTTAGCTGTTAGCTACGACGTTGGCTACCCGCTTTCGCTCGGCTGGGAACGTTAGCTTGATGCTATCAGTTAGCCTAGGCCCTAGAGTTAGCTGTTAGCTTGTGCTACAACCATTGGCGTAGCCGTGAGAATAGCAGGCCCTGGCACTCTGACTACGACATCATCTTTGACAGAAGATGTAGTCGGGCCTGCACCATGACTGGCTGCAGGAGGGGGGCGTCTCGCCGGAGCGAGGCTCCGGCCATTGCTTCTTCTGGTCTGGCCAGCGAGAGGCCTTCGTCAACGTGGAGACCAACCTGTGTTGCGGAACAGATTGCAGAATGGGTACAATACAGTACGGCTCAATACACACAATTGTTAAGGTGATGCAGACCAGAGAAAGACTTGCGTCTTGTTTACATCAGGGTCCCCCATTTTCAATTCATAATGAATTGTAAGTAAGGGTGCAACTTGCTCCGTGCAATCCATTCTTTGTGGATCTAGCCCACAGAGTTTCAAAGGCTTGATACCGCCGCCTGGTAGGATGCGGCCGGTATTGCACTTTTGCGATCTCAGACTCATTCCCTATGATACCACCAGGCTTCCTCGATGGATAATGAATGGAAATATCAAATAAAAGAAATAACGATGAAAACCCGACTTTTCTCGGGTTTGGCCCTGAATGAGTTAAGATAGAAGCACAATATAATATAATTCTGAAATAAAAAAAAATAGGCCAGGGCTGTTCAACTGTAAAATAAAGAGGTGGAATACTCTTGAACACTTGTGTTGTCAGGACCGCTCCATTATCTTTCAAAGCAGCAGTATAACTCATTCAGGTCGTTGGCTAGACTTGATTGATTGAAAACTTCATTAACAGATTGCAAAATGGGTACAATACATATGGCTCAATACAGACTGCTAAGAGCATGCAGACCAGAAAAATACTTTCATCTTGTTTACACCACGATCCCCCATTTTCAATTAATCAAGACAGTTATGACATACATGACATACAGATATACAGTACTGTTTCATCAAGACATTTATGACATACAAGACATACAAATATACAGTACTGTTTAAGAAAAAGCGATAAAAAATATATACATTCGAAGGGGAAGAAACTGTACATTGGAGGGGGTTGGGTGGGTGGGTGGGTGGCGGGGGGATTTGGACATTTACCGGGGCCAGTTTCTAATTGCAGCCACCCGTAGATGCCCTTTGAGAGCGGTTTTGAAGGAGGGTAGGGATTCACATTATTTTACGGCTGTGGGTAGGGCGTTCCACATTGTTGTGGCATAATTGCAAAACGTGTTTAGTCCCTTGTTTGAGCCGAATCTGGGTTGAACATGATTTGTGAAACTCCCTCTGGTGTTGTGGTTGTGGAATTCACTGACCTTTGGGAAGTATTTCGACATGTACATGGATATCTTAGTGGTGTAGTGTATCTTGTAGACCAGGCCCATTGCAAGTTGCTGTACTCTGTCGTCTACTCTAAGCCATCCTAGGTTGTCAAAATGGGCAGGGGTGAGGTGGGTTCTAGGAGTAAGGTCAAGCAGTAGTCTGACCAGTTTGTTTTGTGATGTTTGTAGTCTTTGAGGTGCTTTGGTACCATGAGGCCTGCAACTTAAAGTAACGGCTTTGCTTGTCCAAATGACAATACTGACCAAATTGAGATTTATTTTTCTCTTGTCCATTTACTTGGTTTGCTTTCTAATTTAAAATACAGTTTGAAACCGTCTGTACACAGTAGGCTATGTGTGCTAGCAGAGCTAGTCTCCAGTCGCAAGTCACAGTGGGTTGACTACCAAAAAATATACGATATACACCCAGTCTTTGTATTAAGTACCTGGAAAACCAACTGATGTGGGATTAATATTCAAGGATGTTGTGGTTTGTATGTAAATCAAAATGCAAAGTAAAATTGAGTTTAAAAAAGAATAAAGAGGGCGAAAGATAAGGGAGGAAAGAGGTTTAAGGAGGGACACTGGACCCAGGTCACACATTTATGCCTTAGCCAACATCTCTAATATTTTTTTTAGGGGGTACTATAATTTTTTTCTTTATTGTTTATGCCTGGTTAAGGAAGATATACATGCCGTCTTTGAATTTTGTACCTGGAAGACCAACGGATGTGAGATTAATATTCAAGGATGAGGTTGTGGGTATGTTTGGGAATCAAGATACAAAGAAAAATGGAGTTGTAAAAACAAAAACAAAAAAAAAGAGAGAAAGAGAGGGATAAGGGAGGAAAGAGGTTCGAGGAGGGTCACTGGACGCACATTATTGCCTTAGTCAGTATTTATATTTATTCATTTTTCTGCAGGTATTGTACTTTTTTCTTTATTGTTTATGCCTGTATAAGGGTGATGTACATTATGTCTTTGTATTATGTGCCTGGAAGACCAAACGATGTAAGATTAACATTCAAGGATGTTGTTTGTATGTTTGTGAATTAGAATGCAAATAAAAATTTAGTTTGAAAAAAAAAAAAAAATCATTGTTGTTGTCGCTAGCTTGACACAGGTCTTTGTTACGAAGCTTGCGTTACAATCTCTTGGAAGATTCAAGCACTTTGATTCCAGCTTCAAATTTGATAAAGTGACGATTGGCATCACAATACGTAAATGAACAAGTCTTGTGTCTGTGATCAATACATAGAACTATCCTACATGTCTGATCAATACATATAAAGAACTATCCTACATGTCTGTGATCAATACATAGAACTATCCTACATGTCTGTGATCAATACATAGAACTATCCTACATGTCTGATCATTACATAGAACTATCCTACATGTCTGTGATCAATACATAGAACTATCCTACATGTCTGTGATCAATACATAGAACTATCCTACATGTCTGTGATCAATACATAGAACTATCCTACCTGTCTGTGATCAGTACATAGAACTATCCTACATGTCTGTGATCAATACATAGAACTATCCTACATGTCTGTGATCAATACATGGAACTATCCTACATGTCTGTGATCAATACATAGAACTATCCTACATGTCTGTGATCAATACATGGAACTATCCTACATGTCTGTGATCAATACATAGAACTATACATGTCTGTGATCAATACATAGAACTATCCTACCTGTCTGTGATCAGTACATAGAACTATCCTACATGTCTGTGATCAATACATAGAACTATCCTACATGTCTGTGATCAATACATGGAACTATCCTACATGTCTGATCAATACATAGAACTATACATGTCTGTGATCAATACATATAACTATCCTACCTGTCTGTGATCAGTACATATAACTATCCCACATGTCTGTGATCAATACATAGAACTATCCTACATGTCTGTGATCAGTACATAGAACTATCCTACATGTCTGTGATCAATACATAGAACTATACATGTCTGTGATCAGTACATATAACTATCCTACCTGTCTGTGATCAGTACATAGAACTATCCTACCTGTCTGTGATCAGTACATAGAACTATCCTACATGTCTGTGATCAGTACATAGAACTATCCTACATGTCTGTGATCAGTACATAGAACTATCCTACATGTATGTGATCAATACATGGAACTATCATACCCGTCCGTGATCAGTACATACTTTATGTTGCATGGTTTGGAGAGTTAGGAGGCTACCTTACGCTCTAGCCTAAAGCTAACATTTCCTTTTTTTCCGTTTCAAACCTTTATTTCAACTTGTTAGGAAGTTCGAGGTTTCCCTCATTTAGAGTAGATTAGCTGTCATTATACAGCACAAGTACAGTACAACAAAAAAGTTTGGCAGATGTAGGCTATTGTCGGTACATTATGAACCATGACACGAAGGTATCTTTTTCTTTTAACCTGCTGTAAATTAGCCTTTCGTTTTTTTGGCAAATAATCCACTGCGTCCACCATGATTAATTTGTTTTGGGCATCTCTGTGTCAACCTCTAGAGAGAACCCTAATGGATTGTCCAGACGTCCACACCCTTCCCATCACCCATGACAACAAGGATGGTCTGCTGGACATAGACGAGCTTGCCAGAGGTGATCATTTTACCACTTAATTTACATTCCTTACATTCTTTAAAGTAATTTTGTTCTTAATTTCTATCATTCCTAAACACCTCATGGATGTCAATCAATCTACATTTTATTACGGACTCAGGGTCCATATAAAATACAATACATCGAATAAATTACATATAAAAGCACCATAAAAAACATAGTTTAAAAGATAAGAAAATAAAATACAGCGTCTTACATAAAGACAACTGTCTCAGTGTTTCCATTGCTGGGATTGAAGGACAAAAGCAAGATGATCTCATTTACAGTCATTTACCTGGCAAATCTCTACATACGATTTCTTAAGACAGCTTGGGATGGAAGTCCTGCAGCCACAAACATCTTACTTGCACTACACCATCTAGCCCTCTTAAGTAATATTACCGTGACATCATTATAAGCTACTTGTTTTGTAGTTTGAGTGCAGTATAGAGTGGTGTACAATATTCTCTGAACAGATATATCTTCACTACATTCTGTACATTTACATTTACATTTAGTCATTTAGCTGACGCTTTTATCCAAAGCGACTTACATGTTCTGTACGACAAGCCATCAGGAAGGGCACAACTCTATCAGCTGAGCAACAATGTTCATCAAAGTGTTGAGTGCTACAGTGTAGGTTAGTTTATTAGGACAAGTGCATGACAGTACGGTTAGTTAGGGTTAGATTTTTAATTTTTTTTTTTTTTTTATTCAGATAATGGTTGAAGAAGTGCGTCTTTAGTCGACGGCGAAAGATTGGACACATAGTAAACTAACTGAGGGAACAGAGACATCTTCACTACTTCTGTACACATAGTAGGGCTGTCCCCGACTAAGGATTTGGCGTCGACTTTTATTGGCAAAAATTTGCAGATAGTTTTTTAATGCCAAAAATATATATATATATAAATTCTTTATTTTTTTTATTGTTCCATTTGGCCTGTGGGGGTGCTTAATGTCTGAAGGAGTCGACCGAAGGCTTCTTGTCCTCTGCGAAAGCATGCAATTGGTCCACTGATGGATACATCTTGATATTTGTCTAGTCTAGTGTGTTCATTAGATGGGTGAAATCCTCTTTCAGTGCCTCTGTGCCCGTTGTCTGAGGCAGTTAGCCTTGCTGGTATGTGCGCCATTAGCGTTAGCCACGCTTCTAGGCCTCTTTGCTTTTGGAAAGAATGATGATAATAATAATAATTTGCATTCGACTAAGAGGTTGGCAGTCGACTACGGCTCCTTTCGATCGATTAGTCGACTATTCGACTAATCGGGATCAGCCCTAACACATACTAAACTAACTGAGAGAACAGACATCTTCACTACATCTGTACACATAGTAAACTAACTGAGAGAACAGACATCTTCACTAGTGGTCTGCAAGGGCCTTGAAATGAAGCCCGTACCCAGCCCGAGCCCGTGAACTTCAGGCCCTGCCCGAAAATAAGCCCGACTGTAAATAATATTTTAGGCCCTAGCCCGCCTGAAAACTTTATTTTTTTTTTTATTATTTATTATTAATTTATTTTTTTGTATTTGTTTTAAATATTCTAAACACGGTTTTATATGAACTTAATAAATAAACAAAAACGAAAATGTTCAATAGGTCTACCTAAATAACAGATAGTGAAAACGAAAGAAACATTAATATATATATTATAACATATAGCCAAAAATTATTTTATTTTTTTGTTTTAAATATTCTAAACACTGTTTATATATTAACTTAATAAATAAACAAAAACGAAAATGTCCAATAGGTCTAACTAAATAACACGTATCATGCTGAAAATTAACAACCATTATATAGCCTTTTTTCGCAAATTCTATTTCCCAGCGCGAGTCAGCCTCGTAAAACTCGTAATTTGAAGGCTATATGGAATCTTCTTTGACACACACACACACACACGACACAATAGCCTACTCAGTCACTACAAACAAACAGAAATCAGAAATCAGATTTCGAGCAGAGCAATATTTATATATGAAAGCACAACAGAACAGGGAAGCGTGACCACACACCAGCAAATACTAATAAATCAGAAAATAATAACTTATAAATCAGAAAATAATAATACAATATTTGGCTTATGGCATTGGCCTACCGCTTTGAACAAAGTCCACTCCAGATGTCCAAAATCCAATAACAATGAACTTTAACGTATAGGCTAATAATAAATTATAATCGACCTTTCAGGGCATAATGCCTATTTGGCCAACCTTGCCTCTCTCTCTTGAACTATTTACATTATTCATTTAATTCCTTTAGAATTTAAATGCGTCGTGGAGGAGAAGAATAGAGTCCACCGTAGATGGCTTCAGCGTGGTTCTCCTTTTATCGACTACTCTCCCCGCGGCACTGAAATTTCTCTCGCTGCTGCTGCTACTTGCGGGGATGCTGAACACAGAGCGTGCGAGTCTGGCAAGCAAGGGCAACGAGGCCTCGTGGGATTTCCACCATCCCAGAACATCTCTGTCATTTGTTTCCATAGAATGTCAGAAAAATACAAAAACTGTAAAAAATAAAACATTAACTATAGCCTACACTTAAATAAAATAATGTATTTAAGATTCTCTTAAAATGTATTTATTTTTTATTCTTAAACTAAGTTAATCTATTGAATAACGACCTGTTGAATGTAACTACAGTTCAATATCTTAAACTAATTTAATCTATTGAACCGTAGTTGCATTCAACAGGTCGTTATTCCTCTGACTTCTCTGTCTCACACACACGCACACACACACGCACACACACACGCACACACACACACACACACACACGCACACACACACACACACACAGCTCCCTCCCCGGGCCCCTGTAAGGTATTGGCTTGTGTTGCTACACGGACACATTTGTATGTTGCACGGTACTTCCTGGCTTACCGACTAGTAAACAAACACTCAACGTGATCATCACACGCTCTCCGTCTCTTATTATATGTGAACTAAAGAGTACAAGGTTTACACAACAGCCCCCACCCCCTTTTTTATTGTATTTGTACCTGTACTACCTGCTGTCAGCTGTTTATCTCTCTCTGTGAGCTTGATTAGCTAGCGTTAGCTCACGTTAGCTAGCGCTAGCTCCGTGGCTAATCTTAGGTTACCCTGAACTAAATCAATGACTAGGTTCTAAAGCATTGGGAGTAGTTTTCACTGCACATAGAAGCAGCCAAACAGCAGGAGCATTTCGGGAGCATATGACCAAAACCCAATGGGAACCGGTTTTCGATTCCCATCCCTAATTACTTAGCTAGTGAGCAGTAGTCCAGTGGTTATTTATTTTTGTTTTAAATTATTTGTTATTATTTTGTTAACTGTGACAAGCTGAAGATGGTAATGCTGCCCTTTACAGGCAAGCATTAGCTCTTCATCTTTCATGTGCAACATTGTTTTTTTGTGTTTCTTTTGTTGTATGATTGTAATAAGTTATGTTGTTGTATTGTTTATATACTGAATGTGTGTGTGTATATGTATGTATATATAGTATATATGTATACATGTATATATGTGTGTGCGTATGTATGTATGTATATTTGTATGTGTATATATTGATATGTGGGACTTCGGACCCCAGGAAGACTAGCTGGTGCCATTGGCATCAGCTAATGGGGATCCTTTTTAATAAACAAATACAAATATGACTGTTCTCTCAGTTTCAGAAAAGCACACAGACTGGTTTGTAATCCAAGGTTATGAGGAGCTTGGAGAGAAAAGTGGAGCTAAACTACAGACAAGACTCTTGGAAATCCCGCTCAAGAGATTGTCAGCGGTAAGATGGGGAAGAAAATTACATTTGGAGTTTGCATAATCCATTTGCAGATTTTATATATAAACTTTTACATGATAAAAATATAGATGTACTGTAAAAATAATTATAATTGCTTGCCTAGTCTTGTTCTTGGTTGGGTCTTGCTTAACTAGGCTTGCCTAGTCTTGTTCTTGGGTGGGTCTTGCTTAAATAGGCTTGCCTAGTCTTGTTCTTGCCTGGGTCTTGCTTAACTAGGCTTGCCTAGTCTTGTTCCTGGCTGAGTTGGGCTTGACTGGGTGTCTGTCTGTAGCCTACTGTATCTTAGTGAGAGCGGTGTGGAGAGAGAGACACTCTAACCAAACACACTCGGTTTAGTTTGTGCAGCAGATTAAAGTAGATACTTTGATAGTGGGATGTACAATGTACCCCTGTTGTGTACCCTTTTTAACAAATCTCTGACCAAAACCCTGCTCAGAGATATTGGTGTTGGA
The DNA here is from genome assembly GCF_963971535.1 of Notolepis coatsorum. NCBI lineage: Eukaryota > Metazoa > Chordata > Actinopteri > Aulopiformes > Paralepididae > Notolepis > Notolepis coatsorum. The sequence continues at coordinate 22,608,675 of NC_140172.1, forward strand.
TTATTCTTGATTCTTAGACGATTAGTCAGTTAGCTAAGATACATCCAAATAAATCAAGCAAATCAATAAAAAATGTAGATTGTGGTTGAGGCATCATCTAGCCATAATATCTGTTCTAGTGAGTGTAAAGTCAGGGTTCTGAAGTGGTGTTTTGACCTTTGTGTCGGAGAGAATTAGAAAATCAGAGCGGTTTTAACTAGAGATGTTCCGATAAAATTTTTTCATTTCCGATCCGATACCGATACCTGAGTTTTGGGTATCGGCCGATACCGATACTAATCCGATACCAGTGAAAAAAAAAAAAAAAAAAAAATGTGTAAATTTTATTTTTTTTAATTTTAATTTTTTTTTTACAGCTAGACACTACTACATATACTGTTGTTTTTTTTTACAGTATACTACTAACCCTGTGATATGATTGCCATCATTGTTGTATGGCCTGGCTCAGTTAAACCCTTTGTAAAACATGAACAAATACATACAGAGAATGAATGACATGATAGAACTTTCTTTTATTATCAAGTTTGACAGTCAGTCATAAATGAACAAGCATGTTAGCACTTAGCACGTGATAAGTTGCGAGTTGCGACCATGTACCCGTATGTGCCAGGGACACTTTTGTGGACAAACCGACTGACAGAGCTATAGAGCTGCGGTCGCAGCTAAAAAGAACATAAATAAATAGGAATAACAATTCCTTTAAAAAACTGTTAAAGTGCAGCCACAATTTTGTAAAATAAGATTTAAATAGTACAGTAAAACAGTAGTGCTACATCAACTTAAAAACAAAACGTTCAAAATAAACGAATTACAATTACAGTGTAAAATAAATTTCCCTCACGTCAATAACAGTCTGGTTGGGGTCAGTTATCCTCACCTCCTCAATAACAGTCTGATCAGTCATCCTCACCTCCTCAATAACAGTCTGATCAGTCATCCTCACCTCCTCAATAACAGTCTGATCAGTCATCCTCACCTCCTCAATAACAGTCTGATCAGTAATCCTCACCTCCTCAATAACAGACAGTCTGGTTAAGAAAAGAGCAGCAGTTACACACAGTAAACAAAAAATAAGTTCACATCGAGTAGGAACTGAGTGAGTATTGCTCACAATTTAAAATTTCAAGAGCAATTTCTCTTTTATACTAACAGTGTACAACATCAATAACAGTCTGGTTGGGGGTCATTCTCACCTCCTCAATTAACAGTCTGGTTAAGAAAAGAGCAGCAGTTAAACAGTAAAAAAAAAATAAGTTCACATTGCTCACAAACTTCAAGAGCAATGGCTCTTTTATAGTAACAGTATAAAACAGTAGTGCAACATCAACAACAGTCTGGTTGGGGGTCATTCTCACCTCCTCAATAACAGTCTGGTTAAAAAAATAGCAGCAGTTAAATCAAATCAAATCAAATGTGCAGCAGTTACACAGTAAAATAAAAATAAGTTCACATTGCACTTGAACTGAGTATTGCAATGCTCAGTGTTGCTCACTATTTTAATTTCAAGAGCAATGGCAGGTTCTTCTTCAAGAAGATGAGCATTTCTGCTCTCTCTCCTCCTAGCCTGTTCCTCTTTGCATCTACAATGTTGGAGGCTGTGCTGAACAGTCTCTCGCTATCCACACTGGTACTAGGAGCACAGAGAAATTTTGCAGCAGTTGCAGCCAGGGTGGGAAACCGAAGTTGGTTGCCTCCCCAGTATTGGAATGGGCTGTCTGAGCGCGGGATAGTTTGCTCTGTCAAATATGTCTGTATTTGAAGTTGAACCTGTGTGCTTGAGCTAGTACTTGCCCTGCCCCCACGTTCATCATCATGCTCCTGCAGGATCTCCTCAAACAGGCCCTTGAAGCTGCTGCTTGGCTGTGCCTCCATACGTGGGGCCTTTTCCACTGGCTCTGCTGCCTCAGCTGTGGTCCTCCTCGTCCTCAGTGACGCCTCCATCTTGTCAACCTCTTGGTTCAGTGCCTCCTTTGCATGCTGGATGCTGCCTGCACTTGTGAAGTATCTGAAATAATATAAAAACATAATTAATAATTAAATAAATGTCAAAAATAAACAACAACCTCCTCCAGTAGCTCTTGATGGTGACACATAGGTTAATGCACTAGTAAATAAATAGTAATGTATATGAATGATGCATGTGCATAAAATAATAACAATGCAATGTCTATTACCTAGAACACCATTTCTAAGTTTTACTTTTGTTTATAATATTTACAATTGTTTGTTTTCTAAATGTAGACTAGGATTATTGTTGTTATTGTATAGAGTAGACTATGATGCAACATTTTTATATGTTGTTGTTTGTGTAGCCTACAGTGAATCTAAAACATGGCCAGTGTATGGACATAGATGTGATTCAAATAGGCCTGCCGCAATAAGCAATAAATCGATTAATCGGCGCAATAATTAAAATGAATGCAATGATTTTGACGGGCGCAATTAATTGCTATTTGCGCGTTTGTTTTAATGAGGCGGAACCAGTACCCCTTGTCAGTCACTCTCTGTGTGGGGGGCCGCTGGCCTTACTACAGAGTACAGCACGGGAGCTCCGTGGGGCACTAGCAACGCCACATAGCTTAACTACATTTCTCAATAGTGTTGCTCCTTTTAACCAAGTAGTGTTCTTTGTAGTGTAGCTATTTTTTAGACCCAAGTAGTTTCTCGCTACTGCCCGGAGAAACTGGACTGCTAAATAAAGATTAAAGATCTAGCGTTGATGCTATCAACATTAGCTAAATAGCTAACAAACGAAATACAACGTATAGCATAGCTAGCTACAACACAGAATAACGTTAATACAATTACATGCATCATTGTTTACAATGATCGGGTGGGGCTAGTCAAAGGACTGGACACGGGGACAAGTTAAACATGAATTAATTTATTATAACAGGTAGTTTCGAGTCGTGCCTACACACCACAGGGCTACTATTCTATTATATACGGCTTTGACGCTTCCTCCTCATCGTTGATTGCCTGTAGTAGCTGCATCTAACGTTAGTAGCTAACGTTAAAACTAACCTAAAGTTAGTTGTTCACCAACAATCTCAACATTTGTTTTATCATTAGCTCAAAAACACAGAACCGGACGAGACAAGTTGTCCGCTCAATACGTTCTGCTAGGATAATAACAACAATACTTCCGCTCCGGACCGGTGGGTGGGTTTCAAAATAAAAGTCTAAAACACCGGAAAAGATGTTTATTTTGTACAGCGTTTTCCTCCACGAGTACTCGAGTACATCATGTGATCAATCGATCTGGATTATTTTTGCCCATCCCTAGTTTATCCTGTGCTGAAGTCTCCATTCCAATAGAGATAGTATATATTTTGGTGTTTATTTGATTATTGTTTCACTGCCTTTTTATTTATTACGTTTCCACAGTTTTTTCTTCATACTTTATTAACATTTTGTACATGGTACCGCAAGGTACATTAATAATAAATGTACATGTTAAAAGGATGATACAAAAAGCCAGACAGAGGGCTTGTTTCCAGTTTCAGTTTGTTTTATAATAAACAATTAAACTGAGCATTTTTTTATTTAGGATATTTAAAATATCTTCCAATGTTAAATAAAGGTTTATTGCACTTTGAAACGGCTTCCTTGCATTATTATGCTATTATTATATTAGTAAAAATAAATAAAAAGGTTAATTGAAAACTTTTGGGAAATACATTTCTCAAAAAAAAATCTCAAAACCGCAATAATATCGCTTATCGCAATATTTTCTGGGACAATTAATCGCCCAGCAAAATGTGTTATCGTGACAGGCCTAGATTCAAACAACAATAACACTTGTCTTTATTTAAACACTGGAGCGCAAGTCTGGAAGGGTCTGCTATGACATCACAACGTTCCAGAACGTTCTAGCCTGTTCTAAGTTACTAACCGGTGCTACTATGACATCATACTGAAGCTTAACTTGAATTACACTAGGACACAGCTGCAGTTACACAAATGTCATGTTTCATACTTAGCTAGCAAGTTTTCTAGCCTAGCCAAAATATAGCCCTGTTACTACTTGTGTTATTTAAATATTCATATTTACATCCACATTCATTTCTAACACAAGAACTATTATATTTAATAAGCATACTATTAGACATACCTGTCTTTGAAACGCGGGTCCAGGAGAGTGGCAACTGCATACAATGGCTCATCCTCTATGGTTCGGAATCTTTTGTTGGCAGCCTCTAGAAGGGTAGTTTTCATTGTTTTTATACCGGTGTCCTCCGGGTTCTCCCAAGCAAGCAGCCTTTTCAGCACTGTGACAGAGGGGATCACTTCAGCTGCAGAGGAGGTGGAGGAGCAAACCTGTCTCGTCAGCTCTTCAAATGGAGCCAGAACAGCGATGGTTTTCTCCAGCAATGCCCACTGGTTGGCTGTCAGGGTCGCTGGCAGGTCGTAGTCGGCTACATACGATGAAATAGACCGCTTCTGCTCCAGTAGACTCTGGGCCATATAGAACGTGCTGTTCCACCTCGTCGCTACGTCTTGGTGCAGACGTTTGGTGGGCACTTGGAGGTCTTTCTGGATGTCCTCCAGGCGTGTAGTAGCCAGTGGCGAATGTTTAAAATGCCCAACTATTTTCCTACTATTTGCCAGCGCATCGCTCACACTTCGCTGGGATAGTAACCCTTCATGCACCACCAGCTGGATCGAGTGGGCAAAGCATCCCAAGCTTGACACGTCCAGCTCGTCCATCGCTTTCTTCATGTTGCTTGCGTTGTCGCGCAAAACAACATGAACGTTGGACTTGGGGATGTTCCATTTGGCCAACATCCCTTCAATTGTTTCAGCAATTGCAGTGCCAGTGTGTGACCCACGGAATTCATTAGCTTGCAGCACCGCACTTTTAAGAGCAAAACTTGTCGAAGCCGTGTCCACCCAGTGTGCGGTTAAGCTGAGCAAAGACATTGGGCACACGTCGGAGCTCCAAATGTCAGTTCAGTTGTGAAACTAATAGCATGAACGTCTTTTAGCGTTGCTGAAATGTGTTCCCTCACCGTCTCGTATAGTTTGGGGAGGGCAGTTTCAGAGATATATTTGCGACCTGGCAAATTGTACCGTGGCTCCAAATGTTCCATTAAGCGGCGAAATCCCACATTTTCAACGACCGACAGGGGTTGGTCGTCCAGAACAATAAATTCAATGAGTTTGTCGGTTATCATTGTCGCTTTTGGGCTGTCTTTTTGGTACTTTTCACGTCGCTGGAATGCGGTTACCAGCGTTTGTTGCTGCAGCTCTTCACTTTTTTTCCCCTTTGTTTTGATGAACTCCGCATGCTCGTTCGCGTGATGAGTCTTCAAATGCTTGATTAAATTGCTCGTATTGAATTTGGCAACACTTGTGCCACCCCTCGAAACTAAAGTCTTGCATATTTTACACGTTGCCGTTTTAGTGGTGGGGTTTTCCAGTGTAAAATATTCCCAAATGACTGACATTTTTCTAACTTCTCATTTTACACACCGCTAGCGCCGCTCGTGTTTCTAGCTTCTCATGTTACACACTGCTAGCGCCGCTCGTGTTGTTTACCTGTGAAAAAAAAAAAAAAAAAGCTGCGCGTGATAAATGACGCCATGGGATCGGAGGCTAGAATTTACGTGTACTCGCCGATACCGATACTACCATTTTAGCCAGTATCGGCGGCATTTCCGATACCGGTATCGGTATCGGCACAACTCTAGTTTTAACTTAAGCCCAATGGTCAAATCTGGGTCGGATAAGAGTGTTACTTTATCTCTTTATGTCTCTTTCTTATGTGTGTAAAAACGGTAAATGGTGCATTTATATAGCGCTTTTATCCAAATCGCTTTACGATTTTGTTCCTCACATTCACCCATTCACTCACATATTCACACACCAACGGTGCAAGGTGCCAACCTGCTCATTGGGAGCAATTAGGGGTTACGTTTTCTTACTCAAGGACACTTCGACATGCTGCTCGGGAGGAGTGGTAATCGAACCGGGAACCTTCCGATTACCAGACGACCACTCTACCTCCTGAGCCACTGTTACCTCATATTAGGAGTTGAGTTGGAATTCAGAATCAATACTATTGCATGTAATTCACGGTCATGACATGATTATCATTGTATTTATCTATCTGTATCTATTTTCTAGACACTCATAAAAGTCAGACAAAGCTTTCCGAAAGCTCAAACAGTGAACTCCAAGCCCATGTGGTTGAACAAAAAATTCAAAGAAACAGACTAAGAAATGACATAAACACCATGATCAAAACCGCAAAAAAAATCATTAATGACAAAACTGAGGAAAACACAAACAAACCATGTGAACTTTGGAAATTACTTAATAATCAACTAGGCTGCAGTAAAAAACTTAAAACCAGATTCTCAAACATAAACATAACGGACAACACGCTCATCACAGACAAGCTGGATGTAGCCAATTACTTAAACATCTTCTTCACAAACATAGCCACAACACTGGTAAACAAACTACCCTCCCACTCAGGGCATTATGGGGTAGAACACATAGTAGCATACTACAAAAACCTAGGGGTCCGCAAAGACGACTTCAAACTAGAAATGGTAACAACCGATGAGGTACTAAAAAAATTTAGCGCCCTCCAACCTAACAAGGCCACTGGCCATGACAACATCCCCTCCAAATTCCTCAGAGACTCAGCAGCCGCCATCACCCCAGTCATCACGCACATAATAAACAGGGACACGTCCCCAAGGACTTCAAAATTGCGAGAGAGACCCCTCTGCACAAAAAGGGCAGCAAATTAGACCCAGGCAACTACCGCCCTGTTTCTATTCTTACCTCCATCTCGAAAGTCATGGAGAAAATAGTCTACGAACAGGTTGAAAAGTACCTGGCGGAAAAAAATCGAATCTAGGAATTCCAATCTGGCTTCAGAACGTCCCACTCCACTGACACATGCCATCTCTATTTGAACGACCACATCAAACAAGAGGTGGACGCGGGCAAATACTGCGGCATGGTCATGCTGGACCTACAAAAGGCCTTCGACACTGTCAATCACTCCATTCTGATTGACAAGCTAAAAGCAATTGGTTTTGATAGTTTATCAGTGAGCTGGATGCAATCCTACCTGGAGGGGAGAGAACAGATGGTGGAGGTAAACGGTACTCTATCCCCCCTTCACAGTGAGCTGTGGTGTTCCACCAGGAAGCATACTAGGACCGCTACTGTTCCTAATTTATGCAAATGACATGTCGTCAGCCTGTGACTGCAACTTGTTCCTGTTTGCGGACGACTCAGCCCTGCTGGTCTCTGACAAGAACAAGTTGCAGGTTGAAAAAACCCTCAGCTTGGAACTAGGCAAAATCTGCATATGGCTCGCTGATAACAAACTATCATTACACATGGGCAAAACAGTCCATTCTCTTCGGTTCAAATAACAAACTCAGCAAGACCGATGGCTTCTCAGTTACAGTGGGTGACAATATTGTCACAAGGAAAGATGAAATTACCTACCTGGGTTCCATCCTAGAGGCAAATATTTCCTGTGACAAAATGACATCCAATGTAATAAAAAAAGTCAACCAACGAACTAGATTCTTGTACCGGATCTCCTCTCTGGTAAACAAGAATACCCTGAAGACTCTGACAGGAGCACTCATTCAAGGGTACTACGACTATGCCTGCACCTCATTGTACCAAAGCACCTCAAAGGCGCTAAAAACAAGATTACAAACATCACAAAACAAACTGGTCAGACTACTACTTGACCTTACCCCTAGAACCAACCTCACCCCTGCCCACTTTGACAACCTAGGATGGCTTAGAGTAGATGACAGAGTACAGCAACTTGCAATGGGCCTGGTCTACAAGATACACTATACGACTAAGGTACCCATGTACATGTCAAAATACATCCCAAAGGTCAGTGAATACCACGACCACAACACCAGAGGAAGCTCAACAAATCATGTTAAACCCAGATTCGGCTCAAACAAGGGACTAAACACGTTTCGCAATTATGCCACATCAATGTGGAACGCCCTACCCAAAGCTGTAAAGTGTAAATGAATCCCTACCCACATTCAAAACCGCTCTTAAAGAGCACCTACGGGAGGCTGCAATTCGAAACTGGCCACCGTAAATGCCCAAACCCCCCACCCCCTCCTAATAGACAGTCTCCTCCCCACCGCATGTATATATTCTCTCCCCGCCGTATGTATATTTCTCTCCCACCCAACCACCCCCTCCAAATGTACAGTCTCCTCCCCCACCCACCCACCCCCTCCAAATGTACAGTCTCCTCCCCACCGTATGTATATTTCTTTCCCACCCCCTCCTAATGTACAGTCCCCTCCCCATCATATGTATAAACTCTGTCAGGATCTATGGGTAACAGTACTGTATATTTGAATACCGTTTATGTCACAAATGTATCAGTACTAAATACCTGTATGTCCCTATGCCATAAATGTCATGTATGTTATGTATGTCATAAATGTCAATATGAATTGAAAATGGGGGACCCTGATGTAAACAAGACAAACGTCTTTCTCTGGTCTGCATCCCCTTAACAATTGTGTGTATTGAGCCGTACTGTATTGTACCCATTCTGCAATCTGTTAAATAGAGTTTTCATTCATTCATAGATGATATTGAACAAGCCATAATCCACTTATTTAAAATCCAAAAGAAACTCCACTCTCTCTCTGATCAATACAATAATGAACACATATGTATATCTTGTCATTTTAAACAAGTTACCATTCATTGTCGAGAGAGAGAGAGAGAGAGAGAGAGAGAGAGAGAGAGAGAGAGAGAGAGAGAGAGAGAGAGAGAGAGAGAGAGAGAGAGAGAGAGAGAGAGAGAGAGAGAGAGAGAGAGAGAGAGAGAGAGAGAGAGAGAGAGAGAGAGAGAGAGAGAGAGAGAGAGAGAGAGAGAGAAGGGTTAAGTTAGCTGGATGAACCATGGCCACGCCCCCGCAAACAAATGCCAGCTTGCTTCCTGAAATGATTCTCACAGTCCACATCTGCATTATACCATTCTGAATTATGTTCTTGTGCTTCGTTTGAAATGTAAAATAATATGTCTGCAGTAACGCTGATAATAAATCATATTCAGCCTATGAATTTACTTTGTCCTATATAATGCACGTCATATTTATACGGATACGGCGCTCGCGAGTCGCGACACACAGTTATTTTAATAAACGGATCATTGCAAATGTGAATCCCGCTGGGATATTTTTAATGAATGAAACCGGGTGTTTGGCTCTGATTAGTTTAAAGGGGCTATGTATTATAAATGTCATTTTTCAGTCTCTAGCATTGTATTATAGTAATAGGAGTTCGTATCAATGGTTTTAGGGTCTAAATACCATATTGGCGGATTGCTCAGATTCAGCCCAGCCCCTTTCCTGGTCTAGTAAATCAGGTCATATTTTTTTTGAACGGCCAATACGCGTCATACAGCCGCTGGGTAGCGCACAGTGATGCGATTGGCTCTGTGGTTGGAGCTAATGCCCGCCCCCTAACGCCCGCCCCCATTCTACCGAGAATACAGAGGTACCGAGAAAACGGAGTGCGGTCACTTGCATCTTCATATCTTCCACGATGAGCAAACCCAGCAAACCCCACAGGCCTTACAGGACATGTTCTGTTCCTGGCTGTAAAGCTAGTACTACTAATACGTCTTTGCACACTTTTCCCGTGGATGCCGAACTTCGCCAGCAATGGACAAAGTTCGTTTTTGGGGACCCTCCTAGTTCTGTCGCAACGTCTCATACTCGGGTTTGTACTGCACATTTTTCCGCCGAAGACGTTGTCAATCAAGGTCTTTTTGATGCTGGGGTGACATCCTGGATTCTTCTAAAGAAAGGTGTCGTGCCTACTATTCGGGACCCGACAGAAGTAGTAAGTAGATATGTCGTTCACGTGGGTGTGTGTGGGGAACCATTGTTTGGGGGGTGAGTACAATCTAACGTTAGTGTGTGTGTGTTCGACGGGACGCGACAGAAGTACACTGTATATAACTGCTGCTCTTTATAAAGTAACGTTATAGCAAACTATTGAAGCAAGCTAGTCATAATTAAAAACTGCTCAATACAAACACAACTAGTCAGAGGTAAACAAGGTAACGTTACTTATAGCAAGCTATCGAAGCAAAAGCTGGCTGGTCAAGTAAGTAACGTTACTCGCTCTTTTCGGCAAGCCATTATACTAACGTTGTAATAAACGTACCAATCGGAAACTATTTGCAAGCCTCGCTGTTTGGGGGGTGAGTACAATCTAACGTTAGTGTGTGTGTGTTCGACGGGACGCGACAGAAGTACACTATATAACTGCTGCTCTTTATAAAGTAACGTTATAGCAAACTATTGAAGCAAGCTAGTCATAATTAAAAACTGCTCAATACAAACACAACTAGTCAGAGGTAAACAAGGTAACGTTACTTATAGCAAGCTATCGAAGCAAAAGCTGGCTGGTCAAGTAAGTAACGTTACTCGCTCTTTTCGGCAAGCCATTATACTAACGTTGTAATAAACTTACCAATCGGAAACTATTTGCAAGCCTCGCTGTTGCAACTCGACTTCTTCTTCTGAATCATACTGTGGGTCGCTCTCTGGATCCCAAACAATGTACAGCCATGTTGTATTAGTTAGTAAAATCGGTATATGTTTTGCGTGTCGAAATAAAAACCCTTCACCTGAGAGGGAAGGACGGGGAGATGGGCGGAGCTATTTGGTGGGTAGCTGTCACTCAAAGCATTCTGCTAGTATGGGTGGAGCCAAGCCAATAACAGCTTGAAATCCTAAAACAGAAAAATGCTCGTTTTGAGTACTTGATTAGAAATATAAAACAATGATTATTTTTGGAATAAACCTTACAGATGTGTTACATAGACTCACAGGAATTGTGTAAAGTTGCCCAAATAGTGCTAGGAATAGCAATACATAGCCCCTTTAATATTCTTCGCTGTGTATTTGCTTAACGGAGCACCCGGATGCGTTTCATTCAAGGCAGCTGAAACGTCTATGCGCGGATTGTGGATATGAATTATGAGGAATCTGAATCTGTGGAATATTTAATTGTATCACTGTGATAGTGTCACACGTTATTGTGATATTGTAACTGGGATTAAAATATATGAGGAGATGCGCTGTTTGATGGATTTGATGACGTGACGTGACTTGATAAATTGAATGAGCCTTTGACGTTTTTGATGAATGAATTCGAGAAAATGCATTTATCTTTTCAAGCACTGTTATCTGATGATGAACATGAGGTGTCACTGGTATAAACCAAATGGTAATCAATTCAATGCATGTATGGATTAGGTCCGAAACAGATTAAAACCTGATTAATAGTGTAACTGCAAGCCTCCCTCCAAGCCTCTCTTTGGAAACCATGTATTTATATAGTACATAATATTAATACCTAAGCACATACAGATATCCTCATGATATAATTCGTATCAATTAGATATACTATTTGGGCTTGTTTGTATCGTTATTCTGAAAGAGCTGAACTAATTATTTTCGCTAGCAAGATCTCATTTGATTATTCATTCCATAAGCCTATACTGCCAGCAGGCACGCCCATTCTGCAATCTGTTAATAAAGTTTTAAATCAATCAATCAATCAATGCCGTTAGAAGATCAGGATTTCTGCTATCGACACTTGCTGTCTTTTCAGCTGAGGCGGGCGCGCGCAATTATCCGGAGTCTCAAGTCTGGTTCAAATGAACGAGACTGAATCCACCTTCGAGGAACAGGAAAATCCCGGATTCAAACATCGGGTTAATTGAATCTGGATAATGGGACTTTTGATCAACTTAGTTGAACCAGGTACGGGGAATAGGGCCCAGGAGGGCTTGATATGTCCAGGCTGTTGATGTATATGTCCACTGTCCAGACTGTTGATGTATATGTCCACTGTCCAGACAGCATCCAGCTAGCCATTATAGCGTGTTGTTGTTTGTTGTCGAACCAGCTAAGACAGCCCTCTGGTATCGTATTTGACAGCGCTATGTTGTACGTACATATTTATTTATATGTATTTGCATTTTGCCCTGTGAGTTGCGCAATTACGACGGAGCAGAAATGAGCGCTCATGAAAACGGAGTGGAGGGGGCTAGGCGCCGGCTCGGCTGGGGGATGAATAGGCTGCTTCCTCCTCATGCAAATCATTCTTTCTTCTTCTTTTAACCAGGGAGGGCGGCGCTCTAGCGCCCACTATCGGCCAGCCGCCACTGCTACTACTACTACTACTACTTCTCTCCATCACATCCAGATAGAAACGATGGGTGCTTCCTGAATTTATGGCTGCATGACAAAAATGTGTACAGTTGCCTACAGGGGGCAGGTCAACGTACCACTGGCCCAGTCTCCCTAAGTTAAGACTGTGAAGACTTTTACAATTTGGTATTTGTTTGGGCAAGTTGTCCAAGTTTAAAATGTCTGGGGTTTTGCATGTAGATTTAGGAAATGAACTTGAACATGTACTTATTAATCATTAATGAATTAAATAATTATATACCTTGCCTTAGTTAATCTTCCTATGTGTCTTAGTTCCATAGTTATAATCAGTTCTTGCTAAACATTATCTTGAAAATGACATTTGACCTTTACAATGACCTTGAGACATAATAATTACTTCATAAATTGATCCCTTGCACCAACAAACATAGAAAAGGTGATATTCTACAAGGATCTAGTTCTAATAGGAGCTGAGATATGACATGTTCTCTTTCCGATGGTGGCCATATTGGATTTTATGCATACAGGCCACCAGGCGAATACCCCAAGTTGTATGCTGTGATTTTTTAAAACCTTATGCCCATACCTAACACCATACCTAACTTTTGCAAAACTTTTAACCAAATTGCAAAACATATTCCCTCTCGGCTAAATGTTTTACATTTGTAGTATTTTAACATCTCCATAGTCGACTAACTGCTAGCATCTGCAGCGACGTAATTATCTCGATACTGGAAGCTACCTCTGATAGCTCTATGTAGCTGTAAAGACATTCATTGTCAATGGATTGGTAAAAAATAAGAGAGCTGCTGGGATACACATATGTAGTAAACCATCAGTGAAAGAAAGCTGCTGTTTATTTATCAACCTTATTTTTCTTGTCCTTTTTTGATAATGACAATATGGATGTATTGTTTAGCCCAAGACTAGCCTATTGATCATTTGTTTGTAATATGTTTATCAGATCGACATAAGCATAATAGATATAAGGAACTTAGTTAGTTCACACCTTATTTCACATCTATGGGCACAGATGTAACTACTATGACAGACAGATGACCAAATCAACAGAAAAAGGTATTTCCTCCCTTGCCTTTCAGCCATGGGCCACAACAGGATTAACAAGCAGCATCAAGGCTGCAACAGTTGTCTTGGTGCTGGGCAGACTGAAAGGTTATAGGGTGGCAATATGCTGGATACTATAAGACTGTTGAAAGAAACAGGGAAAATGTGATCCATGATCTTGATCTGATAAACATATTACAAACGGATGATGAATAGGCTACTCTTTGGCTAAACAATATATGGATTAATTGACATGTAATTTATATTGCTAATATAATGTCCATTCCATTGAATATATCATTTCAGACTGAATTATCTGTGCTAGTGGTCTGTGTACTCTTAATTGCTCCCCACAACAACACAAACTAGGAACAACATTGATATTGTTACAATAATAATAATAATAATAATAATAATAATAATAACTTTATTTGTATAGCACTTTTCATACAGAAATTGCAGTTCAAAGTGCAGTAAAAAATACAGGCATAAGCGAGCATAAAAAATTTAATACAAAAAGATAGAGGTAGCAAGGTAAGGTAAATCACAGTTTTTCAGTAATACAAATAATAAAATAGAATAGATACCTCAACACTGGCGCTGCTCTGATGGCTGCCTTTCTGATCGCTCCGACGAGACTGTGCTTTATTTTGTTAATTTTTATAGTATTAGGAGTTTTATTTGCACCAACTGTTGGTGCATTATATGTGTATGACCGTCAGTCAATCATTGACATTGGATTAAGAAAAACTTACCGTTTGGATTGCTCTCTGGATCGGATCGCTGAACAGCAGAAATGGCCCGCCGAGATCCTTTGTTATGCCGGCCATGGCCAAGACTACCAGAAGCCGCCGCGAAGACGAGGAAAGAGAGCCGGGGTCCGGAACAGACTGAGGTCCAAACGACACAGAACCACATTGCCCAGCATATTGTTGGCCAATGTGCAATCGATAGGAAACAAATTGGACGACATCAGAGCAAGGATCCAATTCCAGAGGGACATTCGGGATTGTAACGTCCTCTGTTTCACAGAAACTTGGCTGAGTCCAGATGTCCCGAATCATGCAATAGAACCGGCAGACCATTTCTTCGTTCTCCGCAAAGACCGGACGGCATTAGAGTCACTAAAGACGAGAGGAGGCGGCATTGCCTTCATGATAAACAAGGAGTGGTGCGATTTAGGCAACACAAAGGAACTGTCTAACCACTGCTCCCCAGACCTGGAGTTTATCACGATAAAATGTCGACCCTTCTTCCTCCCAAGAGAGTTAACGTCCATCATCCTCATCGGAGTGTACATTCCACCACACGCGAACACTGGGGTCGCACTTTCAAAACTTCACGACGAGGTAAACAAACTCCAGGCAGCTAATGTTGACGCTGCCATTTTGGTCTTGGGGGATTTCAACAGCGCGCGTCTTAAAACGGTGCTGCCGAATTTCTATCAGCATGTGACCTGTCCCACCAGAGGCGAGAACATATTAGACCATGTATACTCGCAATTTAAGAATGGGTACAAGTCACAGGCTCTTAGTCCATTCGGTAAAAGCGATCACGCCGCCATTTTTCTTTTGCCTAAGTACAAACAGAGTCTCAAGCGAACGCCGGTGGTCTCGCGAGAGGTTAAGCGTTGGGCCGTGACGTCAGTGGAGTCACTCCAAGCAGTGCTGGGAAGCACAGAATGGAGTGTATTCCGTGATAACACAGCCAATATTAACGAATACACCGAAACGGTGATTGACTATGTCTGTACTCAGGTAGAAGTAATAATCCCCACCACCAAAATTAATATCTACCCAAATCAAAAGCCCTGGGTAGACAAATCCGTCCGTGAGGCTCTGAAAGTGCGCACAACAGCATACAACACCGGGCTGGTGACAGGCAACATGGAAGAACACAAGATGGCAAGATACAACGTCAGGAGAGCAGTAATAGAGGCAAAACGGCGTTACAGGGATAAAGTTGAACTTCAGTTTGAACAGGCTGACTCTAGAGGCATGTGGCAGGGCCTCAGAACAATGACAGACTACAAAGGAACCCCCCTCAAACTGAACAGTGACATCTCCTTAGCAAATGATCTCAACTCCTTCTATGCGAGGTTTGAGGCTGTGAATAACAACACCAGCCTACAAACCACGGCAATGGGGGGGGGGGGGTCTGCTGATGGAGACTCAGTGTTCAGGGTAACAGAGCATGAGGTGAGACGGATCTTTAAAAAAGTGGATATCAGGAAGGCAGCAGGACCGGACGGCATCCCCGGCCGCGTCCTAAAAGTCTGTGCCGACCAACTGGCCCCGGTATTCACTGACATCTTCAACCTGTCCTTGGAACAGGCCGTCATCCCCACCTGTCTGAAGAAGTCCACCATCATCCCTGTACCCAAAAAATCTACGCCCGCTTGCCTCAACGACTACCGCCCTGTAGCCCTCACCTCCATAGCCATGAAGTGCTTTGAGAAGCTAGTGAAGGGCTACATCTGTTCCTCCCTCCCCATCAACCTGGACCCTCTGCAATTTGCATATCGCCCCAACAGGTCCACGGAGGACGCCATAGCCCATGTGCTGCACACAGCAGCATCACATCTGGACAAGAGGCAGGGGAACTATGTGAGAATGCTGTTCATCGACTACAGCTCAGCATTCAATACCATAGTCCCCTCCAAACTCATAGCCAAGCTCAGGGACCTGGGCTTGAACTATGACCTGTGCCAGTGGGTCCTGGACTTCCTGACGGGCAGACCCCAGGTGGTAAGAGCCGGCAACTGCACCTCCTCATCCATCACGCTCAACATAGGGGCCCCCCAGGGCTGTGTTCTGAGCCCCCTCCTCTACTCCCTGTACACACATGACTGCGTAGCACAGCGGAACAACAACACCATCATCAAATTTGCTGATGACACAGTAGTGGTGGGCCT
Organism: Notolepis coatsorum; assembly: GCF_963971535.1. Lineage (NCBI taxonomy): Eukaryota > Metazoa > Chordata > Actinopteri > Aulopiformes > Paralepididae > Notolepis > Notolepis coatsorum. The sequence goes on from NC_140172.1 coordinate 22,624,871, forward strand.
GATCTCTGCCAACGACGAAAGGGCCTACCTGGAAGAGGTAGAGAACCTGTCACAGTGGTGTCAGGAGAACTGCCTCTCCCTGAACGTCAGCAAAACAAAAGAGATGATTGTGGACTTCAGGAGGTCGGGGGTCAAGGACTACAGCCCCCTCAGCATCGACGGGGCACCAGTTGAGAGAGTGAACAGTTTCAAGTACCTCGGAGCCCACATATCCGAGGACTTGACATGGACCACACACATTGACAGTGTTGTGAAGAAGGCACGACAACGCCTCTACTTCCTCAGGCGCCTAAGGAAGTTCCAAGTCAGTCAGAAGATCCTTAGGAACTTCTACTCATGTACAATAGAGAGCATCCTGACCGGCAACATCACCTCCTGGTTTGGGAATAGCACTGCACAAGACCGTAGCAGACTACAAAGAGTGACACGTTCAGCCGAACGCACAATTAGAGGGGGGCTTCCCACCCTCCAGAACATTTACAACAAGCGGTGCAAGGGGAAGGCTAAGAGAATTATTAAGGACTCGAGCCACCCGAACAACTGCCTCTTTGAACTGCTGCCGTCAGGCAAGCGATACCGGAGTCTTATGGCGAGCACAGAAAGACTCAGAAGGAGCTTCTATCCCCAGGCCATCAGGCTGCTAAACGAACAATAATCGCTAAACGAACAATAATCACTATGCAACAACCATCAAATGCACACAGCACACACACCCACACGCACACACTCACTCAAACAAACAGCACACTGCAGCACCCACTCTCCACACTTTAGATCACACAAACACACTTACACTTTATATTTATTGATAAAGGATTTGCACTACAACTCGTACACCTACTGTGAATTGTACCTAAACTGCACCTCGTCCATTTATGCCTTGCACTATATAGTATTGTATATTAGTACACTGCACAGTATTGTATATTGTATGGTAACTACGTCTACGAACATTGTACATATGTCTAAACTGAACACTGTGACCTCTTTTTTTTTTACTTCTAATTTTTACTATGTCTTTATTTCATACTTATCTTGTCATGCACAGTCTCTGGAGCGCAACAGTAAGAAGCATTTTGTACAAAAGTATTCTGTACTTCTGTATGACAACTATTAAAGAAACTTGAAACTTGAGATTAGATAGAGTAAAAAAGTGCGGGTTGATTCAGTTTAAAATAGGCAAAAAATAGTAAAATAGAACGGACAGTAAAAAGTGTGATAAAATTGTTCAATAAAAAATATATAACAGAGCAATGTATCGCTCTTAATACTTTGAGTTTCAACAGAGCAAGTGAAACTTTACATACAATGCCCTTTAATACCTACACACAAACAGTTTCTCAGTTCCCTGTTCCTAAACACTGTATCCACCCACGAACATCGCTCTTAACTTTGAGTTTCTTTACAAAGTTCAGTTTTGAATTACAACAGAGCAGTGCTCTTAAAATGACAGTGCATAGGAGGTAGTGAGGTCAAATTAGCATAGAACCGACACATGAATTTTATAGGAAGTGTATGAAAGTAGGTAGGGTAAGAATAGTGCAGGTAAAGTACAATTTGTGTCAGGATATCATTGAAATGCCTGAGCAAAGAGATAGGTTTTAAGCTGTCTTTTGAAGATGTCTAGCGAGTTGGCTTCCCTGATGTTTTGGGGTAGTTTGTTCCATAGTTTTGGGGCATAGTTGATAAGGGCTGCATTACCGATCCTCTTTTGACTGTTTCTGGGAGCCTCTAGTAGTCCAGCAGCGGATGATTGCAGTGTTCTTGCTGGCCTGTAATTTATTAGAGTGGTCCCTGTCCATTTAGAGCTTTGTATGTAAGGAGAAGGACCATAAAGCCGATTCTAAATGTTACAGGAAGCTAGTGTAAAGCAGCTGGACTAATGTGCTCTCTCCTTTTAGTTCTAGTTAGCAGTCGGGCTGCAGAGTTTTGGATTAGCTGAAGCCTCTGTGGTTTTCTTAGGGAGACCTGTGAAAAGTGCATTACAGTAGTCTAACCGGCTAGATATGAATGCATGAATTAGCTTCTCAGCATTGTTTAGGTTAATAAATGGTTGTACTTTTGCTATATTTCTGAGATGAAAGAACGATGTTTTCATCACTTTGTTAATATGATAATTGAAATTCAGTTCTGAATCTATGATAACCCCGAGACTAGTGACCTCAGATTTGATCCAAGGGGTTAGTCCTCCCAGGTTCTTTATTAACGTTTCTTAGCAACTCCCTTGTGCAACTCCATAGTTGTCATATATCTCAGACATGTGGCCTCCTAGTTTAACATAGAATTTTCTCCCTCTGATGTATGTTTTAAACCAGCTTAGCACATGTTCTGAGAAACTGACAAGGAAGATGATCAATTACAAGGACAAATACAACCACAATGCAATATTGCAGGCAACTGCCTGTTGGGTTTTATCTTAGTATTTTATTAATGTTGGCCAGTTTTCAATAACCGCCCTTGGAGCAGATTCACTGTTGGATCACATCAACAACTACATTTGGAGCATACAAATTATTTTGAACTTGAAAAATACAAAAACGAATGCAAAACACACAAAATCTGAACTTTTCATTGGTGTACTTCTCTCTTCTCCAGGTACAATTGCTGCATTGCTCCCCAACAACAAGCAGAGATATGAATGAGTCAAGGCCTCACTGCTGTGACCAGTGTGGAAAGAGCTTCATCAAAAAGGTGTACTTCTCTCTTCTTCAGGTACAATTGCTGCATTGCTCCCCAACAACAAGCAGAGATATGAATGAGTCAAGGCCTCACTGCTGTGACCAGTGTGGAAAGAGCTTCATCAAAAAGCCCACTTTTCTAATACACCAGCGCATTCATACGGGAGAGAAGCCCTATAACTGTGACCAGTGTGAGAGGAGCTTCAGTAACTCTGGAGACTTAAAGACACACCAGCGCATTCATACAGGAGAGAAGCCTTACCACTGTGACCATTGTGAGAAGAGCTTCAGTAGATATGACTACTTAGAGACACACCAGCTCATTCATACAGGAGAGAAGCCTTACCACTGTGACCAGTGTGAGAAGAGCTTCAGTAGATATGACTACTTAAAGAGACACCAGCACATTCATACAGGAGAGAAGCCTTACCACTGTGACCAGTGTGAGAAGAGCTTCAGTAGATATGACTACTTAAAGAGACACCAGCTCATTCATACAGGAGAGAAGCCTTACCACTGTGACCATTGTGAGAAGAGCTTCAGGAGATATGACCACTTAGAGACACACCAGCTCATTCATACAGGAGAGAAGCCTTACCACTGTGACCAGTGTGAGAAGAGCTTCAGTAGACATGACTACTTAAAGAAACACCAGCGCATTCATACAGGAGAGAAGCCTTACTACACACTTGAGTGCATGCTTACCAACTGTTAGTCTGCAACACTACTATCACCGACATCTAAGAAGGGAGATCCCCCCTTGAATGGCCCTTCTAAGGTTTCTCTCCTTCACACTGCCTGTGGAGCATTTTTCCCTATTGTTAGGTTTTAGTGAGTTTTTCCTTACCTTCGCGTGGGGTATGTCTGGGAGTGCTTGCATTCTTTTCATTTATTTGCATTTATTTTAAATTTGTTGGACCTTATGGTGTTCTTTTTCTGTTCTTGACTTATTGTTATGTTTCTTCTTGACTTGTTTAAAGAAGACGTGTACGGCCCATGGGGACATTAACGTGTGTTGTTGGGCCTTACAAATACATTTGATGTGATTTGATTTGATTACCACTGTGAACAGTGTGAGAAGAGCTTCAGTAGATATGACTACTTAGAGACACACCAGCTCATTCATACAGGAGAGAAGCCTTACCACTGTGACCAGTGTGAGAAGAGCTTCAGTAGATATGACCACTTAAAGAGACACCAGCACATTCATACAGGAGAGATATATCATTATATTCCAGTATATTCATTCAGGTTTTCAAACCTTAAAATTGTGTAGGAAATCTGCATAAAAACTAAACATACTTGACAACACATTCATCCTTGACAGCAATCCAACTAATGTGATCTGCATCAGAAGAACTTCTGACACTCATCTTCAAACACCAGTGTTGTGGTTTTAATAGAGCCCTGCTCTCTAGTCCTCTCTTCCAACAATAGTTGTCTCTCTTCCTACACAGACACACATAGGGCCCAAGGGGTGCTTGAGCATCTGCCCTTTTTCCCTCAGAGTAAAAAAATGCCCCTTTCTGGCTGGTGGTAATTGTATTTTATTTTTATTTTATTTTCTATTGCAATTCTATCAAATGTGCTAAATATAGATGTAACAATGTATTTTTAAGTTTTGAAAGATTGCGTCCCTCCCAACTATTCTTTGACATCTGTAAGCTTTGCAACAGGACTCACTAAGAAATACTGCATGTGGTTTAGGAGGGGTGGCTACTAGGTAGAGCAGGACGCAGAAAGAGACAATATCTCCTGTGTATGAAGATCATCATTTAAATATTTATTTTAAATATTTCTTGTTATACCTGACATCGCTGCAGTTTAGGCTTGGGCGGTATAATTTTGTTCATACCGTCTTACCTTTCGGACATCACACCCCGGTATACGGTATATGACGTATGACTTTCATCAGCGGGGAGTGGGGGGGGGGGGGGGGGGGGGGAGCGGAGCTAAGTTAACAATATACTCGTATCATCATACATAAAGATTTTCCGGGAGTAAATACTTGATATCTTAGTCATAACCATAGTTGCAAGACATTATAATGAAAGGTCTCGTTATCTTGCACTGTTTCTACATAAGCAAGCACACGTTAATTTACATCCACAACATAACTGTGGTATCTTAAGAATGATACAAGACGCTTATATTGAAACGCGTTGACATTAGGGCCGTTCTTTCAACCTAAACGTGCACTTTGTTCAACCTCAAACTAAATGAACTAACTAAACTAAACCTAAATTTCTTAGCGACCCGTGTTACCAACGTAAACAAACTGCGTAGCGCGCACATGCGAGACACAGATATGAAACGAGTCATACGGAACAAATAATGTGACTCACAAACTCCCAACTCCGACATTACACATACACAAAATGTAATCTGCATTGATTAACTGATAATCAAAACCTGTTAAACTCCTGTAGTGAATCACCAAAGCCAATACGCACACAATCAGTCGAACTGGAATCGGTTACCAACCATACACTCCCGGCATTCATAACTCGGACAATTATCCATACGAACGCCCGGCATTCTAAGAAAAGATATCCGGACCCTCATACATTCATCTTCCATACGCTTAACCATAACATAACTTACTTACCCAAACAACATGTTCCCGGGTCCACATTCACGCACAAATCCATACTTTCAAAAGCTCCGATACCAGATTCCACAATCATCCGATGTCTGGAAGTGGACCCATGGTCCATTCGATCTTAATAAACAGACGGCCACCGGTCCATAACCGCATTATATAGAAGAATAAGTCTTTATTTGTTGTGCAGATTAACACACATGCGAGATGGAAGACCCACAGGAATACGCGCGTTGCATCATCCTGCTCTGCTCAGCTCTGACTGAGAGAGGGAAAGACAGACTGCCCTGCCCTCTGCTGGCGTGTGCTGTGCACTACAATCAACTCTGTGTGTGTAATCGAAAGAAACACATCTGTGATTTGGCGCACAGTCTGTGACGTCACAGTATTGAAAATCATACAGACGGGATTTCGAAATACCCTGGTATACCGTAATACCGTCATACCGCCCAAGCCTACTGCAGATGAGGGCAATCTGAACTTTTTTCTAGTGAAAATGAATTGGGATCAATGGTATTCAATACGGTGTGAAAAAACTGGATTTTACACCGTGAAAGTGTATATAAATAGTTTACAATCAATCCAAAACGTTTGTATTACTCATGAACTGTTCATTTATGTAAACGTGTTTGTATGACAAGCAAACAGCGTTTTTCATCCTCAGTCAGACATCTGAGCAAACTAGTCAGCATATCATCTTGACTTGATATTTGAAAAAGCTCCTGTTCCAAAGCATTATTGAGCAAAAGCTGAACTATTTCACAAATGATGACCACTCAATAATAGTTTCATACAGGCTAAAACACTGAGAAGCACACATTTAATATAAATGTACGACTTTGCTGCAGTCTGCAGTCACAGGGTTCAAGACCGAAGAGTGATCATCCATCATAATGTCATAATGACTTTACAACTACCGAAGAAGGGACTAAGAATTGCCCATCTAAATATTTGTAGTCTAAAAAACAAGGTACAAGAACTGAGTTCTGTCCTATTTGAAAATGCTTTACATATTACAGCCCTATCTGAGACACATCTAGACACATCAATAGATGACAATCAGGTTGCAATACAGGGGTATAATTTATACAGGCTTGATAGAAATAAGCATGGAGGAGGTGTTGCTTTTTATATTCAAGAACATATACCTGTCAAAGTACGAATAGATCTAAGTGCACCTGGTGTGGACATGCTATGGCTACAGGTTAATCTACCTCACCTTAAACCAGCTCTAATAGGCTGCTGCTATAGACCACCGGGCTCAAACATACAGTACCTTGAAGATATATGCAAGATGCTACAAATAGTCACTGATATTGACAGAGAAATATATTTTGTTGGAGACCTTAATATTGACTGGTTCTCCAAAACATGTACATTAAAAAAGAAATTAAGTGATGTGGCCAATGTGTGCAATCTATCACAGATTGTGAATGCACCAACCAGAGTTAACGTCAGGTGCACAGGAAGATCTTCAACTTGCATTGATCACATTTTCACAAACTCTGTGGAGATGTGTTCAAAAGTAGTATCTGTGCCAGTAGGCTTTAGTGATCATAACATCATTGCAGTAGCAAGGAAAACTAAGGTGCCAAAAGCTGGGCCTAAAGTTATATACAAGAGAATGTACAGTAATTTCAATGAAAATGTGTTTGTTGAAGACTTGAACGAGATACAATGGGATAATGTGACTGAACTAACGAGTACAGAGAATGCCTTACAATTATTTATGAAACTGTTCTCATCCATCTGTGACAAACACGCCCCTATGAGGAAATTAACAGTCAAAACAACTAAAGCTTCTTGGCTTGATTTGGAGTTGAGAAGCTGTATGAAAGAGAGGGATCAATTGAAAAAGGATGCTATTGCATCCGGTGGCTCGGATGATTGGCAGGCCTACCGTTTTCTGAGAAACAAAGTCACGAAAATGAATAAACAGAAGAAAAAACTACTATAAATCCAAGTTTGAAGAAATTAAAGGTGACAGCAAAAAGTTATGGAGAACCTTAAATGAGGTCATGGGAAATAATAAAACAAATACGATGCCCTCGTTTATAGAAGCAGCTGGTGGATTTATTACCAAACCTCGAGATATAGCCAATCATTTTAATGATTATTTTATTGATAAGGTGGAGATGATAAGGAATCAAATGCTGCCAGTGGATGGTAAGCTGTCTGAATCAATAATTAAACAGCATATTATGCATACAAATTTGAATTTGATTTTATGGATATAAATCTAGAGCAAATGGAAAAGCTTCTCTTGTCCATACAGTGTGACAAACCTTGTGGTCATGATAACTTAGATGGTAAACTGCTCCAGCTGGCAGCCAGAATTGTAGCAAAGCCACTGTGTCATATTTTTTATCTATGTCTAAGTGAGGGTGTTTTTCCTCAAATGTGGAAGATAGCTAAGGTCACTCCACTTCCAAAAAATGCTAAACAGCCTTTTAATGGAGCAAATAGTCGACCTATTAGTATCTTGCCAGTTTTAAGCAAAATCATGGAAGGTGTTGTTTTTAAACAGATTCAGCATTACCTCTCAGAAAACAGTATAAATTCTCAATTCCAACAATAAGGAGGGTTATTCTACATGTACAGCTTTAACACAATTAACAGATGACTGGCTACAACAAATTGACAGGAAGCGAATGGTGGGTACTGTACTACTGGATTTCAGTGCAGCTTTTGACCTCATAGATCACGAGTTGCTGCTCATAAAACTAACTGCATATGGATTCAAAACTGCAGCTGTTAACTGGATAAAAAGCTATCTATGTAACAGACATCAATGTGTTGTGTTTAATGGTACCCTGTCCAACTTTAAATCCCTACAGTGTGGAATTCCACAGGGAAGCTGCCTGGGGCCCCTCTTCTACGCCATTTTTACAAATGATTTGCCATGGGTATTAGAAAAGTTAGAAAGTATGGTTATGTACGCCGATGATACTACAATGTATGCATCATCAGACAAGACAGAAGAGCTTAATGAAGTCCTTCAGAGAGATTTGAACTTAGTGTCCACTTGGGTGTCTGAAAACAGGCTGAAGTTAAACATCTCAAAAACCAAGAGCCTAATATTGGGATCCAAGCATACTATAAGAAAAGACGTGAAGCTAAGTATATCTTTAGACGGAACAGCTATTGAGCAAGTTAGAGAGGCAAAGCTGTTGGGTGTCACACTTGATGGAACACTCTCATGGTCAACTCACACCAACAATGTGGTTGCCAAAATGAGCAGAGGTATTTCAATTATCAGAAGGTGTAGGTATTTTCTAGCCGATCTGATATTGAAGCAAGTGATACAGTCATTAGTTCTTTCTCACCTTGACTACTGTCCAGCTGTCTGGTCTAATGCCTCAAGACAAGAGCTCAATAAGATCCAGCTCACTCAGAACAGAGCGGCCCGTCTGGCCCTGAACTGCTCAATGAGAAACAGTGTGGAGGGGATGCATACCAAGCTGTTGTGGTTGAAGGTGGAAGACAGACTGGATTGCAGCCTGATCTTGTTCATGAGGAATATATATATCTCAAGAGAACCTATCTGTTTGTATTCACAGCTAACATGTACACATGATCGACATAAGTATAATACTAGGCATGCTTGTAGGGAAACGTTCACACTGCTACTACCAAAAACCAATGCAGCAAAGAAAACTGTGTTATATAGAGCCATGTCATATTGGAATAAACTGCCAGTACATCTTACTCAGATAACCAGTAAGATAAGTTTTAAAAATAATTTGAAAAGAGCATTGAGAGAAAAAGAAATTAGTTTACATTAAAGAAAAACACAGTCAGATACTGTAGTTTACACTGTAAAGATATGACTGTCTGAGAGTTTAATCCCTTTTATTGTATTTTCTGTGATCTGATACTCTGTTTGTGTACTGTAATGCTATTTGGAAATATTTTTATATTTTTATATGTAGGAATATTGGAATATATTTTTAAATGTATGCTACTATAATGTTATGTATGTATGTACTGTTTTTGTTGTGTGTGGACCCCAGGAAGACTAGTTGTTGCTGCGGTGATGTCTAATGGGGATCCGTAATAAAGATAAAGATAAAGTCTCGTTCTCGACGCTCGCCTCCACACTGTTTGGAACATATTGAGCACATCTTGCAAACTCACTCAAATCTTGATGAGACTAAAGCCATACACTTTCATTGAACTATCAGCAACATTGTTGTGTTGGAACATGGTTAGTTAATCAATACGTCCACTCGCTCGTTGTGTGAATTCTGCCAACAATGATCTGCTTGTGTTCCGACATGGGCTCAGTTTGGCATTGCATGGTTTTATTACCTGGGTGCTGGGAGGGTAAACTCTGCGTTCGCACATACAGTCCCTCCGATTAATGTGCAGATTGTAGGGGTGGAACAACACGCATTCGAACCGTTCACCGTTCGGCACGACCTCCACGGTTCGGGGCATCTGTGTATTGTACGGTTCAGGGGATGCGCAAATAATTAAAAAAAACTTCATTTGGCAGGTGCTAGTCAGTTTGTGTAAATGGCAAGCGCAATATAAATCAATCTTCATTACGACTTTAAAAACATAGCCATTAACACTACACACATCTTGCCATAACGTTAGCAGTTTGTACAACACAACGCACGTTTTAACTATGGTAGCCCGCCAGCTAATACAGCCAATGAAATGTTATCGTAGCTACTAGCTAGCAGAGGAGAAAATGGGAGTCTGAGAGGTGGGGTGTTTAAAGACAATGATAGGTGTTTATTCAACATCCAAGAAGGCTAACATACAACTGTGTTTACTAACTCCAACCGGGACTATTGCCGCTTTTTCACTGCATGTTATCAACTAACTCCAACCGGGACTATTGCCGCTTTTCCACTGCATGTTATCAACTCTGGTTAAGAGTCGAGAAGATTTGTGACGCTAAAATGTCCGTGCGGTCCCCCAACGCATAGATAGTTCCAACTCACCGAATTACGTTAATCCACCACAGCAGTTGCACTCAATATTTAAATAATGTTAGTCTAAATAAATGTAGACAGATAATGTACGTATTTTAAAAATAGAATGAACAGAGCAGTGTTGTTTTTAAACAGTACAGTGTGTGTCTGTGTGTTAGTTTGATGTATGCTGCAATTTATATTGATGGCCTTCTAATTTGTTTATTTATTTATTTTAAATAACAGTGACACTTTTCCCTTTTGATAAGAAATCCAGCCATATTCCTTTCATTGTATTTCAAATACTGCACTTTAATTTCAAGCGGAAAACTAATCTTTCCATTAAGAACTGACAATCAGGGAATTTAAACATTGTTGACATTGTTTTTTTGTGTTTATATTAACACATTAACTGCCACGCAGTTTGCCCCTCTCATGCCCCTCTCTGCCACCACTCTAAGCCTATGGAGATGTTCACCTTCTTTGCAGGGCTATAACTTTTTAAATTGTATTGCTAAATTGACATTACTATGGCCCATTCAACATCGATTATCTATCGTTCAGGATGTGGGAATGTTATACTTTTTCATTCATAGATTCTTCCAAAAATACCTCCTAGAATATAAATATGTTTTTATCGTTTTCTGCAGTAATTCCTAGAACGTGAGTTATAGGCATAAACGCATATATAGATTATCAACTGCCGTTTATTGCCCATACACGCTTAGGGATGGGTACCGAATTCGGTACTTTTGAGGTACCGAACCGAAACACGTCGGTACTACCGAGTATCGATTAAAGTGAGATACCGAAATATTTTTTTATTATTATTATTTTTTTTTTTACTTTATTAAAATTTTTTTTTACCTTTTTTTCTTTTTATGTCAACGTTCACACGCACAATATATGCTTACCTAAGATTTGACTTGATTCAACAACAAAGCAGTCGGAGCAATGGCAAGCTGAAAATGGTCGAAATTGTAGTTATTTGAAGTTTGGATATTTTTTTTTCACGACTGAGGTAGGTAAATTAAATTTCTTGAGACTAAAGTACCGAAAAAAAGGTACCGTTGGGTACCGGTATCGATTCACAGGTACCGGTACCGTATCGGTTCAAATGTGAAAGGTACCCATCCCTATACACGCTATATTAAAATTTTCAAATGTACATGATTGTATACGTTATGACTCATCATGCGCGGATGAACGGGGGGGGGGGCGGGGGGTCGTTTATAATTCCGTGATCGTCAGTAAATGCTTTATGTAGTATGGGTGATATATAGATCCGATCGGATTGCAGTGAAATAAATAAACAATTGGGATGAAAATAGCGCCAGCGTCCTCTTACCGTGCGTCAATGAGACTGGCGGTGAAAGATCCCAGGTATAGGCCGCCGATTGCCTAGGTCCATTTCCGGTTTGTATGTCGCAATAAACGGCGAAATCATATAGATTATTAAGTTTATAAAGCAATCCATTATGTACATAATGTCTGTCGGGAGTCCTGCAACAATGTCTGATGGCCGGATGAATTTAATCGACGCACACCCCACCACTTCCTGTTTCGAGTGTAACTCGCCCGACCATCCACCAGGCGGCGGCGGTATTGAGCCGTCGTTGAATTGAGCCGTAGGGTCCAGCCTCAGCGCCGGAGGTGTATATATGAATTATGAATGCCATGGTGAAAAAATTAAATATAATCTCAATAACGTTGTACGCCGTGGTTTGGCAGAATTAGCATGGCCAGCAAACCCGTCGTACGCCGTTTTTGGCGGTTAATGTGTTAAATAAAGGAAAGTCTAGTGCTGGCTGAGCATATTGTTTGTTTGCACTAAGTTAATACTTTGACAAATGTAGCCTATATTTTTCAGTCAGTTCGGTCTTTGTGTGCCAAACATTATTTAAGGCTGTAAACACTAACACTGTAAACCTTTTTTTTTTTTCTTTTTTATAAATGAGAAGCATGTTTAGATTTGAGTGTTACATTTTTTTTTATTATAAAAAACAACGTATATCGAACCGAACCGAAAACCGTTAGCCCAAAACCGTGATACGAACCGAACCGTCGATTTTGTGAACCGTTCCACCCCTAGCAAATTGTCAGGAGTCCAGTGCCGGTGTGAACAGGGCTTCAGTGTGTTTTGGGGAAACAGGCATGCTGTTGATTTGTTCCCCAATTTGCTGTGTGTGTGTGTTTGTGTATGTGTGTGTGTGCATGCATATGTGTGTGAGTGATTGGGAGAAAAATGAGAGGAACTTGATTCGCTGTACACTTGGCTATTTTTTCACCTGCCATGATGACGTTAATATGAATATTTATTTATAGAGCCTTTGATGTGCCCTTTATTTTTGGTTGAGCACCAAGGTTGAGATGTGAAACATTGGAAAAGCATATTATTGTTCCACTGGCTTTCCTGTTGATATATTTCTCAAATATCTACACAGCAACCGTTGTCCCTTCTGTAACTGAGGGGTACAATTCCCTGACTGTATTGTTAAGTATGGTCATATTAAACCACTACCTCTTGTACTTTAACTTCTGGCCATCCAGTACATGATATAAATATGATGAACACTTTCCCACCTGATGAAACGAAGTCCACACAAATGTACAAATCGAATATTTAATATAGCAAAAGGTATATACAACGTTCACTTGTTTACACTTATGATTTGAAATGCACTTGTATGGCAAATGAGTATTCGTAGGTAAATCAACATTGAATGTCCAATCTCTGGTTACGCAGGGAGTAAGTATACAACCCGGTTCTCTAGGAAACTATAGCGATGGTACTTAAATGATTATAGCTGGATACACTAAGGGGGGGGGGGGGGTCCCGCTGGTTGTAAGACAGTAGGAGGGGGGGGGGGGTTAGAGAAGCCGCTGGCGGTATCCCATCTGGCCGACGATTTCTTGGGAGAATTCAAAGTCTTGAACACGGTGCCCACAGAACCTCGGTCCGCAGACGAATACAGCTGGACCCTCTGGTGGACGGTAGCTGCCGGTCCACAACGGAGAGACGTGAGGCGACCTCACTGGTGTAGAGCGCCGTCTCACCTTGCTCCTCTCCGGGGGGTAGTTCCAACACTCCGCAGTGTTGGCCGTTATCCATGGAATAATCAAAGCACCCAAAGCATAATCCAAGCCGTGGAAGGCTCGCCGTCGTCCGGGTAGAGTAATCCAATATACAGGTCCAGTCGCCCTGGCCCGGAGCTCCTCGGATGCAAGCACCACTAGTGGTCTGCCCAGCCTGGTTAAGACTCCAGATAACGTCAGGAACGATGGGGGTACTGATAACTTTATAACTCTAACCGAACGATGCACCATACATAAATAGACTATTATTAGCTTAATAGAATACGTCCAACTCGACGGTATAGTGCCAAACTATGACTATTCAACTATTAATCCACACGATATCTCAATGCCTATTCTGAGGCCAAGTAGGCCTTACTGCACCACACGTGCGTCGTGGGTGAGGCTTCGCGTCTGTTACTCTGTTGGAGGGTAAAGAACTGGACTAAAAGAAAGTTCTACTTTACTTGCGCCACATATATATGCGCTGTGAACAAACAGCACCACCCGTACCTCGCCAGACGTATTCCCACGCGGAACCGGGCCTGCCACGACATGTTGGGCGGCACGACCGAACCCGAACCCAGGGGTATGGCTGCCGGCGCCAGGCTCTCGTCCAATGGCAGAACGAAACCACTATGGGCTGTCTAGTAGACTAAAGGGACACTCAGTGCACATTGTACAAGGAATATACAGGGGATATCAAACGATATACAAATACTATTTAAATATATATCCATAAATAAATATATATATTCGGTTTAATCTGATCCTTCACAACAGCCGCCCCCTAATTAGTCCCACCTAATTAGCTAAGCAGAGACAGATTAACCGCACTGTCTACCACTCAAGGTCCGCTGTAAGGGTCAGTCAACTCACAAAGTCATGGGGTCATGGTCATCATCGATAGTGTCTGGGAGTCGGGGCAGTTCTATTAGCCTCGCCACGGGTCGTGTGTAAGTGCGCCCTTGGACGAGTACTTCAGCTGCTCGGACCTTGCCATCGGCACCGGTGATCACTTTGCTTACGCGGCCAGCCGGCCACATAGCTCTGGGTAGTGACTGGTCGATAATCATGACGACTGTTCCTTCTGTCAAATTGTCTCTCTCCTTTACCCACTTCTGGCGGGTCTGTAGAGACGGTAGGTAGTGGAGTAGGAAGCTGCTCCAAAACTTGTCAGCTAGTACTTGACTGTACCTCCACATTCTTCGGCCGTTCGCTTCTTCAGGCCTGTACATTGTCTGGGGTAGCGCGGGGTCCAGCCGCCCCATTAAGAGTGTGTTGGGGGTGACTGGGTCGACATCTGCTACATCACTGGAGACGTAACCGAGGGGCTTTGAGTTCAATACTCCCTCGATCTCCGTGAGGACTGTCATTAGGACTTCCTCCGCCACAGTCTGGGCCCCAAGCACGGCGTACAGGGCTGTCTTTATAGAACGTACTTCTCGTTCCCAGGTTCCACCGAAGTGGGGTGCGTTCGGGGGATTAAACTGGAAGTCAATCTGGGATGGAGCGAGGTGGGTCTTAAGTTCTGGGCCCATAGCTTGGAAGCTCTCTCTCAGCTCTCTTTCTCCGCCTTTGAAGTTTGTCCCGTGATCAGACAACAATGTAGACGGTTTTCCTTTCCGTGATGTGAATCTTCGGAAGGCCATAAGGAATGAGTCTGTGCTCATGGTCGGAAGGAGCTCGATATGTATCGCTCTGGTGGTCATGCATTTGAATACAATACCCCACCGCTTCTCGGTTCCTCTTCCTCTCTTTATATACAACGGGCCAAAGCAGTCCATGCCTGTGGAGTGGAATGGCTTATCGCCGAGTCGGAGGCGACAGGGAGGTATGTCAGCCATCCGTGGTATGCTGGGCTGCGCGCGCCACTTTCGGCAGTCTAGACAGGTTCGCTGGAAGCGTCGCACCGCTTCTCTCCCTTGAAGTAGCCAATAGCGACGTCTGATCTCCGCGAAGACTCTCTCTGCTCCTGCGTGGTGTACATCCTCGTCGTATTTCTTTATGATCAGCTCTGTGACCTTGTGTCGGCTGTTCAAGACTATCGGGTACTTAATGTCATCCGGTAGATCGGGGGCTCTCCGCAGACGACTACCCACTCTGATGAGGTTATGGGCGTCACTCTCGGGTGCCAGGTGGAGCAGTCTGCTGTCTGATGGGACGGGCTTTCCTCCCTGTAGACAGTCTAGCTCATCGGGGAACGAGTCTCTCTGGGCTCGTTGTAGTAGAAGAAGTTCTGCTTCTTCGTAGTCAGCTGCTGACATGTCAGTGGTGGACTGAATCTCTGGGTGGTGCCACAGGAATGTCCTCTGCTGCGCACTCTCTAGGGTAATGCAGTCATCTATGTTGGGGTCTGTGGAGGCGACTGTGCTCAGTCCACAGAACATAGGTTTCTTGTTCTCAGCCTCCTCGTTACTTGCTTCCCGTGGGGTGGGCGTAGGCCACTCTTCTTCGGGGAGCTTGAGGAATTCTGGTCCGTCACTGTAGATGTTGCGACGGGTGAGGTCATCCAGAGACATTCCCCGGGTGATGACGTCAGCTGGGTTGTGTTTGGTGTCCACATACCGCCAGCTCGCTGCTTCTGTTAACTCTTGAATCTCGGTGACTCTGACTCCCACGAAGACTTTGTATCTGCATGAATCAGACTTGATCCATGTGAGTACTGTCGTGGAATCTGACCACAAGATTGTTCTGTGCACCGGAATGGTGAGTTCACGTTGGATTAACGTGGCTAGATGCGCTCCTGCTAGGGCTGCGCAGAGCTCTAGACGTGGGATAGATTGTTGCTTACGTGGGGCTATTCTTGAGCGGGCCAGGATGAAAGCAGTGTGTATCTTTCCTTCATTCTCTTGGGCGCGCAAGTAGGCCACCGATCCATAGGCTACTTCGGAGGCGTCGCTGAAGACGTGTAGATCAATCTTGCATGTCTCTGGCCTCACTGTGGATGGGAAGTAGCTGCGGCGTATGTTGACGCCTGGGAGTGAGCGGAGTTCC
Organism: Notolepis coatsorum; assembly: GCF_963971535.1. NCBI lineage: Eukaryota > Metazoa > Chordata > Actinopteri > Aulopiformes > Paralepididae > Notolepis > Notolepis coatsorum. The sequence goes on from NC_140172.1 coordinate 22,641,148, forward strand.
GTCTCCCACTCTCTCCATGTTGAGGCAAGGTGTGCGGGTATTGGGTCGTCCCAGCCCTGGTCCTTGTCCCATAGTGCTCGTACAATCATCTTTGCCCTGGTGGTGTAAGGTAGAATACATCCCAACGGGTCATATTGTCTGGCGAGTGTTCTGTACACACTCCGTCTGGTGGTCGGTATCGCCGTCGACCTTCCCTGCTCTGGAGCCAAGGGTTTGTGTCTATAGTGGAGCGAGTCTGTTTTGAAGCGCCAGACTAGTCCTAGTGTCATTTCTTGGGCTTCTCCTGGGATGGTCGCCATCCAGGTCTCGCTGCTGGCAGCCTTGTCCGCGGGGGAGAGGCTGCGCAATACGTGCGGGTCACTGCTGGCCCACTGCCTGAGATCAAAGCCGCCTTTGATCAGGGAGGCGCGTAGCTTGATTAGGAGAGCCTCGGCTTCTTGTTGAGTCGAAACGCTTTGTAAACAGTTGTCCACGTAGAAACTGTTCTTCACACTGTGTCGGACCTCTTCATCTGCTGTTGGGTCCTCTGCGACGTGTTTCTGTAGTGCAAATGTAGCACAGCACGGGCTGCATGTGGTTCCGAAGGAGAGTACTTCCCACTGGTAGATGGCTGGGTTCTCATCTCCGATCCTCTCTCTCCATAGGAACCGCAGCAGGGGCTTGTCCTCCTCCACTAGTCCCACCCGCAGGAACATCCCTTTGATATCCCCGCTGATAGCCACCCCGTCCTGGCGGAAGCGCAGTAGCACGCCCAGTAGGGAGGGGCCGAGCGTGGGGCCGGGCAAGAGCTCCCCATTCAGATCTCGGGATCCGATCTGGTAGCTGCAGCTAAACACAATGCGATCCTTGCCGTTGTGGTGGACCTTGTGATGCGGCACGCACCACGATTCGGTCGTCTGATCGGCCTCTTTAATGTCAATCTTTGTTACGTGTCCCGCTGTGATTAGCTTCTCAATCTCAGCGCGGTATACACTCTCTTGAGCGGGGTCTTTGGCTAGGCGCCGCTCCGTGTTCAATAGATAGCGCTCCGTGGCGTCTTCCCTTGCGTGAAAGGTGGGCATTCCCTCCCGCCTCAGGAGTGGAGCCGCGCATCCCATCACTCCGCCGACCGCGACTCTCCCCGTCCCCTGCTCGAGTAGGTTGATGGCGTAAATGTCTTCTTTAGAACGAATATCTTTCTTTTCGTTCTTAAAGGGCATTGTCTCTAGTGTCCATAGCCTCTCGACATGCTGCAGGAGAGTGGTGTCTTCTTCTGTCGTTCTGGAGTGGAGGCAGCTAGTGGCTGCTGTTCGGTTGAGAGATTTAGCGAGGGGGCCTTGTAGGGTCCACCCTAGGCGGGTCTCGACTGCTGCAGGACAGCCTCGGGGTCCTGTATGGACCCGGTCAATCGGGACTATGAGTTCTGCATGGTCGGAGCCTATCAGCAGGGTCGGGGTAGCGCCGTCTATGAGCGGGACAGGTAGTTGTCGCAGGTGCACATATTTATCCATCAACTTGGCGATAGGGTAGGTGCACTGCGACAGTCCTATTTCCTGGCTGGTGAAAGCATCTGTAATCTTATACCGTCGCTCTGGCTGCCCGTTTGCTGCGATAGTGAAGGAGACATTCTCGCCCTTTATCGTCTTTAAATCTCTTCTTATTGTCCGAATCGTCATTTCGTTCTTGCTCCCCCGCAGTCCCAGCTGGGCCGCAGCGGACGCGAGCAGAAGGGTCTTCTCTGACCCGTCATCAAGGACGGCGTAAGTGTCCATGACTCCGTTGTTGCGCTTGGAGTTGTTCGCGCTCGCTGAGCGCCTGTGCTTGGAGTTGTTCGCGCTCGCTAAGCGCCTGTGCTTGGAGACGATCGCGTTCACCCTGAAGTCGATCGCGTTCGGTAGAGGCTGTCAGGCTGACAAGGAACGCCTGTTGTAGCATCCTCTCCACTTCGCTGGGGGAAGGCGGTTGTGGAGGTGAGCCGCTCCTGCGTGAGCCGCTCCTGGGGGTACTCGTTGGGGAGTCCTGGAGCTCCATTTCCTCGGCGCTCTCCTCCTCTTCTTCCGTGCAGAGTTCTCTCTCTGTAGGGTTGTCTTCCTCCCGGGGCTGGTCGGGGACTACTTCTTCGGTAGTGGCGGGGGGTAAAGGCATGTCAGCTCCCTCCTGGTCCCCACCGTGAGCTTGGTCAGTTACATTAGAACCTACTAGGGCCTCTGTGGTCGGGGAAACCTGGTCGTTAAGGTCAGACATAATTTTACTTTCTACTTTTACCGCGTTTACCGTTTGTCGAAGGCTAGGTAGTTGACTGACAGCGTAATCCTCTAAGTACTGAGGTGTCTGTCGTCTGCGCCGCGGGCGTTCTAGGTTAGGAGGACCGTTTCGTGGAGTGTTCATCATAGGCCATTTCAATATTTATAACACTATATTAATATTACACTAGTTACCCTCCGGCTCGAAGGACCAATTGTAACTGAGGGGTACAATTCCCTGACTGTATTGTTAAGTATGGTAATATTAAACCACTACCTCTTGTACTTTAACTTCTGGCCATCCAGTACATGATATAAATATGATGAACACTTTCCCACCTGATGAAACGAAGTCCACACAAATGTACAAATCGAATATTTAATATAGCAAAAGGTATATACAACGTTCACTTGTTTACACTTATGATTTGAAATGCACTTGTATGGCAAATGAGTATTCGTAGGTAAATCAACATTGAATGTCCAATCTCTGGTTACGCAGGGAGTAAGTATACAACCCGGTTCTCTAGGAAACTATAGCGATGGTACTTAAATGATTATAGCTGGATACACTAAGGGGGGGGGGGTCCCGCTGGTTGTAAGACAGTAGGAGGGGGGGGGGGGGTTAGAGAAGCCGCTGGCGGTATCCCATCTGGCCGACGATTTCTTGGGAGAATTCAAAGTCTTGAACACGGTGCCCACAGAACCTCGGTCCGCAGACGAATACAGCTGGACCCTCTGGTGGACGGTAGCTGCCGGTCCACAACGGAGAGACGTGAGGCGACCTCACTGGTGTAGAGCGCCGTCTCACCTTGCTCCTCTCCGGGGGGTAGTTCCAACACTCCGCAGTGTTGGCCGTTATCCATGGAATAATCAAAGCACCCAAAGCATAATCCAAGCCGTGGAAGGCTCGCCGTCGTCCGGGTAGAGTAATCCAATATACAGGTCCAGTCGCCCTGGCCCGGAGCTCCTCGGATGCAAGCACCACTAGTGGTCTGCCCAGCCTGGTTAAGACTCCAGATAACGTCAGGAACGATGGGGGTACTGATAACTTTATAACTCTAACCGAACGATGCACCATACATAAATAGACTATTATTAGCTTAATAGAATACGTCCAACTCGACGGTATAGTGCCAAACTATGACTATTCAACTATTAATCCACACGATATCTCAATGCCTATTCTGAGGCCAAGTAGGCCTTACTGCACCACACGTGCGTCGTGGGTGAGGCTTCGCGTCTGTTACTCTGTTGGAGGGTAAAGAACTGGACTAAAAGAAAGTTCTACTTTACTTGCGCCACATATATATGCGCTGTGAACAAACAGCACCACCCGTACCTCGCCAGACGTATTCCCACGCGGAACCGGGCCTGCCACGACATGTTGGGCGGCACGACCGAACCCGAACCCAGGGGTATGGCTGCCGGCGCCAGGCTCTCGTCCAATGGCAGAACGAAACCACTATGGGCTGTCTAGTAGACTAAAGGGACACTCAGTGCACATTGTACAAGGAATATACAGGGGATATCAAACGATATACAAATACTATTTAAATATATATCCATAAATAAATATATATATTCGGTTTAATCTGATCCTTCACAACACCTTCCATTGCCATGTTCAAAACAATTGCTGCTATGTTACAGACAGCCATGTTGGAAGACAGAACTACACACATTCAGTACAAGGCCTCTATTAAAACACATTTTCAAATCTTATGACCACCTGGATGTGGATCAGAAGGCCTCGTTGAGTCATGATGTCCTACTCAATCAACCACCAGCTATAAATAAATAATGTTATTTTATCATTTATTTCCTTTGTTGAACCAGACCAGGCTTTAGCTCCACTATTTTCACCTTGGTTAACAACCAGGAAAGAGAACATATTGTATTGTGGTTGAAATCTAGTAATCCATGCATGAAAATTATCTTATTTTCAGAGAATCTTTGTTACATGTGTTGTGTTTATATGTGATGTATTTACAATGATGACATGTCTCTGCATATATAGATTAATATTGCTGTGTGGAATATATTGGAGCACATCATCCTCTCAAAGTAACTCTGAAGTAACATGTTTATGCATTCAAGATATATCTCTTTTAATGTCTCTCTTACCATACAGTAAATATAATATGGTTACAATATATTTTACAGTAATATTTTTCACATTCTGTTTACATTGAATATACATTTTTTATTGATTCTCTTCTTGTCATTGAGCAGTCCTTGAATATATAGGTACTTATCTTGTAGTTCCACTTAGATGGAAAACACGCAGGACACAACTGCCATAGAAAAGATTGTATTATGTGATTGAATGGAATAAACTTCTTGATTTAAAACAATACAGCAATTTGGCAGAACATTTTCAATCTTTAGGAATCAAATGTATTGCAGTTCACAAAGAGTCACCATCAATATTGTCTGCTCTGAGAGTGGAGACCACTAGTCACCACCACTAACTTGTGTTTCAGAAACCTTGTTTAAATATGCTGATACTAACGCATATCCATGTGAAAAAGTAGAGCCAGATACTAATATCTATTGTGTGCCCAGGTAAACGAGAAGCCATTCTTCCTTTCAATGATCATATTAAGCCCAATGTATATCCAAGAGAGGTCATATTCCAGGTGGAGTGAACTCCTATCGAGCGGAGCATGTAACGCCTTACTTTTATAAATAATAAAGTACCTTGGACCTAATGAGGAACTAAATGTTAACAAAGTATATAGAACGATTATTATTCACCTGATAATTATTAGAGGTAAACGGATGGACCGGTCTTTACTGAATGTGTCATTAGGAAGTGAAGTAGAAGCCATTCTGGAAGGTTTTCAGGTAATCAGGTCTGAGACTTGAGTAACGATAATCAATAGTTTAACATCAAATTCCTCAATAGGTGCTTAATCATGATTATTATGCCCTCTAAAGTAAATGTTACTGTATTTATAAAGGACCTTTCAATACAGTTAAGTAACAAAGAGACCCAAATCAAAACAAAAACAGGATTTTACATGTTAACACTTTAAGTGCCGAAAACGTGTTTAGGCGTCCTTCCCCGCCATGCTCAAGTTGCCGAGGACGCCGTAACTCGTCTTTAATATCAATATTTCAAAAATCTGTGATCGGAATCATATTTTCCACCCGCAGCCTTCACACACAGTTCTGAGCTCCTCTCAAACCTCTAGCGGTTCAAGAGCGCCATCTGGTGGCCGATCGGCAGAAGCGCCAAACAGGAAGTTATGTGGTTGAAGTGCTGATCGTCCATATTACTTCCGGGCACTGTCTATAGGTCCCGGGACTCGATCTCGACACAATACATAGCGATCCGTTGCCAATAACTCGATAAACAACATGATTTGGACGTATATACTATTATACAACCTGGAAATAGATCGCGTATTTCTACATCCCATAATAGGAATATTTCAGTTCCACGCTCATCGTCCAACGGCGCAAGGAAGATACGGTAAGATTCAGCGTTACTTTTGAACGTGTTCGATATAAACTGCTCTGATGATCATATCACCCACACTAGATGAATGATATAACGCTGCCCACGGAATTATAAACGATCCCCCGCCCATCCGGTCATCATCAGATGATACGTAGAAACTTCTAGAAGTACGTCCAATTGAAATTTTTTATCTCGCACAGATTCCTACCAAACTGTATTTCATCATCAATATAATGCATTTGGGGCTATAAATCACGTTCTGGAGAAAGCTGCAGAAAGAGATGAAAACATACTTATACTTTAGACCATATTTTACTATGAATATGTGAATGAAAAAGTTTAACGTTGCTACACAATGAACAATACATATAGGACCTTGAATGGGCCCTAATAATGGCAATTTAGCAATAGAATTTAAAAAGTTATAGCCCTGCAAAGAAGGGGAACTTTTCCATAGACAAATAGAGCTGGCAAGGGATGGTATATCATGAATTTAGCCTTAGGCAATCAAAGTGTTAAGAAAATGCCTGTGGGTTGTTTTTCAAATTAAATCAAACTTTATTTATATAGTGCCTTTTGTGCAAGATTGAAATACAAAAGTAGAAATATATACAATCAATAAAATAAATGCAACACAATTATTTAAATAGGAATAAAACAACAATAAATGACGATAGCGGTAATGAATTAGATAAAAGCTAATAAAATGAGCATGGTGAGACAGAGACTAATGCAACACAGTAAAAAGGGTCAAATAAAAACAACCATTTAAAATGAGCAACTGGTTGGGTTGATCTAATCCAAGCAACTGGTTGCATTGATCTAATCCCAGAAACTGGTTGGTCTGATCTAATACCAGCAACTGGTTGGTTTGATCTAATCCCAGCAACTGGTTGGGATGATCTAATCCCAGCAACTGGTTGGTCTGATCTAATACCAGCAACTGGTTGGTTTGATCTAATCCCAGCAACTGGTTGGTTTGATCTAATCCCAGCAACTGGTTGGTTTGATCTAATCCCAGTCCTACAAATTCCTTGGAGTTCACCTGAACAAAAAACGACTGGTTGGACAACACTGAGGCCCTCTACAGGAAGGGACAGAGCAGGCTGTTATTCCTGAGGAGACTCTGGTCGTTCGACGTGTGCAACCGACTGCTGCCATCTTGTCGTTGTAGCCAGCGTCTTCTTTTTTGCTGTGGTGTGCTGGGGGGGGGGGGGGGGGGCATCAGCTCGAGGGACTCCAGCAAGCTGAACAACCTGGTGAAGAAGGCTAGCTCAGTAATGGGTGGTGAGCTGGATAATCTAGAGGTGGTGGCTGAGAGGAGGATGAGGAAAAACCCCTCCCACCCCCTCTATGAGGAGCTAGCCAGAATGAAGAGCACGTTCAGCCAAAGACTCATTCCTCCCCAACACACCACAAACTGTCTGGGCCGGTCCTTTATACCAGCAGCCATCAGGCTCTATAACCAAGGACTCGGACGTCCGGCTCTGCGGTCAAGAGAACTATCACTGTCAGAACTTGGGACGTGATGAACTCATATCCACATTTATATTGTATTTGTATTTATATATTGTATCTATAGTGGATATAGATACTGGACTGTGAAGCTCTGTATCCCCCCCCCATGCTGCTTTGACACCTGAATTTCCCCAAGGGGATTAATAAAGGATAATCTTATCTCTTAACTGGTTGGTCTGATCTAATACCAGTAACTGCAAATACAGTCACCTAAAGGGTGAAAATGTTCTCTGATCAACAACTTACACATGCCCATTGCCCAGCATCAGGAGACTAAATGCACCCATGGGGCCTGCAAGCCCAGTATATGTATTTAAACAGTTTAGTGAGTGGTTACGGATATGGATAGGGTTATGGGAGTGTTAGGGATAGGGTTATGGGAGTGGATAAGGTTAGGGTACACTGTGTAGGAGGTTGTGCAGCAGGTGATGGCTATTCACCAGCTGACAGGCAGAGGGCGCACATGAATAATTTACAGTACAGGGTGTCCCAGGTGGGAGGAAGTTTCCCTTCCTGTACCATTCCATTACATAGGCCCAAAGAAAATAAAAACAACCTGGTCTCTCAGGTTGTAAAATATGGGCATCCCTGATACAAATCAGGATTATAAAAATAGTGCAGCTATCTAATTATATGCAGGGTAAACTAACAGCAAAATGGATACAACTTCAGATACATCAAGTATGTCACCTACTAAACTATTATCCTCCTAATATTTCACATTATGATCATTTCTACATTTTGGAGACAGGCTAAGGGAGAATTCTGCTGTAGGATCTAATTCCAGACCAGAAGGGGTATGTGGCTCCAGAGGGTGGGGACACCATCTCTGGGCATTTCACATCTAATAATGAATAATAATAATTACTTGCATTTATATAGCGCTTTTCTAGACACTCAAAGCGCTTTACAATGTAGGGTTAACCCTCCTTCACCACCAATTCCACCTGCAATTCTAAACTGGCCCCTGTAAATATCCTAACGCAACCCCCTCCATGTACAATAAATGTCCTATTAAACCCAATAATACACGAGACCCTCTTCTTGGGACCAAGTAAGGTTTCGTCGATAATCCAATGTACAGTTACCCCACCCCGCCTACCCAACCACCACCACACCACCTCCAATGTACAGTCCTCCCCCCCCCCCCCCACCTACCCAACCCCCCCTCCACCCCACCACCAACCTTCTACCTACCAACCTCCAATGTACAGTTTGTTCGTCAAATGTATATACTCTTTTTTTAGACTCTTTTTGTATCACAAACAGTACTGTATTTGTAAATCTGGTATGTCATAAATGTATAGATGTAGCAGTACTGTCTATCTGTATGTCATATATGTTATGATTAATTGAAAATGGGGGACCCTGATGTAAACAAGACGAAAGTCTTTCTCTGGTCTGCATCCCCTTAACAATTGTGTGTATTGAGCTGTATTGTATTGTACCCATTCTGCAATCTGTTAATAAAATGTTCAATCAATCAATCAAACCACTGGTAGCACCCAACCTTGGGCTACGCAGGCTCAATGGCTACCATACACTGGCACCCGTCAATGTCAACAACAAATGAGGTGAAATAAAGTGATATATTGTGCAATTGATATTTACAGTGTGTATAATAAACCAACGACAGACTAAATACAGAGCAATGCTATTTACAGTGTTCAATAAACCAAAGACAGACTAAATACACAACAATGATATTTACAGTGTGTTCAATAAACCAAAGACAGACATATACACAACAATGATATTTATGTGTTCAATAAACCAATGCATTTCAATACTGTACTAATAATCTAACACTGATAGGTGTACAGTACCTGCTTGTTCATATATAAAGTTTATTTTTAGTCAGGGTAGAGTGAGATCTTGTGGCCACGGTACCGCAGGTCCTCCCTTCTCTTCCCAAATATATGTTCCTTGTCCTGGTAGTTGTGGAAGAGTACGATGAAAGCTCTGGGCCGGGGGTTGTTTCCTCTAGCTATATTTTCTTAGTTTTCTTTCCCCAGCCTGTAAGCGCGAGACAGACAGTATGAGCGGTGTGGGAAAAAAGTTAACACCACAAATATCCGGAAACAATTCGGTCATGAATTGGACTGGATCTGAGCGAGCGATTATCAAGATCATCCACCTTGTCGGCGGAGGTGAGCATATCCAACGTGGATTTTATTGCATCCAGGGATTCACTCACCGGTGCGAGAGCTAATTCTAGCAGCGAGGTGACCACGGAGGTTCTCTAAATCGCTGGGTAACGCTGACACTGTGTTAGCTTTGGCTGGGGAAGCAGGCATGCCTTTAGCCCCACTAGCAAGTGCAGTAGCTGGGAGGCTAGTAGAAGTTGCATTCAACGTTTTATCTGTTTCCTTTGCTCTTCCCGTCATGTTATGTAAAGTAGTGCAGTATTCGTCTTTTAGTCTTAAAGTTTAAATGGTGAATTGCAGCATGTCGCTTGTCAAATAAATAAATAGTTTGCAAATAAATAGTTTGCAAAATGCGGGATCCACTTTCTTCCGTCTACCCCTTCTGCGTCTAGTTTTTTACCAACCCAGTTCCGCGTTCGTGTTCTGCGATCTGATTAGGTGACTCTTTCGAAGTTGGTTAAGTTAAGTTTGGAATCAGGGCTGGTGTTCTATCGCCCTGCTCTAAGACAAACTCTAACCTTAACCAACTTCGAAAGAGTGCCTAAGCTTAACCGGTCATAGAAACAGGCGTCACACGATTGGCCGCACATGTTACACGACCAGAAACGTCAGTGGCCAATCAGATCACAGAACGCGGAACTGGAAATGGAAATGGGTTGGTAAAAAACTAGACGCATCCCATCTCCATCTTCTTCTTCTTTATGGGGTTTTACGGCAATTGGCCACCAACTTGTTTGGGGCATTACCGCCATCTTCTGGTATCCTTTACCTCCTACAATGTCCATTTCCCTTCACCATCATGAAGTGCAGCTAATGCTGCTACTTCCTGACTGAGCTGAGCCCCCCTCTGTGAGACACTCCTCCTGAGGGCTGAATCTGGACTTCTTGGTTACTCACAATCCCCTTACTTAACTCACTTACTACTTCCTCCCATGTCAGACCAATCATACCCATGTGTTGAATTGCCACTTTAACAATTAGCTTGATCCTATCCGTTTTACTCATAACCAAAGCTGTTGCATTAACCCAGGGGTCAGCAACCTTTACTATCAAAAGAGCCACTTTTCCCCCCTCCCACAAAATAAAATGCTCAGGGAGCCTCACAACCTATTTACCCTTAAAATGAAGATAACACAGTGTATAACGTTTTATATATCCCCAAGCATAAAACGCCTGACAATTGCATACCCAAAGTAATTTGCGATTTATTATACTTTATACTTATAGCACACAGTTTGTTGCATTAATGGAATTATAAAGCAACAAAAAGAAAAATGTTGGCTTGTTATTGCTGTTTTTACCTGTTATAACAAAGGAAAACCTCAAACTCTTATGAAGAGGAGAAAAAATACTGGCTGTGTAGACCTATTTTTAAATAAAACAGAAGAGGAGACAAAACACTGGTGTCTGTAGACCGACTTTGAAATAAAACCCTGAACTATTCAGGTATATTTGAGTCCTTCCCTTATTTGTGGAACATTTATAAAATAAAAAGTAGTCCACTTTGAAAAAAGACTACCATGTTGATAGATGTTTCCGATAATCCCAGTGAGTGATGGCTCTACGATAGTGTCCTGCGTTGTGTACTTTTAAATGATCCCTCTGGTGTGCTCACGGAAAACATCTGATAATCCCCGGGCAGGATGAACACCTCGACATGACTCAGTTGACAGTTATCAAGGAGAACATTTATTCAACCAAACAGGGTAGTTTCACAGGAATGATGTGGTCTTCCTTGAAATACTCAGCAGTTTGTAATGAGGTCCAGTGATTTAAAGTCCATTTGATAAAAGTCAGTTTAAATGAAAGTCCAATTGATCAGCTTCTCCTAATTCACTCTCTCTCTCTCGTTCCGTTATTCATTTCAACTGGAGATGAATCACCCCCCTCCCCCTTGCCTGCTCCTCCATCCTTATCTTAGGAATGCTATATTATGACTCCCAGTGCCAGGTCGCCTAGCAACCTGTTCCCAGCTCGCCCTAGTTACAACTTTAGGAAGAGAGGGGTCATGCACCTCACCTCTGCCATGCAACGAGTGTTGTTTGCTGTTTACCATCAGGAGTGTTGTCGCTGTTGTCATCATTAATTCGTATTATAATCACAGGCGAATCATCACAATTCTACACAATGTGTAGACCTTTTTTGAAATAAAACACAGAAGAGGAGACAAAACACTGGCATATGTAGACCTACTTTGAAATAAAACCCTGAACTATGCAACTCTATTTGAGTCCTTCCCTTATTTGTGAAAAATCTATAAAATAAAAATTACATTTTTCGTTGTTCGCAAATTTCACACCACATATCAGGCATACACGTAAGCCTGCATCGTTAGTTGTGAAAGCAAATTAATCTGTCCACGCTGAATTAAACCCTCTATTTTCCTCAGACTTTCCTTTTTTTTGATTTATCCATGGTTAGCTTACTGGGGGGTCAGAAACGCAAGATTAGCCACTTGCAGACGGCAGGGAGAGGTGCGGGGTGTGACGTAGCCTACTGTTTATTTTAGTTGATGAAATATTTTTGTTGACTAAATATTTTAGTTGATGAAATATTTTTTCATTTCAGTGTCACAGTATGACATTGATCTCCAAAATAAGAGAACAAAAAATGGAGCCGCAGCTGATTGGCTAAAGAGCCGCAGGTTGCAGACCCCTGCATTAACCACTCCTGCCACAAAGGCCACAATATTCAACTTCTCCTCCCACACCCTCTCTTTATCCTCCTGTACTACCTTAACTGACATATGCCCTTTTTTAAACCCCTGTTCCTTATCTTGCTTTCCCTGTCCTACCATCCTAGCTGCCTCTGCATATGAAATTTGTTCTTTTATTCTCACCTGCTGAACCACCACCTCTCGTTTCATGACCTCACAACCCCAAAACGCAACATTATGCTCCTTACCACAATTACAGCATTTCGGCTCCACTCCCTTTCCACATTTCCCATATTCATGCTCCCCGCTACATCTTGCACATCTCTGCTTCTTTCTACACGTCTTAGCTATATGCCCAAATTCTTGGCAGTTATAGCACCTCAGTGGATTTGGAACAAACTCCCTAACCCTATACACACCATATATCCTAGAAACACCTCCTTTGGAATAACCTCACCTTCAAATTGAATCACTATAGTCTTCGTCTCTTTCTTCTCCTCTTTTCATCCTTAAATCGAACCACTATATTCAACACTTCTGTAGAATCCTTTCCTCTACCCTCTCCATCTGACCCACTAGAGCTACCTCCCCTCCCTTTCTTCCTCTTAATTCCCTTCCCCTGCTCTCCACCTTTTCCCACCCATCACCCCTGCTCTCCTCACCCTCACTATTACACTGCATACTGTCACTATCCGACTCCTCTCCTTTGGCATGGCCGTTCCCATCCCTGGCGTTGTCGCCCTCGCTCCCACTGCCCGCCCTGGCTCCCGACGTCGAGATCAGTTCACCATGGGTCAGCAAGGCGGTCACATCCAACTCCTCCTGTTCGTCATAGCCGTCAAACTTGATCAGGCATTGTTTACCTTGGATATAGGAAACAACCCCCGGATATTTCTTGCCGTCCCCCGAATATACAGCGGGAGCCCAGCCTCCACGCTGGTGCCGCCTCCATGTCTCTGTATAAGTTCACCTACTATCTGTCTGTCACAACAACAACCCGTATAGTCACCCATCCAAAGCATCCCGTCTCCATGCTTAACCGGAAGTCCTTACAAACAATAATCATGCATTCTGTAATGTTAGGGTTTCATCTTTGAGAAAAATAGTCAAGTTTGTCATTTTTACTGTTCACTACTAAAATCAGCCATTTCCCCAGAAAGTGTGTGTTTGCTGTTTCATGTCTTTGAAGTAGACAGATTGACCTTAGCTTGACCTTATTGTAGAACTTGTAATGTCTGATATAGTTACATTAGTGTCTGTCATACATGCACTCTTTCAAGTAAATAAAAACGTGGACAACAAGGACAGGTCTCCCTCTCAGCTGCAGGAGTTTGGGTTGAAGCTCAGGCTTATTTTCTCTAATGGTCCCAACCAGGGCCCCCTTCCTCTTCAGAAGCTCCAAGTGTTTTCATGTCTATTGTACCCTTGGTGGGTTTAAACAGGTAAAATAACCTGGAAAGAATTTGAGAATAAAACTGAATTCAAGAAAATCCTGCTTATTTTTGCCCTTCATACAGCAAGATTAATATGTGATTAATTTAGATGCAAAGCATGTAATTAATTAGATCAGCCATAAATCTTATGCATTCTTTTGTAGACTTGAATTGTTGTGGGATTATTATTGAGGACATTGTTTTGTCCTCTGCATCAAGAGATCTGTTAGTGTTTTGTCCTCTGCATCAAGAGATCTGTCAGTGTTTTGTCCTCTGCATCAAGAGATCTGTCAGTGTTTTGTCCTCTGCATCAAGAGATCTGTCAGTGTTTTGTCCTCTGCATCAAGAGGTCTGTCAGTGATTTGAACTCTGCATCAGAAGCTGCACCATTTGATTTACTCCTTTTTAATGATTTAAATGTGACTTTACTATGAGGCTACATTTAGTGTCTCTACCGTATATCTAACAATGTTTTTTTTCACAGGATTCTAAGTCTACAATAAAAAAGAAAGAAAAGTGTGTGTGTTCACTGTGCAATTGTGCCCTCTAGTGGCGAGAAGTGTAAAATGTCAGTGTTGACCTCTTTTGACTTCATGTACTGTAGTTACTGGTGGTAGATTCAGAGATGGTCTAGATGTGAAATGCCCAGTGGTGCCCCCACCCTCTGGAGCCACATACCCCTTCTGGTCTGGAATCAGATTTACAGCAGAATTCTCCCTTACCCTGTCTCCAAATGCTGAAAAGTATAAATTACCATAATGTGACATATTAGGAGGATAATGGTTTAGTAGGCGACATGTTAGAGATGTATCTGAAGTGGTATCCATTTTGTGATCACAATCACTGTTAGTTTGACTCCCAGTCGTTTGTTTTGGACTTTCGTCCATTAATCTGGACAACATGAACGTTCCAGTTTAATAAAACATGTATTAACTGTATTGGAGTTGTGTGGTGATCAGACTAACCTCGTCAGACCCACTTATGCTGCTGTATGAGTGAGAAGACAAACAGGAGACATGATCACTTTTCACCTTTTTTTATTATTATTATTATGCAATTATTGCCAATGGGGAAATGTTCACAATATGACAAAAAAAAGGCTGTCACTTTTAGAAGGGTGTTTGATCCATGAACATTATTATTATATCATAGTATTATCACTTTAAAAAAAATGAATTCATGAGTGTCAATGTTCAATGTATAGATCATAATGTAAGATTCTCTCTGTTCTCGACTGTACTGGGAGTTTATAGTGAGCTGAGTTATAATGTTAATATCCTACTTCTGGGGGAAATCCAACATGATAATTAGGGGCGATATTGGCTCGGGAGGTAGGGCAGTCGTCTGGTAATCTGGAGGTTCCCGGTTCGATTCCGCCTCCTCCTGGGCAGCGTGTCGAAGTGTCCTTGAGCAAGACACTTAACCCCCAACTGCTCCCGATGAGCAGGTTGGCAACTTGCATGGTTGCCTCTGCCGTCGATGTGTGAATGGTACAACGGAAATAAGTTTGTCATCCAACCAGAGTGCAAATGTATCAGTAATATACAATGTACAGGTGATTAAACTGGGTATAAAATATATAAATTAGTACTACTGACTGAGTCTAGTGCTAATCAGATGTATGTACAGAGTTGTATTATATAAATAGAGACAGTATGACTACTACTGACCAGCAGCGTAACTAGTAGGATGTGTACAGATATAGATATAGTAAAGGACTATGCAGGTAAGTATAGACAGGTGAGGATAGTATATATGCAGTCACAGTGGGAATAAATATATATATATATGGTATATACAGCCTTATAGTACATGCTATCATACAGAGCTAAGGGTTATGTACAGGTGTATAAGTAAGTATTCCTTCATAATGAGACGAGCAGGACAAGACAAACAAACCAAAACACAAACAGAGGAAAAACACATGTTATATATCTAGTCTGGTCAGAACGACAAACAACAGAAAGGCATAGCTCCATTTTTATTTAAAAGGATCTCCTTCTGGTTTTATTTGATGAAGCTGCTGTAGAGAATCAGACTGTTGTTTCCATGGTAACGCATTTGATGACAATTCATGGGAAGAAGTGATTTCCACTACAGATGGAGCTATAAAAGTGGATCTTTACAAAGTGGTGTTGAGTTTACCTCCTCATTCTTAACAGACTACTGCTTTCACTGTCTACAACTGTGCTACACTGTAATCATAGTAATCATAATACAATAACTACCCACCTCATACTATAGTCTACCCATATACTCTGTATGATAGCATGTACAACAGTGCTGTATGTACTGCATATTTACATTCATATTTGTATATTTACAGCATATTTATATCCATATTTGTCTGAATATACCTGCTATATAATCCCTCTACTTACTTATACACCTGCATATAACCCATAGCTCTGTCTTCACCTCCCGCTGCCTCCACCGCTCCAAGTGTATCATCAAGGACCAGTCTCACCCAGCAGCACATCACCTCTTTCAGCTCCTTCCCTCAGGGAGGAGATACCCGTCCATAAATGCGAAGAGTTCAAGATTTATGAACAGCTTTTCCCCCCAAGCAGTCAGACTGTTAAACTCTCATTCACTGTCCCCTCACGTGCACTTTGCACTTTACCTGGACTTGATAACCATTATGTTTACAGCTCATTATGCACTTTAAAATATTCTGTTATATGTACAGTGTTATGTTATGTGTTACATGTATGTTGTAATGTACTATGGTCTTGTGGGAGCTCGCCTGAAATTTCGTTGTATACTTGTGTGCAATGACAATTAAAAGTATATTCTATTCTATGATAGCATGTACAATAATTCTATATATACCAGGCTTATATATATATGTATTCTCACTGTATATATATATATCCACAACTGTCTGTACATACCTGCATATAATCATTTTTACATATCTGTAGATTCTATATCTGTACATAACCCTTACCTACTCTTACTTCCAGTATGACTTACCTGTATCACTGTACATGTTAATACTACAACTCTGTACATACATTTGATTTGATTTGATTATTTATCGCAAACATATACAAATAAAATATATTAAAACATAAAAAAGGTAGAAGAGAAGTGTTTTCGGACAACATTTACCTAAAGCAGGGGTGTCAAACATACGGCCCGCTAGGGGGTCCAGCTCGGCCCGCCGGATGACTTTGCTAAGTGTGGAAGACATACATAATTTCAATATATTATATATTGAAATTCTTTATTCGGAATAACCCCTTGAGATGTAGCATCTCGTTTTCGAGGGGCTCCTAACAATACAATGTATGTACATTTTCAGAAGAAAGAAAACACACAAAAAACATTGGACATCGAAACAGAGTCTACAACAACAAAATTAACTAATAAATGACATTACAAAATAAGTAAACCAACATACGAGATCACAAAATAAACAGGACAAACAAAACACAAATCAAGCAAGGATAGGAATTGATCGTTACTTCCTAAGAGATAAGTAATGAAAGTCATGATAGTATGCAGTATATAAATGATAAACTAAAAACATGTACATGTACTTTGAAAGTAAGAAGACATACATTGCATTTCTATTAAACGTTGCTTTATAATAAAAGTAACTGCTATTCCTAATCAGTCCACTGGGGATCGCACTGTATATTAAACAAGAGTTAAATACAATTCCCTCCAACAGTTTACTCAAGACAGGTAATATGCTGATAGGCCTGCTTTTCGCCCTGTAAATGATTCTGACATAAAAAAAATTGACAAGGGAGTAACCTTTGCAATCTTCCACAAATTAGGGTAAACACATTCCTCAAAACATTGATATAAAATATGACACAATGATTTAGCAATGAACTTTGCTGTTAGCTGAATCAGTCTGCCACCAAGATGATCAAATCCATAGGTTTATCACACTTCATTGTGTGGAGAAGGTTTTCCATATCCACAACCTTGATAGGCTTGAATTCAAAACAATAATCCTTGCCAAGCATAATATGATTTTTATAATGGATTCAGACATATTACTGTTAACATGCAGCATTTTATTTCTTAATGTATTTACTTTGCTTAGGAAGTACTTATTAAAGTCATTTGCAGTATCAGATGGTTTAGTGATAAATTCTCCATTCTGTTCAATAGATTAAGTTTTTTGCTAATTTTACTTCGACCCATTGCCTCATTTATTACTTTCCAAAGTTTCTTACTGTCTCCATAACACTCCTCAAACTTAGAATGATAATGTTTTTTCTTTTGTCTTGAATTTAGTTATCTTATTCCTTAGTGAGCGGCAAGCTTGCCAATCAGCTGAGCTACCAGATGTAATAGCATCTTTTTTTAATAGGTCCCTTTCTTTCATATATTTCTCTATTGGTCATCAATTGATTGACCTAACAGAGCGCTTCTTGATTGGAGCATGTTTATCACACACTGCAGAAGATAAATTCATAAAGAAGTCTAGTGCAACTTCTGCATGAACCCTCTTAAGTACAATATTCCACTCAATACTCTCCACATCAGAAAGAAAATCATTTTCACAAAAGTTTTTATACATTCTTTAATAAATTACTTTAGGCCCCGCTTTAGGAACAGGCATAAAATGAGCACATAAAGTGCAGACATATAAAATCACAGTTTTTCATATTAGGATCTAACATCCCAACAGGCCACATTGTTTATGGTTTGATTCCATTTTAAATAGACAATAATAAAAAGTGTAAGATAGAATAGAGTAAAATAGTGCATATAAAGTGCAGAGATAAAATCACAGATTTTTACAGTGCAATAAAATAGTTCTGGATTACTGTTAACAGTTTAAAGTTGTCTTTACCTTCTCTGTTTGGTATCCACAGTTTAAAACGTGACAGTCTTGTTTTATACCCACTTTGACCCTTTGAACCTCCCACTCAGGGTGCAGTTCTAGGCCTGGGTCCTACACAGTTTTAAAGACAGTCTTTCTTGTTTGATACCCACGCAGTTATAATACCTGACAGTTTTGAACCTGTAATAAAAAGTTATAGACAGAGTAAAATAGTACAGTGCAATACAATTGTAGAATAGAGTAGATAGTAAAATTATGCAACAGTGAAGTGCAATAAAAAGTTAAGTAAAATAATGCAAAGTGCAGTGCAATAAAATAGAATGGACAGAGTAAAATAGTGCTACAGTACAATCAACAGCGGAGTGTATTAAAAGACTATGGTGAAGAGGTACGTTTTTAGCTTATTCTTTTTAAATATTAAGAGATCTAGCTTCCCTAATTTAAAATACATGGGTATTACTCTGAGGTATTTTTATCCATAAGCCAGTTTTCAAGTTGGACTTGAATGTCCAGATGGTGTCAACCATCTTCAGGCTGTCTATGTATGTATATACATGTATATATAACAGTAAGAAGCATTTTCTATAAAAGTATTCTGTACTTCTGTATGACAACAATGTATGCCTTTCAAATGTTAAATGATAAATGATTAAATGATACACACTGAAATCTACGCTCTCTCATCCTGCTTTCCACAACTCCTATACTTCCTGAGTAACGCGCCCAACACTGCTTAATGGTTGTTTAAATATTTTACATGTTTTGATGTGGTGCATAAGCAGCATATTAAGATGACTGCGTTTCTTGAACAGCTGATAACTGCATAAGCAGCACATTAAGATGAGTTACCAACAGCGCGTTTCTTGACAGCAGAGTGGCGCGTTTCGCGACTCAGGAAGCGAGCGCTCTGCGCTGCAACACAGCGGCGAGCGGCAGCGATAAGGGGGGCGTGTCACGTGGGGGTCGCGGCCAATCAGAGGAACCCGGAAACCGAACTCCGTTGCGGAAAGTATACACGCGTCCGGGAGTCTGTTCCACAGTAGAGCAGCTGAGTATAAAAACCATACAGCTCTTGAATCTGATGGGAACAATGTTGCAGGAGCTCCCTCTGGTGGAGTAATTATGCATCGCTGACCTTGACAAAGTAAGATTGGAGATATTTAGGGACAGCGCTGTGCATAATCTTAAGGACTAAACACAGCTTCATTTGTTTCACTCTTTCATCCACTCTGAGCCATTTGAGGCTGTGGAGTAGACTCTTTTCCAAGATGGAGTGACAATTGGTCAGTGGACCCTGGGAAGCCTGAGTGGTAGGAATTGGAGCAGGCTCATTAGTAGGCTTAGCAACAGGCGATGTGGGATGGCCCATAGATATATATAACTAGATGGTGCAAGCCGGAGTCTCCAGCGTAGTTCACCGGCGGCCATCTTGACACAGGCAGCACGCCCACTCATAACATGAATGTCTATGGTGCATGTACTATTGAAATAACAATAGCTTGCTAAATTTTCGACCGATTTACAAACGGTTTGGTTTATTACGAACATTATTAACGTGGCTATAATTCAGATGCTTGGACATGTTGAAATTATTTTCATATGAAAGTCCATTATAAGTATGCAGTATGATAACTACATCTCTGACGTTTATAACAAACCAAACCGTTTGAGAACCGGTTGAAAATTGAGCACGCTATGGTTATTTCAATAGTACATGCACCATAGACATTCATGTTATGAGTGTGCATGCTGCCTGTGGCAAGATGGCCACCATGTGGCAACGTTGGTCTCCATTGGCCAGCAGCGTGGGTGAGTCATCTAGCCTTATATATCAACAATTGTCTTACTCTCTTTAGACAGTCCTCAGTCACGTCCATAGCCCTGTTCAGTCTGTCTTACTCTGTCTCTTTAGACAGTCTTCAGTCACGTCCATTGCCCTGTTCAGTCTGTCTTACTCTGTCTCTTTAGACAGTCCTCAGTCATGTCCATAGCCCTGTTCAGTCTGTCTTACTCTGTCTCTTCAGACAGTCCTCAGTCACATCCATAGCCCTGTTCAGTCTGTCTTACTCTGTCTCTTCAGACAGTCCTCAGTCACGTCCATTGCCCTGTTCAGTCTGAGCCAATAATCAAAAGGTTGCTCACCAGAGAATGGGATGGTGGAATAAAAGTCAGCTAAAGGCACAGTGGAGAAAACAGTGTCACTAGCGTGCTGTTTCAGCATCAAAAATAGGACCTGGACCACTAGACATATCAAAAGAGAAGTTACTGCGTATGCCTACTCTCACCACCTCCCGCTCCCTCCCGGCGATGAGCCTACTGATGACCTCCTCAGCCTGCTCTGCCACTGAAATCCCCCTTTTGCGTAAGTATGTCCTGACTACTGACTCCCATTCATCCACTGTGCATGTATCAGAGCCATCTCCTCTAAAGCACACTGGCTCCCTAATCTCAGACTTCACCACAATGTTTACAAGAGAAGGGACCGTCCCACTTGGGTTCAATGTACTCGCTGCAACATTGTACCCCATCCCACTGCTCCCCTTTGACTCTAGGTATGAGGCAATACTCTCCCCTATGGAGATCCCAATCTGCTTCGCTGTGCCTGCTACCATCTCCACTGAAGGATCCCCAATATTTGTGTCAGGTACTTCTGATTTAACTGCCCTCAATTGTGGCGGAACAGAGTAACTATCATTGTAGATGGGAGGCCGAGTCAGTCTAAAGTGAACTTGATTGATCCATGTTGGCAGACTACACAATTCTGTGTGTAATATCTAGTTATTATGTTGAGTCAAAATACGTTTGTTGGCCAGCCGTCTGTTGGTCATCGGTGTTCGTAATCTTACATTTAAATTAAATGTTTGCTCATGCATATCTTTGGACACCTCTAGCTGATAAACCAATCAGGATACAGAAACGGGATTTCGGGACCCCAAAATTGTCAACAAGAACAACGGAGAATGGATCGGTAGCTGATTATACACAACATGAGACAGTAAATACTATTGTAATAAAACGTTCAAAACTATGTTCAATTTGTGTATTGTTTTGTTACTATATAAGATTGTATTTAGCACTGTATTAACCATAACGACGTCACAGATGAGCTTTAGATGGTTAACGTGATATTAACGTTAGATCCGACGGTCCGACCTAAATACTATTGTAATAAAACGTTCAAAACTATGTTCAACTTGTGTTTTGTTTCTTACTATAAGATTGTATTTCGCACTGTATTAAGCCATATCGACGTCAGGTGAGCTTTCTAGCCATTAGATTGTTAACGTGATATTAACGATAGGTTATGACTATAACCAAGTTCTGTTAGTTAGGGGCGATGCTTGGCATCACTACTGCACTATCTCGCGTACGTGCACGCGTACTGAATAAACCACAAATGTACCTCTAATACCAGTATTAGTCTGACCACACCCCTCATCAGCTTACCTTCATAAGCAGGTGTGTGGTCACCTGCTCTCCTCCTTCCCAAGCTTTCACCACAAGGTGAGGACAAGGGCTGCAGCGGCCGTCTGATGCCAAGCATCGCCCCTAACTAACAGAACTTGGTTATAGTCATAACCTATCGTTCTGTATCGTTAGTGGCTTAGCTTGGCATCACTACTGCACAAGGGAGGCCAAGCGGAGCCACTTGGCTGACAAATACACCCCGCTGACAGCCCCCCAAAACCATCAGAACAGGGAGGGCCGAGCCCCCCCGACCCCCCCTAATGGAGGGTATCCCCCCTATTAGAGGCTTCACGGGAAGGCGACGGACCCGACCGTGCGAAGAGGCACTCAAGCAACTTAACGCACAGGGTGAGCAGACCGTGGCTTGACCCCACGACTACACACACGCACAACCCGCATGCCACCCGGGAACGAACGGAGGAACAACCTCGTTACTGCCCCCAGAATCACGGGGCCAAGGGCAAACCCAACCCCGTGGCAAGGCCGTAGCAGCGGAGCGCGAAGGAAGACCCAGACCCACCAAAAGGACTGGACTCCCTGGAATGGGGGCCCGGAGAAGTCCATGATGCCAGCATCAAGACCCCACCAGGTGGGCACGTAGTGCCCCGCCCCCCACATCGCCAGCGTATTCGGACAAAGGCCCCTCAGTTACTGCACCTGGTATTCCCAGGCGGAATCCCATCCAAGTACTAACCAGGCCAGAACCTGCTTAGCTTCCGAGATCGGACGAGATCGGGCGTGTTCAGGTTGGTATGGCCGTAAGCCGAGCGGGCCCCGTCCCCCCAATAGTACACCGCCTGGCACACTGACCCTGCAGAACAGGCAGTCAGCATGGCCGTAAGCACACAAAAAGGTCAACCAACGGAAGCAGGCAGCGCACCGGGGAAAAACCAGGCAACAGGCTGTTAACCCTAGCCTGGAGACTGCGGACGAGACAGGCGCCAGAGGGGACAGCTGAACACAGCCGCCCCGGCGGAAGGAGCGTAAGCTGGCGGTGTTGCATGACCAAGCCTCCATTTAAAAACCCCCACCCAGAGGGGTCGAGGCAGAGAAGGCTGACACGATTGGCAGACGTCATGAACGTGCAGGGGCACCCTCAAACGGTGAACCCGGGAGTTGACACTGCTCCAACACACCAGGGAATCAACCACCTCGGTGTTACCCAATGCGGTGGTTGTTCCTATAACCCCTCAAGAAAAAACTCCAAAACACACCTGCGGGCATACACCGGCTATACCGCAGTACAAGTGTTTCAGTTTCCAAAAAGGGTTAACCCAGGCCTACGGGTCGCAAACATCACTTCGGACCGGGCCTGGCGGTACGGGAAGCACAGGGTCACCAGAGGAGGTCAAAAAACCACCCCACAGGCCCCTCTTCGCCATGCGTGAGAGAGGAGCGAAAAATAATGGAGAACCAGCCCCTAAGCACACCGTACCTGGTATTCCCCGGCGGTCTCCCAACCAAGTACTAACCAGGACCAACCTGTGTAGCGGCCGAGATCCGACGAGATCGAGCGCGTACAGAATGGCATGGCTGTAAGCCATGACGACAGTGCTGAGTAAAAACATACCCAACCAGGGTCTCCATAGCGCTTAACCCTGTGACACCCAGACCGACCTGGCATTTTCCCCCCTGAAAAAAGCCCAAGTCCCTCAGGGTACCAGAACAGCAGATCTGCATCCCCGGCGGACAACGGGTTCAACTGATCTGGACCAGCGTGACCAGAACCAGTCCCGTGCCCTAACCACGCCGACATGCCTACTCCAGGAGAAGGGCAGATATGCGTGTTGATCTTAACATGAAAAGAAGGCGCCACCCAGACGTTCGGACGAACCGCGCCTGGTGGCCCACCCCAAGGGCGTGAGACCCCACTACATATGTTCAGATCCATCCCGTCATCATCCCCCAGACATGAACGAGAATCCGTCGACAACCCACCCAGGTCATGGGATGTGGTCGTCGGAAGAGGAAAAACCCCCATCTCAGTTGCTTTATAAAAACGCTGTTTCAACCACAAGCAACCAAGGCGTGCCAGCCAATCGCCTGTTTACAGCGAGCTAGCACTATACGTGCGTCGGGACACACCCCCATCAATGAACAGGCTATTTAGACCTGTCATTGAATCCCCAAGGCGCCCAGGGGAACGACAAGAGGGGTGTGACACTCCCTAACTCCAACACTTCTGGAATAGAAAGAAGGAAGCATCAACAGTATGTATCCCAGTCTACACAGCCGGGGTAAAAAATGTTCACATTTTTACATCCCACCACCCTCCCATAGGAAAGAGACGGGGATCCCCAGAGAGACTTCCCACGCGAGCTGTACAGATTGAAAAGAATATATTGCACCTTGAGCCATGTAAAAAACTGGTTTTAGGGCCTCCGGGGAAGAGGCACTGAACCCATACACACTCAACAAACGAATTGAATCGAATATACATACAATAGAAAAGGACCCTTCTAGAGGGTCCACTCACTTTGACAATCTGAGGAGGAAGGCTCTGTACTCTGATGGAGGCTTCCTCACATGGAAGAAGGAGTCCGAACTCACAGAAGGCCTGAATAGGCGCTTGGTGAGGAGGAGCCCTGACCACCCCCCCTGAAAACAGATCCATCACATGGACCTGAACAGCACACGGAAGTCCTACCAACAGAGACGCGCACGGTGACGTACTCTATGGCGGGGGAATTCCTGCGGTGCACACGCCCAATATACCAGGCCGTGGGACCAGGAACTCCCTCCCCCCCCCCCCCCCCCCCCCCGTAACTTGCCGAACCGCCACGTGACGGGAACCTTGAAGGACAGGGGGTGTACCCCTGACCGACAGAACAATGGGGAGAGGAAAGGTTACCAGTTCACCCCTTTACGACCCCACACCCATGATACGACGTAACGACAAAAAGAGAATATGACACAGTCATAGTCAGCTCTATGAAGCGTTTCACAGCTCCACACAGCGCATGAGCTAACCTGCTATCTGATTTTTACTAAGGAAAAACACAGAATAGAGAGGGCTCTAAGAACCCCGGTCCAACATACACATGTGCTTCTGTGGCCAGTACAACCCAGTTGTAGGTCACATGACACACACAACCCATCATCACCTACAAAAAATGGCAAAAACACTCAACAGAGGAACGCCGTTTTTTTCACAATGAGAGAATACATCATTCTTGATTAGTATCGACCACAGGCCTTGCTAAGCACACATGACAGCAACCAAACCAATTTCCCTTTAGGAAATAAGTTTCTCCAGCAGATTTAGCACAACCTCAGCAATCAAGCTAAGAGTTACATCGTATCCCTACCACACAAAAGACACAATTAATGCACAACATGTCTGATAGGAGGTGATAAAGTCCCCAGGGAACCGGGGGGGAAAACACAATCCTCCTATTTTACCCTCAATACGGCCAGTTAAAACAGGAAAACCTGTTAATGTGTGAACACACTGTTCATTGTCATTACAGTCTGAGAAAGAACATTCTTTTACTCACTTGTCACCAAGCATAGCCTCATAGGTTAGTTGCCTTAGTAGTGAGTACACGGTACACATAAACACCATGATGTTTCTCACACAACAACCAGATCAATACATCACGATCTGCACGGAGAAGCTAACTGCCAGTGACAAAAACAGCTCACACACAACCCGCAACGTATCCTAAATGCATTGCAACAACACACGTTTTGGGAAAAAACACCGTTATTCACAATACATTTAGCAAAGTAAAACCAGAAGACGTGTTATGAGGTCTGGCCAACCCCGTACCTACCCGGAACGCAGATCAGCGAAGTGCAGTCACAAGACACCGTAGAACACAGCCGACCTGTGTTGTTCGATCCGGGCAGCGTCGCCGCTCCAACCAGTCGCTACAGTCCTTTTTGTTGACGCAATCCCCGTCCAGGCTCAGGGCAGGGTCGACGAAACATCCCCTGTCAAGGATGACGTCGCGGTCAAGAGTGTAAAACATGTTAAAATCAAAGCACGTTCAACAGAATAGCATCAAGCCAACGGCGATCAGAAGCGAGCTCCGGCGGCGCGCGAGAAGCTAAGCTACCCCGCGCCAGCCATGGCCCTAGCAGCAAGCTAACGTTTACCCAGCGACCACGACATGCTAGCCCCGCAGCTAACAGCTGACTGGCTAATAGTAGGCCTTAAGCAGGCCATGCAGCGATCCAGCAGGCTAACGCAGCAGTTAACAGCTGACTGGCTAACCGTAAGCTATGAACATGTAAACAATGACATAACACTCACCCAGACAGGCCGCCGTTCTGAACCCCTCCTCACTTTTTAAGAGAAAAGAGAAAACAAGACGTCAACACCGCTTCACAACGGTGAACATCCGGCGGAATCAGCACAGTACCAACTGGCCTGTGTAGCTGACTTCGAACATGAATCTGCCGCTATCGCACATTACATGCACATATCCCCTCGTGAAGGAATACTCTCATTTGGATATGAAAGATGGGGTCTTAACACGGTGACAGAGAGAATCCACTCGTCCAGAACACACAGGGATCACCAGTGTCAATGGTCGCGGCCCACTAGTTAAAACTATAATGGTCTCCAGACCAAGGCCTTCCGTCGCCTAGGCGGCTAAACAAAGGACCCTAGCCTGGGGCCGGTTTCCATAAACTTTGTCAAGTAGCCCCCATAGCACTAACAGACAAGTGGAGCCCGCCAGCAAACACTACTCACCCAACCTGGAACGCACCGCTTCTCACAACAGCGGCATGTCCGACAGTTCAGCTGTGGCCTGACAGGTTTCACCCCAACAAACACAGCAAGGAACTGCAGTTGAGAAGCATGCAGCGGCGTGCTCCCAATACGAAAACCGGTGGAGGGTTTTTAGAATGATCATCATCTTCTAGACACTCCAGTACGAAGACAATATCGCCGTATTTTCTCGAAAATAGTGAGAGAGAAAATAAAGATATGATGTCAACGTATCCTTGTTTCCCAAGCTGTTCCTAATCCAATTTCTTCCATCATGGTGTCAAGTGTGGGGATCTACCGAGGCACTTCTTCCTTGTGGTGAAAGCGAGAAGGAGGAGAGCAGGTGACCACACACCTGCTTATGAAGGTAAGCTGATGAGGGGTGTGGTCAGACTAATACTGGTATTAGAGGTACATTTGTGGTTTATTCAGTACGCGTGCACGTACGCGAGATAGTGCAGTAGTGATGCCAAGCTAAGCCACTAACGATACAGAACGTTAGATCTATGACCACAATTTGATTCCAAGTTTTTACATACCTCACTTTGTTGGTCTCTCACGAAAGTCTTTCTCTGGACTGCAAATATACTGTCTCATAAATATACTCTTCCAATATATAAATATACATATAAATATATTGTTTTAGATGCTGTTGTCACTATGAATTACAAATGGGGGACCCTGATGTAAACAAGACAAACGTCTTTCTCTGGTCTGCATCCCATCTGCAATTGTTTGATACTTTTCTGGACTCTTTGTATCATAAACAGTACTGTATTTGCAAATCTGGTATGTCATAATTAAATGTATAGATGTAGCAGTAGGCCTACTGTATCTGTATGTCATATATGTTATGATGAATTGAAAATGGGGGACCCTGATGTAAACAAGATGAAAGTCTTTCTCTGGTCTGCATCCCCTTAACAATTGTGTGTATTGAGCTGTACTGTATTGTACCCATTCTGCAATCTGTTAATACAGTTTTCAATTAATGTCAGACGTCCTCTCCATAAAAAAAACGATTGAATTGCTCAGAATTTTTAATTATGTCCCCAATAGGACATAATATTAATATTATTCCCCAGTATGACACAATAAACACAAAATGAATGCCCCCCCCTCCATAAAAACATACTGCCAAATTACCCCCATGGGTGTTGAAGACACTGTACCACCACAAGTCAGGAATTGAGAAAAAGAAAATGCAACTTCAGCCTCACGCTGCTCCAACTTTCTTCCAGCATCGTGATATTGTAATATTCTTACATCCACTTGGACCATGAACAAACAAAAAAGGTGTTGAGAAAGACAGCGAACACTACAGAAAGGAGGAACTTGGGGATTGAATGGAGAAATTAAGTAAGAGATGTAAAGATTGTGCATTACAATTGATGATTAATCAACAATAATGGAAAACCAAACTATTCTTGCTCTTTACCATTTTTTGTTTTTCTTCCCTTCCACCCTCATCTCCAAAACAGTTGGTGTGAACAAATAATACTAGAGACAGAATGAGTTTTGCTTCTTTTTTTGGTTTTTCTTTTAATCAGTGAAATATATTCCCATCCATATCCCCAACTTTGTGATTTTTACATACTGATCAGACGGAGGCAGAATAGCCTGCACATACATCAATGCATCTCTTGTAAGATATTAATTGCGGCATACATTTTCCCAGACATGGTGCTGTTGGCATCAAGCACAGGAGGTGAGGGGTGGATTGTCACCACCTGTTTAGCTAGGGCAGAGCGCATGTAGAGGGCATAGAAGAACCAGACGAGGCTGAAGATGCACAGGCCGATGGAGATGTTGATGAACACTTTGCCCATGTCAACCTTCTTC
This sequence comes from Notolepis coatsorum, assembly GCF_963971535.1. Lineage (NCBI taxonomy): Eukaryota > Metazoa > Chordata > Actinopteri > Aulopiformes > Paralepididae > Notolepis > Notolepis coatsorum. The sequence goes on from NC_140172.1 coordinate 22,669,433, forward strand.
TTCTTCTCCTTGCGGTGCAAGGCAGCAGGATTCTCCTCTTTCCTCTGGAGGGGAGCAGCTTCACCGGTCACCACCCTCTTCCTCTGCCTTCCCATCCTGCCCACTGGAGCTGAGTGAAGAAGTGGAGAAGAGAAGATGTTTAGGTTCAAAGGGACACGTTGCATCTACTGCCTTTTTTGTTTATTAAAATCACCTTGGAACTACAAGTGAGTTGCGAGCCCCGCTTTGTTCTTATGTATTACTGTTTTTACAGTTTGGCTCAGCACCAACAAACGGAGGATGTGCGTTATTTATTTTTTCTGACTGTTCAAATAAATAACATGTTATTTTCACACTTGTGACTGGGTGTGACTGGGTGGAGAATTGTGCAACGTTCAGAACATTGGGAGCAGCTTTCGAACTGCCAGAGGAGCTGTATCAAGGCACAGAGACATTTACCTGTGACCTCTATGACCAGAAAGGCTGCAGGGATGTCAATGATGCAAGAAGTCAACTGTTCAAGAGTGGGAAGTGCACTGGCCGCAGTCTGCCACCAAATCAGGACTCCCTGCGTAAACACACTCAGCAGGCTAACTACCAGGCAGCCATATACCGGAGGTCCCTGCAGAGCCAGCCAGACATACCTCCACCAATGAGCCATGGATGGAAGATAGAGGGAGATTTCTTCGAGATTGACTGGATGTCACTTCCTCCAGCCCCAGTCGCAATCCTGGAACTTGTATACTGCTCCTGCAAAAAAACACAATGCATGAAGGGGCGATGCACATGCAAATCAAACAACCTACCATGTACAGACATGTGTCTGTGTTTGGACTGTCAGAACACTGTATCCTAAGTTTTCACTGGAGTTTTTTTTCTTCTTTTTTTCATATATTCTATTTCATTTTTGGAAGATAGGCACAGGTACAGGCATACAATGCACATTGTTGGTTCCAGCTATCTATTGTTTGATAGTTTGCACCATTTAATCTAGCTGTAGAAAGCTCCATTGTTACAACATCAGCTAATAACTGTTTCCAGTGATTAAAGGGCAGAGAATGTGGTTGCCATCAAAGTGCCAATTTTTTTTCTCAGCAGTACTTCCTGCCAAGCTAAAGAATCATCATCATTAAGGAGCAGTAATTTGGGACAACAGGGAATATGTTTTTGTAATACATGTTACTGTTAAAATAAATAACATGTTATTTTCACACTTGTTATTGTGTTATAAATGTTGATTGATTGATTGATTGAAAACGTTATTAACAGATTGCAGAATGGGTACAGTACAGTACAGCTCAATACACACATTTTTTTTTTTTTTTTTTATACTTTATTGTGTCAAAGAAAAACATTTTACATTTAGGTATAGTAAGTGTACCCACATACACATACACAACTGCACCTGTCCATACTTACATACGTACATACACACACAAATGTACATACGCATATTCCAAATCTTGACACTTTTTTTTTTTTTTTTTTTTTGTACCCATCACCCATACAAAAAACAAGAGACAAAAACACAAACAAAGGGGCGAGCACCAGCATAGATCCCGGACCGGCACACATCCAACATCCATCCCTACCCGTCCCCACACACACACAAGAAAAACAACAAACAACAACAACAATAATAACAGCAAACAAATAAGAAATTAATAGAAAAAAGAAACCAACCAAAAAACTAAAAATTTAAATAAAATAATAATAATAATAAGTAAAAAGGCTTGAATTTTCATTGTAGGTATAGCTGTAGGCCTAAGGGGTGTTCCCCAACAATTGATCAGTAGATCATCACTGTTTCATGTTACTTAAAATCTTCCTTAAAGACTGATCTGTCTGTCAACTAGTACCCCTCCATAGTTTAAAGAGACCCCATCTTTTTCCCAGCATATTTTCATTCTTATTGATTTTGTAGGTTACCTTTTCCATACTATATATGTCCTCTACAGTTTCTAACCATTTGTTTACTTTCGGGGGTTCAAGTTTTTTCCAAGCTCTTGTAATTTGTTTAAGTGCTGCAGCTCTCAAAATAAAAAAAAGGTATAGTTCTTCTTTTTGTAGGTTTTTGGGGCGTGTTCCTAAGAGTATATCATGTTTTTCTATACCCACTTCCTCAAACATCTGTTCCATTATGTCTAGAATATCTGACCAGTAGATTTGAAATTTTTTACATGTAAAGAAAATATGTGTATGGTCAGCATTCTTCTCCCCACACTCCCTCCAGCAGCCGGGATCATTTTGTGCGTATTTGGACATACTCGATGGTGTTCTAAAGTACCTCATATTTATTTTCCAAGCATACTCCTGCCAAAAGGGTGATTTTATGTAATGGAAGATATCTTTAAAGCTTTGATTCCACTCCTTATCTGGTATGTTTGTTTTCAGTTCCTTCTCCCATTTATTTTTAATATAGCTTAAATCTTCAATTTTGTTTTCTTGGAGCATTTTGTAGATTTGTCCAGTTGTGTTTTTGAGGTTATGGCTTTGTTGAGTCTTTATCATGTATATCAGTAGGGGGTGGAGATCTTCAAGAGTTTTAATTTGGACTTTTTCTCTTAAGTAGCTTCTTACTTGCAGGTATCGGTGAAAGTGATTACTAGGACAGGCATATTTATTAGCTACATTTTCAAAAGAATCCACTCCTTCATTGTACATTTGATAGAAACGTATGAGGCCCTTAGCTTCCCATGTCTTAAAAAAACCGTCAATACTGTTTGGAGAAAAATCTGGGTCCCATGCTATTTGTCTTAAGCAGATCATTTCTTGTTCCTTAATTTTATTTATTTTACATATTTCCCTCCAGATTTTAAATGTGTTATATATAGAGTAATTGTGTATTTTGATCTGTGCTTTTTTATATCTGGAGAAGATCAATGTGCTGAGTGATTCCACTAGATTCAACTCAATTGACTTCCATTTGGGTCTTATCTCGTTTTTCATCCATATTAGAATCGGTTTTACCTGTGCTGCGTAATAATAATTAATTAAATTTGGTAATGCTAGTCCCCCTCCTTCTTTTTTTTGTTGCAAGATTTTGAGTTTGACTCTAGGTTTCTTTTAATCCCATATAAATTTTCTCAGCAGCCCCTCCCAAACGTTGAAACATTTAGGTGTTATGTATAATGGCATGTTTTGGAATAAAAATAGAAAACGTGGCAAGATGTTCATTTTAATAATATAAATTTTTTCAAATAAAGTGAGAGGTACAATTTTCCACCTATTCAGATCTTCCTTTACAGAGTTCTCCAAACTTCCATAATTACACTGATGTAGATTGTCTAGGTTATTAGGTATAGTTATTCCCAGATATCTCACTTTGTTCCGGTCCCATTTAAAGTTAAACTGTTTTTTGAAGTCTTTCTCCAAGTGGTCACCTACTTCCATAGCTTCAGTTTTATTTAAATTAAGCTTATATCCAGACAGAACTCCATAGTTTGTAATTTCATTGAGTAACTCCGGTAGTGAAATATATATATCTGTAAGATACACTATGATGTCGTCCGCGTACAGTGCTAGTTTATGTTCATCTTCCTTTATTGTGAGACCTTTTATCCTCATATTTTTCCTTATGCTTTCGGCTAAGGGTTCTATGCATAAGGCAAATATTTGGGGCGATAATGGGTCCCCTTGTCTTGTCCCCCTTTTTAAAATAAATTTCGTAGAGTGTCCCATTCACTCTTACTCTTGCGTTAGGTTCTTTATATATTCCCTTAATCAATTTAATAAAAGTTTGGTGGAATCCAAAATTCTCACATACTCCAAATATGAAGGGCCATGACACCCGATCAAAGGCTTTTTCAGCATCTAATGTCAATGTCAGCATTTGTTGCTTTGTTTGTACTGCATAATCAATGATATTAAGAGTACGCCGCACATTGTCGCTTAGGAGACGATCTTTAACGAATCCCGTTTGGTCCAAATTAATTATATTAGGTAGTATATGTGAGAGTCTGGTTGCTATAATTGATGTGAATAATTTTTGATCTACATTTAAGAGCGATATTGGTCTATACGATGCACAGTCTGTCGGGTCTTTTCCTTCTTTAGGTATAACAGTAATGATTGCAGAGTTCCATGTGTCCGGCCAGTTTCCTGTTTGTAGGATCTCATTAAAAACTCTACATAAGATGGGAGTAACTAGGTATCTAAACTCCCTGTAGAATTCGTAAGTAAATCCATCACTTCCAGGACTTTTTCCCGGTTTACCCTTCTGGATGACCTTTAGGATTTCTGTCTCTACTATTGGTTGTACTAATTCATTATTTTGTTTAACGGACACTGTGGGAAGGTTTAAAATATCTAGGTATTGTTTAATTTTCTGTGGGTCCACACCTATTACTTCTGGAGTGTAGAGGTTTTGATAATAATCCTTAAAACATAATGCTATTTTCGATTTCCCCCTCTTATATGTGGAGTTGTTATCCATGATAGTGGCTATTGCAGTTTTTTCTTTCTGTTTCTTTAGTTTAAATGCTAATATTTTCAGTGCTTTTGGGCTGTTGTCATAATATGTTTGCCTACAGAGCATGAGATTCTTTTCAATGTCATGTATTTCTATAGTTTCCAATGCTTTTTTAGCTACGTTCAATTGTATCTGTACTTCTTTGTTCCTTAACACACAATTGTTAAGGGGATGCAGACCAGAGAAAGACGTTTGTCTTGTTTACATCAGGGCCCCCCATTTGTAATTCATAGTGACAACAGCATCTAAAACAATATATTTATATGTATATTTATATATTGGAAGAGTATATTTATGAGACAGTATATTTTGTACATTGTGACAACGTCAAATTTCTAACGTCACAGGCAACAACACAGACCGCTATTACCATAGTGTAACACACAGCAAGAATGTGAAACAAGTTACTATTATTAGTATTGGGTTAGAGTTGTTTGATTTACACTAACGTAATGTTAGATTGCTATCTGAGAAAGTTAAAATGCTAACGTAACGTGTGAGCTGGCTACAACATTTTCCAATGTGTAATCGGACGTCAAAACGGACTGCATATAAACGGCTGATGACTCATAACTTCCTATCACGTTTGAATAATGCTGTAAAGTTAAGTAAAAATGCATTTCAATAGTAATAGTAATGAATTGAGAGCTTACCGAATGCAGAGCTATCCAGTGTTGTGAACAGACGAGTAGCAATATTTACTTCCTGGTTCCAGGGCTTGAAGAATGCCATTGGGAGAAATCAAGTCACCTGACGTTGTAACGCGTTTTGATTGGTTCCGCAGCAACGGCCCTTTTCACAAACGTAGGTAGTTTTTATCTTATCAACACATTAATTTCATAAAGATATGACCCAAAAACAATTGCCAACAAACGGAAATGTGTTATTATAGTATATTATGTAGTTCATATTACAATAACATATACTCTGTAAAACCAGATCAATCATTTCATTAACGGAAGCCTCTAGAGACCTTCGGCCCACCGTCTAATTGGCGTCTGATAACTTTTCAAGATCAGGCATAGGTGTAGATGTGAGAGGTGAATGCTGAAATCTGGTGCTACCCCTCCCAACTGATGGTATCGGAGTGTACATCAATGCACCCCTACCTCCTGCAGAATATTTAACATCCTCCATCATGAAAAGGTATCCAGTGTAAAACTGTATACCTTAAAAAAAAAATATTCTAATAATAATGTCCACCAAATAGTCAACCTATCTTGAAAGACACCATACCATCATTGGAAAAAAGAAAGAAAATAATAATAATCGGCAAGCTTATCACACTATCATTAACACTTTGAGCGCCAGCTATTATCCTCATCCTGTAGTCAGTGGGCCACACTAAAAGATAGGCATTTTCACTGTGCGTCACAATGTTTCCAGAGCTATATCTATATTCTATATTATAGCTATGGAGACAATACTATGGCTCATTTGACAGTCACTATCTCTCGTCCAACATGTAAAAACGATTTTTTCATGTATACTATATCGTGTGTTATCCCGTGATGAATATTGTATAGTTTCAGAGTTAATGCACGGTCACAGCACCATTATAACCAACGTTTACTTGCGTTGTGTAATTTTTATTAAAAGACAGACACTTGCTTCTCGGTCTTGGGCGATTTATTCTGTGAACTGGGCAACAGACAAAATATCCTGGTCAGTCAGGTAGTCAGCTCCTCATACACCCAAACACCGCTCACACAGGCTCATTCCTTGTGTAATGATCAATATAGTAACATGAAATCAACAATGTACAATCACATGACAATATTATGTACCTGGGCAACAGACACAAAATATCCTTACATCCACCTCGAAAGTCATGGAAAAAATAGTATACGAACAGATCGAAAAGTACCTCGCGGAAAAAAATCTAATCTACGAATTCCAATCTGGCTTCAGAACATCCCACTCCACTGACACATGCCTTCTCTATTTGAACGACCACATCAAACAAGAGGTGGACGCGGGCAAATATTGCGGCATGGTCATGCTGGACCTACAAAAGGCCTTCGACACTGTCAATCACACCATTCTGATTGACAAGCTAAAAGCAATAGGTTTTGATAGTTTATCAGTGAGCTGGATACAATCCTACCTGGAGGGGAGAGAACAGATGGTGGAGGTAAACGGTACCCTATCCCCCCCCCCTCACAGTGAGCTGTGGTGTTCCACAAGGAAGCATACTAGGACCGCTACTATTCCTAATTTATGCAAATGACATGTCGTCAGCTTGTGACTGCAACTTGTTCCTGTTTGTGGACGACTCAGCCCTGCTGGTCTCTGACAAGAACAAGTTACAGGTTGAAAAAGCCCTCAGCTCGGAACTAGGCAAAATCTGCATATGGCTCGCCGACAACAAACTATCATTACACATGGGCAAAACAGAGTCCATACTCTTCGGTTTAAATAACAAACTCAGCAAGACCGACGGCTTCTCGGTTACAGTGGGTGACAATATTGTCACAAGGAAAGATTAAATTACCTACCTAGGTTCCATCCTAGAGGCTAATCTTTCCTGTGACAAAATGGCATCCAATGTAATAAAAAAAGTCAACCAACGAACTCGATTCTTGTACCGGATCTCCTCTCTGGTAAACAAGAATACCCTGAAGACTCTGGCAGGAGCACTCATTCAAGGGTACTACGACTATGCTTGCACCTCATGGTACCAAAGCACCTCAAAGGCACTAAAAAACAAATTACAAACATCTCAAAACAAGCTAGTCAGACTACTGCTTGACCTGACTCCTAGAACCCACCTCACCCCGGCCCACTTTGACAACCTAGGATGGCTTAGAGTAGACGACAGAGTACAGCAACTTGCAATGGGCCTGGTCTACAAGATACACTACGCGACCAAGGTACCCATGTACATGTCAAAATACTTCCCAAAGGTCAGTGAATACCACGATCACAACACCAGAGGGAGCTCCACAAATCATGTTAAACCCAGATTCGGCTCAAACAAGGGACTAAACACGTTTCGCAATTAGGTATGCCACATCAATGTGGAACAGCCTACCCAAAGCTGTAAAGGAATGTGAATCACTACCCACTTTCAAAAACACTCTCAAAGAACACCTACGGGAGACTGCAATTCGAAACTAGCCCCTACAAATGTCTTAACCCAGTTGTACAGTAAATTACCAAGTATGGCTTTGTCAGTATTCCAATGTACAGAGTACAGCGTTCCCCCCCCCCTCCAATGTACAGCCCCCACCCACCAACCCCACCCCACCCACCCAACCTCCTCCAATGTACAGTTTCTACGTCAAATGGATATACACTCTTTTTCTGGACACTTTTTGTATCACAAACAGTACTGTATTTGCAAATCTGATATGTCATAAATGTATAGATGTAGCAGTACTGTCTATCTGTATGTCATATATGTTATGATGAATTGAAAATGGGGGACCCTGATGTAAACAAGACGAAAGTCTTTCTCTGGTCTGCATCCCCTTAACAATTGTATGTATTGAGCTGTACTGTACTGTACCCATTCTGCAATCTGTTAATAAACTTTTCAATCAATCAATCAATCCTGGTCAGTCAGGTAGTCGGCTCCTCACACCCAAACACCACTCACTACAGAAGGATTAGGAAAAATTAGCTTACTAGCATGTTAGCTAGTTATATACATTTTCGACACAATCTCACTAAATTATTATTTAAAAACATTTACCATACGGTTGCTACATTCTATAGTTTAATTTCAACATGCCTACATCAATAATTCCAACTAGTAGTGAGAGTTAAACATTTAGGAATAATATGTTCTCAATTCTGGGTGTAAGTGAACCTACCACAGGCTCATTCCTCGTGTAACTAATGATACACCACTGTAACATGGATACTTAGTAGTAGCTCACAAGGAAACGCCCACCAACTAATAAGAATCAATAGAACAATTAAACACCATTCTATTGGGTCTTAGTTACCTTGATAAGTGGAATCACAATCAACTCTGTTACACCTTCATCCTGCCCTCTGGAAGAAGATATGCTGCCCCTGTATTCAAAACAAACAGACTCAACATAACCTCAGCACCTGCCTTCATCCTGCCCTCTGGGCCCCGTTCCCCGTACCTGGTTCAACTAAGTCGATCAAGATGTCATTATCCAGATTCAGTTAACCCGATGTTTGAAGCCGGGATTTTCCTGTTCCTCGAAGGTGGATTCAGTCTCGTTAACTCAAGCCAGACTTGAGACCCAGGATAAGTGCGCGTGCCCGCCTCAGCCGAGAAGGCAGCAAGTGTCGAGAGCAGAGATCCTGATTCTCTAGCGGCATTGATTGATTAATTGATTTAAAACTTTAGTAACATATTGCAGTACGGCTCAATCGCCTCGCCGACAAGTTAAATGCGTTATCTATAGGCTAATTTTAAGTCCCTCATTACCTCAATCAATCAGATTATATTTCTTTAAACTTGCCTGCTGGATTGAATAATCAAATGAGATCTTGCTAGCGAAAATAATTAGTTAAACTGTTATACAAAATAACGATACGGCTCTCTTCCCATTGATTGATGTATAGTCGATCTTTTACTTATCTCCACTGTGGTGTAACGGGTTCTTCTTTTGACTTTCACGCAGACGACCGGGGTTCGAAACCTAGTCTTCCCCTTCTTTTTGCGATGTAGGAATAATTCAATTTGGTGCACGTTGAGAGCTATATAAAGAATGACATCCTCAATGCATGTAGATTTATAATATTTTAACTTGAAACTAGGCTACTTTGGCGTATAATCATTAATATTATATTCCAAAAAATTATATTGGAAACACGGGGTTTCGAACACCGGTCGCTGGGTTGCCAGGATTGAGCACTACCGCTGAGCCACTGTGCCAGATGGGATAAATTCATTGTTTATACATTAATGAACGAGACAAGATCCACAATCCACGCATAGACACTTCAATTTTATGCTTGAATGAAACACAATCCAGGCGCTCCATTAAACATCCACAGCGGAGAATATGAAAGGAATCAGAGCCAAACGAGCGATAGGTTTCAATCATTCAAAATATCCCCGCGGGATTCACATTTGCAATGCTGCGCGTTGTTAGAATAACCACATAATGTGTACATCGCACAGAGCGAGCGCCACGGTATATATAACGTGCATTATTTAGGACAAAGTGAATTTAGTATCAGCATTTTGGGTCTATTTTACATTTCAAAAGCCCCCTCTGGAAGAATGGAGCACAAAAACGTAATTCAGAATGGTATAAAGCAGATCCTAGACTGTGGGAATAATTTCAGGAAACGCGCTGTCACTTTCTTTGCGGGGGCGTGGCTGTGCTTCATCCGGCTAACTTGAACTTAAACCCTGCTTTCGACCAGGCTCAAACTTTTGGATCTGTTGTCATGGTGATTTGGACAATCCAGGTACGGGGAGCCGGAAAGTCCGGCTTAAGTCAGACTTAACCGAAAGTTATCCGGCTAACTCAGTTATCCAGGTACGGGGAACGGGGCCCTGGTAGAAGATATGCTGTCCCTGTATTCAAAACAAACAGAGTTTCATCCCCTCTGCTATTAGGCTTCTTAACACTTTGAATGCCGATGACGACTATTCTCGTTTTATCAGACCCCCCGTTGAGTGCAGATGACGAGAAATGTCGTTTGATTTTTTTTATTAGCGATCTGAATTCTTATTTCATCAACCGAGTCTCCCATTGGTACAGCAGCCCCTCCAGGAGCTCAGATGGGAAAAAAACGTCCCCTATCGTCTATCCCTGTGTAACTGCAGGTCAGTCGATTAGACTGGGATGTCCCTGTGGCATCTGTAGAGGTGGAGCCAACTGGCTCCATTGTGCTGGCGAGCTGTCTGATGATGAGGGATCTGATCGCGAGACGGAAAGCAGCCTGGAATATATATTTACAGCAGCCAATAATCAATCAATAAACGCGATCGATATTTGGAATGGCGATCAGGAATTGGAATCATCTTTTTGGAGAACATCTGATCTAAGGTAAGGAGTCTATGTTACCAGTCTTGGGGTAATCGGAGCTGTATTCACTGAGATAACAGCGTGTCCCTATGTGTGTATGTGTGATCTTGAGGAAACGAGAGAATAGATTTTTCAGCCCGCCTCTATAGCGTGCATAAGTACACATATACTATCGATAATCTAGCGTTTATTTGAAAACGGTTCATAAATAGGCCGACAAATGACAACGTGTCTAGTGTATTCGAGAATATTCCAATAAATGCCGTTTATGGGGGAATCTTTCAATTTTCCAAAAAATTTCGAGAGAACGATAGCTTTTAGAAATGCTATAAAAAGGATATGAACCGATTAGAAAACAATCCGTTTCGACAATGTTGACTGCAAACAAGTCATTGAAAAGCAACGGGCAGATTAGACAAATTTTTTAACACGTTTTATCTATCACACGTTTTTAACGCTAACATTGAAGTGGATGATGGCATTCAATGGGGTAAAAAGGTAAACAAGGTTGGCACTGATAGTGTTAACACTTTAATTGCCAAAGGACGAGTTTAGGCGTCCTTCCCCGCCATGCTCAAGTTGCCGAAGACGCCGTAACTCGTCTTTGATATCAATATTTCAAAAATCTGTGATCGGAATCATATTGTCCATCCGCAGCCTTCACACACAGTTCAGAGCTCCTCTCAATCCTCTAGCGGTTCAAGAGCGCCATCTGGTGGCCGATCGGCAGAAGCGTCAAACAGGAAGTGATGTGGCTGAAGTGCTGATCACCCATATTACTTCCGGCCACTCTCTATAGCTCCCGCGACTCCATCTTGACACAATACATAGCGATCCGTTGCCAATAACTCGATAAACAACATGATTTGGACGTATATACCATTATACAACCTGGAAATGGACCGGGTATTTTTACATCCCATAATGGAAAACTGTCTACCCCACGCTGATCGCCCAACGGCCCGCGGAGACTGGGGTGAGTTTTAGCGTGTAATATTTCCGTGTTCGATACTAACTGATCTGATGAACATATGTCCCACATTAGATGAATGGTATAACGCTGCCCACGGAATTATAAACGCCCCCTCGCCCATCCGGTCAACATCAGATGACGTGTAGTAACTTCCAGAAGTACTTCCAGTTGGAATTTTTTATATCGCACTGATTGCTATCAAACTGTATTTCATCATCAATATAATGCATTTGGCGCTATAAATCACGTTCTGGAGAAAGCTGCAGAAAGAGATGAAAACATACTTGTACTTTAAATCATATTTTAGTATGAATACGTGAATGAAAAAGTTTAACGTTGCTACACCATGAACAATACATATAGGACCTTGAATGGGCCCTAATAATGGCAATCTAGCAATAGAATTTAAAAAGTTATAGCCCTGCAAAGAAGGGGAACTTCTCCATGTTAAATAGAGCTGGCAACGGATGGTATATCATGAATTTAGCCTTAGGCAATCAAAGTGTTAACAAACAGAACTCCCCGGGCCCCCTTGCCCCTTCCGTCTGGAAGAACTGGACCTGTTCTACTAACACCCCGCCCCCCCCCCCATGAGTAGAGAGCATTGTTCCTCTTTAAAAAATATATGTTTTAGAATGATACCTCCTGTTTTTACTGTGGTGTTATTTACTTCTTTTATTTATTTATATATGTAGTGTACTGACCAAAGCAAAAATAATTTCCCTTGTAGGCACTAAAAAACATCCATTCATCTATCTTTCTTTGAAATAAAAATAAATAGGGAAATTAACTACATACAATAAATGTACAGTACATGAGTGCCAGTAGAATCAGTGGTGTGTGTGTTTGTGTGTGTGTGTAATATGCTGTGTGTGTGAAGTGTTGCGAAGTGTAAATTAAACAATAAACAAATGAAGGGGAAAGTGTAGAGAGGAGAGGCAGCACTGAGGCCTGGCAGCACTGAGGCCTGGCAGCACTGAGGCCTGGCAGCAGCCTTTATTGTCTCCCTTAGGAAACATTTGTTTTAAAGGGGAACTATTTTACTATTTCTTTCACTATTTGGGCACTTTTACACAATTCCTGTGAGTCTATGGAACACCTCTGTAATATATATATTTTTTTTATTCATTGTTTTGTATTTCTAATCAAGTCCTCAAAAACAGCATTTTTCTACCTCAAGATTTCGAGCTGTTTTGAGCCTGGGCTCCTAAACCACTGCGACGCGGCGCCGCCTCTTGAACATTAACATGCAGCAGTGACTATATGACATTACATATAGGCACATTTTCAAACGACTCAGTTCAGTGAGGGTGAATATTGTGAGAGGAGAATTGGAAGAATGCGCCAATATGAGAATTTTGAGACATAGATCATATTAATATAAGTTCACATAGCTAGGAAACAATGCTAAACACTCAAAAAGGCCATTTATAAGATAGTTCCCCTTTAAGCATCAAGAGACAAAGATGACGTAGCAGCACACAGCCTCTCCATATACACACAATACATCAGTATACATGTAAAATCACACTACAGTTAACATGCAGTATTACACAGATCCATATACACACACAATACATCAGTATACATGTACAATCACACTACAGTTAACATGCAGTATCACACAGAGGTCATAGGTCGACAGGACTACCCTGCTATTGTGACTGTTATTTTTGTGAATGAACTGTGTGAGCCCTATTTTCTTTGCCCCAAGTTGTGTGCAAACCAGTGACATTGACAGTGATTAGGTTAACATGGGACTGCTGAGTGGGGAACCTGGACTAATTGGGGGAGGCTTCAGGCTAGATCTTTTCCATATGGATTGGCTGGTGTGTTTTGAGCTAAATCGACCTGGACGTAAAAAGTGGGTGGTATGTTCCCAGACAGAGTGGACAGACACAACCGGTGCAAAAAAGTAAGAATCTTTATTGACAAATTGAATACAGTAATGCAAGCACAGAAACAATGGGATATGTTGGCGACCAATGGCTCTTCTGGTTTAGAGGTGTCGGGAGGCTCTCTGGCTCCGCTACGATATCACTCTCACACTACTTGCACAGCAGATGTTAGTCAACTAGCATTAGTCTTGGTGTCACAGTTACATTAGCCACTCACCATAGGTGGAACACACACAAAATCACTACAATTATACTATACACACTGTAGGGCACTCTGACACATCCACACACACTATAGGCCACAAGGATTATGGTCCAGTTTTTAAAGGGGTAGTTCAACCAAAATAATAAAAACAACCGGTGTGCTATGTATCCATCCAGATACATACACAATGGAGCTGAATGGCATTCAAAGTGCTAACAAAATACATTTGAAAAACTCAACAGTAATGTCTTCAGACCTTTTTGTGAACAGTTTCATTTAGGAACTATTTTATACTAAAGTAGAGATCATTCATTCCCACAATTCAAATTTTGAATGCAGAACTTGTAGAGTAGTTCTACATTTTACTTACAGTAAGTAAAAGATCATTCTTCCACCACTATTAATGATTAATGAAATCAGCAATGAACCGGAGATGTGTTTATTTTTATAAGAAATAAGCATATAAATCGACTAATCAACATACAGTTTTGGTCGATCAAGACCAAACTGACCTAATAATTGACTATGAGGGAGGAACCCTAATGGCTGTACAGCATTTCAGATTACAACACAGATTACAATAATAGTAACAGTACTATTAAATAGTAAAACTTTTTAATGACCCGTGGACACCCTGATAGAGCAGAACATGTCTAAGAATGATCTTAATTTGCTCGCTGGAAACAATCTTTAGAAAATGCTCATGTCTCTCCTACAAATTGGCGCATGTTCAAGATTTAGTTTCTAAAGTCTATTATCTAACAAATTCCTCATACATAAGAATGATACATAGCCTAAATATGAAATGCATGGGCTGTTTTTGCATCATGTCCGCCATCAAAAGATATATTCAGTTAATTATAAGTTTCTTCTTGATTTGGAGTAGTGTAAGTAGTTGGAACTGTGTGTGTCTGGAGAAAAAGGGGAAACACATATTATATATAGAATATGTGTCCATCTCATTATCTGTGCTTTCCAGAAGTAATATTTGTATTCAGGCTCAATCCCAGTAAATAGTGTGTGTGTGTTGGTCTGATAATTAGACCTCTGCTCTGTTCATGGTGCTGCAATACCTACCAGAATATAGGATAAAAGTTGTTTTCACTCCATTGGGAATGGTGTATTTTCTTTTCTGGGACGATCCGAGCCATGCGGGCGGGGTTTAAATACTCAGGCGAGGTAGGTCTATACAACGATGGCATGGAACAGTAACCCTGCCCGCCCGCCCATATGTAATGGTCGGTAATGTGGTACGGACCTCCACGAGCAGTATTTGGAATGGGTCCTGGGCTCTTTTCATTCTTGCATGAGGAAGGATAATGATGATCTAGCGTTGATTTCAGGAAGATTCGATAATCAGGTGAAAAATGACAACGTGTTTAGTGTATTCCACTAAAGGGCTATTATCGCGTCTTTTCCTGGAATTACTAAGAATCACCAAAACTATACTCATATTGAAAACGGTATAAAACGGAAATGTACCGATGAAAAAACAATCCGTTTTGTACATGTTGACTGGAAGCAACTCACTGATAATCGACAGGTGTATTAGACCCATAGCTATAATTTAAGATATATTTTAAGCACTCGAAAATCTCGCAGTCCATCCATTGATTAAAGCGGTGGCGTTCTAGCGCCCTCTAGCGCACTTAAGCGATGGCACAGAATGAGTTATGGGCAAAAAACTGCAAGGGTTCCTACTGAACCCTTTCCCACAAACTGAACAACTAAATGGTTTCTCTACAGTATGACCTCATGTGGCTCTTCAACCCGTTTCCATAAACTGAACTAAATGGTCTCTCTCCAGTATGAGTTCTCATGTGTATCTTCACATATCCCTTCTCACTGAACCCTTTTCCACAAACTGAACAACTAAATGGTTTCTCTCCGGTATGAGTTCTCATGTGTAACGTCAGTTTTACTTTATCATGGAACCTTTTCCCACAAACTTAACAACTAAATGGTTTCTCTCCAGAATGAGTTCTCATGTGTCTGTTCATATGTCCTTTATCACTGAACCTTTTCGCACAAACTGAACAAATATAGGGTTTCTCTCCAGTATGAGTTACCATGTGTCGCTTCAGATGTGCCTTCGTACTGAACCCTTTCCCACAAACTGAACAACTACATGGTTTCTCTCCGGTATGAGTTCTAATGTGTTTCTTCAGAGTTCCTTTATCACTGAACATTTCCCCACAAACTGAACAACTACATGGTTTCTCTCCGGTATGAGTTCTAATGTGTTTCTTCAGAGTTCTTTTATCACTGAACATTTTCCCACAAACTGAACAAATATAGGGTTTCTCTCCAGTATGAGTTCTCATGTGAATGTTCAGATGTTTTTTATCACTGAACCTTTTACCACAAACTGAACAAATATAGGGTTTCTCTCCAGTATGAGTTCTCATGTGTATCTTCAGATGTCCTTTATCACTGAACCCTTTTCCACAAACTGAACAACTAAATGGTTTCTCTCCGGTATGAGTTATCATGTGTCTGTTCAGATGTCCTTTATCACTGAACATTTTCCCACAAACTGAACAAATATAGGGTTTCTCTCCGGTATGAGTTCTCATGTGTCTGTTCAGACTTCCTTTATCACTGAACATTTTCCCACAAACTGAACAAATATAGGGTTTCTCTCCAGTATGAGTTATCATGTGTATGTTCAGAGTTCCTTTCTCACTGAACCTTTTCCCACAAAATGAACACAGATGTCCCTCCTTGCTGAAGCCAGGACTACTTCGTATTTTCTGTGTCTTCTTTGGTTTCTGAGTCACCAAACGTGATCCTCCACTCTCCTTCCATTCATCAGTGTCATCAGGCTCAGTTCCAGAACCCTCATCAGCGTCATCTGGCTCAGTTCCAGAACCCTCATCATCAGTGTCATCTGGCTCAGTTCCAGAACCCTCATCATCAGTGTCATCAGTCTCATTTTCAGAACTTTTATCATCACTGTCTTCAGTCTCAATTAGACAACAGTCTGAAGAAAGGGGCTGGCTATCTCTAGTTGGTTCTAAGTCACCAGCTGGATCTAAGTTACTGGCTGGTTCTGATACTCCACAGTCCTCTCCATCAGGTTCTGTTTTCATCTTTTTAGTTGAGGTGCTGGGTAAAGAGTAAGCCTCTCTGTTTCTCTCCCTACGGGTTTGAAGAGGCTGGAAGGGCTGAGCGTTCTCTTGACCATCTTCACATTTCACTGGGTGTCCTGTGATCTTGGAGCCACCAGCTTCTTCCAGCCCTTGATGTAGTTTATCTTTAATATATAGGAGCTCTGGGTCCTGGGTTTGGCTGAGTTGTGAGGACAGAGTATTCGCTCCACCATGTTCATATCTCACAGGGTGTAAGGTCATCTTGGAGCCATCAGCCTCCTCTAGATCTTGAAATAGTTCCTCCTGTTCCTCTTTAATCTGTAGGGGCTCTGACTCCTCTTGGCCCAGACTGGGGCTCCTCTCCTGCTGCTCAGGGGGAACCTCCTCTTCACAGATAAACACCTGTAAGGCAAGGGAGTCTAGAAAGAAGGGCATAAAATAATTTCAATTTAATTTGTTGTAACCATTTCTTTTGAAAGTAACAAAGGGACAGGTCACCGTTTTACACTACACTCCCTGTGAAGCCAAATAAAGACATTAGCAACTTCAGAGGCCAGAGGGTGGGACCTATAAAAGTGTTTTCTGCACCTCGCTCCCTCATTCTGGGCAAGATACACTCATGGCATGTGATGCGTAGTAGAGCCTCAGGCAGTGTTCATAGAAATACCGTACCAGACACGAACTAGCGAGCAAGTCAACAGATGCTTTTGAGACCATTTGGGCATCTACAGTCAGAACAACTACTGCAATTGTAAAATATGATACAATTCTCCACTTGCACAACCTGAAAGTAGGCACTTCCGGCTGACTTCCGGTTGCGAATGGTACTTCCTGTCCCATCCAAATACATTGTTTTTAGCTACTTTTCTCCCGTTATTTAAACAACTTTGTCGTCACAGAGAGGCAATGAAACGTTTGTATTATTATAGTATAGAATGTATTTAATAAGCAAACGTTTGTCAGCAGGGTTTTTGGGCTGTATTTCATGTAAAAACGTTTACTGTTAGTTTACTTGCTCACGCTAATTAAGGCTAATGCTGGCTAACAGAAGCTAGTGCAAGAAACAACGCCGCAAAGTATTGTTTATAGTGCATTTCTTGCCACCTTATAGCATTTGTACATTTGTATGACAGTCTATAATGCTCCCGTGAGGTTTTTCCGGACGTTTTGGTAATGATTTTCACTATAAAATCATATTTCTAAATGACAGGAAGTTGATAAACTGGCCGGAATAGCTTTGAGCTAACGATCTTTGCTGATGCATTCCATTCTAAACGTAATGTTAGTTGTTCAAAACATTACCTGTCTATATAATTTGTTCCTCAACGTTATATAGACAGGTAATGTTTTGTAAACTAACTGCAGCCTGCTACAGTTAGAAGCTAACGTTAGCCAGCAAGCTGCAGCCTGCTACAGTTAGAAGCTAATGTTGAGGAACAAATTATATAGACAGGTAATGTTTTGAACAACTAACATTACGTTTAGAATGGAATGCATCTGCAAAGGTCGTTAGCTCAAAGCTATTCCGGCCAGTTATCAACTTCCTGTCATTTAGAAATATGATTTTATAGTGAAAAAAATCATTACCAAAACGTCCGGAAAAACCTCACGGGAGCATTATAGACTGTCATACAAATGTACAAATGCTATAAGGTGGCAAGAAATGCACTATAAACAATACTTTGCGGCGTCGTTTCTTGCGCTAGCTTCTGTTAGCCAGCATTAGCCTTAATTAGCGTGAGCAAGTAAACTAACAGTAAACGTTTTTAACATGAAATACAGCCCAAAAACCCTGCTGACAAACGTTTGCTTATTAAATACATTCTATACTATAATAATACAAACGTTTCATTGCCTCTCTGTGACGACAAAGTTGTTTAAATAACGGGAGAAAAGTTGCTAAAAACAATGTATTTGGATGGCACAGGAAGTACCATTCACAACCGGAAGTCAGCCGGAAGTGCCTACTTTCAGGTTGTGCAAGTGGAGAATACATAATGGTCAGAACTGTGACAGGTACAACACTGGCTTGGATTGGTTTTTACTGGCTTTTGGAGTTGAATGGGGCAAATTGCTGTCTGGATTTGTGCCTTGTATTGTACACTTAACATTATCAAGTTTTGATATCACTATCCGAGTTGTATTTTCAGCATTACAGATTAGTTATTTATTTAGGTGACATGACTGCATGAACGTTACTCATGCTTAAAGTGCCAATCTTGACAATCTCCATTTAAATAAATGTCTGTTAAGTCATTATCTATGGCTGAATGAGGTAACACAATGGTGAATGAGCCTATGGCCCACTGATGAAGGCCTTTGCCTATGCAGCATTACCAAGTATTATGAACTGGGTGTCTGTGGCGACATTCCTGGGAAAGATCTTGCTTAAAATATGTAAATAAAGTAATAATTGACCACAGGGAAAAAGGTACATAAGGTACGTTCTGTTATATAATGTGTTATATAAGTTACATATAACGTAATATAATTACGTATTGTATTGAAAATGTACAATGTCTACGTATTACAAATAAGTAGGGATGGGTATCGTTAGGATTTTATCGATACTACTACTCTTATCGATACTGCTTAACGGTTCGGTACTTTATCGATACTCTTATCGGTTCTTTTGGATTATTATTATTAAAAGAAAATGTATACATTTATTATTCGGCTTATGGCTATATCTGTACTTGATGTTTGTTTGTTGTGTTGCATATTTGAAATAAACTTCAATCAAATCAAATCCCCCCTATTAACCCTTTCACTGCCACACGACTAGGGATGGGTACCTTTCACATTTGAACCGATACGGTACCGGTACCTGTGAATCGATACCGGTAACCAACGGTACCTTTTTTCGGTACTTTAGTCTCAAGAAATTTAATTTACCTACTTCAGTCGTGAAAAAAATAATCCAAACTTCAAATAACTACAATTTCGACCGTTTTCGGCTTGCCATTGCTCCGACTGCTTTGTTGTTGAATCAAGTCAAATCCTAGGTAAGCATATATTTTGGTATCTCACTTGAATCGATACTCGGTAGTACCGACGTGTTTCGGTTCGGTACATTAAAAGTACAGAATTTGGTACCCATCCCTACACACGACAGAAGGTTAACCCTTTACTATCACACAACCGACAGTCGGGTTAACCTGCTGTTGTGTGGCAGTGAAAGGGTTAACCTTCTGTGTATTGTCGCAGTGAAAGGGTTAACCGTTTGGTAGTGCGGCAGTGAAAGGCTTAAAAACAAAAACCTGTGTTTAACCTAGCCATCTATAAAACATCATGCTAAAACTGTGAAACAAATGTCCTACTCCCTTAAAGAAAGAAATACATAGCAAACATGACTCAGTTATGCAATAGTGCTGCTGCTTTTTATTTAGTTAAAATCTTTTAGTTAAAAGCGGCTGGGTGATGGCGGCTAAGTGGCGCAGTGGGCAAGGCGCTCGCCACTAACGCAGGAGACGCTGGGTTCGAGCCCAGCTCTCGGCGTTGCTACCGGCTGGCCGCTCGTTCATACTAACACAATTGGCAAGTGTTAGAGGGTGGGAAAGCCGGTGGGTGGGGATTGGACGTTGTCGACAGCGACTCCTACAGGTCGGTTTGGTGACGCCGGTGCGGCGGAAGCAGGAAGTAGCGGGGGCAGCGTGAGCCTCCCACGCGTTACTCCTCGCCACAGAGTTCGAGCTGCTGCGGTGAAAAGATGCGACAGGCTGCCTCCTCGTGTACCGGAGGGGACACGTGATGCAAGGCTTCTGTCCTCACTACAGCCGACCAGTGGGAGGCATAGTCTAGCAACGTTCAAGACAGGGGAGGGAAGAATTGGATAATACGAAATTGGGATGGGAGAAAAATTTAAATGGGGAGAAAAAGTGGATAAAAAAATAAAATCTTTTAGTTAAGACTAAAAGTCTACAATATGACTACAACGATTTCATGACGGCTTCCTGTCCTCGCGTTTCCTGTGCAATGCACGGAGATTTTTAAAATCATTGGTAAACAATCGTAGTGCTGAAAATATACACTTTGACTGCTGTTTTTATATGGTTATGGTTATACTCTTGGCTACATTCGAAAAAAGAAACACAACATTGTACGTATTTGGAATAGCAGTGTCGGAGATCAAATGCCGGTTTGGCAACGTGAAGAGAAGGCGTCGGATACCGAACTTAACGTTACATTTCAACAACAGATTGCTGCTAATTAAACACTTCATGGAAACGGAGTAACGCTAACGTTATGTCGAGTTCATACGTGTAGTTCATACGTGTAGTATGAACTCGACATAACGTTAACTTTACTCCGTTTCCATGAAGTGTTTAATTAAGTCCATGGAGTTTCGAGTGTTGCTGCCACCGTTGCGTCGCAGATGGATGGTACACTCTGTTAGCTCCGTAGCTAATCCGCTCCTAGACTACCGATAGCAGAACCAATAACGTCGGAGTTTATCAATACTCCGGTTCTTTCTAATTTAAGTACATATTACATATCAATACTCCAGTTCTTTCTAAATAAGTACATATTACATAATCATAGTATTGCTGTGTGTGTATCAGGGTGGCTGGTAGGGGTGGGGGGAAAATCGATACATAGTAGTATCGCGATACTGTATCGATACAGGGACGCCAAGTATCGATATTTAATTATTCATAAAAAAAAAAAAAAAATTGTATAAGGAAGTTGCATTGTTCATTTCAATACCTGTAATAGTACAGTAGTCCACACACACACACATGTGCATTCAGTTAAGTTGGAATATGACTAATACAAACAGTTCAGTTTGTCAGGTACATGCAACACAGATTACAGTGTTTACATCTGTCTGCTTAAGAAAATACCATGTTCTGCAATACAAATGATTGAAGTGAGATGAACAGACTGAACTTTATTTTATTAGATAAAACATGTTGACAAAGTTTTACTTTGCAGTTGAAAAAAGGTAATAAATTAAATGATAAAAAAAAATTAAGAAATTCACAATACTCAGCGTATCGCGATATATTTAGTATCGCGATACTATCGTATGGTGACGCAAGTATCGCGATAGTATCATATCGTGAGGTCTCTGGCGATTCCCACCCCTGGCTGGGGGGGATTAGTGTAGTAGTGAGAGCACTCGTCCGTGACCGCAGCAGTGTTTCCCCTAGGATTTCTTTCAGGGGGGGTGGTAGGCCACCGGAAACGACTAGCGGTGTCGCTGTACGGATACGTGGTGTCAACTGTGTCGTCATAGACTCGCACAGTAAGGCGGTTGTTAGTATCGGTGCATTTCTCTACACTGAGCTGAAATGAAACGATTGCACATAAATTAGGTAAATAAATATTAACAATATTTACAACACATAAATTTACTTATTTTTCAATTCAGTTCAGTTTAATGCAGTTCAACTGCCAGTGCAGTGCAATAACTAAATAATAATTAAATAGTTAAATACAAAATAATAATTTGTTTAAATAAAAAAAAATATAAAAATTCTTATAATGTAATAAATGTTCATGCTTCTCCCCATCTCTGGCTGACATCATCATTGTGATACATGATGGTTAGGCCTTTGTGTTTTCCTCAGTGAGGGATTCTCTTTCGTCGGTCAGCAGCGTTTTGTACTTGCTGAAGCTTCTCTCTGTATAATTATTATTATTATTATATATTATTTAAATATCAACATTATCTGGCCATCCTCAGTAAATAATAATAATACTAATAGCTTCATTTTATATAGCGCCTTTCAAAAGACCCAAGGTCGCTTTACGTAGGGATAAATACTATCAAACTCCTGACCTCGGGCCCTATTCCTCGTACCTGGTTCAACTAAGTCGATCAAAAGTCCCATTATCCAGATTCAATTAACCCGATGTTTGAATCTGCGCTTTCCCTGTTCCTTGAACGCTGATTCTGTCTCGTTAATTCGAACCAGACTTGATACTCAGTGTTGTGAAGGATCAGATTAAACCGAATATATATATTTATTTATGGATATATATTTAATAGTATTTGTATATCGTTTGATATCCCCTGTATATTCCTTGTACAATATGCACTGAATATCCCTTTAGTCTACTAAACAGCCCATAATAGTTTCATTCTACCATTGGACGAGAACCTGGCGCCAGCAGCCATACCCCTAGGTTCAAGTTCAATCGTGCCGACCAACATGTCGTGGCAAGCCCGGTTCCGCGTAGGAATACGTCTGGCGAAATACGAATGGTACTATTTGTTCACAGCGCATATATATATGGCGCAAGTAAAGTAGAACTTTCTTTTAGTCCATTAGTTCTTTACCCTCCAACCTAGTAACAGACGCGAAGCCTCACCCACGACGCACGTGTGGTGCAGTAAGGCCTACTTGGCCTCAGAATAGGCATTGAGATATCGTGTGGATTAATAGTTGAATTGTCATAGTTTGGCACTATACCGTCGAGTTGGACGTATTTCTATTAAGCTAATAATAGTCTATTATGTATGGTGCATCGTTCGGTTAGAGTTATAAAGTGAGCAGCACCCCCATCGTTCCTGACGTTATCTGGAGTCTTAACCAGGCTGGGCAGACCACTTGTGGTGCTTGCATCCGAGGAGCTCCGGGCCAGGACGAGTGGACCTGTACATTGGATTACTTTACCCGGACGACGGCGAGCCTTCCACGGCTTGGATTATCTACATGCTTTGGGTGCTTTGATTATTCCATGGATAACGGCCAACACTGCTGAGTGTTGGAACTACCCCCCGGAGAGGAGTCCAGGTGAGACGGCGCTCTACACCAGTGAGGTCGCCTCACGTCTCTCCGTTGTGGACCGGCAGCTACCGTCCACCAGAGGGTCCAGCTGTATTCATCTGCGGACCGAGGTTCTGTGGGCATCGTGTTCAGGACTCTGAATTCTCCCAAGAAATCGTCGGCCAGATGGGATACCGCCAGCGGCTCTTCTAACCCCCCCTCCTACTGTCTTACAACCAGCGGGACCCCCCCCCCCCCCCCTTAGTGTATCCAGCTATAATCATTTAAGTACCATCGCTATAGTTCCCTAAAGAACCAGGTTGTATATTTGCTCCCTGCGTAACCAGAGATTGGACATTCAATGTTGATTTACCTACGAATACTCATTTGCCATACAAGTGCATTTCAAATCATAAATGTCATCAAGTGAACGTTGTATATACCCTTTGCTATATAAGATATTCGATTTGTACATTTGTGTGGACTTCGTTTCATCAGGTGGGAAAGTGTTCATCATATCTATATCATGTACTGGATGGCCAGAAGTTCAAGTACAAGAGGTAGTGGTTTAATAATACCATACTTATCAATACAGTCAGGGAATTGTACCCCTCAGTTACAATTGGTCCTTCGAGCCGGAGGGTAACTAGTGTAATATTAATATAGTGTTATTAATATTAAAATGGCCTATGATGAACACTCCACGAAACGGTCCTCCTAACGTAGAACGCCCGCAGCGCAGACGACAGCCACCTCAGTACTTAGAGGATTACGCTGTCAGTCAACTACCTAGCCTTCGACAAACGGTAAACGCGGTAAAAGTAGAAAGTAAAATTATGTCTGACCTTAACGACCAGGTTTCCCCGACCACAGAGGCCCTAGTAGGTTCTAATGTAACTGACCAAGCTCACGGTGGGGACCAGGAGGGAGCTGACATGCCTTTACCCCCCGCCAATACCGAAGAAGTAGTCCCCGACCAGCCCCGGGAGGAAGACAACCCTACAGAGAGAGAACTCTGCACGGAAGAAGAGGAGGAGAGCGCCGAGGAAATAGAGCTCCAGGACTCCCCAACGAGTACACCCAGGAGCGGCTCACCCAGGAGCGGCTCACCTCCACAACCGCCTTCCCCCAGCGAAGCGGAGAGGATGCTACAACAGGCGTTCCTCGTCAGCCTGACAGCCTCTACCGAACGCGATCGACTTCAGGGTGAACGCGATCGACTTCAGGGCGAACGCGATCGACTCCAAGCACAGCAACGGAGCGAAGAAGAGCGCATACGCCTGGAGATGAGACGCCTTCAGACGGAAGAGAATATGGCAAGAGAACGGGCCGACGCCCAGCGCGCCGCTGCCGGTGCCCAAAGAGAAGCAGATCTCACCAAGCGCGAAGTCGAGCGCGACAAGTTACAAGCGCAGCTAATGGAGCAGCTGATCCTCAAGGCAACACCCTCTCCCTCCGCCAGGGGTTCAAGGAACTCGTCGAGACAACAGTCAAGGGCAGCGTCTCCTAACCGAGCAAGCGACCCTGAACTTGACCAACAGACCAAGCCTATACCCCCCGCAGACCCCCTTCCCAGACCGGTCCAAGCGAGACCCAGCTACAAGGAAGGAGCGGCATACACTGCGGAGAAGCTAAATAAACGACTACAGGATCTGGAAGACCTGATAGAGGAAGAAGAGGGAGAGGAGGAGAACCAAGCCCGACGACAGCACAGTACTCCACCGGACCAGGAGGTCCAGTACAGCCCAGGCTATACCCCCGCGGCGCTGCGCTACAGACCCCCGACTCTATTCACGGGTGAGCACGACGCACGACCAGCCCCGAGGAATAGCACCTGGACCAGCGGGCCATGGTACCCTGTCGGTACCAGCCCACAGAGAGGCGCAAGAGGAGACTCGCCTAGGAGGTCTCTCCCCCAACGCTCGCCGATGTATCAGCCATCCACGGCGTCATACATTGCCACGCCGTCGTTTCCAGACTTCACCTATGAGAATCGAGCACAGTACACGGAGCTCCGGATGTGCTTAGAGACAATGATGGTGGATGTCGCTGATGAACGCCACAAGTATGCAATATTACTGAAGCACCTGAAAGTACCGCGAGCGCACAATATAGCGCTAGCCTATGCCACCTCTACGACCCCATACACCGCGGCCCTAGCAGCGCTGGACCAGAGATATGGACGTATATGGGATTACGTAATCCAAGAGATAAGGCATATTGATCGCCTACCCCCAGCAACAGACAATCGCTCATTAGACGACCTGTCAATCAAAGTGCAGTCCCTGGTAGGGATGCTGGGAGCGCAACGGGAAAAGGGCATGCATGAGCTATACGCCAACTCTAACGTCGAGAGGATTTTGGAGAAGCTGCCACCCGCAAGACAAGAGCGTTTTAGGCGGCAGAGGGACTACCGGGATCCTAACGGCCCCGAACCATCCCTCCTTGATCTAGCCGACTTCCTGGCGAGAGAAGTCAGCAGCTTACGACTGGATACGTTCGGGCGGAGCACGCCAAGCTCCAGAGAGGGACCCAGGAGAATAAATGATGGAAGAAGATCGGTGACTGTCATGCACCAATCAGAGTCAGTACCGAGCAGTAAGAGCCACAGTACCCCCTCGAGAAAAGAGAAGTGGAAGATGGTGTGCCCCTACTGTGAGAAAGAACACTGGCTGTCACAATGTGACCTGTTCACAAAGATGAATGCAGAAGAAGTGAGTCAATGGATAAAGTCCAACAGGCGCTGTTACCGATGTGCGCGCAGTCACATGGCAGCCGAATGCCGCCTAAAGAAAAGGTGCAGTCGGTGCGACGGAGCCCATCTAGATATACTACACGACAGTAACAGAAGACGGCCTTCACCTGCACCATCGAGCGGCAACAAGGCAAGTGTCATGTACATTGACCCCGCCAGCAGCAGCGGCGCCCAAGTGCTCTTAAAGGTAGTCCGTGTGACATTGAGCTACCAAGATAAAGTCATGGACACTTACGCCGTCCTTGATGACGGGTCAGAGAAGACCCTTCTGCTCGCGTCCGCTGCGGCCCAGCTGGGACTGCGGGGGAGCGAGAACCAAATGACGATTCGGACAATAAGAAGAGATTTAAAGACGATAAAGGGCGAGAATGTCTCCTTCACTATCGCAGCAAACGGGCAGCCAGAGCGACGGTATAGGATTACAAATGCTTTCACCAGCCAAGAAATAGGACTATCGCAGTACACCTACCCCATCGCCAAGTTGATGGATAAATATGTGCACCTGCGTCAACTACCTATCCCGCTCATAGACGGCGCTACCCCGACCCTGCTGATAGGCTCCGACCATGCAGAACTCAGTCCCGATTGACCGGGTCCATACAGGACCCCGAGGCTGTCCTGCAGCAGTCGAGACCCGCCTAGGGTGGACACTACAAGGCCCCCTCGCTAAATCTCTCAACCGAACAGCAGCCACTAGCTGCCTCCACTCCAGAACGACAGAAGAAGACACCACTCTCCTGCAGCATGTCGAGAGGCTATGGACACTAGAGACAATGCCCTTTAAGAACGAAAAGAAAGATATTCGTTCTAAAGAAGACATTTACGCCATCAACCTACTCGAGCAAGGGACAAAGAGAGTCACAGTCGGCGGAGTGATGAGATACGCAACTCCACTCCTGAGGCGAGAGGAAATGCCCACCTTTCACGCAAAAAAAGACGCCACGGAGCGCTATCTATTGAACACAGAGCGGCGCCTAGCCAAAGACCCCGCTCAAGAGAGTGTGTACCGCGCTGAGATTGAGAAGCTAATCACAGCGGGACACGTGACAAAGATTGACATTAAAGAGGCCGATCAGACGACCGAATCATGGTACGTGCCGCATCACAAGGTCCACCACAACGGCAAGGATCGCATTGTGTTTAACTGCAGCTACCAGATCGGATCCCAAAATCTGAATAAAGAGCTCTTGCCCGGCCCCACACTCGGCCCCTCCCTACTAGGCGTGCTACTGCGCTTCCGCCAGGACAAGGTGGCTATCAGCGGGGATATCAAAGGGATGTTCCTGCAGGTGAGACTAGTGTAGGAGGACAAGCCCTGCTGCGGTTCCTATGGAGAGAGAGGATCGGAGATGAGAACCCAGCCATCTACCAGTGGGAAGTACTCCCCTTCGGAACCACATGCAGCCCGTGCTGTGCTACATTTGCACTACAGAAACACGTCGCAGAGGACCCAGCAGCAGATGAAGAGGTCCGACACAGTGTGAAGAACAGTTTCTACGTGGACAACTGTTTACAAAGCGTTTCGACTCAAGAAGAAGCCGAGGCTCTCCTAATCAAGCTATGCGCCTCCCTGATCAAAGGCGGCTTTGATCTCAGGCAGTGGGCCAGCAGTGACCCGCACGTATTGCGCAGCCTCTCCCCCGCGGACAAGGCTGCCAGCAGCGAGACCTGGATGGCGACCATCCCAGGAGAAGCCCAAGAAATGACACTAGGACTAGTCTGGCGCTTCAAAACAGACTCGCTCCACTATAGACACAAACCCCTGACTACAGAACAGGGAAGGTCGACGGCGACACCGACCACCAGACGGAGTGTGTACAGAACACTCGCCAGACAATATGACCCGTTGGGATGTATTCTACCTTACACCACCAGGGCAAAGATGATTGTACGAGCACTATGGGACAAGGACCAGGGCTGGGACGACCCCATACCGCACACCTTGCCTCAACATGGAGAGAGTGGGAGACGGAACTCCGCTCACTCCCAGGCGTCAATATACGCCGCAGCTACTTCCCATCCACAGTGAGGCCAGAGACATGCAAGATTGATCTACACGTCTTCAGCGACGCCTCCGAAGTAGCCTATGGATCGGTGGCCTACTTGCGTGCCCAAGAGAAGGGAGGAAAGATACACACTGCTTTCATCCTGGCTCGCTCAAGAATAGCCCCACGAAAGCAACAATCTATCCCACGTCTAGAGCTCTGCGCAGCCCTAGCAGGAGCGCATCTAGCCACGTTAATCCAACGTGAACTCACCATTCCGGTGCACAGAACAATCTTGTGGTCAGATTCCACGACAGTACTCACATGGATCAAGTCTGATTCATGCAGATACAAAGTCTTCGTGGGAGTCAGAGTCACCGAGATTCAAGAGTTAACAGAAGCAGCGAGCTGGCGGTATGTGGACACCAAACACAACCCAGCTGACGTCATCACCCGGGGAATGTCTCTGGATGACCTCACCCGTCGCAACATCTACAGTGACGGACCAGAATTCCTCAAGCTCCCGGAAGAAGAGTGGCCTACGCCCACCCCACGGGAAGCAAGTAACGAGGAGGCTGAGAACAAGAAACCTATGTTCTGTGGACTGAGCACAGTCGCCTCCACAGACCCCAACATAGATGACTGCATTACCCTAGAGAGTGCGCAGCAAAAGACATTCCTGTGGCACCACCCAGAGATTCAGTCCACCACTGACATTTCAGCAGCTGACTACGAAGAAGCAGAACTTCTTCTACTACAACGAGCCCAGAGAGACTCGTTCCCCGATGAGCTAGACTGTCTACAGGGAGGAAAGCCCGTCCCATCAGACAGCAGACTGCTCCACCTGGCACCCGAGAGTGACGCCCATAATCTCATCAGAGTGGGTGGTCGCCTGCGGAGAGCCCCCGATCTACCGGATGACATTAAGTACCCGATAGTCTTGAACAGCCGACACAAGGTCACAGAGCTGATCATAAAGAAATACGACGAGGATGTACACCACGCAGGAGCAGAGAGAGTCTTCGCGGAGATCAGACGTCGCTATTGGATACTTCAAGGAAGAGAAGCGGTGCGACGCTTCCAGCGAACCTGTCTAGACTGCCGAAAGTGGCGCGCGCAGCCCAGCATACCACGGATGGCTGACCTACCCCCCTGTCGCCTCCGACTCGGCGACAAGCCATTCCACTCCACAGGCATGGACTGTTTTGGCCCGTTGTATATAAAGAGAGGAAGAGGAACCGAGAAGCGGTGGGGTATTGTATTCAAATGCATGACCACCAGAGCGATACATATCGAGCTCCTTCCGACCATGAGCACAGACTCATTCCTTATGGCCTTCCGAAGATTCACATCGCGGAAAGGAAAACCGTCTACATTGTTGTCTGATCACGGGACAAACTTCAAAGGCGGAGAAAGAGAGCTGAGAGAGAGCTTCCAAGCTATGGGCCCAGAACTTAAGACCCACCTCGCTCCATCCCAGATTGACTTCCAGTTTAATCCCCCGAACGCACCCCACTTCGGTGGAACCTGGGAACGAGAAGTACGTTCTATAAAGACAGCCCTGTACGCCGTGCTTGGGGCCCAGACTGTGGCGGAGGAAGTCCTAATGACAGTCCTCACGGAGATCGAGGGAGTATTGAACTCCAAGCCCCTCGGCTACGTCTCCAGTGATGTAGCAGATGTCGACCCAGTCACCCCCAACACACTCTTGATGGGGCGGCTAGACCCCGCGCTACCCCAGACAATGTACAGGCCTGAAGAAGCGAACGGCCGAAGAATGTGGAGGTACAGTCAAGTGCTAGCTGACAAGTTTTGGAGCAGCTTCCTACTC
The DNA here is from genome assembly GCF_963971535.1 of Notolepis coatsorum. Taxonomy (NCBI): domain Eukaryota; kingdom Metazoa; phylum Chordata; class Actinopteri; order Aulopiformes; family Paralepididae; genus Notolepis; species Notolepis coatsorum. The sequence continues at coordinate 22,699,304 of NC_140172.1, forward strand.
CACTACCTACCGTCTCTACAGACCCGCCAGAAGTGGGTAAAAGAGAGAGACAATTTGACAGAAGGAACAGTCGTCATGATTATCGACCAGTCACTACCCAGAGCTATGTGGCCGGCTGGCCGCGTAAGCAAAGTGATCACCGGTGCCGATGGCAAGGTCCGAGCAGCTGAAGTACTCGTCCAAGGGCGAACTTACACACGACCCGTGGCGAGGCTAATAGAACTGCCCCGACTCCCAGATACGATCGATGATGACCATGACCCCATGACTTTGTGAGTTGACTGACCCTTACAGCGGACCTTGAGTGGTAGACAGTGCGGTTAATCTGTCTCTGCTTAGCTAATTAGGTGGGACTAATTAGGGGGCGGCTGTTGTGAAGGATCAGATTAAACCGAATATATATATTTATTTATGGATATATATTTAATAGTATTTGTATATCGTTTGATATCCCCTGTATATTCCTTGTACAATATGCACTGAATATCCCTTTAGTCTACTAAACAGCCCATAATAGTTTCATTCTACCATTGGACGAGAACCTGGCGCCAGCAGCCATACCCCTAGGTTCAAGTTCAATCGTGCCGACCAACATGTCGTGGCAAGCCCGGTTCCGCGTAGGAATACGTCTGGCGAAATACGAATGGTACTATTTGTTCACAGCGCATATATATATGGCGCAAGTAAAGTAGAACTTTCTTTTAGTCCATTAGTTCTTTACCCTCCAACCTAGTAACAGACGCGAAGCCTCACTCACGACGCACGTGTGGTGCAGTAAGGCCTACTTGGCCTCAGAATAGGCATTGAGATATCGTGTGGATTAATAGTTGAATTGTCATAGTTTGGCACTATACCGTCGAGTTGGACGTATTTCTATTAAGCTAATAATAGTCTATTATGTATGGTGCATCGTTCGGTTAGAGTTATAAAGTGAGCAGCACCCCCATCGTTCCTGACGTTATCTGGAGTCTTAACCAGGCTGGGCAGACCACTTGTGGTGCTTGCATCCGAGGAGCTCCGGGCCAGGACGAGTGGACCTGTACATTGGATTACTTTACCCGGACGACGGCGAGCCTTCCACGGCTTGGATTATCTACATGCTTTGGGTGCTTTGATTATTCCATGGATAACGGCCAACACTGCTGAGTGTTGGAACTACCCCCCGGAGAGGAGTCCAGGTGAGACGGCGCTCTACACCAGTGAGGTCGCCTCACGTCTCTCCGTTGTGGACCGGCAGCTACCGTCCACCAGAGGGTCCAGCTGTATTCATCTGCGGACCGAGGTTCTGTGGGCATCGTGTTCAGGACTCTGAATTCTCCCAAGAAATCGTCGGCCAGATGGGATACCGCCAGCGGCTCTTCTAACCCCCCCTCCTACTGTCTTACAACCAGCGGGACCCCCCCCCCCCTTAGTGTATCCAGCTATAATCATTTAAGTACCATCGCTATAGTTCCCTAAAGAACCAGGTTGTATATTTGCTCCCTGCGTAACCAGAGATTGGACATTCAATGTTGATTTACCTACGAATACTCATTTGCCATACAAGTGCATTTCAAATCATAAATGTCATCAAGTGAACGTTGTATATACCCTTTGCTATATAAAATATTCGATTTGTACATTTGTGTGGACTTCGTTTCATCAGGTGGGAAAGTGTTCATCATATCTATATCATGTACTGGATGGCCAGAAGTTAAAGTACAAGAGGTAGTGGTTTAATAATACCATACTTATCAATACAGTCAGGGAATTGTACCCCTCAGTTACACTCAGGATAATTGCGCGCGGCCGCCTCAGTTGAAAAGACAGCAGATGTCGATTGCAGAAATCCTGATTTTCTAACGGCATTGATTGATTGATTTAAAACTTTATTAACAGATTGCAGAATGGGTACAATACAGTACAGCTCAATAGCCTCACCGACAAGTTAAATGCATAATCTATAGGCTAATTTTAAGTCCCTCATTACCCCGATCAATCAGATTATATTTCTTTAAATGTGCTTGCTGGCAGCAGTAGGCTTAATGGAATGAATAATCGAATGAGATCTATTGCTAGCAAAAATAATTAGTTCAACTCTTTGAGAATAAGTAGATACAAACACGAACAAATAGTATCTAATTGATACTAATTAATAGATACTTATGAGGATATCTGTACTGTATGCGCTCGGCTTAGGTATCATGTACTTTATATATAAAATACATGGTTCCCAAAATGTTCAAGGCGCGACCCGAAATAACGGTGTCAGAGAGGCTTGGAGGGAGGCTATACAGTTTCACTATTAATCAGGTTTTAATCTGTTTCGGACATCATCCATACATGCATTTAATTGATTAACCTTTGGTTTATACCAGTGACACCTCATGTTCATCATCAGATAACACTAACAGTGCTTGAACAGATAGATGCATTTTCTCAAATTCATTAATGTCAACGGCTCATTCAATTTCTCAAATCCATCAAACAGCGCATATCATCAGACATTTTAATCCCAGTTACAATATGACAATAACGTGTGAGTGACAGTGATACAATTAAACAATCCACAGATTCAGATTCCTCGTAATTCATAATCCACAGTCCACGCATAAAGATGCTTAATTTATGCTTGAATGAAACACAATCCGGGCGCTCCGCTAAGCAAATACATCCACAGCCAAGAATATGAAACTAATCAGAGCCAAACGCCCGATAGGTTTCATTCATTAAAAATATCCCTGCGGGATTCACATTTGCAATGCTCCACGTTATTAAAATAACCACTTGTGTGTCGCGACGCGCCAGCGCCATATCCGTATATGACATGCATAATTCAGAATGGTATAATGGGATCTAGACTGTGAGAATTATTTCAGGAAGCGAGCTGCATTTCTTTGCAAGGGTGTGGCGGCTCCAGCTAACTGAACTAAACCCTGCTCTGGAGCAGGTTCAAACTTTCTGATCTGTTACCATAGCGATTTAGAAAGTCCGACGTCGGGGAACGGAAAGGTCTGGCTTAAGTCAAGCTATGCTGAAAATTATCCGGCTAACTCAGTTAGCCAGGTACGAGGAACAGGGCCCTGGTCTTTCCAAAGAACAGAGTTGGGACAGGCGTGCGTGCACACACACACAGTGAAAGGGAGAATGGCTTATATGTTGTGGCAGACCGGCTGGCGTGGTAATGTGTCGGCCAAGGTACTGGGGCTGTACAGTTCATCAAGCATTAATTTCATCAAGACTGGATTACTGTAACAGCAATGAATCCTCTACGGCTCACCAAACACTATCCTCAATAAACTCCAATATGTCCAAAACTCTGCTGCCCGCATGCTCACCTCCACCCGTCACTCTGATCACATCACCCCTGTCCTCCACGACCTCCATTGGCTTCCGATCAAATACAGGATACAATTTAAAATACTTCTCATCACATCTAAAGCCCTCAACAACCTTGCCCCTCCCTACCTGTTCGACCTCCTCCACCGTCACACGCCCACCCGTCGCCTTAGGTCTGCTGATGCCAACCTCCTAACACCTCCCACGACCAAGCACCCTGACATCTTTTAAATCAGCCCTCAAAACCCACCTTTTCAATCTTGCTTTTGACCTTTAATTGTCCGTTTTATTTTGTCATGTATTATTTTTGTTCTGTTTTTGTTTTGCCATAGTTTTGTCTCTTCTACCCATGTAAAGCGTCTTTGAGCACCTGGAAAAGCGCTATATAAAATAGATGTATTATTATTAACACTTTCCGTGCCAGCCGTGCCAGTTCTAGATACCCCGTTGAGTGCTCAATGACAGAGCGCTCACATTTGTGAACGCATAAACTATATCTTAAATTATGGCTATGTGTCTAATACGAGTACGACCGTCGCTTATCAATGACTTGTTTGCAGTCAACATTGTCAAAAGATTTTTTTATTATTATTATTATTATTATTATTATTATTATTATTATTATTATTATTATTATTATTATTATTATTATTATTATTATTATTTTTATTTATTTTTTTATCGGTTCATTTCCGTTTTATACCATTTTGAAAAACGCTAGTTTTTTTTAACTTTCAGAAGAAAAAAAATTCTGCAGGAATCGCGCTTTACTGTAATACACAAAAAAAATTCGGCCTATTTATGAATCGTTTTCAAATAAACGCTAGATTATCGATAGTATATGTTTACTTATGCACGCTATAGAAGCGGGCTGAAAAATCGATTATCTTATTTCCTGATCAGCACGCACACACTCACAGCCACACACACACATATGGGACATGTTGATATATAGGTGAAAACAGCTCTGATTATCCCAAGACTGGTAAAATAGATTCCTTACCTCAGATCAGATGTTCTCCAAAAAGATTATTCCAATTCCTGATCGCCATTCCAAATATCGATCGCGTTTATTGATCCAACGCTGGGTGGTCGAAAGACAAACCACCTGGCAGCGCTAGTGACCACAACTCGGCCCGCCCCCTTTTAGTCTAGACGTGAAAACGTTTTTTTTTTTTTATATATTATTATAAATTGAATGTATAAGCACATATATACTATAAAAACGAACAGTTAGAATATTTAAAAATAGTAACAACCTTTGTTTAAAAGTAGGCTGTTCACGACATGATTTCAGTGGAACGGGGGCGTAATAACAATTTGCATTTGAATCGAATCTAAACCTTGGGGGGATAGGCAGCCCGCAGCGCAACGCCCACAAGACCTATACACCTGTTGGCATCTGGTGACACTTTTAATGTGTCTTGCGTTGAGATTGAGAGATGGATGCAAAGACGATCGCTGCTGAACTCAACAAAATATCTGCTGCAGGAAGAGCCATCGATGGATCGCATTTAATGAATGGGTACTTAATGGACTTTTTTCACCCAGGTCCAGTCCCTGAACCACCGCCCAAACCGGACTCTTCAGATGAAGAAGAAGATTCGGATGACGAAGTATTGCCTGATATCGATCCGATACAGCAGCGCGCTGATGATTTTGAAGAGGAAGATGAGCGCGCGGATCTATCAGATTTAGAGGATGATTCTATTCACAGCGGGACCGTCACACCGGGCTATTCAACGGAATTAACGATGAGACATGTCGCAGATATGATGTCTGTTGTAACCGTAGACAGTGACACCAATGAAGAATTGGAAAAAATAAGAACGTTTGATTGCAAATGCTATAAAGAGCGGAAAGAGAATTCCGAACGGCAGGCGTTGTCGTGTACAACAAAACTGTTGGAAGAATTGATATACAATAGCAGGCTGGACATGGCCTCATTGACGCCGAAAGAGAGGGACATGTGTCTGCTCTCGGCTATACAAACAGGCATCAATGATTCTGAAGTCACACAAAGCACAAAGCGAGTAAACACCATTCGCAAAGCTTCACGGACAGTGTACAGATTCCATAACGTCGTGGTCTGCCGGGCAACATTCTGCTTTCTCCATGGGTAAGTGTGCCATTATTATTCTGTGTGCATGTGTAACTATGACCGGTTAGTACAGGCTAGTATACATTCTGGAACATTCTGAATTGTGTTGTCATAGTAGTGATGTCATAGCAGACCCTTGATTGATTAAGTTTATTAACAGATTGCAGAATGGGTACAGTACAGTACAGCTCAATACATACAATTGTTAAGAGGATGCAGACCTGAGAGAGACTTTCGTCTTGTTTCCATCAGGGTCCCCCATTTTCAATTCATCATATGACACACACAACATACAGATAGACAGTACTGCTACATCTATACATTTATGACATACCAGATTTTCAAATACAGTACTGTTTGTGATACTAAAAAATATACATTTGACATAGAAACATGTGCATTGGGGAGGTTGGGTAGGTGGGGTGGGGCTGTACATTGGAGGTGGGGGGGGGTTGGGTAGGGGGGGGGGACACTGTACATTGGAATACTCACATACCTTTGACATAGAAACTGTACATTGGAGGAGGTTGGGTAGGTGGGGTGGGGCTGTACATTGGAGGTGGGGGGGGGGGGTTGGGTAGGGGGGGGACACTGTACATTGGAATACTCACATACATTTGACATAGAAACTGTACATTGGAGGAGGTTGGGTAGGTGGGGTGGGGTTGGGTGGGGCTGTACATTGGAATACTGACATTTGTAGGGGCCAGTTTTGAATTGCAGTCTCCCGTAGGTGTTCTTTGAGAACTATAGAGAACTACAGTACTATACAATAATATTCTATATAGTGCAAAGCACGTGACTGTATTGAAGACATTATCATTGGCTCTAGCTAGCAGGGACTGTGTGTATGTGTGTATAATAATTATTTCAAATTTTTTTTGTTTAGGATAAGCTGTGGACTTCTCAAAGCTATTATCAAGCACTACAAGACAAATGGAATGACACCACGTGATAGAAAAAAACAACCGAGAACTCACAAAAAGTTTCTCTGTAAAGACGACTGTCAACGTGTGGTGGATTTTCTCACCAATTATGCAGAGGTCCATTCTATTGTCTTGCCTGGTAGACATCCTGGCCACAGAGACTACACTGCCAAGTTACTTCAAAGCAATCTGACAAAAGCGGCACTCTGGCGTCAATACAAACCTGCTGGGGAGGAAGCAGGTATGTGTGTTTGTTATTTATTAATTTATTTCATGACATGAGGTACAGGTACACAAGTTCAAGCCCCCCTCCATAAACCACTTGTGTTTACACATCAATTGTGTAAATTTGCAGCATAGACCAGTCCTGAGTAGCCATCCTCTGGCATTGTGTATATGTAATGTGTACTATTACCAAGACAAAACGATCTAACATTCCATAAACCACTTGTGTTTACACATCAATTGTGTAAAATTTCAGCATTAAGTATGCCATTCTTGAGTAGCCATCCTCTGTCATTGTGTATGTAATGGGTACCATTCCATAAACCACTTGTGTTTACACATCAATTGATTAAGTACACCAGTCCTGAGTAGCCAATAGCCAATAGCCATCCTCTGTCATTGTGTATGTAATGAGTCATTTTTTTTTATTTATTTATATTTTATTCTAGGACATTGCGTTGTTGGTCAGGGGAGCTTTCTTCAGCTGTGGAAAACCCTTCTGCCCCAGATAACAATCATCAAACCGAGGACAGATTTGTGTTGGGAATGCTACAAAAACAACTACCAGTTGAGTCAAGCGGCTGGCAAGCCGGATAAATTGCAGACAGAAAAATTGCAGGTGCAATTACAACATCTGGCCCGTGTTAAGAGAGAGCGCAAGCTGTTGCAGGCTATGACTGCTTCCACCCAAAAGACCTGTGCGGAATTGCAGCTGAGTCTAGGCCCTGCCACACCGGCAAGCAAAGACATCACAATGCACTACAGCTTTGATTATGCACAGCAGGTGAGAATCCAATCCTATTACAATGTAGCTTTTTGTTGTTAACTTACTTGACAAAAATCGTTTGTTTGCTGTATTACAGCATTACATCATGTTGTGTAATATTTAAAATGACAATCACCATCACAATCACTACAGCACTACTGTACTACTACACTACAACATTATTTCAATGTATCATTTTTCTTTCTTCCGTCAGGTACACTACCCCTCTCACCCTCTTCAAGTTGGGCCGATGTATTTTGCAACACCGCGCAAGTGTGGCCTGTTTGGCGTATAGGGATGGGTACCGAATTCGGTACTTTTGAGGTACCGAACCGAAACACGTCGGTACTACCGAGTATCGAATGAAGTGAGAAACCAAAAAAAAAAAAAAAAATGTATTAATTTTTTTTTGTTACTTTTTTCTTTTCATGTCAACGTTCACACGCACAATATATGCTTACCTGGGATTTGACTTGATTCAACAACAAAGAAGTCGGAGCAATGACAAGCCGAAAACTGTCGAAATTGTAGTTATTTGAATTTTGGATTTTTTTTTACGACTGAGGTAGGTAAATTAAATTTCTTGAGACTAAAGTACAGAAAAAAGGTACCGTTGGGTACCGGTATCGATTCACAGGTACCGGTACCGGTATCGGTTCAAATGTGAAAGGTACCCATCCCTATTGGCGTACATTGTGAAGGGCTGACAAAGCAGGTGAATTACCTTATTGACGAAGGGATGGCCACGAGTAAGGGTAAGAGACTCCAAGATACCAACATCTTCCCAGCCATAGCAGAGCTCTTGGTCACTTTATCTGTCTGTAAACTGTCCTTTCATTGTGTCCTTTAATATTTCCCATTACAGGTAGCAATGCTGTGATCAGCTATCTGCATCATTACTTCAACAATTACGGCGTTGGAGAAACGAAAGTCGACCTGCACTGCGACAATTGCTCGGGCCAAAACAAGAACAACTACGTCTTGTGGTATTGTGCCTGGCGTACACTCCACAGACAGCACCTGCAGCTTGGTCTCCACTTCCTAATTACAGGCCACACTAAGTTTGGCCCCGACTGGTGCTTCGGTTTGATAAAGCAGGTATACAGGAAAACTGCAGTCGATACCCTGGCAGGCATCGCCGACATCGTGAGGAAAAGCTCTGAGGTAACCTAGTAAGGTTTAGTCGATAAACCAATGTACAGTTCCCCCCCCCCCCCCCCACAATGTACAGTTTCTGCATCAAATACTCTCTTCTTCTTTTTTAACTCTTTTTGTATCACAAACCGTACTGTATTTGTAAATCACACACACACACACACACACAGATGGACCCTGCATCCATACACTCTGTAGACATTGACTTTTATTTTATCTTCCTAAAATTGTTTATTCTATTAGTCCTATACTATCCAGATAGATGGACCATAGAAATGGACTATTTTATTGTATCTTCCTAATAATAATTATTGTTTATTAATTGTGCACTGTTGACAGCACTGTAAATCACACACACACACACACACACACACAAAGGAGGGAGGAAGAGAGAGGGAGGGAGGAAGAGAGAGGGAGGGAGGGAGAGAGAGAGAGGGAGAGAGGGGGAGAGAGAGACACAGAGAGAGAGAGAGAGAGAGAGAGAAAGAGACACACACAGAGACAGACATAGACTGTCTCCACTAGTGTTTCTTCACCAAGATAGAGAGAGAGGAAGAAAGAGAGGGAAGGGATACCACTTATTTTGCTTGATTACAGACAGATTACAGACTTCTGAATGATTGTATTGTACCCATTCTGCAATCTGTTAATAACATTTTCAATCAATCAATCAGGTGAAAGGAGTCAATATCCCCCAACTTGTGGGAAGCGAAGATGGGACAGTGTTTGTCCGAAGCTACGACTGGCAGCAACATCTGGGTGGCTTCTTCAAAAGGTTCCCACAGATAAAGAAATACCAGCACTTCAGGTAATTGTCTATATTTTATTGTATATTGTATATATATTTTATCATAATAAAATAAGTAGAAGAAAGCAGGAAGCCGGACCAGCACACTCAGGTTTTCGCAGCCGAATACAGACATGTTTCGGAACAGGTGTTCCTTCTTCAGTGTATTATTATTATTATTATTATTATTATTATTATTATTATTATTATTATTATTATTATTATTATTATTATTATTATTATTATTATTATTATTAATTATTATTATTATTATTATTATTATTTTTTTTTTTATACGAATGAGGAAATGTTTTCCTCCTGTTTTTTCTGTTCTTATCTTAGAGAATTTTGGTTTGCAAATATTGCAATAGGCTAATTTACTTAGCCCTATTAGCTATGATGAAGGTTTATTTTGTTTCTGGTAATCAATGTACGAAATGTGTTGACATGGATGCTTGACTCACAGTGTCCTGGGACCAGTGTTTTCTTTACGAAATAGACAATATTTTAAATGTGTTCTTTATTCTATTACAGCTTCGATGCCAGCAGACCTGGCATGGTGACGGCGAAATTACACCGTGATGATGCTGAACCATTCGAGTTTCAACTGCTGAAAGACCCAAAACGCTACCCGACCATCTCCAATTTTCCAGTGATACCCCCACCCGGACTTGACAATGACAGGCAGAATTATCTTTTTAAGGAGATAAGACAATACTGTTCTGATGCGGGAAAAGACATCACATGCCCGCGACCAACGTCTACAGCACCTCAGAACAAGACTGTACGATAGAGCTGCCGCGATTACCGCATTTCCGCGGTATCGCTGTTACATCACGGCCACCGCAGAGTAGGCTGAATACCGCGTCACCGCTGTTTTTTATAATAATAATAATAAATTACCCTCCTCTCGTTGGGCTTGCGGCTCTGCAGATATACCCTACTCGTCTATCGAGGTTCCAAGCGACCCTATTGGGTACCAGAAAAGTCACGTGAAACATTGCAGACCACTGATTGGTCAGAAGAGAGACGCGTCACACGTTTTTACGTCCTGAATGTCAGCTCATCACAACATGGCTAATAACGTTAGCTTTAACTCTCCGCCGGAGTGGACTAACATCGCGCCTCAGGAGTACTAAACGAGACATAATGATTTTACTGTCTGCAACGAATGTTATAATAAAAGCCCTTCGTTCTATACACTTGTCTGATTGAAAACTTTATTAACAGACCGCAGAATGGGACAACTCAGCACGCTCTTTTCTATATGAATTGAAAATGGGGGACCCTGATGGAAACAAGACAAACGTCTTTCTCAGGTCTGCATACAATAACAATTGTATGTATTGAGCCGTACTGTATTGTACCCATTCTGCAATCTGTTAAATAAAGTTTTCATTCATTCATTCACTCTGAGCAAAGAAAGGAACTGAGATATGAATAGAGTATTGCTTGCTATGGTCCGGTAAATACGCTGATGTTATTGAACGTATAACTATATAATGTCAATGCCACAAAACGAATGCCTTTATTATAAAGTAGTAACTTTATAGTAATAATAATAAGAAAGGGTCGGGGGGGTTAGGGGTAACCACCCCTGCCCGCGACACCGAGTGAACTGCGCATCCGTGTTTCACTTTCAATAACTAATGCGTGCTTGCCGAATCCCAAACAATATTCATGCTGCAAAGTCATCCTCTAAAGATAGACATTTAGACTAGAGGCAGGCTATATGCTATAAAGAGTAGACTACTACTAAAAAAAGCAAAAATGCATTCAAACTTTTTTTCTTTTTTTTTGTGTGCGTGCAGTAAAAACCGCGGCGGTAGGAAATATTTAGCAAATTTGTGCGGTAAGGAAATAATCAATACCGCGGCAGCTCTACTGTACGATGTTAGATACCCTCAAGACCAACGTCTACAGCACCTCAGAACAAGACTGTACGATGTTAGAAGACCCAACACACACAAAGATACAGATAAGTGCTGAGATCACACACACACACACACACACACACACACACACACACACACACACACACACACACACACACACACGTGTTTACAGGTACTCCCGAGGACCTTGAGATATCAATAAGGTTGCGAGGACCCCCCTTTCCGCTGTGATTTGGACCCTGAAAAAAATATATTTACCAATAGATGGCGCTCAACTGCTGGAAACTGACTTCAAAATAATTTAAGAGGCATGTTTGTTTTTTGTGTTATGTTATGTCATGGGACAGACTCGTGAGGACTAGTGGTTTAAGCCAATCAGATACAGACGTGGGGCGGGACATGAGGGTCCTCAGAGAAGCGTATAAATAAGAATACACACGTCTGTCCTCAGAAAAGCATATACACCGGAACACACACGTCTATATAAATACATATCGTTTCTGCCTTCAGAAGGTGTTATAACATATAATTTCTGCCTCCAGAAGGTTTTATATGGTTTTATATGAAACATATAGTTTCTGCATTCTCTGTCAGTCAGGATCTATGGGTCCATGTCACCCCACTTCTTAGGGACCTGCACTGACTCCCCATTGCTGCATGTATCCGCTTCAAGGCCCTCGACCTAGCATACCGTGCGGCAAAGGGAACCGCTCCCGCCTACCTCCGGTCAATGGTCTCTAACTACACACCCTCAAGACCCCTACGCTCTGCATCTTCTGGCCGCCTCAGATCTACTCCTATCCAAGCTCCCGGAGGGTCATCAAAGAGAAGCCGCCTATTCTCAGTCCTTGCCCCACAATGGTGGAATGAACTACCCATCCCAGTTAGGACAGCCGAATCCCATCCAATCTTTCGCCGTCGACTAAAGACTCACTTCTTCAACCATTATCTGAAATGATATAAAAAAAAAAAAAATCTAACCCTGACTAACCTTACTGTCATGCACTTGTCCTAATAAACTAACCTACACTGTAACACGCAACACTTTGATGAACATTGTTACTCAGCTGATAGAGTTGTACCCTTCTTGCTGTCTTGTCGTACAGAACTTGTAAGTCGCTTTGGATAAAAGCGTCAGCTAAATGACTAAATGTAAATGTAACATCTTATGTTTCACTTGTTTTCTGAAATGTTAAACGGGGCTACCGTGGACAGGGTGAGCAGCTTCAACTACCTGGGGGTCCACATCTCAGAGGACCTGACCTGTTCATTTTAAAATGACCACCTTGAAATTTGGTTGGTTTAAGTGACCCACACAGACTGCTCATGGCAATTTGCATGCTTGTATCACCAAATAAACCTTCGGTGTCGTCCATCTTAACATTTCAAATGTCTTGGACAATTTTCTTGTCAAGTGACCCATGGAGTCTGCTCGTCAATCTTCACGCTTGTATCATCAACTGAAGGATTCTGATGACAATAAGCACTTGGCCACTAATGCGCAAATGTTTATGCACAGCCTAAGTAATGATTACATTGGTACAAAAAGCAGTTGACCATATTCACACGGTGGCTATTTTGTTCGTTGTGCGCTGAACCTACTAGTTACGCTGCTGAACAGTATGACTTACTACCAAGTGTCTTTATACCTGTATCATTGTACATATTAATACTACAACTCTACATACATCTGATTACCAGTATTATTCAGTAGTACTCATTTGTATATATAGTCCTACAGTAGCTTACCTCGACTTAATTGTTAGAAAAAATAAGATAAGATTAAAGACAAAGGAATAACACTAGATCATCACTAGTTAACAATGATTATGCTTCCAATAATTACAAGTTATTTTGATTCATTTATTTTGATTTATTTCACATCAACATTATTACGGGGGCGACATTTGATTTATTTCACATTTCAACATTATTACGGGGGAGACAGTGACAGTGGTAGAGCATTCGTCTGGCAATCCGGAGGTTCCTGGTTTGATTCCCGCTCCTCCCGGGCAGCGTGTCGATGTGTTCTTGAGCAAGACACTTAACCCCTAATTGCTCCCGATGAGCAGGTTGGCACCTTGCATGGTTGCCTCCGCCGTCGGTGTGTGAATGTGTGAGTGAATGGGTAAAATGTAAGTAACAAATTGTAAAGCGCTTTGGATAAAAGCCATTACATTACAAAAACCCCTACAGAAACAATCAGTCAAGAATGAAGGTAGAGGGGAAACACATTATAATTCAATTACATGTTCACAGTCGCACAGACATCATAAATATTGTATCATATTATAAATAAGCTGTGTATACCAACTATGACAACATTATTATTGGCAGATTACAAGAATTGACCCCAAAAAGGAGGCTGCATCTCATGACAAGGTTACCAGTTTATATGTCAAGTACATCAGGGATTAAAGCAAAAAAAAATCTCCTGACTTTTTTTCAGGCCAAGTCATATTCTTATTTTAACCTCCACTGTATTATTTTTTTTAATAGCGTTAGCGTTTTAAGTTTTTTACTTGTTTCGGTTTACCCCCCCCACCCTGCCTACCCACCCCCCCCCACCCCACCCACCCAACCACATCCAATGTACAGTCCCCCCCCTCCACCCAACCTCCTCCAATGTAGTTTCTTCGTCAAATGTATATACTCTTTTTTAGACTCGTATTGTATCACAAACAATAATGTATTTGTAAATCTGGTATGTCATAAATGTATAGATGTAGCAGTATTGTATGTCATGTGTGTCATATATGTTATGATGAATTGAAAATGGGGGACCCTGATGTAAACAAGATGAAAGTCTTTGTCTGGTCTGCATCCCCTTAACAATTGTGTGTATTGAGCCATACAGTACTGTACCCATTCTTCAATCAATCAATCAGACAAATGTATAGAAAAGCTTTTATTATAACCATATAACAAAAAATTATATTATTGTTTATGAAAATGTTTTAGCCCTATGCTTGACTATTATTTTAGGCATGGCAACAAATAAAATAATAATAATAAAATGAATAAATAAAATTTTAAATAAATAAATAGGCTACACGTCTCTCTTTTTGTGTTACAAATTGTGCTCACCGATATGAACATAGGCCTCTTTAATTACTTATGGTACTTATGTGTATGGTACTTACTTATGGTATTCCACCATGCCATGTGTGTTTTTATTTTATAATGCTCATACAATACTCACTGGCTTGCATAACCTAACAGACTAACTTGTCTTGCTCAAGACTTGTTTATGAATTTTAATAAGAGAGCACTATCTCTCAACCAAAGCAATGCATGGTAGACGGCAACAGAACAATTTTGATTGACAGTCGATTCTGCCAATTACGTCACACCGCTTGTACCCGCCTCTGCTGTTCTTACCACCAATCGGCAAGCGCTTATTCGTGTTTTACTTCCGGGAAGTCCGCCATTGATTTACGCGAGAGAATCAATAACAAATGTACCGGAGCTAATAACAGGATGACCAAACGAGGCATGATGATTTTACTGCAATGAATGTTATAATAAAAGCTTTTCTATACATTTGTCTGATTGAAAACTTTATTAACAGATTGCAGAATGGGTACAATTCAGTACGGGCTCTCTGAGCAAAGGAAGGAACGGAGATATGAATGACTAACAACAATGCTATTTGGTCGGGTAAATACGCTGATGTTATTGAACGTGTAACTATAACGTTAATGCCACAAAATGAATGCCTTTGTTAATCATAAGTAACTTTGATGCAGTAGCGTGTGTGTGTGTGGGGGCGGGGTTGTGCAGGTCGCTTGACTGAAACTTTTTTCTACTATTAGCGTAATCCTATCTCTCGAGTCGCTGCGTGCGTCCTGCCATTATTGCTCGGCATGACTGCTTGGCGTGGCCGTGGTAGGGAAAAAATGCCCTTTTTCATGATATTTGACGCCTGATTGGCTCAATTTAGTTTTAATCTGTATGCATCTACAAATCATATTATACCAGGTAGCCAATTGACGGGAAATCCGTCAGACTCCGAATCAAATAGACGGAACTGCGAATCAAATGGACGGAATTCCGTCTCAAGACGGAACGCTTTAATGCCTGAGTACATACACCCAGACAAAGGTAAGGAGGGGGATAAGTGATGATGTGGTTTCCTTAGTCATTACAACTGGGCCACATACAATGTTTAAGCTAGTACTGGGGTTCCATCTCATCCCAAACATGTTTGATTGGCTTGATCTGGTGACTAGGCAGGCACAAGCTCAACCTGGATGCTTGTTGCTTAATTTGTAACACCATCTCTCTCTTTGATAGGTCGAGGTCGGGGTGTGTTCTGTTCTGGTACAATCAGAAAAGGTGACTTTGTGGTGGAATACAGGGGCGAGGTTGTTCACTTAGACGAATCTGAGAGGAGAAGAAAGATCTGCAAAAACCCAGTATTCTTATTTTACTTCCCCTGGAAAGGGGTAGAATGGTGGTAAGTTGGCTGTTTTATGCTTAGATCTGCAGGTAGCCTGCATCATCTCTCTGATGGCCCTAGCTATATGAATACCGTACTTTTCGGACTATAAGCCGCGGCTTTTTCCCCCATTTTTCGACCCTGCGGCTTATATAACGGTGCAGCTAATCTATGGATTTGTACAGCTAACTGGGCGCACTCCCTCAGCTCTGTGACCGTCAGATCAGACTCCTAAATCTGCTGCAGCAGTGCACGCCTTGCCCCTCCTCCTCCCCCTCACATAACCACGTCAACAAACCATTATGGCAAGAGTCTAGTGTAAGAGCAGCTCAGGGCTCCTCTTTCAACATAACTGAAGCATTAAACAAAATGACCCAGTCAACAAACTATTCACTTTAGTTTATTTATACATGAGGCGTTGTCTAATGTTATCTAGCTACTGATAGCTCCTGATATCAACGTCTGATATCATCAGTTTGGCACTCGATTTCGCAGGTGCTGGCTAGCGCTGGCTAACTGGCTATCGTTATGAGAGCTAACGTTGCTACCTATATGTACCTGGCGCTGCTAACTGGCTATCGTTATGAGAGCTAACGTTGCTACTAGGGATGTCCGATATTATCGGCCGATATCGGCAGTAAAATGTGATATCGGAAAATATCGGTATAAAAAAAAAAAAAAAAAATTTTTTTTTTTTTTACATTTATTTAACCTTTATTTACCCAGGCAAGCAAGTAAGAACCAATTCTTATTTTATTTATTGTCAAAAGTATGCATGTTGGTTTAATTCAACAACAAGAGATATGTAATGTTAATTTTTACTTTTTTAATTATCATATTTTGCACAGATAATGCTTACATTTAGAAAGCCTTTTGAATGCATCCAGTGAAATTATTAATTACCTGAAATTATTCAGTTTTTTGGGGGGGAAACCCTGCATATATCGGTATCGGTTGATATCGGTATCGGTATCGGTATCGAAATTAAGAGTTGGACAATATCGGAATATCGGTATCGGTAAAAAAGCCAATATCGAGCATCCCTAGTTGCTACCTATATGTACCTGGCGCTGGCTAACTGGCTATCGTTCCTGTTTAAACAAAAATGTTAATAAATGGGAGCTTCCTCAAACAGCCATCTCTTTCCCGACAATCCCCTCTGTGCACGAACCCTTACATATGGTAATTAAACATTAAAACACCTGCGGCTTATATTCAGGTGCGGCTTATAGTGCGAAAAGTACGGTAATTTTATATGAAAACATGTACTTTTTTTTTCACTGACTCAAACCATCCACCTACCATCTAATCTACTACTAATCTAACCTACTTGTCTAATGTTTTATTCAAAGTATTGATGCAACTAAAGAGGATGGATCTTTTGGGCGGCTTGTAAATGATGATCACAAGCATCCAAGCTGCAGAATGAAGTTTATTTGCATTCAGGGAGAGCCACACCTATTCCTGTTTGCACTTAAGGACATTGGTCCTGGAGAAGAGATCACGTATGATTATGGAGGGACTGGGTGGCCCTGGCGAGAGGTCAGTTGAATTAATTTAGAGCGGCACAGGTATCTTGTTTCAGTTGATATTATTTGGATAAAATGCTTAAATTCTGAGTTAAGTTCATTAAAATCAATATCAGTGTAGCAATTTTCTATATCGGAAAAATGCCATGCAAAAAACGCCAAAGCGTGTGGTGTGAACTTTGTATGTTGAGCTGTATGTTGTACTTTATCCTGTACCCCAATGCTCCAGATTGCAGCTGCCGGAGTGGCGCCGTCTGCCGTGTCCCAGCCAAGGTACGTTTCTGTATCCTGTTGTACATTGCCTGGTTTAATTCCTTCCAGTACAGAATTATGAATTTTCTCTCTCTCTCTCTCCCCCCTCCTGTCTCTCTCCCCCCTCTCCTCTCTCCCTTTCTATTCCTCTGCAGTGTGAGACCCTCGTCTGTGGCTGAATCCTGTTACAGGGAGCCTAAGAATGGGGAAGATGGACTCGTTCGTAATACCAGTGGTCGAGCGGAAGGCAACCCCACTTTATCCTGTACCCCAATGCCACAGATTGCAGCTGCCGGAGTGGCGCCGTCTGCCGTGTCCCAGCCAAGGTACGTTTCTGTATCCTGTTGTACATTGCCTGGTTTAATTCCTTCCAGTACAGAATTATGAATTTTCTCTCTCTCTCTCTCCCCCCTCCTGTCTCTCTCCCCCCTCCTCTCTCCCTTTCTATTCCTCTGCAGTGTGAGACCCTCGTCTGTGGCTGAATCCACTTTATCCTGTACCCCAATGCCACAGGAGATTAGTCCAAGTGACGACGAGTTTAATGTTAATACAGACTTTGGAAGTGATCATATACCATCCAAAGCATCAGAAGATGGAGACTCAGAGGATGCAAGCCAACCTGAAAAGAAAAAAATCAGCAAAGAGAGAGCCTGCATCATCTGATGGCCCTAGCTATATGAATAATTTTATATGAAAACATGTAAAAAAAATTTCACTGACTCAAACCATCCACCTACCATCTAATTTACTACTACTAATCTAACCTACTTGTCGAATGTTTTATTCAAAGTATTGACGCAACTAAGCAGGATGGATCTTTTGGGGCGGCTTGTAAATGATGATCACAAGCAGAGAGAGGTGCAGAGAAATCCTCTGCAGTGTGAGACCCTTGTCTGTGGCTGAAGCCTGTTACAGGGAGCCTAAGAATGGGGAAGATGGAGATGGACTCGTTCGTAATACCAGTGGTCGAGCAGAAGTAGGGCTGCACGATTAATCGATTTTAAATTGAAATCACGATTTGGAATGATGCAACTATCAAATCGCAACAAAAAAAGAAATCGCAATATTTTTTTATATATTCTTTATTTTTTTTATTTTTTTTTGCTCTTTTTTAAATTTGTTTAACCAGGAAGTCCCATTGAGATACAAGATCGGTTTGGGAGAGGGAGGTAAGGGGTTTTAGATTGTGTGTTGTGAAGTTTAGACTTCAGAGAGTGAAGTTTAGACTTCAGAGAGGGAGAGTAAAGTACAGAAAAAAAGGTACCGTTGGGTACCGGTATCGATTCCCAGGTAAAAAGAAACATTTTCAGGCTCGGTGTCCCAAAAAGGCCCACCGCGTAGGCCAGATGCAAGCCGCATTTTACAATAAACCTCTGTGGGGCTGCTTAATTTTTTTTTATTATTATAATCGCACATTTTATTGCAATCGATCGGAATATCTGTCAGAAAAATAGCAATTAGATTATTTCCCAAAATCGTGCAGCCCTAAGCAGAAGGCAACCCCACTTTATCCTGTATCCCAATGCTCCAGATTGCAGCTGCCGGAGTGGCGCCGTCTGCCGTGTCCCAGCCAAGGTACGTTTCTGTAGCCTGTTGTACATGCCTGATGTAATTCCTTCCAGTACAGAATTATGAATTCTCTCTCTCTCTCTCTCTCCCCTCCTGTCTCTCTCCCCCATCATCTCTTTCTCCCTTTCTAATCCTCTGCAGTGTGAGACCCTCGTCTGTGGCTGAAGCCTGTTACAGGGAGCCACAGGAGATTAGTCCAAGTGACGACAAGTCTAATGTTGATACAGACTTTGGAAGTGAGTATATACCATCCAAAGCATCAGAAGATGGAGACTCAGAGGATGCAAGCCAACCTGAAAAGAAAAAAATCAGCGAAGAGAGAGCCCATAGAGCTCATGCCAGTGATGTTGAGGACGAAGATGACAGTGGGTCAAAAGTGACTGTGAAGACTTGTACAAAGGGGGGTAAACGGCAATGGGACAAAAAACACTATTGTGTGTTTTGTATGAAACCTCAATCCAAAATCGCACGTCATTTGGAGAGGAAACATAATGGAGAAACTGAGGTTGCCAAAGCAATCCGTCTTCCAAAAGGCTACAAGTTGCGGCTTGTAATTTTTGAAACCCTTCGTAGTAAAGGTGACTACCTTCATAACATTGATGTATTACAGAAAACAAAGGGGAGATTGTCACATACCATCAACCGTCTGAACACACTGATGCAGAGGTGTACTTGCCATGTAATTTGTGTTTAGCTTTCTTCCGAAGACATGATCTATGGAAGTATGAACGTGTTTGTCGCAACAGACCAGACAAGAAAGATAACTCCACAAAAAGAAATAGGGCACAGGCTTATTCAAGAAAGCTCCTTCCTATAACAGGTAATCCAACAGAGAGGTGCGCAGAAATCCTCTGCAGAATGAAGCAAGACGCCATCTCCAGTGTAGTGAAAGCAGATGAGCTCATCTGTGAATTTGGAGAAAGACTGATAGAAAAGCATGTGGATGACCGAACCATCGACGGGCACATAAGTCAGAGAATGAGGGAGCTGGGTAGATTAGGCATTGCTGCTAAGTCTCTTGATTCTACCACTAGATACCTTAAAGACCTCCTTGTGCCACCAAAATTCAAGTTGTGTGTGAGTGCAGCCAAAAAAACCTGTGGATACACTGCAGTAAAGTATCGTTTTGGCGTGCCATCCCTTGCCAGCAAGCTGAGATATTCTTTGTCTTTAGCATCAACATTTTTTATTGGAACATACACACAGGAGGAAAGAGATGTGGAAGCCAACCGGGTTAAGAACTACATTAAACTACTGGACAATGACTGGGACGTTTATGTGTCACGTCGTGCTCTGAGAAATCTGGAAGAAGACAAATGGAACAAAAAACAAATGATCCCTCTGACATCTGATACTATGAAGCTTCAAATGCATTTGAAGTCTTTGGAAGAGGAGGCTAAAGAGAGTATTTTCAAGGGTCCCAACCCCAAAGCTTATAGAACACTGGGTGAAAGCCTGCTATCTCAGATCATCCTCTTCAATAGAAGGCGGCAAGGTGAGGTAGCAAAATTGCCTCTGACTACTTACAAGAACAGAATCAGTGATCCACCAAATGAAGATGTCTTGGGCTGCCTCTCAGAAATGGAGCAAGCATTAAGTAATCGGTTCACCAGGATTGAGATAAGAGGAAAAAGGGGAAGAAAAGTGCCTGTACTCTTGACAGAAGACATGACTAAAAGTCTGGATGTTCTCATTGAGCACAGAGAGGACAATGCCATACTTCAAAGCAACTCCTATCTCTTTGCAAAGCAAAACTCTGACATATATCAGAGGGTCTGATTGCCTCAGGAAGTTTGCTGCAGGAAGTGGTGCACGGTACCCAGAAACACTGACATTGACACGCCTCCAAAAACAAGTTGCAACACTGTGTCAAATGATGAATCTTACAGAACATGAGCTGGAGCAACTTGCTAAATTCATGGGCCATGACATCCGAGTACATAGGGACTATTATCGCCTCCAAGAAAACACCATACAGGTGGCACGGATAAGTAAAGTTCTTTTGGCAGTGGAACAAGGAACGGATGCATACAAGGGGAAATCGTTGGAGGACATTGACTTGCGGATGGAGGGTGAGCATTTCATAATATTATTTTAGAGCCAAATAATCAAATAAATGTGGGGTATAGTCATATATATATATATGATGCTGTGCGCCGACACACATATATATATATGTGTGTCATATGTGTGTTCCCCTCCGGTACACGAGGAGGCAGCCGTCGCATCTTTTCACCTGCATAGCGTGATCTCTCAGTGGCGAGGAGTAACGCGTGGGAGGCTCACGCTGCCCCTGATACTTCCTGATTATGCTGTACAGGCGCACCAACCGACCTGTAGGAGTCGCTGTCCACAACGTCCGATTCCCACCCACCGGCTTTCCCACCCCCTAATACTGCCAATTGTATTAGTATGAACGCTCGAACCCAGCATCTTCTGCGTTAGTGGCGAGCGCCTTGCCCACTGCGCCACTTATCCGCCATGTCTATTGATATTTTTTTAAATATTTTTCCCACATTTGTTTTACATTTGCACAACTACAGATTTTGCACAACTACAGATTAGGAATAACTCATTCAAGATAGAAAAATGAATGAAAAATGGTTCCAAGTATACTTCATGTAAATTTTCTTTCCATTCAAGGCACATCAAAATCTCCTAATTCAAAGCAGAGTGATGAGCTAGCCGCAAGCTCCTCTGATGAACACTTCAAATGCGTGTATAACATGTGTGTTAGGCTACCTGGTAGTGTGGATTATTTGATCAGCTAGCTACCATATGGGCTGGGTCGTTCACTGATGACAGGGTTGCCGGTTCCATCCCAGGCTTCTCCTGTCCACATGTGGAGACACTGACTGACCCCTTTTCCCAATTTCTTTCCACAGGTGCTACACCGATCTGTTCCCCATCAAGACGCAAGAAACGGAAAAGAATCTCACAGCGTGGCGAGTGTTCTCTTTCTCACATTTGCACAACTACAGATTAGGAATAACTCATTCAAGATAGAAAAATGAATGAAAAATGGCTCCAAGTATACTTCACGTTCCATTTTTTTCCATTCAAGGCACATCAAAATCTCCTAATTCAAAGCAGAGTGATGAGCTAGCCGCAAGCTCCTCTGATGAACTGGATGGTATGTGAAACACTTCAAATGCGTGTATAACATGTGTGTTAGGCTACCTGGTAGTGTGGATTATTTGATCAGCTAGCTACCATATGGGCTGGGTCGTTCACTGATGACAGGGTTGCCGGTTCCATCCCAGGCTCATTGAGCACAGAGAGGACAATGCCATACTTCAAAGCAACCCCTATCTCTTTGCAAAGCAAAACTCTGACATATCAAAGGGTCTGATTGTCTCAGGAAGTTTGCTGCAGGAAGTGGTGCACGGTACCCAGAAACACTGACATCGACACGCCTCCGAGTTGCAACACTGTGTCAAATGATGAATCTTACAGAACATGAGCTGGAGCAAGTTGCTAAATTCATGGGCCATGACATCCGAGTACATAGGGACTATTACCGCCTCCAAGAAAAACACCATACAGGTGGCACGGATAAGTAAAGTTCTTTTGGCAGTGGAACAAGGAACGGATGCATACAAGGGGAAACCGTTGGAGGAAATTGACTTGCGGATGGAGGGTGAGCATTTCATAATATAATTTTAGAGCCAAATAATCAAATAAATGTGGGGTATAGTCATATATATATATATGATTCTGTGCGCCGACACACATATATATATTAAGGCTGTCAAATATATCGCGTTAATATCGCGTTAACTCCCGATTCTATTAATGCCACTAATTTTTTTAACTCAAGATTAACTAAAAAAAAAAAAAAAAAAAAAAAAAAAGATTTTTACTAGACTTCACTCAGGTGTATTATTGATATGTGTGTCGGCGCACAGAATCATATATATATATATGACTATACCCCACATTTATTTGACTATCAGAATATCTAAATTAGTAACAATCCTTTGTTTAAAATAGGCTGTTTCACGGAGGTTTATTTCAGTGAACGGGGGCGTAATAACATTTGCATGTGAATCGACCAAAGACATTGGGGGAGGTAACGCCGCCGCACATTTGAATGAAGGCAGGCGTGCGGCTTTGTTTACTATCAGCTATCAGCTGGTCAGAAGCTAAACTATCAGCTAACGTAACGTTACAGTCGAGGAAAAGCAAAATGCTGCATTGGATCTAATGAACGAGTACTTATTATTGGACTTTGTTACACAGCTGTT
Source organism: Notolepis coatsorum (assembly GCF_963971535.1). Taxonomy (NCBI): domain Eukaryota; kingdom Metazoa; phylum Chordata; class Actinopteri; order Aulopiformes; family Paralepididae; genus Notolepis; species Notolepis coatsorum. The sequence goes on from NC_140172.1 coordinate 22,722,515, forward strand.
CTAAAGTGGATTTCGTGGTCATGCGTTTATGGGTAAGTGAATTTAGAATAACGTTACTCTCACGAGAGCTAACGTTAGCTAGCCACACAGCCATGCAAGTTAAACTTAGTAGCTAACATTATATTGATAGCTATTAATGTTTTAGACTAGATGTCTATCTATACTTAACTCTGGTGATGTGCTGCTCTCACTCTCACTCTCGCAACTGTGTGTATGTGTCCCGCATGTGACAAATAAACCTTGATTCTTGAGTTAGTTACTGTAGACAGCATCTATCTATCAGCTGGTGAAGTTGACTACTAGTATGGGATATGATGACTGTGTGTATGTGCAACTAGGAGGGACATGAGAACTATGTGTAACTAGGAGGGATATGAGGACTGTGTGTAACTAGGAGGGATATGAGGACTGTGTGTAACTAGGAGGGATATGATGACTGTATGTATGTATACCTAGGGGGGATATGATGACTGTGTGTATGTGTAACTAGGAGGGATATGAGGACTGTGTGTATGTATAACTAGGCAGGATATGATGACTGTGTGTAACTAGGAGGGATATGAGGACTGTGTGTATGTGTAGCTTTATTAACAGATTGCAGAATGGGTACAATACAGTACAGCTCAATACAAACAACTGCTAAGAGAATGAAGACCAGAAAAATACTTTCGTCTTGTTTACATTAGGGTCCCGAGGAGGGATAACTGTCATGTAGGCTTTTCACAGTCATGACATTGTGGCAGCACTTAATTATGTTAATGCTATTCAGGTGAGGGGCGTTGCTGGAGTTTTTTTTGTTGACGCCCCGCTGAAACTGTCTGAAGTGTGAAAATGTGGCCTGCCTTTCAGAAGCATTATCTCCCCCTAAGTATTCTAGAAAACAAGACTGCTTTACAAGTTATAAATGAGCACATGATGTTCAAAAAAATCTCAGATTTCAACATATGACACATCATTGAAAGCTTACATTCTGTACTTTCGCAATCTGGAAAAATGAAAATTTTGAGATCTGGCACAAACCACTGTGCGGAGACACATATAGTACGCATCCTTGTATCAAGGTTTGGACCAGTCAAGTTCCGACATGTCTGTGCGACTGTGAACATGTAATTGAATTATAATGTGTTTCCCCTCTACCTTCATTCTTGACTGAGCGTTTCGGTCCTGTATATACGGGTTGCTTTCTGCTCGACGAACTAGTGCATCTCCATCTTCCCCATTCTTAGGCTCCCTGTAACAGGCTTCAGCCACAGACGAGGGTCTCACACTGCAGAGGAATAGAAAGGGAGAGAGAGGAGGGGGGAGAGAGACAGGAGGGGGGAGAGATAGAAAGAGAGAAAATTCATAATTCTGTACTGGAAGGAATTAAACCAGGCAATGTACAACAGGATACAGAAACGTACCTTGGCTGGGACACGGCAGACAGCGCCACTCCGGCAGCTGCAATCTGGAGCATTGGGGTACAGGATAAAGTGGGGTTGCCTTCCGCTCGACCACTGGTATTACGAACGAGTCCATCTCCATCTTCCCCATTCTTAGGCTCCCTGTAACAGGCTTCAGCCACAGACGAGGGTCTCACACTGCAGAGGAATAGAAAGGGAGAAAGAGGAGGGGGGAGAGAGACAGGAGGGGGGAGAGATAGAAAGAGAGAAAATTCATAATTCTGTACTGGAAGGAATTAAACCAGGCAATGTACAACAGGATACAGAAACGTACCTTGGCTGGGACACGGCAGACAGCGCCACTCCGGCAGCTGCAATCTGGAGCATTGGGGTACAGGATAAAGTGGGGTTGCCTTCCGCTCGACCACTGGTATTACGAACGAGTCCATCTCCATCTTCCCCATTCTTAGGCTCCCTGTAACAGGCTTCAGCCACAGACGAGGGTCTCACACTGCAGAGGAATAGAAAGGGAGAGAGGAGGGGGGAGAGAGACAGGAGGGGGGAGAGATAGAAAGAGAGAAAATTCATAATTCTGTACTGGAAGGAATTAAACCAGGCAATGTACAAAACGAGTGCCAAACTGATGATATCAGACGTTGATATCAGGAGCTATCAGTAGCTAGATAACATTAGACAACGCCTCATGTATAAATAAACTAAAGTGAATAGTTTGTTGACTGGGTCATTTTGTTTAATGCTTCAGTTATGTTGAAAGAGGAGCCCTGAGCTGCTCTTACACTAGACTCTTGCCGTAATGGTTTGTTGACGTGGTTATGTGAGGGGGAGGAGGGGGGGCAAGGCGTGCACTGCTGCAGCAGATTTAGGAGTCTGATCTGACGGTCACAGAGCTGAGGGAGTGCGCCCAGTTAGCTGTACAAATCCATAGATTAGCTGCACCGTTATATAAGCCGCAGGGTCGAAAAATGGGGGAAAAAGCCGCGGCTTATAGTCCGAAAAGTACGGTATTCATATAGCTAGGGCCATCAGAGAGATGATGCAGGCTACCTGCAGATCTAAGCATAAAACAGCCAACTTACCACCATTCTACCCCTTTCCAGGGGAAGTAAAATAAGAATACTGGGTTTTTGCAGATCTTTCTTCTCCTCTCAGATTCTTCTAAGTGAACAACCTCGCCCCTGTATTCCACCACAAAGTCACCTTTTCTGATTGTACCAGAACAGAACACACCCCGACCTATGAAAGAGAGAGATGGGTGTTACAAATTAAGCAACAATGCATTTCTGAATAAAATCACCAAAATATGTCCTATTTGAGTAATCTTGGTGTCAAATCATACATTTTTCACTATGTAGAATCTGAATCTGGACCCATGGACTAACTCACTGGCTTCCTTGTACCATAGATTAACATAGATTAACATGTTTTACTTTTGTGATATTTGAATGAATTGAAGAATATTTTTGTTGACCACTTGAAAAGATTGTAATAAAAACATTGTTCCGTTTTCTTTTGTCTGAACTGCATTGTGTAACATTTTAAATAGACTTTTAACTACTCTCATCATTTGGGGCGACCATTTGTCATGCGGGGTAACCAATGATTGTCAATAACTGTACTAAATTCAAAATAGAATATCCATCAGTTTTGGCTCAAATATTAATCACTGGTATACTATGCTTAAGTGGATACTATCTGTACACATTTTAAATCAGTTTTATGGGTTTTAGAGCATATATGGGTATTGTAACTGCATTACGAGGGAGACACTGCCATTATAGAATAAACTTGTGAAATCATGGTTTACAAAAGATTTAAGGGCACACAAGCCTGTCTTTCTTAAGATGTATATTTAATTACTGATACCTGTTAAAATATTAGTAATGTTAAGGAAATATATTAATTTTGAGATAAATTACGGTCGCCCCAAATGACTTTTATTAAGGCCATGTCCTATTAATTCAACTTTAAAAACATTAAAATCTCTTAATTAGTTTTTTTTGCATAAATGCATGTATACACTACATTCCAAATGTTTGAAAAATGGCCAAATATATCCTTATTTTTTGTATTTTAAAATTGGCCTATTGAAAAGTCTTATCCGTCAATGACCCACACACTGTAAGGGAACTTCAGGCTATTGTCCCCCCCCCCACTTCCAGTGATGGAGCTAAGCTACGCTAACGGAGCGACTGTTCCCTAAGTTAAATGCACGCACAGAGACAAAAAAGGTATGTATCTTCTTGTTTAACTCCAGGGAAGATGTTAAATAAGCTAATTTCCCAAAATGTTGGAGTTTTCCTTTAAGGAAACCACAACATCAATTCTTCTTACCTTTGTCTGGGTGTATGTACTTGACATGTAAACAGGTAACCTTGTCAGTTTTAAACACAGCATGCGATGCAGCATCTTTTTTCGGGTCAATTCTTCTCGGCATTGTGTAATCTGCAAAGAATAATAGTCATACAGTCATAGTTGGTAAACATCTTATTTATAAAATGATACAATATTTATGATTCATACATTAGTGATATGTCCAGCACACATACTATAATACAACATATTAGGTACAAGCAAGCAGACATCAAGCCCCCCCCACCCACCCAACCCCACCCCGGGCGGGCCATACTTTTTTTTTTTGGAAAATCAATCGAGTGGGGTGTCTAAAATATGTGTTTTTTTGTGGGGAATTCAAATATGGGATTATTTTTCTAATCGGATAAATAATAATAATAATGGATTGGATTTATATAGCGCTCTTCTCTGACTGACTGTTGCTCTGACTCAGAGCGCTTCACAGAGTCCATTATTCGTTCATACACAGTCATATGGTAACTCCTACCTACATTGTTTTGGATTTCAAAATGGCCGATTTGACCATTTTTCACCCCTTGGCCATACATGGATGCCAACATGTATCTGAAGGAAATCCTAAATCCTTGTGTGCATTACAAATACAATTTATTATTGTTAGTATTATTATTATTGATCTTTGGAGTTGTATCCAGTTATATACAGTTCACTTGTTAATACATTTGATGGCTTTGTCATTATAAATGATTTCCCATATATTTTTTATCTTTGCAAATTTGTAATACAATACCAATGGGTTCAAATGGTAAAATCAGCCATTTTGAAATCCAAAATTATTTTTCCTATCTCAAAAATTACCTCATATTTGAATTCCCCATTATGAAACACATCATTTAGACACCTTGCATGTTAGGATTTCCTTCAGATTCATGTTGGCATCCATGTATGGCCAAGGGGTGAAAAATGGTCAAATCGGCCATTTTGAAATCCAAAACAATGTAGGTACGGTAGGAGTTATCCGATTAGAAAAAGAATCCCATATTTGAATTCCCCACAAGAAAACACATATTTTAGACACCCCACTCCATTGATTTTCCAAAAAAACCACCCCACCTACCCAACCTCCTACAATGTACAAATAATGTATATACTCTTTTTTCTGGACTATTTTTGTATCACAAACAGTACTGTATTTACAAATCTGGTATGTCATAAATGTATATATGTAGCAGTACTGTCTATCTGCATGTCATGTATGTCATATATGTCCTGATTAATTGAAAATGGGGGACCCTGATGTAAACAAGATGAAAGTCTTTCTCTGGTCTGCATCCCCTTAACAATTGTGTGTATTGAGTTGTACTGTATTGTACCCATTCTGCAATCTGTTAATAAAGTTTTCAATCAATCTATCAGGTATATAGTAATGTTACATTTGTGACATACGATATGCAAATATACAGTACTGTTTGTTAGCCATAGATCCTACTTGTTTTTAATGGGCCTACATTTTGAGAAATTAGCTGAGAGACAATAAGATATATACCAGTTTCCTCTCTGTGCGTTCAGTAGAAAGCTATCTGGCTGGATGTTAGCCTTAGCTTAGCACAATGAATGGAAGCGGACATGACCGGTTAGCCTAGGCATTGTCCAACTAACACCTCTGCCTAGGCTAACCGATCATGTCCGCTTCCATTCATTGTGCTAAGCTAAGGCTATATATAAAACACAAACACACACACACACACATTTCGGACCAGTATCTGAGCCACGAAGCCACGACTAAGTTAATATCAAGCCCTGAACCGACAACCAGAAGAATATTAATTATATCATCAACGTACCTACCCACATTAGTCTCCTGTTCTCCGGGTAGAAGGCTAATTGGCTGCCTGTATTAGCTAGCTAGCTACCTAGCTTAGCACAATGAATGGAAGCGGACAGTGCCCGTTAGCTTTCATGCGTGCTTCATTACATTCATTGTGCTAAGCTAAGGCTATATATATAAAACAACACACACACACACATTTCGGACCAGTATCTGAGCCACGAAGCCACGACTAAGTTAATATCAAGCCCTGAACCGACAACCAGAAGAATATTAATTATATCATCAACGTACCTACCCACATTAGTCTCCTGTTCTCCGGGTAGAAGGCTAATTGGCTGCATGTATTAGCTAGCTAGCTACCTAGCTTAGCACAATGAATGGAAGCGGACAGTGCCCGTTAGCTTTCATGCATGCTTCATTACATTCATTGTGCTAAGCTAGGTAGCTAGCTAGCTAAGATACAAGCAGCCAGGTAGCCTTCGGAGAGAAAAGTGTCTCTCTGGAGAAGACGATACGATAATACCTCAAAATGTGGCCCGGGAGGGAGTTACAAACATGCACAAGCTGTATGCAATAGTTTCAAGTTTCTTTAAGTTCAGTATGCAATACTTACATGTAAGTCCTTCTCATCAGATTAGTAGCAAGTGTTGCATCTAACATCCCCTTAACAATTGTGTGTATTGAGCTGTACTGTATTGTACCCATTCTGCAATCTGTTAATAAAATGTTCAATCAATCAACCAAACTCCCCCCTCCCCCATGCTGCTATGATGCCTGAATTTCCTCAAGGGGATCAATAAAGGAATATCTTATCTTATAATTATCTAAATGAATAACAAACTGTTAATTATGACTATTGTAAACAAGACAAAATGTCTTTCTCTGGTCTGCATCCCATTAACAATTGTGTGTATTGAGCTGTACTGTATTGTACCCATTCTGCAATCTGTTAATAAAGTTTTCAATCAATCAATCAATTCAGCCTGTAGGAGCTATAGTCTACATGGCGGCGCTAGCCAGGGCTAACTCATGTTGTTAGTGGTAGCCTGTAGGAGCTATGATCTACATTACAGCGCTAGCCAGGGCTAACTCATGTTGTTAGTGGTAGCCTGTAGGAGCTATAGTCTACATTACAGCGCTAGCCAGGGCTAACTCATGTTGTTAGTGGTAGCCTGTAGGAGCTATGATCTACATTACAGCGCTAGCCAGGGCTAACTCATTTTGTTAGTGGTAGCCTGTAGGAGCTATGATCTACATTACAGCGCTAGCCAGGGCTAACTCATGTTGTTAGTGGTAGCCTGTAGGAGCTATGATCTACATTACAGCGCTAGCCAGGGCTAACTCATGTTGTTAGTGGTAGCCTGTAGGAGCTATGATCTACATTACAGCGCTAGCCAGGGCTAACTCATGTTGTTAGTGGTAGCCTGTAGGAGCTATGATCTACATTACAGCGCTAGCCAGGGCTAACTCATGTTGTTAGTGGTAGCCTGTAGGAGCTATAGTCTACATTACAGCGCTAGCCAGGGCTAACTCATGTTGTTAGTGGTAGCCTGTAGGAGCTATGGTCTACATTACAGGGCTAGCCAGGGTTAACTCATGTTGTTAGTGGTAGCCTGTAGGAGCTATAGTCTACATTACAGCGCTAGCCAGGGTTAACTCATGTTGTTAGTGGTAGCATGTAGGACCTAGAGTCTACTGCACCACAACATCGACAAAGCAACGGTGTTGCAAACACTGTACATTGGAGGTGGTTGGGTGGGGGGGGGGGGGGGGGTGAGTGGGGGGGGGGGGGAGGTTGGGTAGGAGGGGTGGGTGGGGGACACTGTACAACTGTACAAACAAAACTGTACATTGGAATATTGACAAGACCATACTTGGTAATTTACTGTACATGGGTTTGTGTTAGGACATTTACAGGGGCCAGTTTCGAATTGCAGTCTCCCTGTGTATCATTTATGTACAATAAAAATAGCAATGGTCCTAAAACATTGTGTTGTGTTTTGATGAATTTAAAATGGGGGACCCTGATGTAAACAAGACGAAAGTCTTTCTCTGGTCTGCATCCCCTTAACAATTGTGTGTATTGAGCTGTACTGTATTGTACCCATTCTGCAATCTGTTAATAAAATGTTCAATCAATCAACCAAACTCCCCCCTCCCCCATGCTGCTATGATGCCTGAATTTCCTCAAGGGGATCAATAAAGGAATATCTTATCTTATAATTATCTAAATGAATAACAAACTGTTAATTATGACTATTGTAAACAAGACAAATGTCTTTCTCTGGTCTGCAACTCATTAACAATTGTGTGTATTGAGCCGTACTGTATTGTACCCATTCTGAAATCTGTTAATAAAGTTTTCATTCATTCATTCTCCTTTTGGATTGCCCAGCTGCTAGCCTGCTAGCTAGCGTTTTAGCTTGTTCATGACGATATACGTACTAAAACGTTACGTTACGATTTTGATTATGATGTTCAGCCAAACATTACTTTGCATAATCTATGCAATAGTGTTTCAGCCCCTGCCCTCAGGTACAGTAGGAGCTTCAAGTCCATCCTCTCAAAAACCAGCCGCTTCAAGGACAGCTTCTTCCCAACCGCCATTCAGACCCTGAACTCCCTTGCCCCCCCCCCCCTTACACTAACCAAGCTCCTGACCTGATGGACTAGACTCCTCTGTGTGTTGTTAGGTTGTCACTAGATGTTGTAACTGGACTGTGGTGAAGCCCTGAGTTAGGCCCACATGCTAACTAGACTGTGATGAAGCCCTGAGTTAGGCCCACATGCTGCTAACTGGACTGTGGTGAAGCCCTGAGTTAGGCCCACATGCTGCTAACTGGACTGTGGTGAAGCCCTGATTTAGGGCCACATGCTGCTAACTGGACTGTGATGAAGCCCTGAGTTAGGGCCACATGCTGCTAACTGGACTGTGATGAAGCCCTGAGTTAGGGCCACATGCTAACTGGACTGTGGTGAAGCCCTGAGTTAGGCCCACATGCTAACTGGACTGTGGTGAAGCCCTGGGTTAGGCCCACATGCTAACTGGACTGTGATGAAGCCCTGAGTTAGGCCCACATGCTGCTAACTGGACTGTGATGAAGCCCTGAGTTAGGCCCACATGCTGCTAACTGGACTGTGGTGAAGCCCTGAGTTAGGCCCACATGCTAACTGGACTGTGGTGAAGCCCTGAGTTAGGCCCACATGCTAACTGGACTGTGGTGAAGCCCTGGGTTAGGCCCACATGCTGCTAACTGGACTGTGGTGAAGCCCTGAGTTAGGCCCACATGCTAACTGGACTGTGGTGAAGCCCTGGGTTAGGCCCACATGCTGCTAACTGGACTGTGGTGAAGCCCTGAGTTAGGCCCACATGCTAACTGGACTGTGGTGAAGCCCTGGGTTAGGCCCACATGCTGCTAACTGGACTGGTGTGAAGCCCTGAGTTAGGCCCACATGCTAACTGGACTGTGGTGAAGCCCTGGGTTAGGCCCACATGCTGCTAACTGGACTGTGGTGAAGCCCTGAGTTAGGCCCACATGCTGCTAACTGGACTGTGGTGAAGCCCTGAGTTAGGCCCACATGCTGCTAACTGGACTGTGGTGAAGCCCTGAGTTAGGCCCACATGCTAACTGGACTGTGATGAAGCCCTGAGTTAGGCCCACATGCTGCTAACTAGACTGTGGTGAAGCCCTGAGTTAGGCCCACATGCTAACTGGACTGTGGTGAAGCCCTGGGTTAGGCCCACATGCTGCTAACTGGACTGTGGTGAAGCCCTGAGTTAGGCCCACATGCTGCTAACTGGACTGTGGTGAAGCCCTGAGTTAAGCCCACATGCTAACTTAGGTTGACCAAACGTCCTCTTTTGCCCGGACATGTCCTCTTTTCACACCCTGTCCGGGGCCCCCGGGGGGGTTTTATAAATTCATGAAAATGTCCGGGTTTTATTGTTTTTCACGGGACAAATAAGCATGTAGTTAAATTGACTTGCACGTTGCACCGAATACTACGGTAGGCCTACTCTGTTGCATGTGACGTATTCCCAGAGAAGACTGCTTTCAGTGCTTTGTGGGCGGCGCTACTGCACTCACACACAAACAGAGGAGGAAGCGGACAGATCGGACCAGCATTGATTCTGCTCACAATGCCAAAGCGAATGTACATTACAAATGAACTGCAGAGATAATACCCAATTTACTGCAAAGAGAAACCGCCTATTCTCAGTCCTTGCCCCACAATGGTGGAATGAACTACCCACCCCAGTTAGGACAGCCGAAACCCGTCCAATCTTTCGCCGTCGACTAAAGACTCACTTCTTCAACCATTATCTGAAATGATAATTAAAAAAATAAAAATAAAAATCTAACCCTGACTAACCTCACTGTCATGCACTTGTCCTAATAAACTAACCTACACTGTAACACGCAACACTTTGATAAACATTGTTACTCAGCTGATAGAGTTGTACCCTTCTTGCTGTCTTGTCGTACAGAACTTGTAAGTCGCTTTGGATAAAAGCGTCAGCTAAATGACTAAATGTAAATGTAAATGTATTATTTAGAACATGAATTCATATTTTTTTGTTATTTATTTTGTCCAGTAAGACTTGAAAAGAGCTATTGTTTTGTTATAAGTTGATTTTTAGAGATGTGTCAGATATATTACTTTAGGCATAATACAGCATGTTGAGTAACTTTGGTTATAGAGAGATATTATTTAGTTATATAAAATAATATAAATAATAATTGTCTATCCATAAAGAGGAGGCATACTTTAAATATATAACAATTATAAGGCAGCGTTGAGTAGAGTAAGTATCTTGAGGCTGGGGGCAAAAGAGTGTCCTCTTTTTTGGAAATCACAATATGGTCACCCTAGCTAACTGGACTGTGATGAAGCCCTGGGTTAGGCCCACATGCTGCTAACTGGACTGTGATGACGCCCTGAGTTAGGCCCACATGCTGCTAACTGGACTGTGATGACGCCCTGAGTTAGGCCCACATGCTGCTAACTGGACTGTGGTGAAGCCTGAGTTAGGCCCACATGCTGCTAACTGGACTGTGGTGAAGCCCTGAGTTAGGCCCACATGCTAACTGGACTGTGGTGAAGCCCTGAGTTAGACCCACATGCTGCTAACTGGACTGTGGTGAAGCTCTGAGTTAGGCCCACATGCTAACTGGACTGTGGTGAAGCCCTGAGTTAGACCCACATGCTGCTAACTGGACTGTGGTGGAGCTCTGAGTTAGGCCCACATGCTAACTGGACTGTGGTGAAGCCCTTAGTTAGGCCCACATGCTAACTGGACTGTGGTGAAGCCCTGAGTTAGACCCACATGCTGCTAACTGGACTGTGGTGAAGCCCTGAGTTAGGCCCACATGCTAACTGAACTGTGGTAAAGCCCTGAGTTAGGCCCACATGCTGCTAACTGGACTGTGGTGAAGCCCTGAGTTAGACCCACATGCTGCTAACTGGACTGTGGTGAAGCCCTGAGTTAGGCCCACATGCTGCTAACTGGACTGTGGTGAAGCCCTGGATTCCTGAAGCCCTGAATTCCTAACCTTAGAGAGTTCCTCTCCTAGCATTCTTTGGAGTGTACTGAGATCCTTATGGGAGATGAGCAAAGCTGAATCATCTGCAAATAAGAATAGATTACAAGAACATGCTTCTCTCATATCATTTATGTACAATAAAAATGTGACTCGCCGTGACCAAACCCGATTTGATCCGCAAAGGGGGAGGTGCTCTGAAATGAACTTAATGTCTTTTCATGACATTAATGTCCAGAAAATCCCAAAAATCGAAATCTTGATTTTTTTTACATATTTGAATTGTCATTAATCTGTTCCATTATTTGCCCTTAGTTGCAAACTTAAATACAACTTGTAAATGAGGTAATTATTGCTATAATAGTTCCACAAATTTTCTTTCAATTGAGGATAAAAAACTACACAAGCGGGCTTGGGCCTGTCCACAGGGGCCAAGTACTGTACTTAATAGGTGTTAACACACAGACGTCATTATTTAGCTCTCCTTTCTCAGAGAGAATAACACACTATTAATACACTATCTTAATGTTATAAGTTATAAGCAACGTAACGCAGTGTCTAAAAAAAAGATTAAAAAAAAGAGGCCTTGACCCGTTATAAAACGCATGTTTTAACTTAATTAAAAACCATTAAAACACAGTTAGAATTTTATGAGCGAACGAATTTCGTTAGGGTGCATTTTTTCCAACCTAATGGGTAAATACATCTAAATAACACTGTTGAAAGCTTGGCTGTGTCGACGTTACAAATCTTACAATCGCGCGGCTTGGTGCACTGGTCTGCTCAGCAGCTGCAGCGCGAGGCTGGACTGCTGGAGAGATGTTGTAACCCTTTCACTGCCACACTACAGAAGCGCTTAGTACCGCGGATTTCTTTGTGCAGAATAAAAATCTGAACGCTGAAGAGCTGCTGCTGTTGCAGCGCGCAAGAGAGATGTTGTAACCCTTTCACTGCCACACTACAGAAGCGCTTAGTAACGCTTCGCCTCAAAGCCGTTTCTGGCCGAATTAGTCATTGAATCTTTAATTTTTTTTTTTAATTCTTATTCAGAGGTATTTCGTCGAGATTTCATAATTTGTAATGTGGCAGCGAAATGTGTAGAAATATGGTAAAAAAAACTATTTATCCGTTTTTTTATCCGTCACTACCACACTACAGAAGGTTAACCTTTCACTACCACACTACAGAAGGTTAACCCTTTCACTACCACACTACAGAAGGTTAACCTTTCACTACCACACTACAGAAGGTTAACCCTTTCACTACCACACAACAGAAGGTTAACCTTTCACTACAACACCACAGAAGGTTAACCTTTCACTACCACACTACAGAAGGTTAACCTTTCACTACCACACTACAGAAGGTTAACCTTTCACTACAACACCACAGAAGGTTAACCTTTCACTACCACACTACAGAAGGTTAACCTTTCACTACCACACTACAGAAGGTTAACCCTTTCACTACCACACTACAGAAGGTTAACCTTTCACTACCACACTACAGAAGGTTAACCCTTTCACTACCACACTACAGAAGGTTAACCTTTCACTACCACACTACAGAAGGCTAACCCTTTCACTACCACATTACAGAAGGTTAACCTTTCACTACCACACTACATAAGGTTAACCTTTCACTACCACACTACAGAAGGCTAACCCTTTCACTACCACACTACAGAAGGTTAACCTTTCACTACCACACTACTGAAGGTTAACCTTTCACTACCACACTACAGAAGGTTAACCTTTCACTACCACACTACAGAAGGTTAACCTTTCACAACCACACTAATTTTTTTATAAACTATCATGACTTTTCCTTTTTCCTCTGGGTGTTGTGTTTGCAGTGTCACAAGACAGAGTCATTGTAATAACAAAGGGCCTCAGACTGGAAAGCTGCCAGGTGTTAATTGTCCTAGAGGGGTCTCAAACTCAATTTACCTGGGGGCCGCTGGAGGTAGAGTCTGGGTGAGGCTGGGCCGCATCAAATATTCCACAAAAAAAGGGTTTCAAGTATTCAAAAAAAAGTACAACTGATCCAATCTTCTCAATCTTTAGCAATAACATTTCAGAACATGAACAGTTCTTCAGAACATGAATGGTTCTTCAGAACATAGGCTTCTCAGTGGTGTCAGTGGACTCATCCACAGTTATGGAAATGCACTGTGCATTTTTTTTTCTATCACAAAGCTGTTTAATCAAATCACCTGCCAGTATTTCAGCTATTCTGGTTGCTGTGCTATCTGAGGGGGATTTGCTTTTGTTTGCCTTCAAACATGGTCTCCATCACTTCAGTCATACATTATTTTCAAATTGCCACCCTTCACAAGAGCTACCGTTTTGTAACAAGCTTGATAATAATAAACAAACCTGTTCAGCTATAAAGAATTAGAGTACTGGAACAGTGTTAAATTCAAAGTGTTGTATTAACCAAAAAGAGGATCAAAATAAATGGGGCACCCCATAGCAACGTATGGTACAACAAAAATCTATAGCCCCAAATGCATTATATTGATGATGAAATACAGTTTGATGGCAATCGGGGCGATATAAAAAATTTCAATTGGACGTACTTCTAGAATGATCTACGTATGATCTGATGATGACCGGATGGGCGGGGGATCGTTTATAATTCCGTGGGCAGCATTATATCATTCATCTAGTGTGGGTCATATGTTCATCATAACAGTTTATATGGAACACGTTCAACAATAACGCTGAATCTTACCGGATATTCCTCGCGCCGTTGGACGATCAGCGTGGTGTAGACCGTTTTCGATTATGGGATGTTTATCCTGATGAACCATTTCCAGCTTGTATAATACTATATACGTCCAAATCATGTTGTTTATCGAGTTATTGGCAATGGATCGCTATTATATTGTGACGAGCCAGAGTCCCGGGACATGTACCGAGTGCCCGGAAGTAATATGGCCGACCAGCACAACCTCCACAGCACTTCCTGTTTGGCGATTGCGCCGATCGGCCACCAGATGGCGCTCCTGAACCGCCAGAGAGCTCAGTGGGTCCTCCTGGTGGATCTCAGGCCAGCGGAGGGGAAATATGAATCCGATCACAGATTTTTGAAATATTGATATTAAAGACGCTGTAAAGCGTCCTTCGGCAACTTGAGCATGGCCGGGAATGACGCTGTAAAGCGTTTTCCGGCAGTTAAAGTGTTAAATACATTCTATACTATAATAATACAAACGTTTCATTGCCTCTCTGTGACGACAAAGTTGTTTAAATAAGGGGAGAAAAGTAGCTAAAACCAATGGATGTGGATGGGACAGGAAGTGCCTTTGGCAACCGGAAGTCAGCCGGAAATGGCTACTTTGAGATTGTGCAAGTGGAGAATTGCTGCCTGGCTGAGGGCCGCGTCGCGGCTCATGCGCATGGCCAATCAGAGCGCAAAACGGCAACGTCAGCGTTGTAGAAGGCATTCACGCTACCTGGGCACATACTGTATGTTATGATGAATTGAAAATGGGGGACCCTGATGTAAACAAGACGAAAGTCTTTCTCTGGTCTGCATCCCCTTAACAATTGTATGTATTGAGCTGTACTGTACTGTACCCATTCTGCAATCTGTTAATAAAGTTATCAATCAATCAATCAATCAATACCTTGCTGCCTCTCTCGTGGAGCCGGACTAGTTCTACTCCTCAGCAGACCCTTGTTGCTACGACTCTGTGTTTTGTTGTGTTTTTCCAGACAAAGAGATTCAGGTTAATCTTTAACTGAAACTAGTGGTGTATTTATGTTCAGCCTGTTAGGTAATAAAGACAGAAACAGTGCAGCAGCATTAGGGTACAATGATGGCGTCTGCAGCACACAAGGCCCAGCCTGGTTATGAAACCACTGCAAGCGGCTGGTAATATGCAGAATAAAACATTACATTGTGCAATGTCGTCATCTCAAATGGGAACCTATTGATCAAGAGGGTGACATTAAAGTTCAAAGGACCTTCTGATTTAACAAACCTGCTTTGTGTTTCTTCATCTCAGTTTCAGCATCAAAACATTCAGTAGTTTCACGGTGAAGAATCTGGCGATCAGTCTCTCCTCTAGTTCATCCTCCTCCACGGTGCTCCACCTTAGTCCGTTCAAATACTTCACATATATCTTCTGCAGCTGCAGTTAGTGCATTCATTACGCCATCTCTGCATTATAGTTCTAGATATTATCAGATAATTAGATTAGCATTATCTTATTAGCCATAGTTCTAGATATTATCAGAGATTTAGATTAGCATTAGCTTATTAGCCATAGACAACGCGGTGAAGCTACAGTACACAAAGAGCGCGTGCCTGACGTCATTTCCGCTCTGGCGGGGACTGCCTCAAAGGAGAGGACCAACTCTAATGTTGCCAGTAGAGGGCGCTCGAAGCGCAGTCGTTGTAATTGCGGGAGGTACACTAAATGGGAGGTTTACACAAAATCACTATTATAACTAACAAAAATACATTTTGGAGAATATTATTTCTTCTCTCTAAATGCATTCCATTGAAGTGGGAACTAGGATACATCGGTGTGGTCTCGGTAAACACTTTTAAAAAGCAGCTAAAGACTGTTGTTCAAACAGGCTTTTGGCTAACTATGTCTGTGTAAATATTTTATGTCTTTTTATCTTGTTTTTTTTCTTTCACGTTTTTAATTACTTTATTTTTAACATGCTGCTATCCTTGCACTTTATTGATGTTTTTATATGTGAAGCACTTTGTGACCCTGGTCTGCGAAAGGTGCTATATAAATAAACCTTACTTACTTACTTACTTACTTACTTACTTACTTACCCTGGTATGTATGCCCTCTCAGAACACATACTGTATGTGAGAATGCTCTTCATTGATTATGGCTCAGCATTCTACACCATAATTTCCTCTAAACTTGTCTCTAAGCTCGTTGATCTTGGACTGGAGACCTCCATCTGCAGCTGGATATTGGACTTCCTGACAGGCAGGCAGGCCCCAGGTGGTGACTCGCACCAAGGTTGAGATGTGAAACATTGGAAAAGCATATTATTGTTCCACTGGCTTTCCTGTTGATATATTTCTCAAATATCTACACAGCAACCGTTGTCCCTTCCATTGCCATGTTCAAAACAATTGCTGCTATGTTACAGACAGCCATGTTGGAAGACAGAACTACACACATTCAGTACAAGGCCTCTATTAAAACACATTTTCAAATCTTATGACCACCTGGATGTGGATCAGAAGGCCTCGTTGAGTCATGGTGTCCTACTCAATCAACCACCAGCTATAAATAAATAATGTTATTTCATCATTTATTTCCTTTGTTGAACCAGACCAGGCTTTAGCTCCACTATTTTCACCTTGGTTAACAACCAGGAAAGAGAACGTATTGTATTGTGGTTGAAATCTAGTAATCCATGCATGAAAATTATCTTATTTTCAGATAATCTTTGTTACATGTGTTGTGTTTATATGTGATGTATTTACAATGATGACATGTCTCTGCATATATAGATTAATATTGCTGAGTGGAATATATTGGAGCACATCATCCTCTCAAAGTAACTCTGAAGTAACATGTTTATGCATTCAAGATATATCTCTTTTAATGTCTCTCTTACCATACAGTAAATATTATATGGTTACAATATATTTTACAATTATATTTTTCATATTCTATTTACATTGAATATACATTTTTTTTATTGATTTTCTTCTTGTCATTGAGCAGTCCTTGAATATATAGGTACTAATCTTGTAGTTCCACTTAGATGGAAAACATGCAGGACACAACTGCCATAGAAAAGATTGTATTATGTGATTGAATGGAATAAACTTCTTGATTTAAAACAATACAGCACTT
Organism: Notolepis coatsorum; assembly: GCF_963971535.1. Lineage (NCBI taxonomy): Eukaryota > Metazoa > Chordata > Actinopteri > Aulopiformes > Paralepididae > Notolepis > Notolepis coatsorum. The sequence continues at coordinate 22,739,450 of NC_140172.1, forward strand.
TGGCAGAACATTTTCAATCTTTAGGAATCAAATGTATTGCAGTTCACAAAGAGTCACCATCAATATTGTCTGCTCTGAGAGTGGAGACCACTAGTCACCACCACTAACGTTAGGTTATAACTATAACCAAGTTCTGTGAGTAATGGTGATGCTCAGCATCACACTTGCACTGTACTTCACTCGTGCACGCGCACAGAATAAAAAATTCCACCATGTACCTTTACATCCCAACATTCGTCTGGCCACACCCCCATCCGCTTACCTTCATAAGCAGGTGTGTGGTCACCTACTCGCCTCCCGATGAGCAGGTTGGCAACTTGCATGGTTGCCTCTGCCGTCGATGTGTGAATGGTACAACGGAAATAAGTTTGTCATCCAACCAGAGTGCAAATGTATCAGTAATATACAATGTACAGGTGATTAAACTGGGTATAAAAAATATAAAAATGAGTACTACTGACTGAGTCTAGTGCTAATCAGATGTATGTACAGAGTTGTATTATATAAATAGAGACAGTATAGGCGGCTAGGTGGTGTAGTGGTCTAAGGCACTCGCCACCAGTGTGGAGACGCTAGGATTCGCGTGTTCGAATCCAGCTCTCCACATTGTTTTTCAGTTTGGCTGGTCGTCCGCAGTAATACACATTGGCCGTATTACGGGGAGGGAAAACTGAAGGGTGAGGATCGAACGTTGTGAACAAGCGACTCCTACAAGTCGGTTGGTGCGCCTGCGCAGTAGAATCAGGAAGTGTCGGGGGCAGCGTGAGCCTCCCACGCGTTACTCCTCGACACTGAGAGGTCGAGCTGCGCAGGTGAAAAGATGCGACTGCTGTTACCTCAAGTACCGGAGGGGACTTGTGCTATGTATGACTTAGTCCACATTGCAGCCGGCTTGTGGGAGGCAAGAAACAGCGTTCGTGACAGGGGAGGGTAGAATTGGATGATACGAAATTGGGATGGGAGAAAAATAGAAAAATGGGAGAAAAAAGTGGATCAAAAAAAAAAAAAATAGAGACAGTATGACTACTACTGACCAGCAGCGTAACTAGTAGGATGTGTACAGATATAGATATAGTAAAGGACTATGTGCAGGTAAGTATAGACAGGTGAGGATATATGCAGTGGGAACAAATATATATATATATGGTATATACAGCCTTATAGTACATGCTATCATACAGAGCTAAGGGTTATGTACAGGTGTATAAGTAAGTATTCCTTCATAATGAGACGAGCAGGACAAGACAAACAAACCAAAACACAAACAGAGGAAAAACACATGTTATATATCTAGTCTGGTCAGAACGACAAACAACAGAAAGTCATAGCTCCATTTTTATTTAAAAGGATCTCCTTCTGGTTTTATTTGATGAAGCTGCTGTAGGGAATCAGACTGTTGTATCCATGGTAACGCATTTGATGACAATTCATGGGAAGAAGTGATGGTTTTCACTACAGATGGAGCTATAAGAGTAGATCTTTACAAAGTGGTGTTGAGTTTACCTCCTCATTCTTACCAGACTACTGCTTTCACTGTCTACAACTGCGCTACACTGTAATCATAGTAATCATAATACAATAACTACCCACCTCATACTATAGTCTACCCATATACTCTGTATGATAGCATGTACAACAGTGCTGTATATACTGCATATTTACATTCATATTTGTATATTTACATCCATATTTGTCTGAATATACCTGCTATATAATCCCTCTACTTACTTATACACCTGCATATAACCCATAGCTCCGTCTTCACCTCCCGCTGCCTCCACCGCTCCAAGTGTATCATCAAGGACCAGTCTCACCCAGCAGCACATCACCTCTTTCAGCTCCTTCCCTCAGGGAGGAGATACCGGTCCATACATGCGAAGAGTTCAAGATTTATGAACAGCTTTTCCCCCCAAGCAGTCAGACTGTTAAACTCTCATTGACTGTCCCCTCACGTGCACCATGCACTTTACCTGGACTTGATAACCATTATGTTTACAGCTCATTATGCACTTTAAAAATATTCTGTTATATGTACAGTGTTATGTTATGTGTTACATGTATGTTGTACTACGGTCTTGTGGGAGCTCGCCTGAAATTTCATGGTATACTTGTGTGCAATGACAATTAAAAGTATATTCTATTCTATGATAGCATGTACAATAATTCTATATATACCTTATATATATATGTATTCTCACTGTATATATATATCCACAACTGCATATAATAATTTTTACATATCTGTAGATTCTATATCTGTACATAACCCTTACCTACTCTTACTTCCAGTATGACTTACCTGTATCACTGTACATGTTAATACTACAACTCTGTACATACATTTGATTTGATTATTTATCCCAAACATATACAAATAAAACATATAAAAAAGCTAGAAGAGACAACATTTACCTAAAGCAGGGGTGTCAAACATACGGCCTGCTAGGGGGTCCAGCTCGGCCCGCCGGATGACTTTGCTAAGTGTGGAAGACATACATATAATTATATTGAAATTCTTTATTCGGAATAACCCCTTGAGATGTAGCATCTCGTTTTCGAGGGGCTCCTAACACAATACAATGCATGTACATTTTCAGAAGAAAGAAAACACACAAAAAACATTAATAATAAATAATAATAAATCAAATTTATATAGCGCCTTTCATAGAACCCAAGGTCGCTTTACAATCAGGACAAAAAATAGGGCAAGGAAAGTAGGGGGGGAGGGGGAAGAGGGGATGAGGGAAAGTAGGGGATAATGGACCTAATTTAATCTAAAACTAACTGATGGGGAAAGCCTTGGTGAAGAGGTGTGTTTTTAGAGCATTAGACATCGAAACAGAGTCTACAACTTAAAAATCAACTAAGAAATGACATTACAAAATAAGTAAACCAACATACGAGATCACAAAATAAACAGGACAAACAAAACACAAATCAAGCAACGATAGGAATTGATCGTTACTTCCTAAGAGATAAGTAATGAAAGTCATGATAGTATGCAGTATATAAATGATAAACTAAAAACATGTACATGTACTTTGAAAGTAAGAAGACATACATTGCATTTCTATAAAACTTTGCTTTATAATAAAAGTAACTGCTATTCCTAATCAGTCCACTGGGGGTCGCACTGTATCCGTAAGATAGACTGTATATTAAACAAGAGTTAAATACAATTCCCTCCAACAGTTTACTCAAGACAGGTAATATGCTGATAGGCCTGCTGTTCGCCCTGTAAATGATTCTCTGACATTTTGTTTTTGACAACGGAGTAACCTTTGCAATCTTCCACAAATTAGGGTAAAACACATTCCTCAAAACATTGATATAAAATATGACACAATGATTTAGCAATGAACTTTGCTGTTAGCTGAAGCAGTCTGCCACCAAGCTGATCAAATCCATAGGTTTATCACACTTCATTGTGTGCAGAAGGTTTTCCATATCCACAACCTTGATAGGCTTGAATTCAAAACAACAATCCTTGACAAGCATAATATGATTTTTATAATGGATTCAAACATATTACTGTTAACATGCAGCATTTGATTTCTTAATGTATTTACTTTGCTTAGGAAGTAATTATTAAAGTAATTTGCAATGTTAAAGTTTTAAACATTAAAGTTTTTTGCTCATTTTACTTCGACCCATTGCCTCATTAATTACTTTCAAAAGTTTCTTACTGTCTCCATAACACTCCTCAAACTTAGAATGATAATGTTTTTTCTTTTGTCTTGAATTTAGTTATCTTATTCCTTAGTGAGCGGCAAGCTTGCCAATCAGCTGAGCTACCAGATGTAATAGCATCTTTTTTTAATAGGTCCCTTTCTTTCATAGTTTCTCTATTGGTCATCAAGCCAAGGGGCTTTGATTGACCTAACAGAGCGCTTCTTGATTGGAGCATGTTTATCACACACTGCAGAAGATAAATTCATAAAGGAGTCTAGTGCAACTTCTACATGAACCCGCTCAAGTACAATATCCCACTCAATACTCTCCACATCAGAAAGAAAATCATTTTCACAAAAGTTTTTATACATTCTTTAATAAATTACTTTAGGCCCAGCTTTAGGAACCTTTGTTCTTATAGCTAAAGCAATAATATTGTGGTCACTGAAGCCCACCGGTACAGACACCGCTTTTGAAAATGTTTCAGCATAATTCATGAAAAAGTAATCGATGCATTGATCATTGATTCTTGTGGATAGATGTATGACTTAAGATAGATTGCAGACAGTAGATATATAATATAATTATAATAATAAACTTTATTTGTATAGCACCTTTCATACAGAAACAGCTCAAAGTGCTTCACAACAGAAAAACTACGCATAAAATGAGCACATAAAGTGCAGACATAAAATCACAGTTTTTCATATTAGGATCTAAAATCCCAACAGGCCACATTGTTTATGGTTTGATTCCATTTTAAATAGACAATAATAAAAAGTGTAAGATAGAATAGAGTAAAATAGTGCATATAAAGTGCAGAGATAAAATCACAGATTTTTACAGTGCAATAAAATAGTTCTGGATTACTGTTAACAGTTTAAAGTTGTCTTTACCTTCTCTGTTTGGTATCCACAGTTTAAAACTTGACTTGTCTTGTTTTATACCCACTTTGACCCTTTGAACCTCCCACTCAGGGCTAACCTCCCTCTCAGGGTGCAGTTCTAGGCCTGGGTCCTACCAGGGTTCGAATTTAAGGGGGGCTTGGGGCAAAATGCCCCTGAAAATTGACCAAATGCCCTCGAAAATCAGTTAAGGGGGGCAAGAAAAGCCCCCGACACTTTGCACAGATGTTTAGCCCTTAGTATGCACTAGGGATGGGCATTTTAAAGAAAAATCCAGATCGATTGATCGCATGCTATACTCGAGTGATCGTGTATTACTCGAGAAAAAGAAAAAAAAGATTTTTTTTTTTTTTATATTTTTTACTTATTTTTGTTCATTCACATATATATGTTTAAGGAAACCAACAAACAGTTATAATCTTACACATACATGTGAAAAAATATGTAAAAAAAAAGAAAATAATTTATATATGTTTTTCATAAAAATTATTAATAATTTCAATTTTTTTCCCTCCGATTTTTCTCATAGCTACGAGTAACGATTACTCACACCCATCCCTAGTATGCACATGCACAGTATAATATGCATGTAATAAATAGTTTATGTTGGTGACAGGTATACACAACTCGGGTTGTTAGGGTCACGTCATTCACAAATGGGTCACGTGGTGTCGTAGTAGTAAAATCAGCTGTTCACCGGCGTGTTTCTGGGACAGTAATGTTGAGGGAGTGAACGGGGAAGTCACACTTTGCTGACCGCACGTACGCTACACTATGATGAATCAAACCGTGACCCATTCTATTTTTTGATACTATATGAACTGTTTTTAACTACAATAAACTAACCAAACACAGTATCCTGGATCCGTGGTTATGTGGCGAGCGGCGCGTCTGGCAGGTACCATTATTTCCCCGTGTTAGTCTCTCGGTGACTGCAGAATGTTTGGATAGTCACCATACATTTGTCAGCAAAAGCGACACTGAACGAAGGATTGGATCCACGAAAGGTCCCGATAAGTCAGACATTATTGGACGGAGCAAAGGAGCAACGCGCGCATGTAAACAATGGGATGATCGCACGCACGCACAAAGGACCGGATCGATCCAGCATACGTCAACGGATTTGCGGTAACGTAACCCGACCCGTTGCGCAGTGTGGACCCATGTTGGTTCGTTTGGAACAGTTTTGAGCTGGTTCTACCTAACTAACTGTTATTATGCTGAAACACGCTGTGGATGTGTGTGCGCAGCCCGCGGGGCAAAACTTCTATTATGTGTGTGTGAGTGTGACAACAAACAATTGACGTGCGCTGCACTGCTCTCTTGCCGTGGCTGATATATGTGGCGGGTTTTGCAAATGCGTTGAACGTTGGAATTGGATTCTCATGGCTTGTGATAACTTTCTTGTGCTTTCAAAATGAGTGATTCAAATGTTGGGAAACAGGACAAAGAAAAGAGAAAAATAACTCTCACTGCAAAAGCTCTTGCAAACAAAGTCGAATCACTCCACAAGAAATGCAAGGGGAAAGTGGAGGAAATAAAACGTCTGATAACCTCTGTCAGAGAGCTCATGGAAAATGAGCAAAATGTTGCACTGGTTGAAGCACAACTTGACATTTTGATGCAAGTGTCTGACAGTGCTGATGAACTACATGGCTGTTTGGTGCCTCTTATTCCACTCGATGAACAGGAACGGCAAAATGACTGGTTCTCAAAGGTCAATAAACATAAAGATGGGTTCATTAGCAATGTTAATGCCTGGTTTTCAGTAACCAAAGGAAACACACCTCAGTTAGAGGCTCATAACAGGCCTACTGAAATACAGCAGCATGAGGTTGCAGAGGAGGAAAATGGAGAGCATGGGGGTGTGGGAAATGTGGAAGTGACGGGGCCTCAGTTGCACAGTACTCGTTATGCTCAAGAGGATGTTCAACCAGGGGACAGCATATCCAACCATAGTAGCAAGAATTATGGTTCAAGATCTTCTAGATCAAAGGTTTCCTCTAATGCATCCACACGCCTCAGAGCCGAGGCCGACATGGCCGCCTTAATGGCTCGGCAAGAGTTGCTTGAACAAAAGCATGCTCTTGAGGACCAGGAAGCTCACATAAAGAAACAAAAGGAACAACTTCAGTTGAAAGTGGACATAGCTGCATCGGCAGCAAGGCTAAATATTCTGAGAACCTCTGGGTCAGGTGTGTGGAGTGCTGCTTCTCGTAAATCGGATGGAATGGAATCCTACTTTAAAAAGGGCCTCAACATTAATGCAGAGACATTTGTATCACACAAGGATGGAAGAGGACAACCTGCATGTGTTGGAGGCACACGACCAAAGCAAAGGCAATCTGACGGAGCCAAATACCTCCAGAAGCCCTCAGCACTCACACAGACCCAGACTGTGATCTCAAACGCTACAGAGTACCCAGCGCTCACACCGAGACAGAGCACGGTCACAAAGACTACATGGCCTCCATTGTCTGTGCATAGAGACATACAACCTGTTTCCAGGAACAACAGCAGTGAGCAGAACAACATAATGTCTATTATGCAAAAACAAAACGACCTCACTTCCATGTTGGTGCATCAGCAATGCATTGCTTCACTGCCTAAAAGAGACATCCAACCATTTGAAGGTGACCCTCTGCAGTACCATGGCTTTATACAGTCCTTTGAACAGACTATAGAAAGGAGGACTGACAATGCTGTTGATTGCCTGCACTATTTGGATCAATACACCAGGGGGCAGCCTAAACAACTAGTCAAAAGTTGTCAACATATGACTGATGGCACTGGATATGCTACAGCGAAGGCTTTACTCCAGGAACACTTTGGGAACGAGCACGTCATAGCATCCGCTTACATGGACAAAATCTTTGCATGGCCAGCTATTAAGTCGGAGGATGGGAAAGCCTTACAAACATACAGCCTATTCTTGCGCGGATGCTGCAATGCCATGAAAGACGTACATAATCTATGTGACCTAAACACATCTGCAAACATGCTTGCTGTCATCAAGAAGTTGCCCTACAAGCTGAGGGACAAATGGCGAACAGAAGCATGTAACATCCAGGAAGGACATCGCAAACGTGCTACGTTCACAGATATTGTGATTTTTATGGAGCGTGAGGTGAGAATCGCTACAGACCCTGTATTTGGAGATATACAAGATGCTCCAGTGGTGGGGGCTTTCAAGGAAAGTGGCAGAGCTAGACCTGTGCCTCGTCTTCAGGCTAGAGGGAGTAGTTTTGCCACAACGTATTCCCAGATTGAAAGGGATGCTCATTGGGAAAACAAAGTTAAGGTTGGATATGAGAAGACTTGCCTTTTCTGCAAAGAGGGTGGACACACACTGGAGTCATGCACTCTATTGGAGAGGAGAGCTCACAGCGAGAAGATGGAGTTCCTGAAGAGGAATGGAGTTTGTTTTGGATGCTTGTGCACTGGGCACATTAGCAGAGAGTGCAGGGAACGTCTGTCTTGCAAGACATGTGGCTCACGACACCCCAGCTTGCTTCATATCCACTCTAAAGAAAATGGAGATGCAGAGAAAGGCAGGAGCAACTCGGACAGGGCAGTGGACAGAGCTCTAGTCGAAATCCATACCGGTGGTCTCACTGGGGCCGGTGATCAAGATTGCAAACTCGCCATTGTACCGGTTAAGGTTAAATCAAGCAAAGGTCAAAGGTCAGTGGAAACCTATGCCTTTCTAGACCCAGGGAGCTCAGCGTCCTTCTGCACAATGGGTCTGATGGATAAACTGGGACTCTCTGGGAGGAAAACAAGGATCCTTCTACGTACCATGGGCCAAGAAAAGGTGGTTGACAGTTGCATTGCATCCGACTTGGAAGTCGCTGGATTGGACAGTGACCAGTACTGTGCAATGCCCAAGATCTTTGCACAGCATCAAATGCCTGTCAATCGAAGTAACATCCCACGACGGCAAGACCTGGAAAAATGGCCTCATCTGAAGCATGTCTATCTGCCACAGATTGATGCAGACGTGGAGATGTTGATCGGTCTGAACGTTCCCAGAGCCTTAGAACCACTGGAAGTCATCGGAAGCGTGGATGGAGGGCCATATGCGGTCAAGACGATGCTCGGATGGACTGTAAATGGACCACTTGGAGGAGATGGCAGTGACAATTCTGAGACTCAGTCTGCAGTCAGCGTTAACAGAGTCTCTGCTGTCACTCTTGACGAGCTCTGGAACCAACAATTCAAGACAGACTTCCCTGAAAACAGCCAGGATGAACTGCAAGGGCTGTCAAGAGAAGATTGTAAGTTTCTGGAAATGGCTAATGAGACTGTGAAACTGGTTGATGGCCATTATGTCATTGGATTGCCACTGCAGGACAGAACTATCATCATGCCCAATAATCGTAAAGTGGCAGAACAGCGCACCCTCAACCTGAAGAGGAGGTTTAACAGGGACGTGTCATTCCATAAGGACTACACTGCATTTATGGACAACCTGATATCCAGTGGATACGCAGAGAAAGTGCCAGCTACAGGATTGGACCGAAGTGACGGCAAGGTTTGGTATATCCCTCATCACGGGGTATACCATCCCCAGAAAGGAAGGATCCGCGTCGTCTTTGATTGTACAGCATCGTTCCAGGGTGCATCGCTCAATGCACATCTCTTGCAAGGACCTGACCTGACAAGCGGGTTGGTTGGAGTCTTGACCAGGTTTAGGATGGAGCCCATTGTTCTGATGTCTGACATTGAGGCCATGTTCCATCAAGTTCGAGTGCCAGAGGCAGATACGGACTTGCTCAGATTTCTCTGGTGGCCCAACGGGGACTTCAGTCAACCTATGGTTGAATACCGGATGGTGGTCCATCTGTTTGGCGCAACATCATCACCAAGCTGCGCAAATTTTGCTCTCCGGAAATGTGCCGAAGATAACAAACAGCTCTTCAGTGAGCAAGTGTTTGAGACCATCATGCACAATTTCTACGTTGACGACTGTCTTGCTTCCATAGCCTCGGAGGATGAAGCCATATCCCTTTATCAGGACTTGATAACCCTCTGTGCCAAAGGAGGCTTCCATTTAACAAAATGGCTGAGTAACAGTCGCCGTGTGCTGGCGGCAATACCAGAGGAGGAAAGGGCAAAAGAGGTTAAAAACCTGGATTTGGACCAAGACATCCTACCAGTTGAGAGGGCATTGGGAGTGCGTTGGTGTGTCCAGTCTGACACCTTTGAGTACAGTATAACCTTTCAGGACAAACCACTGACACGTAGAAGAATCCTTTCTACTGTCAGCTCTTTCTATGACCCTCTTGGGATTTTGTCCCCTGTGGTTTTCACAGCCAAGAGGCTTATTCAAGACCTATGCCGGAAGGGGCTAGGGTGGGATGATGTCATACCAACATCTGTGGCACAGGAGTGGGTCGACTGGCTCAAAGAGTTACATCTGTTAGAGGGCTTCCGTGTCAGACGATGTTTAAAACCGCCCAACTTTGGAAAAGCAACCAGCGCCCAGTTGCACCACTTTGCCGACGCAAGTGAGGAAGGATACGGTACCGCCACCTACCTGCTGTTGCGCAATGACCAATCTCAGACTCACATTGCCTTCGTAATGAGAAAATCCAGGGTGACACCTTTAAAGCCTGTGACAATCCCACGTATGGAGTTGACTGCGGCTGTTGTGGCAGCTCGCATGGACAAGCTATGGAGGAAGGAGCTAAGACTGCAGCTGCAAGACAGTGTTTTCTGGTCAGACAGTACTTCTGTGCTGAAATACATCAAGAATGAATCATCAAGGTTTCGCATCTTTGTAGCGAACAGAGTCACGCAGATCCTCAAGATGTCCGACGCATCCCAATGGAGGTATGTGAATACAGCGCACAACCCTGCAGATCTTGCCTCCAGAGGCATGAAAGCGGAACTGTTCCTCAAGGACGAGATATGGATATCTGGACCTCCATTTCTCATGCAACCAGAAGAGACTTGGCCTGTTAACCCAGACAACTTGGGAGAACTTCCACCCGGAGATCCAGAAGTTAAGGTGTCAGCCGCCATTGTCTCCATGGAACAAAAGGAGGATGATGATGCCGTCACACGTTTGATCAACAACAGCTCATCTTGGAGACGTCTCACAAGAGTGATGGCATGGATCCTGAGGCTCAGAGCCATACTTCGGAAAAACAGGAAGAGGAGAGAAGTCACCGGAGGTGCTACTCAGCCAGCATCAAATGCAACTGAACAGAAAGACGTTCTCGACAAGGAGACTCGGCTCTCATTGAAAGAAATCAAAGAAGCCGAACTGGAGATAATTAAGTTCAGTCAAAGAAGAAGGTTCTCTGAAGAGTTCTCTTGCCTCCAAAGGGGAGAGTTTGTGAAGGGGAACAGTCATATTTACAGGCTCAGTCCCATACTGGAAGATGGTGTGCTGAGGGTCGGAGGCCGACTTAGTAAGGCTGCTATGCCCGAAGAGTCTAAACATCCAGCCATAATAGCTAAAGATCTCCACATCTCAGACCTCATCCTACGCCAGATACATCAGGTTGGCCATGGCGGTAGGAACCATATGTTGTCAAAGCTGCGCCAGCGCTATTGGATTCCTGCTGCAGGTGTTGCCATAAGGAAGATCATTTCCAGATGTGTCACCTGTCGTCGGCTACACGGAGTTGCAGGTCAACAACTAATGGCAGACCTGCCCAGTGACAGAGTTTCAACAGAAGAACCTCCGTTCACTTACGTCGGAGTTGACTATTTTGGTCCATTTGAAATCAAGCGTGGTAGGAGTCTTGTGAAAAGATATGGAGTGATCTTCACATGTCTGGCAATAAGGGCTGTGCACATTGAAGTTGCCTCATCGTTGGACACAGATTCGTTCATCAACGCCCTGCGGCGCTTCATCGCGAGAAGAGGACAGATCAAGGAGCTGCGCTCCGACAATGGAACAAATTTCATCGGTGCAGAGCGTGAGCTGAAACGAGCTATTGAAGGATGGAACCTGGAGCAGATCAATGATATGCTCTCTGTGAAAGGAATCAAGTGGACATTTAACCCTCCTACCGGATCACATCACGGGGGAGCATGGGAGAGGTTGATTCGTTCCATCAGGAAAATTCTGAACTCCACTTTGAGAACACAGAGTCTGGATGAGGAAGGACTCCATACAGTACTCTGCGAAGTGGAGTCAATTCTCAACAGTAGACCTCTCACTAAGGAATCCACAGATCCAAATGATTTGGAAGCCTTAACACCCAATCATCTCCTGCTTCTTAAAGTCAAGCCCAGCTTACCACCTGGTCTGTTTCACAAAGAGGACAGCTATGCACGCCGAAGATGGAAGCAGGTGCAGTACATTTCTGATCTGTTCTGGAAAAGGTGGATTAGAGAGTATCTGCCACAATTACAGGAACGACAGAAGTGGACAAAGATCAAGCGAAACTTCCTCCCCGATGACATAGTGCTCATAATGGACGATTCCGCACCACGGAATTCCTGGATCATAGGGAGGATTACAGAGACAATGCCAGACAAGAACGGACTTGTGCGACAGGTCCGGATTAAGACCCGGACCAGCCTTCTCTGCAGACCTGTGACGAAGATTTGCCTTCTTCAGGAGTCGACAGAGTCATGAAGGTTTCGCTTCTTTCCCACGACTTTGGATTTACTTGATTCTGGGGGGGGGTTCGATTTAAGAAGAGTATCAAGACCTTATGAACTATGAACTCCTTGCGCACAAAAAAAATTCGCAAAAAAAAAAAAAAGTGGTGTTTTATATTAGTTGAAGTATTGGTAATTATTACTGTGAAATGAGATTATGTAATAATTAGGGGCCGGTATGTTGGTGACAGGTATACACAACTCGGGTTGTTAGGGTCACGTCATTCACAAATGGGTCACGTGGTGTCGTAGTAGTAAAATCAGCTGTTCACCGGCGTGTTTCTGGGACAGTAATGTTGAGGGAGTGAACGGGGAAGTCACACTTTGCTGACCGCACGTACGCTACACTATGATGAATCAAACCGTGACTCATTCTATTTTTTGATACTATATGAACTGTTTTTAACTACAATAAACTAACCAAACACAGTATCCTGGATCCGTGGTTATGTGGCGAGCGGCGCGTCTGGCAGGTACCATTATTTCCCCGTGTTAGTCTCTCGGTGACTGCAGAATGTTTGGATAGTCACCATACAGTTTGTTAACACTTTGGATGCCAGCCACGAGTTTTCCCGTGTTTACCCCCCGCGGGTTGAATGCCCACTCACGAGAATATATATATATATATTTTTTTTTAGTGATCTGAAATCATATTTCATCAACCGAGTCTACCGTTGGAAATTCAGCTACCCCAGGCGCTCGGATGTGAAAAAAGCGCCCCCTATCGTCTCCCAGATGGTAATTCACCCTTTTGGATTGAACTCAATGAAAATGAATGAGAAAAAGACCCGGATGTGGAATTTTACTTCTCACTCATGCAACCGGCGTCGATCAGTTTCACTATGGAGCCTCAGAGCAGCGGGGATTATGTGTTTTTACCGTATACACGGTGGATCAATAAAAGGATAGATTTTTTCGAATGGCGATCAGGAATTGGAATAATCCATTTGGATACCATCTGATCTCAGGTAAGGAATCTATGTTACCAGTCTTAGGATAATCAGACCTTTTTTCACGGAGATATACGCGTTTCCCCTATAATGTGATATGACTGTTTGACTGTAAGAGTGATCAGGAACTGAGAGAATCGATTTTTTGCGTACACACGTACACATATACTATCGATAATCTAGCGTTTATTTGAAAACGATTCATAAATAGGCCGCAAAATGACAACGTTCTAGAATATTACAGTAAAGGGTGATTATCATAGAATGTCTTATATTTTCCATGAAAACGAGTGCTTTTCAAAATGCTATCAAACGGAAGTGAACCGATAAAAAAACAATCTGCTTCGACAATGTTGACTGGAAATGGGTCATTGATAATGCGACGGGCAGATTAGACACATAGCCATAATTTAAAACATAGATTAGGCGATATTAACGTTAACATTGGAGTGGATGTGGGCATTCAAGCACTAAATCGTGCGCCCCCTGGTGGCACTGAAAGTGTTAAACTTGTTAATTGAAAAATGTTCACTGTGCTCCTAAATTTCTTTGTGTGCTCCTAAATTTTTATTTAGATTTTATTTATTTAAATTTTATTTAGGAGCACATGTGCTCCTTGGGAAAAAGGTTAGCGTAGAGCCCTATATATGGAGACATTAACATTACGTTATCAAACATAGGGACGAAGACTGTAAAAAAAAGTGTCGACAATGTTTTATAATCTTTGTTAATTTTCATCCAAAAAATTATGTGCCCCCGAAATACAAAAAAAGCCCCCGAAAATCAATTAACACTTTGGTTGCCTAAGGTTAAATTCATGATATACCATAGATTGCCAGCGCTATTTGTCTATGGAGAAAGTCCCCTTCTTTGCAGGGCTATAACTTTTTTAATTCTATTGCTACATTGCCATTATTAGGGCCCATTCAAAGTCCTATATGTATTGTTCATTGTGTAGCAACGTTAAACTTTTTCATTCACATATTCATAGTAAAGTATGGTCCAATGTATAAGTATGTTTTAATCTCTTTCTGCAGCTTTCTCCAGAACGTGATATATAGCCCCAAATGCATTATATTGATGATGAAATACAGTTTGATGGCAATCAGCGCGATATAAAAAATTCCAACTAGACGTACTTCTAGAAGTTACTACACGTCATCTGATGTTGACCGGATGGGCGAGGGGGCGTTTATAATTCCGTGGGCAGCGTTATACCAATCATCTAATGTGGGTCAAATGTTGATAATAGCAGTTAGTATCGAAGACGGTAACGTTACACGCTGAAACTCACCCCAGTCTCCGCGCGCCGTTGGGCGATCATCGTCGAGTAGAAATATTATCATTATGGGATATATTTTTACCCGGTCCATCTCCAGCTTGTATAATGGTATATACGTCCAAATCATGTTGTTTATCGAGTTATTGCCAATCGATCACCGTGTAGCGTGACGAGCCAGAGTCCCATGAACTATAGCGAGCGCCCGGAAGTACTACGGTCGTCATGACAACCTCTATTCAACATCCTGTTTGGCGATTGCGCCGATCGGCCACCAGATGGCGCTCCTGAACCGCCAGAGAGCTCAGTGGGTCCTGCTGGTGGATCTCAGGCCAGCGGAGGGGACATATGAATCCGATCGCAGATTGAAATATTGATATAAGGACGCTGTACAGCGTCCCCCGGCAACTTGAGCATGGCCAGCAATGACGTGAAAAGACGTTTCATGGCAGTCAAAGTGTTAAGGGGGGCAAAAAAAGCCCCGGGATTTTTTTTTTATTTCTAACCCTGGGTCCTACACAGTTTTAATTAAAGACAGTCTTTCTTGTTTGATACCCACACAGTTATAATACCTGACAGTTTTGAACCTGTAATAAAACGTAATAGACAGAGTAAAATAGTACAGTGCAATACAATTGTAGAATAGAGTAGATAGTAAAATTATGCAACAGTGAAGTGCAATAAAAAGTTAAGTAAAATAATGCAAAGTGCAGTGCAATAAAATAGAATGGACAGAGTAAAATAGTGCTACAGTACAATCAACAGCGGAGTGTATTAAAAGGCTATGGTGAAGAGGTACGTTTTTAGCTTATTCTTTTTAAATATTAAGAGATCTAGCTTCCCTAATGTCCAGTGTGTTGTTGTGTTCCATAACTTTGGTGCAAAGGCTGCATCCCCGATTCTCTTTAGGCTGTGGTTTGGAACCTTCAATAGGACCAGTAGTAGATGATCACAATGTTCTAGAAGTCACATATATTGACTAGAGAATTTCCAATGTAGCTTGGTCCTGTTCCATTTAGTGCCTTGTATATAAGGAGGAGGACCTTGAAATAGATTCTAAATGTTACCGGAAGCCAGTGTAGGTTAGCTAATACTGGACTGATGTGGCAGCTTCCCTGTGGAACGCCACACTGAAGTGTTTCAATATTTGAAAAGGTACCATTAAAAATAACACATTGTCTTCTGTTATATAAGTAACTAACTCCTCGTGAAATCAGTAGCTGTCAGTGCGGTGCTTGTGGAGTAGCCTGCTTTATACGCATGCTGTGCATCAGAGTTTAAAATGCATGGGTATTACCCTGAGGTATTTAAAATACATGGGTATTACTGAGGTATTTAAAATACATAGTATTACCCTGAGGTATTTAAAATACATGGGTATTACTCTGAGGTATTTAAAATACATGGGTATTACTCTGAGGTATTTTCATCCATAAGCCAGTTTTCAAGGTGGACTTGAATGTCCAGATGGTGTCAACCATCTTCAGGCTGTCCGGGAGTCTGTTCCACAGTAGAGCAGCTGAGTATAAAAACCATACAGCTCTTGAATCTGATGGGAACAATGTTGCAGGAGCTCCCTCTGGTGGAGTAATTATGCATCGCTGACCTTGACAAAGTAAGATTGGAGATATTTAGGGACAGCGCTGTGCATAATCTTAAGGACTAAACACAGCTTCATTTGTTTCACTCTTTCATCCACTGAGCCATTTGAGGCTGTGGAGTAGACTCTTTTCCAAGATGGAGTGACAATTGGTCAGTGGACCCTGGGAAGCCTGAGTGGTAGGAATTGGAGCAGGCTCATTAGTAGGCTTAGCAACAGGCGATGTGGGATGGCCCATAGATATATATAACTAGATGGTGCAAGCCGGAGTCTCCAGCGTAGTTCACCGGTGGCCATCTTGACACAGGCAGCACGCCCACTCATAACATGAATGTCTATGGTGCATGTACTATTGAAATAACAATAGCTTGCTCAATTTTCGAACGATTTACAAACGGTTTGGTTTATTACGAACATTATTAATGTGGCTATGATTCAGATGCTTGGACATGTTGAAATTATTTTCATATGAAAGTCCATTATAAGTATGCAGTATGATAACTACATCTCTGACTTTTATAACAAACCAAACCATTTGAGAACCGGTTGAAAATTGAGCACGCTATGGTTATTTCAATAGTACATGCACCATAGACATTCATGTTATGAGTGTGCATGCTGCCTGTGGCCAGATGGCCACCATGTGGCAACGTTGGTCTCCATTGGCCAGCAGCCTGGGTGAGTCATCTAGCCTTATATATCATCAATTGTCTTACTCTCTTTAGACAGTCCTCAGTCACGTCCATAGCCCTGTTCAGTCTGTCTTACTCTGTCTCTTCAGACAGTCCTCAGTCACGTCCATAGCCCTGTTCAGTCTGAGCCAATAATCAAAAGGTTGCTCACCAGAGAATGGGATGGTGGAATAAAAGTCAGCTAAAGGCACAGTGGAGAAAACAGTGTCACTAGAGTGCTGTTTCAGCATCAAAAATAGGACCTGGACCACTAGACATATCAAAAGAGAAGTTACTGCGTATGCCTACTCTCACCACCTCCCGCTCCCTCCCGGCGATGAGCCTACTGATGACCTCCTCAGCCTGCTCTGCCACTGAAATCCCCCTTTTGCGTAAGTATGTCCTGACTACTGACTCCCATTCATCCACTGTGCATGTGACAATTCATCGATTTGCATCGGTGCGCCGGCATACACGTTCACGATGCGAGTGCACCGGTGGAATAAGTGCGCATCGGCAAAATGTCAGGCTGAACTTGCGATGCATCTTGTTGTAGCATCTTTGCATCGGTCAAAAACCGATGCATTCATATAATTTCCTCTCATCCACTTGTCAGCAGTGCACTGTGACTGCACACACACACAGCAGATACTATTGCTTCGCTACTACATAAGGCGAGAGCCGCGTCACAGTTATCAACAAGTCGAGGAGACATGAATAGAATTGATCAACATGCTAACGCTAGTAGCATCTGGCTAACGCCAGTTAGCCGTTCAGCTAACGCTAAACTAGTGTCTAACTAACTAACTAACGTGACTCTGCAACACCAGTACCATTAGTGAGGAGGGGGGGGGGGGGGGTATATTGAAGACGCTTGACAACAGGGGTTCAAAGATAACTTCACATTTATTGGTTATTCGTTTCTTAATTATATCGCTTCATGCGATCCATCCAGCCTGGCTCCGTGTTGTTGACATAATGGGGCTACGGTCGGAAAGTATAGACGCATCCTAGTGACCTAGTCTAGTGTGTGACATCATCAACTGTCGACGGCAACTCAGACGGGGAGGGGCTCTCTCTCTCTCTCTCTTTTTAGCTAAAGTGGATAGAAAAGACAGTTTATGCAAAAGTTTTCTTAGGCACCCAAGAGTTTTTATATAAATTGTCTTACAGTAGATTCTTTTATTTTTAATAATAATATAAGCTGCATATAAGGAATACAACCAAATCCTCTGTCATACCATAAAATGTTATCATTATTTTGCATCGTGTTGAATCGCATCGTATCGCCCCGAATCGCATTATGTTGAATCAAATCGAATCGTATCGTATCTCAACAGGGGGTGAATCATATCGCATCGCCCGGTGCTTCAAATGTATCGTTAATGTATCGTATCGTTGGCACCGTATCGAGATGCGCATCGCATCGGCCTCAGTGAGGAGATGCACATCCCAGTGTGCATGTATCAGAGCCATCTCCTCTAAAGCACACTGGCTCCCTAATCTCAGACTTCACCACCATGTTTACAAGAGAAGGGACCGTCCCACTTGGGTTCAATGTACTCGCTGCAACATTGTACCCCATCCCACTGCTCCCCTTTGACTCTAGGTATGAGGCAATACTCTCCCCTATGGAGATCCCAATCTGCTTCACTATGCCTGTTACCATCTCCACTGAAGGATCCCCAATATTTGTGTCAGGTACTTCTGATTTAACTGCCCTCAATTGTGGCGGAACAGAGTAACTATCATCGTGCTAGGGGTGGGACAATACATCGATCCAGATCGATATATCGATCTATTATCAATAATCAAATAGGATCGATGCCACGTAAAAAGATTGATTCATATTGCGATACTCTTATTTTGAAAATCCAGCGACGGCGACGTCATCGCCCCGCGCCCAGTGTTGTGAAACTCAAACTCCGTTAACATCAACAGCAGTAGCGTCTAGAGCGTCACTAGTGTGCCTATTCTGTGACCCAAAACATGTCCCTGCTGTTTTATTCCACAACGGGTCCAATGCATCTAACCTGCTTTGCAATCCTCGTCACTCCATTATGCCCACGTCGCGTTAAAGATCGAAGATAACGTTACTTTAGCGTAAAGTACAAACATCTCAAAACAAACTAGTCAGACTACTGCTTGACCTGACTCCTAGAACCCACCTCACCCCTGCACACTTTGCCAACCTAGGATGGCTTAGAGTAGACAACAGAGTACAGCAACTTGCAATGGGCCTGGTCTACAAGATACACTACACGACCAAGGTACCCATGTACATGTCAAAATACTTCCCAAAGGTCAGTGAATACCACGATCACAACACCAGAGGGAGCTCCACAAATCATGTAAAACCCAGATTCGGCTCAAACAAGGGACTAAACACGTTTCGCAATTATGCCACAACAATGTGGAACGCCCTACCCAAAGCTGTAAAGGAATGTAAATCACTACCCACCTTCAAAAACACTCTCAAAGAACACCTACGGGAGACTGCAATTCAAAACTGGCCCCTACAAATGTCCTAACCCAGTTGTACAATAAAGACCAAGCATGGCTTTGTCAGTATTCCAATGTACAGCCCCACCCAACCCCACCTACCCAACCTCCTCCAATGTACAGTTTCCATGTCAAATGTATGTCAGTATTCCAATGTACAGTGTCCCCCCCCCACCTCCAATGTACAGCCCCACCCCACCTACCCAACCTCCCCCAATGCACAGTTTCTATGTCAAATGTATATACTCTTCTTCTGGATTTTTTTAGTATCACAAACAGTACTGTATTTGAAAATCTGGTATGTCATAAATGTATAGATGTAGCAGTACTGTCTATCTGTATGTCATGTGTGTCATATGATGAATTGAAAATGGGGGACCCTGATGGAAACAAGACGAAAGTCTTTCTCAGGTCTGCATCCTCTTAACAATTGTACGTATCGAGCTGTACTGTACTGTACCCATTCTGCAATCTGTTAATAAACTTTTCAATCAATCAATCAATCAGCTAACAAGCTAACCCAGCGCCATAGGCAGAGAGAAGTGGGGACTGGGAGGGTGCATTCTCGGGGATAGCCCCACTAACAGGATCTGGCCGGTACTGCACCTTGGGACTCCCAATATGCTTTTCCAGCCAAAATACAGCTCTGTGACAGTGAATAGGATATTAATATCGAGAGAAAAAAAAGAAAAATGAACCAAAAACAGTGAACAGGAGGTCTATTTGTATTAAAAACAATAGATTGTTTTTCATTTAAATGTCTGGAAGAGCTCAAAAATAAAAATGTCATGATATTTCCATTGCCCTTTTTTGTTGTTGATTTAAATGTTACGGATTGTATTAAATGGGCACATAATATCGTCTCATATCGATCGCAGGCACCTGAATCGAATCGTATCATATCGTATCGTGGCAGACTGTGTGATATCGGATAATATCGTATCGTTGTCCAAAGAATCGATATCGTATCGTATCGTGATTAAACTGGTGATTCCCACCCCTACGTCTGATAACTTTTCAAGATCAGGCATAGGTGTAGATGTGAGAGGTGAATGCTGAAATCTGGTGCTACCCCTCCCAACTGATGGTATCGGAGTGTACATCAATGCACCCCTCCCACCTGCAGAATATTTAACACCCTCCAGCATGCAAAGGTATCCAGTGTAAAACTGTATACCTTAAAAAAAAGAGATTCTAATAATAATGTCCACCAAATAGTCAACCTATCTTGAAAGACACCATACCATCATTGGAAAAAAGAAAGAAAATAATAATAATAATCAGCAAGCTTATCACACTATCATTAACACTTTGAGCGCCAGCTATTATCATCATCCTGTAGTCAGTGGGCCACACTAAAAGATAGGCATTTTCACTGTGCGTCACAATGTTTCCAGAGCTATATCTATATTCTATATTATAGCTATGGAGATAATACTATGGCTCATTTGACAGTCACTATCTCTCATCCAACATGTAAAAAACGATTTTTTCATGTATACTATATCGCGTGTTATCCCGTGATGAATATTGTATAGTTTCAGAGTTAATGCACGGTCACAGCACCATTATAACCAACGGTTACTTGCGTTGTGTAATTTTTATTAAAAGACAGACACTTGCTTCTCGGTCTTGGGCGATTTATTCTGTGAACTGGGCAACAGACACAAAATATCCTGGTCAGTCAGGTAGTCGGCTCCTCATACACCCAAACACCGCTCACACAGGCTCATTCCTCGTGTAATGATCAATATAGTAACATGAAATCAACAATGTACAATCACATGACAATATTATGTACCTGGGCAACAGACACAAAATATCCTGGTCAGTCAGGTAGTCGGCTCCTCATACACCCAAACACCACTCACTGCAGAAGGATTAGGAATAATTAGCTTACTAGCATGTTAGCTAGTTATATACATTTGACACAATTTCACTAAATTATTATTTAAAAACATTTACCATACGGTTGCTACATTCTATAGTTGAATTTCAACATGCCTACATCAATAATTCCAACTAGTAGTGAGAGTTAAACATTTAGGAATAATATGTTCTCCATTCTGGGTGTAAGTGAACCTACCACAGGCTCATTCCTCGTGTAACTAATGATACCACTGTAACGTGGATACTTAGTAGTAGCTCACAAGGAAACGCCCCCCACCAACTAATAAGAATCAATAGAACAATTCAACGCCATTCTATTGGGTCTTAGTTACCTTGACAAGTGGAATCACAATCAACTCTGTTACACCTTCATCCTGCCCTCTGGTAGAAGATATGCTGCCCCTGTATTCAAAACAAACAGACTCACTCAACATAACCTCAGCACCTGCCTTCATCCTGCCCTCTGGTAGAAGATATGCTGCTCCTGTATTCAAAACAAACAGACTCAACATAACCTCAGCACCTGCCTTCATCCTGCCCTCTGGTGGAAGATATGCTGTCCCTGTATTCAAAACAAACAGAGTTTCATCCCCTCTGCTATTAGGCCTCTTAACACTTTGAATGCCGACGACGACTATTCTCGTTTTATCAGACCCCCCGGTGAGTGCCGACGACGAGAAATGTCGTTTGATTTTTATTAGCGATCTGAATTCATATTTCATCAACCGAGTCTCCCGTTGGTACAGCAGCCGCACCAGGAGCTCAGATGGGAAAAAAGCGCCCCCTATCATCTATCCCTGTGTAACTGCAGGTCAGTCGATTAGACTGGGATGTCCCTGTGGGATCTGTAGAGGTGGAGCCAACTGGCTCCATTGTGCTGGCGAGCCGTCTGATGATGAGGGATCTGATCGCGAGACGGAAAGCAGCCTGGAATATATATTTACAGCAGCCAATAATCAATCAATAAACGCGATCGATATTTGGAATGGCGATCAGGAATTGGAATAATCTTTTTGGAGAACATCTGATCTAAGGTAAGGAGTCTATGTTACCAGTCTTGGGGTAATCGGAGCTGTATTCACTGAGATAACAGCGTGTCCCTATGTGTGTATGTGTGATCTTGAGGAAACGAGAGAATAGATTTTTCAGCCCGCCTCTATAGCGTGCATAAGTACACATATACTATCGATAATCTAGCGTTTATTTGAAAACGGTTCATAAATAGGCCGACAAATGACAACGTGTCTAGTGTATTCGAGAATATTCCAATAAATGCCGTTTATGGGGGAATCTTTCAATTTTCCGAAAATTTTCGAGAGAACGATAGCTTTTCGAAATGCTATAAAAAGGATATGAACCGATTAAAAAACAATCCGTTTCGACAATGTTGACTGGACAAGTCATTGAAAAGCGACGGGCAGATTAGACACATTTTTCAACACGTTTTATCGATCACACATTTTTAACGCTAACATTGAAGTGGATGATGGCATTCAACGGGGTAAAAAGGTAAACAAGGTCGGCACTGATAGTGTTAACAAACAGAACTCCCCGGGCCCCCTTGCCCCTTCCGTCTGGAAGAACTGGACCTGTTCTACTAACACCCTGCCCCCCCCCATGAGTAGAGAGCATTGTTCTTCTTTAAAAAATATATGTTTTAGAATGATACCTCCTGTTTTTACTGTGGTGTTATTTACTTCTTTTATTTATTTATATATGTAGTGTACTGACCAAAGCTAAAATTATTTCCCTTGTAGGCACTAAAAAACATCCATTCATCTATCTTTCTTTGAAATAAAAATAAATAGGGAAATTAACTACATACAATAAATGTACAGTACCTGAGCGCCAGTAGAATCAGTGGTGTGTGTGTTTGTGTGTGTGTGTAATATGCTGTGTGTGTGAAGTGTTGCGAAGTGTAAATTAAACAATAAACAAATGAAGGGGAAAGTGGAGAGAGGAGAGGCAGCACTGAGGCCTGGCAGCACTGAGGCCTGGCAGCACTGAGGCCTGGCAGCAGCCTTTATTGTCTCCCTTAGGAAACATTTGTTTTAAGCATCAAGAGACAAAGATGACGTAGCAGCACACAGCCTCTCCATATACACACAATACATCAGTATACATGTACAATCACACTACAGTTAACATGCAGTATCACACAGATCCATATACACACAAATACATCAGTATACATGTACAATCACACTATAGTTAACATGCAGTATCACACACAGGTCATAGGTCGACAGGACTACCCTGCTATTGTGACTGTTATTTTTGTGAATGAACTGTGTGAGCCCTATTTTCTTTGCCCCAAGTTGTGTGCAAACCAGTGACATTGACTGTGATTAGGTTAACATGGGACTGCTGAGTGGGGAACCTGGACTAATTGGGGGAGGCTTCAGGCTAGATATTTCCCATATGGATTGGCTGGTGTGTTTTGAGCTAAATCGACCTGGACGTAAAAAGTTGGTGGTATGTTCCCAGACAGAGTGGACAGACACAACCGGTGCAAAAAAGTAAGAATCTTTATTGACTAATTGAATACAGTAATGCAAGCACAGAAACAATGGGAAATGTTGGCGACCAATGGCTCTTCTGGTTTAGAGGTGTCTGGAGGCTCTCTGGCTCCGCTACGATATCACTCTCACTACTTGCACTAGTGTTGTCAAAAATATCGAAGTATCGATACATATCGATACTGAATATTTAAAACGGCTTCAATACTCATTTCCCGAAGTACCGATACTTTCTGCAGTATCGGTACCAGCTGGCTTGCTCCCGCAAGTTGTTGACAGACAGACGCGCTGCCAGAGCCTTTGCCCTTCCGCCTCCTCCTCGCTCAGAGCAACAGACACAAGCTGCTGCCCTCCTCGTTGGAAACGGGGTAGTTGTGTCGAGTTCATGCGTGTACTGGTGTAGTGGGCTCGGCTTGACGTTACTCCGTTTCCATGAAGTAATAGGTGGCCAGCTAGCTAGCATTAAGCTAACGGAGGAACGACAGCTAACGTTAGCTAATAATAGCGTTGTTTACAAACTGAAGACAGGGCTGCCTGCCCGGCTGTGAGGGGGAGGAGGAAGAGAGAGAGAGAGAGAGAGAGAGATTTCTCCGGAGCTATGCTATGCTATGTAACGTTAATAAATGCTCCGAGCATAGCTCCGGAGATCGATCGATCGATATCTCTCTATCTCTCTCTCTCTCTCTCTCGTCATAACTAGGAAGGTGCGCTCAGTAGACCTAAAATCTCCAGCAGCCACTCTCTCTTTCTCTCTCTCTCTCTGATCTAAAGATAAACAAAGGGTTTTAAAAGTGTATTTATCTTCTCGTATAGTACCAGAGAGAAGCTGAGGAGAATCAACCAGCAACAAAAGCAAAATTTGTTAAAAAAAAAATATATATATATATATATATAATAAAAAAAAATTATAATTTTTATTTTTTTTGGTATTGAAAGTATCGATACTTTTCAAGGTATCGTATCGAAGTCGAAATTCCAGTATCGTGACAACACTAACTTGCACAGCAGAGATTAGTCAACTAGCATTAGTCTGGGTGTCACAGTTACATTAGCCACTCACCATAGGTGGAACACACACAAAATCACTACAATTATACTATACACACTGTAGGGCTCTCTGACACATCCACACACACTATAGGCCACACGGATTATGGTCCAGTTTTTAAAGGGGTAGTTCAACCAAAATAATAAAAACAACCGGTGTGCTATGTATCCATCCAGATACATACACAATGGAGCTGAATGGCACTCAACGTGCTAACAAAATACATTTGAAAAACTCAACAGTAATGTCTTCAGACCTTTTTGTGAACAGTTTCATTTAGGAACTATTTTATACTGAAGTAGAGATCATTCATTCTCACAATTCAAATTTTGAATGCAGAACTTGTAGAGTAGTTCTACATTTTACTTACAGTAAGTAAAAGATCATTCTTCCACCACTATTAATGATTAATGAAATCAGCAATGAACCGGAGATGTGCTTATTTTTCAAGAAATAAGCATATAAATCGACTAATCAACTTACAGTTTTGGTCGATCAAGACCAAACTGAACTAATAATTGACTATGAGGGAGGAACCCTAATGGCTGTACAGCATTTCAGATTACAACACTCATGATGAGAGTCAATACAAGCATATAATCACTCAGACATTGTATTGACTACATAAAAATAGAAGGTACAGAAACTTAGTATTTAATATGAATGAAGATGAAGGTCACAAAAGAAAAAGAAGTCAAGACTCAATAACATCAACTGTTCACAAGATGTTATTGTTGAGACATCCTAGTCATTAGGTAGATATTAATGAACAAGGATCCAGAATTATATGCATTCAGGGAGCGAAATTAACTTTGACTCACCGGCCAGTGGCGGGTAGATGGGAAGAATCTACCCGCCAAGCATATTTCTTACCTGCCAAATTTTTTTTGATTAAAAATAAATATATATATATATTTTATATTACATTTTTTTTTAAATAAAATATATATTATATAATCATACTTGTAGTTGTATTATCTGCGAGACATCGCCACCACGCAATAAGTCAAAATGCTCGATATCTGCAAACAGCTCCACTGTCTGTGTGTACTCTAGTAGCCTCCAGCTCCAAAAAGGATTCTCCTGTGCTGCAGCGGGACCCTATACTAATACTCTCCATTCAGCATGCAAGGATTCTCCGGCGCTGCAGCTGGACCCTATTGGTATAATGTTAGGGTTCTTTGGTCAAATCACATTCAACATGCCCTCAGCTACAATACGCATTGAATCAATGTTATAAGACATTGATATCAGGAGCTATCTGTAGCTACTGCTAGCCCGCTAGGTAACGTTAAGACAATTTAGTTTACTGGGACATATAGATCTAACGTGAGCTAGCTAACGTGAGCTAGCTAACGTGAGCTAGCTAACGAGGGAACGGAGGTATTATGCACTCGAGTCGACTATTGCTGGAGCATTTGTTGATATCAGTAGCTAGCCAGCTAGATACCGTTAGACAATGCCTCGTCATGTATTAAATTAAAAGTGAATAGTTGACTGGGTCATTGTTTAAACAGTAACGGTAGCTCATGGAGGTCCGGTCTAGACGAGAGCAGACTGCCTCTGTTGATATGAGCAGAAGCCAATAGTATCCCGCTGCAGGGCTGGGCCACGGTTTCTTTCAAAATAAGAGTATCATACGAACTGAATGCTGCTAACTGCCGGAGCCATCGATATTATGACTGGAGCTGCGCTTGGAGCGGAAATTAGACCCGCACAGATTTTCAAAATAAGAGTATCGTTATGAACTACACGTCTACACGCCACACGGCGGGCAGACCCCCCAGTGGCAAGCGCCAAAGGTAAAAACTGAGCGCCCCTGGCGGGCGGCAGGCTTTAATTTCGCCCCCTGTATGCATTCAAGATGACAAAGAAGTTTTCAAAGATCCTTTGTGTTTGAGAGAGCAGTTGAAACCCTCTGGTCAACAGGAAGGTGGTTAATATGAAACACAGTTACCCATTTTACTTCCATATAGCATATTTGCTTCCTCTTTCTGCAGCTTTAAAAGCAGAATAAATAAAGTTACAGCACAAAACTGACGGCCTGTTATCCCGAAAATACACACTCTGGAGTTTCTTTGCCCATAATATTTTATGTATTTTGACGTGCAAACTATGTGGCATTGTTTCAGCAAAAGCCAATGTACGCCACAATTAAAAGGAAAGCCACATATCTCTCTCTCAACATGACAATACAAATCCTTCTACATTTCTCCCACACTCACAATTATGCCTAATGTTAGCATGTAATTCTCAATTTAGAGAGCTGTAAAAACACCTTTCATCCTATGGATTTTGGCACGTATTTCAGCACCATGGACAGAGAGCGGCGTTCTAATTATCATCATTAGTCATTTGTTTAAACTTCACAAAAACTTAAGATATGGAATTACATAATTTCTAGTAGGTAAGCAATGGGTGTTCAAACTAGTCTCCTATCTCACAAGCCTGTTAATGATTTAATCCAATGACCCAGTCCACGTTCTTATTTCTTTTGTCCGCAGGATCATTTTGCAATACAAATAAGCAATAAATGTGAAAATATACATTCTACACGGACCCGAGCTTATGTCCTGTTGCAGCGTTCCCTAATATCAATAACTGACAGGAAATAAACTTGAGCGCAAGCTGTTCCTATAGCAACACAATTCCACTGAAAAACTCAATAGGCATATGTTAGGCAAAATGATCAGTAAGGCAAAATGACAATAACTGGTTGAACATTTTTCCAATATGTTTATTAATGTGAACAAATATATTTAATCACTACATTTTTTACAGCCAGTCTGAAATGAACCAGTTTGGCTCACCTGCAGTAGGCCTACTTTCCATAAGTGTATTGTGCGAGTAAAAAAAATGGTGGTATGGTGGTTCTGTTTCATTGTTTATACGTGGCTTTTAAAAAAAACAGGTCAATCCCCACCCTAGATGCAAAATAAGAACTGTCACCTTAACACCCCTTCCTGACATAGAGCGACGTGAGCGAGAAAAAGTGATTAAAATGTATTCGTTTCAATGAGACTATCCTGACCTGCCGCGAGCGACAGCGAACTGAGCAGCGATGTCGTTCACCCCTCAAATATTCGCTCGCTGTGTCTCTAGTTGAGCGATTACGCGGCCGAGTCCCACCCCTAAACACTTTTTATTGGTCGAGAATTGCAGGCTGCTTTGCCCCCTGTGCTTCCAGGTAACACACACACATACAGACACACTCGGACACGCGCTGCGTCATATCAGGACAGTGTCGTGCGCGATTTCGTCTCCAGTTCGCTCACTCGCTGCCTGTCGGGAACCGGTGTAAGGCTGCTTGAGTGCCAGAAACCATTTAAGTCGTTTCTGGGTCGTTTTTCCTTCCTCGATTTTAATACCCTATTCAATGTCAATGTATGTTGCCGGTTATAACGCTCGGATTGAGAAGAATCAAATACTCCCGATTCATGATGTGTGGTGGATTATGTTGGCGACACGATGGACATCAATACTTGGAATGGCGATCAGATAATTGGAATATTCTTTTTGGGGTACATCCTAGTCAAGGTAAGGGTTATATGATATCAATCTTGCGTTGATCCAAGCATGTTTTCAATGCGATCCGACCGTGTGTGTGTAACGTTAGTCCACAACGTATGCCGTTGATGGCGATCAAAGCATCAAAAAACGACCCCCCCTTTCATGCATTCATGATGGAACATAATACCAGTCATATGCATTTGATTTTTTAATTGTAGCGTGCATAGGGACGAAACGCCAATGGATTTAGTGTAATACACGTTGCGGGTTATAACCAGCCTCCCAGGAATTAGCCCGGATCATTCCGAAATAACACTCATATTCACCACGGTATAAAACGGGAACGTATGGATGGAAATTTTTTTCTTTTTTGCATCTTGAACGGAAGGTTCTTACTGTCAAATGACCATAGTATTGTATCCATAATATAGAATATAGTTATAGCTCTACAAACAAGGTGACAGATCCCTATCTATCTACTGGTGGCAAATATTGGTGGAGTTCCTGGAGTTGCCTCTATGGTTCCTTGCATTTATATTCTGAATAGGGAATACACAAGGGAGGCAAGAAGCGAATCATCAGTTTACTGTAAGTGACACTCGTTAACTATCATGAAGGAGACTTGCTCTATTACAGGAGACAGGGAGAGCCCTCAGTCAGGGTGTCTCCAGGTTAGGAGACAGCTGTACAGGGAGAGCCCTCAGTCAGGGTGTCTCCAGGTTAGGAGAAAGCTGTACATGGAGAGCCCTCAGTCAGGGTGTCTTCATATTAGGAGACAGCTGTACAGGGAGAGCCCTCAGTCAGGGTGTCTCCAGGTTAGGAGACAGCTGTACAGGGAGAGCCCTTAGTCAGGGTGTCTCCAGGTTAGGAGACAGCTGTACAGGGAGAGCCCTCAGTCAGGGTGTCTCCAGGTTAGGACAAAGTTTGAGAACATGAATAGCAAAAACCAAAGACTGTAAAGTGATATCGAACTTATAAATCTTGTAAAAATTTACTTTACAGGCATTTGATGCTTGGTGTTAATTTTGGACCCTGTTTATAGCACTCAAATAAATATAGACTGAATTGTAAATATTA
This sequence comes from Notolepis coatsorum, assembly GCF_963971535.1. Taxonomy (NCBI): domain Eukaryota; kingdom Metazoa; phylum Chordata; class Actinopteri; order Aulopiformes; family Paralepididae; genus Notolepis; species Notolepis coatsorum. The sequence goes on from NC_140172.1 coordinate 22,768,696, forward strand.
ACTTAATTTAAGACTATTTCATGCATTTAAGGCCTTTAATTAGTAAATGTTAATATTCAATAGTAAAAGTAAATAGCAAAAAAAAATTAATGACCCGTGGACACCCTGATAGAGCAGAACATGTCTAAGAATGATCTTAATTTGCTCGCTGGAAACAATCTTTAGAAAATGCTCATGTCTCTCCTACAAATTGGCGCATGTTCAAGATTTAGTTTCTAAAGTCTATTATCTAACAAATTCCTCATACATAAGAATGATATAGCCTAAATATGAAATGCATGGGCTGTTTTTGCATCATGTCCGCCATCAAAAGATATCTTTAGTTACTTATACGTTTCTTCTTGATTTGGAGTAGTGTAAGTAGTTGGAACTATGCGTGTCTGGAGAAAAAGGGGAAACAAATATTATATATAGAATATGTGTCCATATCTCATTATCTGTGCTTTCCAGAAGTAATATTTGTATTCAGGCTCAATCCCAGTAAATAGTGTGTGTGTGTTGGTCTGATAATTAGACCTCCGCTCTCTGTTCATGGTGCTGCAATACCTACCAGAATATAGGATAAAAGTTGTTTTCACTCCATTGGGAATGGTGTATTTTCTTTTCTGGGACGATCCGAGCCGTGCGGGCGGGGTTTAAATACTCAGGCGAGGTAGGTCTATACAACGATGGCATGGAACAGTAACCCCGCCCGCCCGCCCATATGTAACGGTCGGTAATGTGGTACGGACCTCCACGAGCAGTATTTGGAATGGGTCCTGTTCTCTTTTCATTCTTGCATGAGGAAGGATAATGATGATCTAGCGTTGATTTCAGGAAGATTCGATAATCAGGCGAAAAATTAGATATGGGCAAAAAACTGCAAGGGTTCCTACTGAACCCTTTCCCACAAACTGAACAACTAAATGGTTTCTCTACAGTATGACCTCATGTGGCTCTTCAACCCGTTTCCATAAACTGAACTAAAGGGTTTCTATTAGGGATGCCCCGATCGATCGGCCACCGATCGTTATCGGCCGATATTCAGTATAAATATGCGATCGGTGATCGGTGATAATGTTTTATTTTCACCGATCGTCAAACCCGATCGCTGTCGCTGAGTTCTGTCTCAGACACCGGTGGTGCGGCGTCTGCTCTCGAGTCCAGCCCCTCCCGCACGCATGTAAACACGGGTCTAGTCTAGTGAGACACGGGAGGACGGCGTGTCGTGTCGGCGTCTCCCTGAGCTAACGTTAGCTTAGCTACCGTTACAAAATGACCCAGTCAACTATTCACTTTTAGTTTAATACATGATGAGGCATTGTCTAACCGAACGGTATCTAGCCGGCCAGCTACCGATAGCTCCTGACATCAACAAACGCTCTAGCAAGTATAGTAGGTAGGTATGATACCTGTCAGCTGTTAGCTGTTAGCTCACGTTAGCGCAAGTTAGTTCACTGTTAAAAACGAAATGTCCCATTGACTAAATAATTCACAGAGGTGTTGTATTAACGTTATATATCCGGCTAGCAGTAGCTACAGATAGCTCCTGATATCAATGTCTTATAACACTGATTCGATGCGTATTCGAGCTGAGGGCTAGCTGAGCACAGTTAAAGGGGAACTATCTTATAAATGGCCTTTTTCAGTGTTTAGCTTTGTTTCCTAGCTATGTGGACTTGTATTAATATGATCTATGTCTCTAATTCTCATATTGGCGCTAGGGGTGGACGGTATGGTCTAAAATTTATATCACGGTATAATTTGAAGCATAGACGGTAACGGTATATATCACGGTATCATCGTTTTTGATTACATAATTTTTTTTTTTTATATAATTTCTTTTTTTTTATATAAAATATATATATTATATAATTAGACTTGTACTTGTATTATCTGCGAGACATCGCCACCACGCAACAAGCTCCACTGTCTGTGTGTACTCTAGTAGCCTCCAGCTACGGCCAGGATTCTCCGGAGCTGCACCTGGACCTATACTCGAGTAGCCTCGAGCAGAGCTACGGCCAGGATTCTCCGGCGCTGCACCTGGACCCTATTGTATTGGTATAACGTTAGCAAGCCCTCAGCTCGAATACGCATCGAATCAGTGTTATAAGACATTGATATCAGGAGCTATCTGTAGCTACTGCATATATAACGTTAATACAACGCCTCAGTGAATTATTTAGTTCAATGGGACATTTCGTTTTGAACGGTGAACTAACTTGCGTTAACGTGAGCTAACAGGTAGCATACACGTCTCTAGTACTAGACTTTGTGGAGCGTTTGTTGATGTCAGGAGCTATCGGTAGCTGGCCGACTAGATACCGTTCGGTTAGACAATGCCCCATCATGTATTAAACTAAAAGTGAATAGTTGACTGGGTCATTTTGTAACGGTAGCTAAGCTAACGTTAGCTCAGGGAGACGCCGCCGTCCTCCCGACAGCTCCCGTGTCCCGTCCCACTAGACTACTAGACCCGTGTTTACATGCGTGCGGTAGGGGCTGGCACGCCCACTGCGCGAAGCCTCCTAAATAACTTTTTCCAGTTTGCACATATCTATTATCTATGACTAATTCTATCTATTTTTAGGGGCAAATGCGAGTGAAATAGTCGCGCTGTGGTTACATGACGTCATTGCTATTTTAGAGCTGCACTACCGGTTACACGGTATAGTCAAAATCCATACCGTAGAGCAAATTCATACCGTTTATACCGTATACCGTTTATACCGTCCACCCCTAATTGGCGCATTCTTCCAATTCTCCTCTCACAATATTCACCCTCACTGAACTGAGTCATCTGAAAATGTGATGATTTGTGATGTCAGAGAGACACCGCTGCAGTTTACCATTGTGGTTGGAGCCCAGGCTCAAAACGGCTTAAGATCTTGAGGTAGAAAAATGCTGTTTTTGAAGACTTGATTAGAAATACAAAACAATGAATTAAAAAAAATATATAATTACAGAGGTGTTCCATAAACTCACAGGAATTGTGTAAAAGTGCCCAAATAGTGAAAGAAATAGTAAAATAGTTCCCCTTTAAGTAACGTTATACCAATAGGGTCCAGGTGCAGCGCCGGAGAATCCTGGCCGTAGCTCGAGGCTACTCGAGTATAGGTCCAGCTGCAGCTCCGGAGAATCCTGGCTGTAGCTGGAGGCTACTAGAGTACACACAGACAGTGGAGCTTGTTGCGTGGTGGCGATGTCTCGCAGATAATACAAGTACAAGTCTAATTATATAATATATATATTTTATAAAAAAGAAAAAGAAAAATTATATAAAATACATTTTAATTTCTTTTAATCAAAAACGATCGGTATCGGATCAGTATCGGCCGATATGGCTCACGACGATCGGTGATCGGTATCGGTGGCAAAAAACGTGATCGGGGCATCCCTAGTTTCTATCCAGTATGAGTTCTCATGTGTATCTTCACATATCCCTTCTCACTGAACCCTTTTCCACAAACTGAACAACTAAATGGTTTCTCTCCGGTATGAGTTCTCATGTGTAACGTCAGTTTTACTTCATCATGGAACCTTTTCCCACAAACTTAACAACTAAATGGTTTCTCTCCAGAATGAGTTCTCATGTGTCTGTTCATATGTCCTTTATCACTGAACCTTTTCGCACAAACTGAACAAATATAGGGTTTCTCTCCAGTATGAGTTACCATGTGTCGCTTCAGATGTGCCTTCGTACTGAACCCTTTCCCACAAACTGAACAACTAAATGGTTTCTCTCCGGTATGAATTCTAATGTGAATGTTCAAATGTCCTTTATCACGGAACCTTTTCCCACAAACTGAACAACTACATGGTTTCTCTCCGGTATGAGTTCTAATGTGTTTCTTCAGAGTTCCTTTACCACTGAACATTTCCCCACAAACTGAACAACTACATGGTTTCTCTCCGGTATGAGTTCTCATGTGAATGTTCAGAGTTCTTTTATAACTGAACATTTTCCCACAAACTGAACAAATATAGGGTTTCTCTCCAGTATGAGTTCTCATGTGTATCTTCAGACGTACTTTATCACGGAACCCTTTTCCACAAACTGAACAACTAAATGGTTTCTCTCCGGTATGCGTTATCATGTGTCTTTTCAGAGTTCCTTTATCACTGAACATTTTCCCACAAACTGAGCAAATATAGGGTTTCTCTCCAGTATGAGTTCTCATGTGTATCTTCAGAGTTCCTTTATGATTGAACCCTTTTCCACAAACTGAACAACTAAATGGTTTCTCTCCAGTATGAGTTATCATGTGTCTGTTCAGAGTTCCTTTATCACTGAACATTTTCCCACAAACTGCACACAGATGTCCCTCCTTGCTGAAGCCAGGACTACTTCGTATTTTCTGTGTCTTCTTTGGTTTCTGAGTCACCAAACGTGGTCCTCCACTCTCCTTCCATTCATCAGTGTCATCTGGCTCAGTTCCAGAACCTTCATCATCAGTGTCATCCGGCTCAGTTCCAGAACCCTCATCATCAGTGTCATCTGGCTCAGTTCCAGAACCCTCATCATCAGTGTCATCTGGCTCATTTTCAGAATTTTTATTCTCAATTAGAGAACAGTCTGAAGAAAGGGGCTGGCTATCTCTAGTTGGTTCTAAGTCACCAGCTGGATCTAAGTTACTGGCTGGTTCTGATACTCCACAGTCCTCTCCATCAGGTTCTGTTTTCATCTTTTTAGTTGAGGTGCTGGGTAAAGAGTAAGCCTCTCTGTTTCTCTCCCTACGGGTTTGAAGAGGGTGGAAGGGCTGAGCGTTCTCTTGACCATCTTCACATTTCACTGGGTGTCCTGTGATCTTGGAGCCACCAGCTTCTTCCAGCCCTTGATGTAGTTTATCTTTAATATATAGGAGCACTGGGTCCTGGGTTTGGCTGTGTTGTGAGGACAGAGTATTCTCTCCACCATGTTCATATTTCACAGGGTGTAAGGTCATCTTGGAGCCATCAGCCTCCTCTAGATCTTGAAATAGTTCCTCCTGTTCCTCTTTAATCTGTAGGGGCTCTGACTCCTCTTGGCCCAGACTGGGGCTCCTCTCCTGCTGCTCATGGGGAACCTCCTCTTCACAGATAAACACATGTAAGTCAAGGGAGTCTAGAAAGAAGGGCATAAAATCATTTCAATTTAATTTGTTGTAACCATTTCTTTTGAAAGTAACAAAGGGACAGGTCACCGTTTTACACTACACTCCCTGTGAAGCCAAATAAAGACATTAGGAACTTCAGAGGCCAGAGGGTGGGACCTATAAAAGTGTTTTCTGCACCTCGCTCCCTCATTCTGGGCAAGATACACTCATGTCATGTGATGCGTAGTAGAGCCGCAGGCAGTGTTCATAAGATATACCGTACCAGACACGAACTAGCGAGCAAGTCAACAGATGCTTTTGAGACCAGTTGGGCATCTACAGTCAGAACAACTACTGCAATTGTAAAATATGATACAATACATAATGGTCAGAACTGTGACAGGTACAACTCTGGCTTGGATTGGTTTTTACTGGCTTTTGGAGTTGAATGGGGCAAATTGCTGTCTGGATTTGTGCTTTGTATTGTACACTTAACATTATCAAGTTTTGATATCACTATCGGAGTTGGATTTTCAGCATTACAGATTAGTTATTTAGGTGACATGACTGCATGAACGTTACTCATGCTTAAAGTGCCAATCTTGACAATCTCCATTTAAATAAATGTCTGTTAAGTCACTATCTCTGGCTGAATGAGGTAACACAATGGTGAATGAGCCTATGGCCCACTGATGAAAGCCTTTGCCTATGCAGCATTACCAAGTATTATGAACTGGGTGTCTGTGGCGACATTCCTGGGAAAGATCTTGCTTAAAATATGTAAATAAAGTAATAATTGACCACAGGGAAAAAGGTACATAATGTACGTTCTGTTATATAAGTTACATATAACGTAATATAATTACGTATTGTATTGAAAATGTACAATGTCTACGTATTACAAATAAGTAGGGATGGGTATTGTTAGGATTTTATCGATACTACTACTCTTATCGACACTGCTTAACAGTTTGGTACTTTATCGATACTCTTATCGGTTCTTTTAGATTATTATTATTAAAAAAATATTATACATTTATTATTTGAACGGCTTAAGGCTATATCTGTACTTGATGTTTGTTTGTTGTGTTGCATATTTGAAATAAACTTCAATCAAATCAAATCCCCCCTCTTAACCCTTTCACTGCCACACGACAGAAGGTTAACCCTTTACTATCACACAACAGACGGTCGGGTTAATCGGCTGTCGTGTGGCAGTGAAAGGGTTAACCTTCTGGTAGTGCGGCAGTGAAAGGGTTAAAAACAAAAACCTGTGTTTAACCTAGCCATCTATAAAACATCATGCTAAAACTGTGAAACAAATGTCCTACTCCCCTAAAGAAAGAAATACATAGCAAACATGACTCAGTTATGCAATAGTGCTGCTGCTTTTTATTTAGTTAAAATCTTTTAGTTAAAAGCGGCTGGGTGATGGCGGCTAAGTGGCGCAGTGGGCAAGGCGCTCGCCACTAACGCAGGATATGCTGGGTTCGAGCCAAGCTCTCGGCGTTGCTTCCGGCTTGGCTGGTCGTTCATACTAATACAATTGGCAGTATTAGGGTGTGGGAAAGCCGGTGGGTGGGGATCGGATGTTGTGGACAGCGACTCCTACAGGTCGGTTGGTGCGCCTGTACAGCAGAATCAGGAAGTATCGGGGGCAGCGTGACCCTCCCACGCATTACTCCTCGCCACTGAGAGATCGCGCTGTGCAGGTTAGCCGCAAGCTAGCCGTGGAAACGCTCAGAGAAGGCACTCCACGACACCAGTTCAATTAGTGGGGAAGGGGGGTACAGTATATTGACGAGGCTTGACAACAGAGGTTCAAAGATAACTGTTTGTGTTCAATAACGAGCCAGGAGACTAGAGCGTGTGTGTCAACTGCGTCTGCAACCCATAACATCCTGGTCCCTGCTGGGACGTACCAACTCCACACACCACTGTGGGGGGGTTTATATTCCCCATTCCCTTGTAACATCTCCTTTTTTTTAAGATAACAGTTACAACATTCCTTAGTGCAAATTATTATTAATACAAGAAACCCCATAAACGTCCTTATTTAAAACCCTAATCATCTTTTCTGTGACTTTTACTTTTTGATAAGAAAGTCTAGTGCTGGTTGAGCATTAAATTTTTTTTTACACTATTTAACTTTTTTTTAGACATTTTCTTTTCATGTCAACGTTCACACGCACAATATTCGCTTACCTAGGATTTTACTTGATTCAACAATATAGTCAAGTTAGACCGCGCTCACAAGTTCTCACACTGGGTGCTGTAATCCCATAAAGTTCAGTATATCAAAGCAGGGTAGCCGGACCAGCACTCACAGGTTCAATGTTTTTTATTGGCAGCCTGAATCAAAAGCAGACATGTTTCGGACAATGTCCTTCATCAGTGGTATGGCTAGCACTGGAAATGCATTCAAGGTGATGGTTAAATACACCTGGCAGGTAAATGACACGGCAGGAAATGACATCACAACGCAGGTGTGCCTATGCAATATGACTAAATGAATGACCTATCAAATAGAGTCCAATCATAATTTATACATATGTATAGATATATCTATATCTATCATCAATAAATATTTATAAACAATACAATACAAAACGAAACAAAACAAAATTGCCAGAAACTTGATAACATATAGCATGCCCTTTAATTTATAGGGCTAATTGAGCCACTTTACTTAATTGAATTAATTAATTTCAAATTATCCATTGGGCATCTTTGTGAATCATCCTCTAGTTTGGCAACAAACAACATCTTTAATCAGACCAGAAATAACAATGTGGGAGTAAGGAGGTTAAAGGAAACAGGTTAAGACGTTTTCTTCATTCATTCCTTTAGGTTCGATACAATTGAACAGGTGGATATAATAACATTCACGTTGCAGCAGCAGCTTGTGTCTGTCTCCACCTCGCGCTGGCCTGAGTACTAACTCTAGTCCCATATATTTGAGGTCGTTGACGGTATGCTTACACTTAGAGAAATGTCGAGCTACCGATGACTTGACATCTAAATTCCTCACAGCACATTTGTGTTAACTTATTCTTGATTTAAAGGCTCTCGTTGTTTTGCCCACATAGGAAAAATTACTTGATTCAACAACAAAGCAGTCGGGGCAATGGCAAGCCGAAAACGGTCGAAAGTGTAGTTATTTGAAGTTTGGATTTTCTTTTTTACGACTGAGGTAGGTAAATTAAATTTTTAGAGACTAAAGTACAGAAAAAAGGTACCGTTGGGTACCGGTATCGATTCACAGGTACCGGTACCGTATCGGTTCAAATGTGAAAGGTACCCATCCCTAGTTAGTAAAGGCAGGGCTGTACAGTGCGATGATATGATCGCAAATTGCCCCCTAATTTGGTCCGTGCGAGTTTAAAATAATATCTGGGGGCAAGCTTGCGAGTGGTGATTTCAACCCTTCATTCGCATTTCACTCCTAAATTAATCCATACAAATTGTAGTAAAACATTAGCCTACAACCAGGGCTGTACAGTGCAATATAATGTTGCGGTTGTAATTTCATTAGACAGACCAGCGCGGACCTTTAATAACATGCAATTTAATTGACACGAGCAATGAGCTAACGGTAGCTGCTAACCAAGGTAACCATTAGGATTATGCTAAGCTAACTAGCGATCTCTGCTAACCCTGGAAAACGGTCAAAGTGGACTCCACAAGACTAGTTCCATTCGTGAGGAAAGGGGGTGGGTTATATTGACAACGCTTGACAACAGAAGTTTAAACATAACTTCATATTTATTGGTTATTCATTTCTGTATATCATTCAATTTCGATCTCCGTGTGTCTCCATCTCCATCTCTTCCTGTTTACATTCGAGTGTGACGTCATCACCTACGGCAGCTTAGACGATCAAAACGCGAACCTAGAACAAAACCCGAAGGGGGGGGCTGGCTCTCTTGTTCGTTCTCGCCCCCCCTCTCTCTCTCTCTCTCTCTCTCTCGCTCTCTCTCTACATTCAATGATTTAAAGTAGCCAAATGTTACACACAGTATAAATACTAACTGGATAGTTGATGATATAAACATTTAATTTCATTATCTGAAATATTCTAAAATCATTAAGTCTGTGTTTATTATTTTCTCACAGTAGTGTGTGTGTGTGTGTGCATATATATATATATATATATATATATATATATATATGTGTGTGTGTTTGGCTAAAGTGGATAGAAAACACAGTACTGTGTAAAAGGCACCCAAGAGTTTTTATATAAATTGTCTTAGATGTAAATAATTTATTAGTGTGTCAGTAGACTACTCTTAGTACATTTTCATTAAATTATTTTTTAAAGCATCTTCATGGTTTAATAATGCAAACATATGTTGCAGGGACTTATTATAATCATCATATTGGCGTGACTGTATGCATCAAAGGGTTAAATCAAGCATTTTTAAGTGCTTTAGAGGAAATGTCAAAATATCGCGATAACATTTAGAGGCCATATCGCCCAGCCCTACTATAATGGTAAAATAGTTATTTAAAAATGTGCCCCTAAAAATATTCTTTGCCCCTAAATTTCTCATTTAGGGGCAAGTGTGCCCCTAGTGAAAAAGCTTAGCGTACAGCTAGAGCCATATGGAATCCGCGATCACGGAATCGCGGACGGAATCGCGGAATTGAGCAATAAAAATGGAATCAACTAAAAAAAATAAAAGCTAATTTTTTTTTTTTACTTTTTTTTATGTTGTGGGACTTGTACAGCACTTTGTTCAACTTTGTCAGTGCTGTAAAGTTTAAACCTTTTTAAATCTTAGACAAACAAAACACTTTCACTTTCATGAAATATTGTAAGCCGTCATTTGAGGCTTTATAAAAGCAGCACAATGAACACAAATCTGTCAGTGCCGAGTCTGACCTCATCTTAAATAACAAACAGCATTGCTTGTTGTAGTTAACAAAGAGAGGCAGAGTTGATTTTACAAAAATATATATAATTTTTTTTTTTTTTATCAGATTTTATTTTCATATTCGAATCCCATGCCCATCGAACGAAGCTTCGAAGTATTTAAGACAGCCCTATTAAATGGACTGTTATATCTTATTAAATTGTGGACATGTATTCATTCCCACTTATTAGACACTATTTCTGATGGTAAAATGAGTGTACAAAAGCAAAATACAGAATTCTGAAATATTAAAACGGAAAAAACGGAATTTGGAAAAAAATTAAATGGAATTTGGAAAAAAATAAAAAGGATTTCATATGGCTCTACGTACAGCCCTGAAAGGGTTAAGCTTCTGTCGTGTGGCAGTGAAAGGGTTAACAAAGTGAGCAAAACATTGTTCGTTCATCTCAGAAACATAGCAAAAGTACGACCATTTATTAATATCGGTCGGGTATCGGTATTGGCCGATAAGTGCCTTGTTGACTGCCATCGGCCTATAAGCTCAAATGTGCCGATGGCAGTAGCCAATAAATATCCATCAATTTGCTTGCACCCACCTCTTCTTCTTACCACCAATCAGAAGCTCTCGTTCGTTTATTTACCTCCGGATTGTCAGCCATTACTCTACTCGGAGCTAACGTTATCTCCCCGCCAGCCACATTGACAAGTACCAGCGCTTATACATTACTGGCAAATGTCTTGTTGCACTTGTGGCAACGAGCGTTGTCAGCATCGACTTTAGTAAAATAGACAGACTTTTGAACGTTTCGTTCTGTCCGCCATTATGAGAGCAGAGCTGTCTGTACTCGGCAGCAGCGGCACCCGTGTGTGTGTGTCAGGGTTTCCGTTAGAAAAAATTGTTGCCGGTCTCCGTGACCTGCAAGATTTCAATCTACCGGACAAATGAGATTAATTCCGGTCATAGTTTATTGAGCTTTAAAACAATTGATAGGCAGGCTATATAAAGAATGTCATGTAGATTTATAATATTATTACTTAAAACTAGACTACTTTTGCGTATACAGTCATTAATATATTCCAAATAAAATAAGTCCCTCGATACTCCGTGCTGCTGCTGACTTGAAATAAAATAGACCGTGTATGTGGGCAGTCGGTCCGACACTAAACAGCAGTCTGTTATAATCACATTTTTATGAGCTAACAAATTCCGTTATATTGGACATTTGTATTAATTATATCAAGCGAAGAACTGAGAAATTTGGCAGAGAGACGGCAACATTATCGTGGGTTTGCGTGATGTATATCTCCACCTCCCAACGACTTGGTGCTGGTCATAATGTCCGGTGAAAACAACTCCCTCCAAGCACAACTTGACCACCCGAACCGTACCAAAACAGGCCAAAATTAAATAGCCCATGCGACGAACGATTCATTACATTCGTTTCATCGTTGCTCCACCAAGCAGCCGGTCCAACAATATCAGCGCGAGCCGGCCGCAGTTAGTTTGCAAGAAGCATCCAGCTGCAGACCCGCAGAGCAGCTTTCCAGGTCTGGGGACCGCACTGTGCCAGCAAAGCTGGTGGGTTCTGTGGGTCTGCAGCTGCATGCCTTCCGCAAATCCAGCAGCAAGCTCTCACTGACACAGCGTCGTCATTACCAGACCGGCTGCTTGGCGATGCAACGACAACAAACGCAATGATTGTTTCGTTCATCGCATAGGCCACCCAACTCCAGCCCATCCAAATACAATTCAAATAATCAAACTGTGCCCAGAGGGAACTATTTTCACCGGACACTATGACCGGAGAGATTAAATTTGTCGGACTTCAACAGATTTTGCCAGTCAAATACCGGTAATTACCGGCTAACGGAAACGCTGGTGTGTGTGTGTGTGTGTGTGTGTGTGTGTGTGTGTGTGTGTGTGTGTGTGTGTGTGTGTGTGTGTGAGTGAGTGTGTGTGTGTGTGGGAGGGGAAGAGAGGAGAGAGCACAGCACAGCCCGCTCCCCGCGCAGGCAGAGACACCGAGAGGAGGAGAGATATAGACAACGGCCAACAAGATTAGTTTGCGACGTTTAAATTCCTCAAAAAAAACCTCCATAATTTCTCGAGTACCGATAGCAGTACCGATGACGTCGGAGCTTATAAATACTAAAAAAAAATAAAAATTGATAAAATATATATATATATATATATATATATATATATACATTTAAAAAAAATATTATAATACAATAAATATCGGTTATCGGTATCGGCTTGAGGAGCATAAAGTTATCGGTATCGGTGTCAAAAAATCAATATCGTGCATCCCTAAAAAACAGACATGGCATGATGGAATACCATAAACATATTTCTTGATGTTTCCTTTTTTAAGTAAGTAAAGAGGCATATGTTGATATCGGTGAGCACAATTTGTAACACAAAAAGAGAGATGTGTAGCCTATTTATTTATTTAATATTTTATTTATTCATTTTATTATTATAATTGTATTTGTTGCCATGCCTAAAATAATAGTCAAGCATAGGGCTAACACATTTTCATAAACAATATCATTTTTTGTTATATGGTTATAATAAAAGCTTTTCTATACATTTGTCTGATTGATTGAAAACTTTATTAACAGATTGCAGAATGGGTACAATACAGTACAGCTCAATACAACAACAGTGCTAATACTAGGGATGGGTATCATTAGGATTTTATCGATACTACTACTCTTATCGATACTGCTTAACGGTTCGGTACTTTATCGATACTCTTATCGGTTCTTTTAGATTATTATTATTTAAATATATATATATTTTTTTTTAATTACACATTTATTATTTGAACGGCTTAAGGCTATATCTGTACTTGATGTTTGTTTGTTGTGTTGCATATTTGAAATAAACTTCAATCAAATCAAATCAAACCCCCCATCTTAAAAAACAAAAACCTGTGTTTAACCTGGCCATCTATAAAACATCATGCTAAAACTGTGAAACAAATGTCCTACTCCCCTAAAAAAAGAAATACATAGCAAACATGACTCAGTTATGCAATAGTGCTGCTGCTTTTTATTTTGTTTAAATCTTTTAGTTAATAAGACTAAAAGACTACAATATGACTATAACGATTTCATGACTGCTTCCTGTCTCATTCCTGTTTCATTTCCGGTGCGTCGGATACCTAACTTAACGTTACATTTTCAACAACAGAACAGATTGCTGCTTAGGGCTGGGCGATATGACTAAAAACGTTATCGCGATAAAATTATAAAATTATTTTCATATAACTCGATATCGATAATTATCGACCGTCGATATAATGTCTGTCAAGTTTAATTAACTTATTATGCCCGGCGCCGATACGCGGGCTGACTTGTTTTGCTGCTGTGAATGTCTCGAGAGTCGAGTTGATGTCGTCATCAGTCCACGCACGTTAGCAGTTAGCCAAAGCAAGCGGAGTATCTCATGACAATCAGACAATGTACTATAAATGACCCTAAAATACTCTGTTCCGCCCAATTCATTGCAACGACGTCCACCGTATACCCCACACTACTATAACAGTTACCCTCAGAATTCAAAACACACACCAACTCGGCAGGTAACCTGTGAAATAGCGCCGTGCAAGCTAATAGCCATAGCCAGCCTCGTTTCCGAGCGGAGTATTTCATGACAATGTACTAAAAAATGACCCTAAAATACTCTGTTCCGCCCAATTCATTGCAACGACATCCACCGTATACCCCACACTACTATAACAGTTACCCTCAGAATTCAAAACGCACACCAACTCGGCAGGTAAACTGTAAAATAGTGCCGTGCAAGCTAATTAGCCATAGCCAGCCTTGTTTACTGAGTCCTACCTCCGCGCCTCCTTCCGGGTCTCCTTCCGCTATCGGCCATCTCCTTCACTGATTGGTTGTTAGTGCGTGTGCTCATATCCAAGCTTGGAAAATCGATATATCGAAACTTTGCGACCACGTTTCATGTTTATTTCGAGGAAATAATTTATCGCGATAGTTATCGTTATCGTTTTATCGCCCAGCCCTATTGCTGCTAATTAAACACTTCATGGAGATGGAGTAACGTTACCGTTATGTCGAGTTCATAAGCAGGGCTGTACAGTGCGACATATATATCGCACGTGCTACAGCAACAGCGGTCTGTGCGATGAATGGATTTACTTCACTAGCACTGGTGCGATAGGGATTCTGTTCATATAGATACCCTTATTTTGAAAATCCTGTAGCGGGTCTCATTTCTGCCCACGCGCAGCTCCAGCTATAATAACTAGGCTCAGATAGCTAGCAACGTTCAGGTGCATATGATACTCTTATTTTGAAAAAACTCTGTGACAACTCGACGAGTCATATCCGCCCTATCCGTGCTCCTGCAAGCAGAGCAGCGCGTTGGTCGTTTGGTGCGCACTGCTGCGTTAACACAGCAGTGCGCCTACACGTCCCGAAATAAGTCCGTGGTGTTTTTTTTTCTTCTCTCAACGGGTCATCTACATGCTTTGCACCGTCGCCATTCCTTTATGCGCACATCGCCCGAAATTAACGTTTATGTACCATTAATCACTACAACGTTAGCAAGCTAACAAGCTAATCCTGATCAGAGGCGCAGAGCCAGCAGACACAGTGTGGACTGGGGAAAGGGAAATGGGGGGGGCACTCTCTCCCCTTCCCTGTGTGTGTGCGTGCGTGCGTTTGGAAAGACGATGAAGTCACTAGTCAGGAGGACTCAGGACAGGAGTATATTATAGTAAACTGAGGATTACTGAGGATGGACAGATAATATTGATATTCAAATGTAAAACAGTTTCGAGAGGAGTGGAAGTTTGAAGACAGACTAGACTACAATATGATGCGGGGGTGGTGAGTTGAAACAGTGTGTGTGAATGAATGAATGAAAACTTTATTTAACAGATTGCAGAATGGGTACAGTACAGTACGGCTCAATACACACAATTGTTAAGAGGATGCAGACCAGAGAAAGACGTTTGTCTTGTTTACATCAGGGTCCCCCATTGTGTGTGTGTGTGTGTGTGTCCCAACCGACCCCACTTCTATGTTTCAATAAATTATTTGCATTTAAAACTATTAACGCTAGGCCTGCCGCGATAAGCAATAAATCGATTAATTGCCGCGATAATTAAAATGAATGCAATGATTTTGACGGGCGCGATTAATTGCTATTTGCGCGTTTGTTTTAATGAGGCGGAACCAGTGCCCCTTGTCAGTCACTCTCCGTGTGGGTTGGCCGCTGGCGTTACTACAGAGCACAGCACGGGAGCTCCGTGGGGCAGTAGCAACGCCACATATTTAGCTTACCTACATTTCTCAATAGTGTTGCTCCTTTTAACCAAGTAGCGTTATTTGTAGTGTAACGTTAGAATAACACAGAATAACGTTAATACAATTACATGCATCATTGTTTACAATGAACGGGTGGGGCTAGTCAAAGCACTGGAGACGGGGACAAGTTAAACATGAATTAATTTATTATAACGGGTCGTTTTCGAGTCGTGCTGCAGTGCCTACGCACCACAGCTATTCTATTATATACGGCTTTGACGCGTCCTCCTCATCGTTGATTGCCTGTAGTAGCTGCATCTAACGTTAGTAGCTAACGTTAAAACTAAAAAACACAACCAGACGAGACAAGTTGTCGGCTAGGATAATCGCAACAATACTTCCGGTCCGGTCGGTGGGCTTCAAAATAAAAGTCTTAAACCGGAAAAGACGGAGCGGTGGGCTTCAAAATAAAAGTTTTGGGAAATAAATTTCTCAAATTTTTTTTTAACCGGTCGCAATAATATCGCTTATCGCGATATTTTCGGGGGCAATTAATCGCCCAGCAAAATTTGTTATCGTGGCAGGCCTAATTAACGCTGACTCATTCCTTCAGTCCACTCAAAATTATGCTAATATTCCTTATGTTGTTTATGATATTAATTGAAAATAGCATATGAGAGTATTATAGTAATAATAACACATGGCGATATACTAAATGACAGCCAAACATGGCACTGCAACTAAATAACACAAATACAATAGGCACATTTGTGACTGTTACAAATATAACACGTTTTATACTTGTGCTACAAGATTTTGGCCTACATACTTTGGGAGATATCTTCAATGACCGGGGTTTCTGTAGCTATCAAGATATACATAACAAATTTAACCTCACCAGCTCCACATATTATTTCTATCTACAGTTATTAGCAACTTTGAAGGCTCATGGAGTCCCATTAAAGATACCACTTGAGCACCACAGATATCACAAATTATTTTATGAAAAGGAGACATCGAGAGGCTTCGTCTCTGACTTTTATCGTCACTTACTTACGTCTTCGTATGAAGTCCTTCCCCTAGACTCAGTTTGGAGGAAGGATATACTAGAGCCATATGAAATCCGTTTTATTATTTTCCAAATTCCATTATATTTTTTCCCAAATTCCGTTTTTTCCGTTTTAATATTGCAGAATTCTGTATTTTGCTTTTTACGCTCATTTTACCATCAGAAATTGTGTCTAATAAGTGGGAATGAATAAATGTCCACAATTCAATAAGATATAACAGTCTTTTTTAATGTTTTTAAGTGCTGCAACTCAGAAACACAGTTCAATTTTACACAATATTTTTCAATTAATATTGTGACAAAATAAAAATACATATTTCAAGTGTAAACAATAGATACAGCTAGCTACTACTGACATTATCACAATGACAACATCAGTAACCTAGCTATATCTATTATATTGTGATGAAATATAGTAATGCATAATTTAGGCACCTTTAGTTTCGTTTATTTCGATTATAAAGGACGGTGTATAATGACAATCGTTTGCATTAAACAAATGGATGGGTGCACTAGATTTAGCAAGAAGCTATCATTTCCATCTATAGTCCTATGTACTGTAACGTTTCATAGCTATTTAAGTTTATTTAGATTGTAAAGGGCAGTGTATAATGACAATCGTTTGCATTAAACAAATGGATGAGTGCACCAGATTTAGCAAGAAGCTATAATTTCCATCTATAGTCCTATGTACTGTAACGTTTCATAGCTATTTAAGTTTATTTAGATTATAAAGGGCAGTGTATAATGACAATCGTTTGCATTAAACAAATGGATGAGTGCACCAGATTTAGCAAGAAGCTATCATTTCCATCTATAGTCCTATGTACTGTAACGTTTCATAGCTATTTAAGTTTATTTAGATTATAAAGGGCAGTGTATAATGACAATCGTTTGCATTAAACAAATGGATGGGTGCACCAGATTTAGCTAGAACTTCTAGAAGCTATCATTTCCATCTATAGTGTTTTGGGAAGCACGGTGTTTCCCCTTGTTTTTGACATGCCCTTTCGAGACCAAATGATCATCGCACGTATTTTTGCGGGTCCAATCACAGTATGTTGACAATATTTACAAAACAACTTATCGCCGGAGGCATAAAAATCATTCGGATACTGCTCTGCTCTGAATTTAGGGTTTAGTGTGGTATTTCGTAGCTTTTTGGATGCTGTTAATACCGGAGCAGCTACACGCTTGACATTGCTGTGTTGTTGTGAAGCAGTGTGGAAGTGACGCGCGCGGTGTAACACGCTTTAGCGTCCCGGTCATGTTTGCTTTGCACCAAACGTTCCACCGTTATCCCGAAAACGGAATTACAGTCCAAATTATGGCAAATTCTGCAATATTCCACGTTTAACAGGTAATTCCATTTTTATTGCTCAATTCCGCGATTCCGTCCGCGATTCCGTGATCGCGGATTTCATATGGCTCTAGATATACCAGACTTGGAAGTAGATTTTGATTGGGCTGAAGTCTGGGCAAACGTTCGGCTATCGTCACGCAACCCGGATCATCAACAGATTAATCTTAATTTTATTCATAGGATTTACCTGACTCCTATACGACTGAACCGAATGGGGCTTAAACAAGACTCTCGATGTTCCTTATGTTTAAACAGTGATAGTGGTACATTTATGCATATGTATTGGGAATGCCCTCCTGTTAAGATATTTTGGGTAGAAGTAACCACGCTATTATCAGATTTTTTTTTTCTGACAATACCTGTACTGCCTTCTGTATTGTTGCTGAATAATGTCTCTCAGTTATCACACTTTGTACATGTAAAGAGGCTAATCTTGTCCGGTCTTACGGCTGCCAAAAAGCTAATAGCATCACGCTGGATTCAACCGGATAAAATGTGCCGGGGGGTATGGATTCTTACCTATCTTGATGTGATTTATCTAGAGATATCTACCGCACGAATTCTAGGTGTTAATGAAGCCAGCATAGCAATCTGGTCAGATGTGGTGGTGAGGATAAAGCATTATATGAACTTTTAATCCTTGGTGTCAAACGGTATAATGGATGCTATCCAAGAGGGGGTCCTGTGGGGGGGGGGAGCGAGCAAGAGCATAGTATATGTATTTTGATTAAAAAACTGGGCTGTCATTATTGTTGTATTATATCGGTAATAGTCCTGTGATTTATAGTGGATTTCTACTGTTAATGTTTGTGTGTAATGTCAAAAATTTAAATTAAAAAACATTTGTTAAAAAGAAAAAAGACGTAACATTAGAACAGATATGACTGAAAGTATAAAATGGCCCAGTTAGGAGAATCAACCTTGGCTAGGCGGTGATGATCACCATGTTCCTAACTGGAATGTTAAACAACCTTAAAAGATTAGGTCAAAAGTCATCCTCTCTCTGGAGCCCGGAGTCCGTAAAAGGAACAGTTGAATATGTATGATATTTCAACACAGATCTATAATGACATGATGATATTTTCTACGACAGGTCACAAGTCTTGGGGTTATCATAGATTCAGAACTGAACTTCAATTATCTTATTTACCCTTTCACTGCCGCACTACCAAAGTGTTAACCCTTTCACTGCCACACGACAAAGGGTAAACCCTTTCACTGCCACACAGAAGGTTAACCCTTTACTATCACACTACCGACGGTTAGTAAAGGGTTAAGCTTCTGTCGTGTGGCAGTGAAAGGGTTAACAAAGTGACCAAAACATCGTTCTTTCATCTCAGAAACAGCAAAAGTACGACCATTTATTAATCGATGCCGAGAAGCTAATTCATGCATTTATATCTAGCCGGTTAGACTATTGTAATGCACTTTTCACAGGTCTCCCTAAGAAAACCACAGAGAGGCTTCAGCTAATCCAAAACTCTGCAGCCCGACTGCTAACTAGAACCAAAAGGAGAGGGCACATTAGTCCAGTCATGGCTACTTTACACTGGCTTCCTGTAACATTTAGAATTGACCCCAAGATCCTTCTCCTTACATACAAAGCTCTAAATGGACAGGGACCTAGCTACATCGCCAACACTAATATATTACAGGCCAGCGAGAACACTGCGATCATCAGCTGCTGGACTACTAGAGGCTTAAATCTCTTTGCTCAGGCATTTAAATGAAACATCAGGGATATCCTGACACAAATTGTACTTTACCTGCACTATTCTTATTCTGCCTACTTGTATACATTTCCTATCAAATTCATATGTCAGTTCTATGCTAATTTGATCTCACTACCTCTTATGCACTGTAATTTTAAGAGCACTGCTCTGTTGTAATATAAAACTGAACTTTGTAAAGAAACTCAAAGTTGAGTGATGCACTCTGTTGTTAAGTTGAGAGCGATGCACTGCACTGTTGTTCTATAAGGTCATTTAGAACTGAACTTTGTAAAGAAACTCAGTGTTAAGAGTGATGCACTGCTCGGTTGTTCTATTAAGTCGTATGAGTGATGCTCTGTTGTAAATGTTATTGTATATTTTTATTTAACTATTTTATCACACTTTTTTACTCTGTCTATTGTATTTTATAATTTGTTTAGAATTGCCTATTTTTAAACTGAATCAAACCGCACTTTTTTACTATGTCTATTCTATTTTATATGTGTATTACTGAATGAACCCGTAAACAGAGAGGCCTGAACCCGTAAACAGAGAGGCCTATTGGGATGTTAGATCCTAATGTGAACAACTGATGGACCTTACCTTGCTGCCTCTCTCTTTTTCTGCTCGTGGAGCCGGACTAGTTCTACTCCTCAGGAGACCCTTGTTGCTACGACTCTGTGTTTTGTTGTGTTTTTCCAGACAAAGAGATTCGGGTTCATCTTTAACTGAAACTAGTGGTGTATTTATGTTCAGCCTGTTAGGTAATAAAGACAGAAACAGTGCAGCAGCATTAGGGTACAATGATGGCGTCTGCAGCACACAAGGCCCAGCCTGGTTATGAAACCACTGCAAGCGGCTGGTAATATGCCGAATAAAACATTACATTGTGCAATGTCGTCATCTCAAATGGGAGCCTATTGATCAAGAGGGTGACATTAAAGTTAAAAGGACCTTCTGATTTAACAAACCTGCTTTGTGTTTCTTCATCTCAGTTTCAGCATCAAAACATTCAGTAGTTTCACGGTGAAGAATCTGGAGATCAGTCTCTCCTCTAGTTCATCCTCCTCCACGGTGCTCCACCTTAGTCCGTTACACTTCAAATATATCTTCTGCAGCTGCAGTTAGTCCATTCATTACACGATCTCTGCATTATAGTTCTAGATATGATCAGAGAATTAGATTAGCATTAGCTTATTAGCCATAGTTCTAGATATTATCAGAGAATTAGATTAGCATTAGCTTATTAGCCATAGACAACGAGGTGATGCTACAGTACACAAAGAGCGCGTGCTGACGTCATTTCCGCTGGGCGGGGACTGCCTCAAAGCTCTATAAAGGAGAGGACCAACTCTAATGCTGCCAGTAGGGGGCGCTCGAAGCGCAGTAATTGTAATTGCGGGAGGTACACTAAAATTGAAGGTTTACACAAAATCACTATTTATAACTAACAAAAATACATTTAGGAGAATATTATTTCTTCTCTCTAAATGCATTCCATTGAGGTGGGAACTAGGATACATCGGTGTGGTCTCGGTAAACACTTTTAAAAAGCAGCTAAACAGGCTTTTGGCTAAAGTTATGTCTGGGTAAATCTTTTATGTCTTTTTATCTTGTTTTTTTTTCACGTTTTTAATTACTTTCTTTTTAACATGCTGCTATCCTTGCACTTTATTGATGTTTTTTATTAGTGTATAGAGTGTGTATTAGTGTATAGAGCGTGTATTAGCTTATAGAGCGTGTATTAGTGTATAGAGCGTGTATTAGCTTATAGAGCGTGTATTAGTGTATAGAGCGTGTATTAGCTTATAGAGCGTGTATTCGTGTATAGAGCGTGTATTAGTGTATAGAGCATGTATTAGTGTATAGAGCATGTATTAGTGTATAGAGCGTGTATTAGCGCATAGAGCGTTTATTAGTGTATAGAGCATGTATTAGTGTATAGAGCGTGTATTAGTGTATAGAGCGTGTATTAGCTTATAGAGCGTGTATTAGTGTATAGAGCGTGTATTAGTGTATAGAATGTGTATTCGTGTATAGAGCGTGTATTAGTGTATAGAGCATGTATTAGTGTATAGAGCATGTATTAGTGTATAGAGCGTGTATTAGCGCATAGAGCGTTTATTAGTGTATAGAGCATGTATTAGTGTATAGAGCATGTATTAGTGTATAGAGCGTGTATTAGTGTATAGAGCATGTATTAGTGTATAGAGCGTGTATTAGTGTATATAGCATGTATTAGTGTATAGAATGTGTATTAGTGTATAGAGCGTTTATTAGTGTATAGAGCATGTATTAGTGTATAGAGCATGTATTAGCGTATAGAGCATGTATTAGTGTATAGAGCGTGTATTAGCGTATAGAGCATGTATTAGTGTATATAGCATGTATTAGTGTATAGAGTGTGTATTAGTGTATAGAGCGTGTATTAGTGTATAGAGCATGTATTAGTGTATAGAGTGTGTATTAGTGTATAGAGTGTGTATTAGTGTATAGAGCGTGTATTAGTGTATAGAGCATGTATTAGTGTATAGAGTGTGTATTAGTGTATAGAGTGTGTATTAGTGTATAGAGTGTGTATTAGTGTATAGAGCATGTATTAGTGTATAGAGTGTGTATTAGTGTATAGAGCGTGTATTAGTGTATAGAGAGAGAGAGAGAGAGATAGAGAGAGAGAGAGAGAGAGAGAGAGAGAGAGAGAGAGAGAGAGAGAGAGAGAGAGAGAGAGAGAGAGAGAGAGAGCCTGTCCTAATATTCACTTGGGGCTGGTGGTAGTAATCTGGGGACAAAATACTTGGAATGAAAATACAGAGTACTGCTCTGTGAATTGGGCCAGCTTAGTATGTTATCAGTTTAGTATGTTATCAGTTTAGTATGTTATCAGCTTAGTATGTTATCAGCTTAGTATGTTATCAGCTTAGTATGTTATCAGTTTAGTACATTATCAGTTTAGTACGTTATCAGCTTAGTATGTCATCAGCTTAGTATTGTTAGCAGGTTATGTTTTTTACCTTGACGCAAGCGTCTTCTCTGCTCGTTAGCGATGGCTCCTCTGTAGCCAGACCCTCAACAACACAACAAACAACAAGCGCCCTCTCTGCTCGTTAGCGGTGGCTCCTCTGTAGCCAGACCCTCAACAACACAACAAACAACAAGTGGCCCGGGAGCTGAGTTCTCACCACTCACACGCTAGAGGAGTTTTCAAGGGCTAATGTTGAATTCACTGTCCATGGTGCTGAACTTCATCTACTGGTCAAATCCTCCCTGCTGACAGAGATGTAGTTCTTCACGACCGGCTGAAGTTCTCTGCTCACATTGCCTCAACAACTAGAACCTGTAGATTCTTCCTGAGTAACATCAGAAGGATCCACCCCTTCCTGACAAAAGAAGCCACCCAGCTCCTCCTGCAATCAACAGTCATGTCTCGCCTCGACTACTGCAATGCACTGCTAGCTGGTCTATCGATTAACACCACCAAGCCACTTCAACTCATACAGAACGCAGCAGCCTGCCTGATCTCCAACCTACCAAAGTCAGCCCACGTTACCCCACTTCTTAGAGAGCTGCACTGGCTTCCCATTGGCGCACAAATCCGCCTCAAGGTCCTACCATGCAGCGAGGGGAACCGCTCCCTCCTACCTCCGGTTAATGGTCTCCAACTACACACCCCAAGACTCCTACACTCTACATCTTCTGGATGCCTCAGACCCACTCCTATCCGAGCTCCAGGGGGTCATGTCGTGGAAATATTATCATGTCATTATAGATCTGTGTTGAGATATCATTTTATCATTTTACAGCTTGACTGGTTCAGTGTGACCAGCTAGTGTAATGTGTGTGTGTCTCTTTAAGAGACTCCAAGGTACCAACATCTCACCAGCCAGCCAAAGCAAGGTTATTATTACTTCTTGTAACTGGGAACCATTTTTATTTACTTTCATCATCATATCTGTTCTAATGTTACGTCTTGCAAGTGTGTATAAACTATGTTCTGCCCAGACCTCTTGGTCACTTTATGGCCAGACGCTAGTGTGTGAACATGATGTATCTGTCTGTAAACTGTCCTTTCATTGTGGCCACGGTGAAATAAACTGTTTTCTATTATTAATAATGACTCAGAATGATTTATAAAAATGGCTCATCGTTTTGTCCTTTAACATTTCCCATAACAGACATCAAAGAGAAACCTTCTATTCTCGGTCCTCGCTCCACAATGGTGCAACCAACTTCCCACCAGTCAGGACAGCTGGCCAATTTTCCATCTTCGACTAAAAACACACTTCTTCAATCAACATCTGAAATAAAAAAGAAAACTACTAACTATTGTACTGTCTTTTACTATTATGCACTTTGCTACCAAGTAATCTACCTTGTCTATATTACTACCTACTATGCTAATATGTCTAGACTACTATGCACTCAAGTTCAACACTGTTTGACAAACAATGTTACTTCCCTTTAGCTGCCAGAGTTGTACCCTTCCTGGTGGGTGGCGTGAATATTAAAGGCAACCAACTTGTGTTCGGCTTTTCTCTGATTGGCCGCGCCCCCCGCCCCCACGCGCAGGCAAGCGCAGTCGTCCCACGTCCCAAATGAAATCCAAGGAGCGCGCGCGAGCGGCAGCGCGGGCGGCAGCGCGGGCAACCAACTTGTGGCTGCTGTTCCAACGCACTTGTGTTGGGCTGCGGTAGCAGTGGAGTGCTATGAAATGCGCTGAACTAGAAAGCGTAACGTTATTATGTTTCGCGTTTTTAACAACCAACTACCAGATTCACTCGTGTATAAACAAAGCCCATACAGTTATGAAATGCGCTGAACTAGAAAGCGTAATGTTATTATGTTTCGCGTTCCATTGATTAACGCCATTACCTGCTGTGCTGTAGGAAGCAGAGGTACAGTAAGTTACAGTAGGTGTAGGTTACATGTTTAATCAAAGCCCATACAATTTTTTAGATGAATGTTTGTGGATATAATATAGAAAACACATCATTATGATATTGTGCAACGCGGTGGTTTATACCCGGCTTTCGTGCGCCGCCGCCGGCTTGATACAGCTTCAGCAGCAGCAGCGGCGGTGCTCTGTTGTAGGAAGCCCTTCAATGACAGCGGCGCGCTCTCATATTTTGCGAATGCATAAACTATATCTTAAATTATGGCTATGTGTCTAATATGGCTGTCGCTTATCAATGACTTTGCGACAGCCATATTAGACACATCACCATAATTTAAGATATAGTTTATGCATTCGCAAATATGAGAGCTCTGTCATTGAAGTGGGTGGTGGCAGCATTACTAACAGTAGCGATTTTTATTGTTTTGTCATGACCAAACATAATCCCAACATAGATAGGAGGTGTACTGTATGT
Source organism: Notolepis coatsorum (assembly GCF_963971535.1). Lineage (NCBI taxonomy): Eukaryota > Metazoa > Chordata > Actinopteri > Aulopiformes > Paralepididae > Notolepis > Notolepis coatsorum. Next base: position 22,793,426 of record NC_140172.1, read on the forward strand.
CAAATGTCGGTCATGTGGTGGAAGAGTTTAGTACAGTCACACAACAGAACACCGCTGTAGTACAGTCACACAACAGAACACCGCTGGTTCGACCAGCGCTTCTGCCGCGCCGCAAGGGCGTGTGCTAGTGGATTGATTGATTGGCCGTGTGGCCAATCAGAGAAACGCTGAACGAAAAGCTGAACACAAGTTGGTTGCCTTTAATATTCACGCCGGTGGCTAGTTGTACACAACTTGTAAGTCGCTTTGGATAAAAGCGTCAGCTAAATGACTAAATGTAAATGTAACTGGACAGTGGAGGCAACTGTAGTGAAAAGTATAATTTCTATCAAACATTCACTTATAGAAAAACAAAGACTGAAACTGATATATCTAACAGAGAACTGTGGTGGAAATACCAGAGGAAAGGATGCATTTAGTCAAGTAGACTTAGACTTATATGAATGAATGGGGGAAAAGGGTGGGGCCTAGGTGTTAGATTTGGAAAACAGAGGAGGAGAGGTGGGGGCGAGGTGTTGGGGTGGGTGGGAGACATACAAAGCCGGGATTCATTAGGGAAGACAGGACGTGTGTACACTGCCTCTCCCCCCCCCCCCCCGCTGCTGAATCCCTCACATCCCCACACTTTCATTTCCTCCCGCCTAGACTACTGCAACTCCCTCCCCACTGGTATAACCTCCACCTTCACCTCCATAGATCCCAGATGGTCCAGAACTCCGCTGCTTGCCTGCTCACGAATACCCGGTCCCATGACCACATCACTACTGTCTTCCACTCTCTCCACTGGCTGCTGATTAAGGAACGTATACAGTTCAAACTACTACTCCTCACCTTCAAAGCCCTCCATAGCCTGCCCCCCCCTACCTGACTGACCTCCTTCTCCCTTACCGCCCCAACCAATCCCTCCGGTCTACTTCCACTGCTTCCCTCATCGTCCCGTCATCCAAATTAAAAGGTTTTGGAGATCAGGCTTTCTCACAAGCTGCACCCCAACTATGGAACACCCTCCCTCAGACCATCAGAGACTCTCCCTCACTCTCCAGTCTCCACCTTCAAATCCTGACTCAAAACCTACCTGTTCTCCCAAGCATTCAACATTCTATACCCATAACCACCCTCCTTCAACCTACCACCTCCCTTTCCCCTTCCCTACCTTCTCTCCTCTCCTGCCCCTCCCACCAAATACTTTAAACACAACCTTGCCTAACCTAGTGAACACAATCTTGTTGTAACTAAGATTTGCTGAAAAAGATAGTTGATTTCATGGATAGAACACTAGATTTCTCAACCGTTAATAATGTAGGCATTCCAAGGATTGATTGAATTGATTGATTGAAATTGAAAACTTTATTAACAGATTGCAGAATGGGTACAATACAGTACGGCTCAATACACACAAGTGTTAAGGGGATGCAGACCAGAGTAAGACTTTCGTATTGTTTACATCAGGGTCCCCCATTTTCAATTCATAATGACATTAATGACATACGAAACATACAGATATTATCATGACATTTCTAAGATAAGATATTCCTTTATTGATCCCCTTGGACATACAGGTATACAGTACTGTTACATTTGTGACACACAAGATATGCAAATATACAGTACTGTTAAACAGAGATCCTAACAGAAAATATATACATACGAGGGGGAGGAAACTATTATCAGGAGGGGTGGGAGGGGGGGTTTGGACATTTACGGGGGTCATACAGATATATATCATGACATTTATGACAATACATGACATACAGGTATCCAGTACTGTTACATTTGTGACATACAAGATATGCAAATATACAGTACTGTTAAACAGAGTGTTAGAGCCAGTATTTTGATTTTCATAAGAAAGCCACTTAATTGTGACGTCTGTAGTCAACGCACTACAAAGGACTACAAATCCCACAGCGCCTTGCGCTAAAGCCGCAATGAAGGCAACCTGTTGAGAGACGCGGTCGGGAAACAGTTTTTAACCGTTTCATATCGTTTCATACTTTTTCCTACCTTTTCATAACGTACCTTTTCGTATTATACGTACATACAACTTGTACAAATACCCTTTAAGTTATAAAGTTATATAAGCATTACCAAGAAAGAAAGAATACCTAAGTTGTTTGTTATTTTCTTTGAGTTTTGCATATTTTCTTTTGAATATTGTAAAGGCCAATTTTTTTTGTTGCATGTGCAAATGTTTGGTACTTTATTTTGAGCAAACACATCGCAACATCATCGAAACCATCGGAGGCCAAGCAACACTTCGAACTGTGAGTAATCTAAGGAAAGAAACGAGTTAGAACTGTCTGTTTAAAGCGTCTAGTGGAAAGACTGATTGCAGACTGATTGCAGACTGCAACACTACTATCACCAACATCTAAGAAGGGAGATCCCCCCTTGAATGGCCCTTCTAAGGTTTCTCTCCTCCACACTGCCTGTGGAGCTTTTTTCCCTATTGTTAGGTTTTAGTGAGTTTTTCCTTACCTTCGCGTGGGGTATGTCTGGGAGTGCTTGCATTCTTTCATTTATTTGCATTCATCTAAAAATGTTTGGACCTTATGGTGTTCTTGTTCTGTTCTTGACTTATTGTTATGTTTTCTTCTTGACTTGTTTAAAGAAGACCTGTACGGCCCATGGGGACATTAACGTGTGTTGTCGGGCCCTATAAATAGATTTTATTTGATTTGATTTGATTTGATTGATTGATTGATTGACAATGGAAGGAAGCCACGACACAGAGATCCTAACAGAAAATATATACATACGAGGGGGAGGAAACTGTACATTAGGAGGGGGTGGGAGGGGGGGTTTGGACATTTACAGGGGCAGTTTCGAATTGCAGCCTCCCGTAGGTGCTCTTTGAGAGCGGTTTTGAAGGTGGGTAGGGATTAAAAATGTTTTACGGCTGTTGGTAGGGCGTTCCACATTGATGTGGCATAATTGCGAAACGGGTTTAGGCCCTTGTTTGTGCCGAATCTGGGTTGAACATGATTTGTGGAACTCCCTCTGGTGTGGTTGTGGTATTCACTGACCTTTGGGAAGTATTTTGACATGTACATGGGTACCTTAGTGGTGTAGTCGTGTATCTTGTAGACCAGGCCCATTGCAAGTTGCTGTACTCTGTCGTCTACTCTAAGCCATGCTAGGTTGTCAAAATGGGCAGGGGTGAGGTGGGTTTTAGGAGTAAGGTCAAGCAGTAGTCTGACCAGTTTGTTTTGTGTTATTTGCAATTTTTTAACATCAAAGACAATACAGTTACTGACAAAATTAGACAAAAATAATATCAAAAAACAAATAAAAGGGGGACAAAAATAAATAAAAAGGAGTGACATGGGTTCATCGGTCCATACGTTGTTTATTTACATTTCAATTTATTTTCTTGTTTCTTTTTCATTCTTCTGTGATGCCGTTTCCTTTCTTCCTATATTCCTCCCACTTTTCCCATTTTGACTCCAATTTCTCCTCGTGTAGCCTCAGCATATGTGTGATTCTCTCCATTTCCTGTATCCCCTCTATTATCTATATCCATTGTTCCTTTGTCGGTGCTTCTACCCTGTACCACAGTTTAGTCAAAGCTTTCTTGGCTGCTACTAATAGTATCTTAATCAGATATTTGTCTTCTCCCTGAATTTCTTTCTGTATTTATTATCCCTCCTATCTCCTCCCAGTAGTTTCTTATTTTCTGACATTCCCAGAATATGTGTGTGTGGTTCGCTACTTCTTGCCCACATTTTCTCCAACATGGCTTTTGTGTTGGCATGTAATTGCCCTGTATTTCTTGTGTTATAAAGAATCTAATTATGTTTCCCCACCCAAACTCCCTCCATATCCTTGATCCTGTGGTTGATTGTTGTATCTTACATGTGTTATACCATTCCTCCTCTGTTATCTCTATTTCTAATTCTTTCTCCCACTTTTCTTTTATATACAAGGTTGTAATTTCCTTACTGTCCATTATTGCCTGATATAGTGCAACCCTCCCCTTCCTTCATATGATTTTACCATTATCTACCCATATAGCCTACTCTATATGATAGCATGTACAACAGTGCTGTATATACTGCATATTTACATTAATATTTGTATATTTACCGCATATTTATATCCATATTTGTCTGAATATACCTGCTATATAATCCCTCTACTTACTTATACACCTGCATATAACCCATAGCTCTGTATGATAGCATGTACAATAATTCTATATATTATATACCTTATGTATTCTCACTGTTTATATATATATATATATATATATCCACAAGACACAACTGTCTGTACATACCTGCTGCATATAATAATTTTTACATATCTGTAGATTCTATATCTGTACATAACCCTTACCGGCTGCTACTCTTAGTTACACTGCTGGCCGGTATGACTTACCTGTATCACTGTACATGTTAATACTACAACTCTGTACATACATTTGATTTGATTTGATATCCCAAACATATACAAATAAAACATATTAAAACATAAAAAAGCAAGACGAGAAGTGTTTTCAGACAACATTTACCTAAAGCAGGGGTGTCAAACATACGGCCCGCTAGGGGGTCCAGCTCGGCCCGCCGGATGACTTTGCTAAGTGTGGAAGACATATATATTGAAATTCTTTATTCGGAATAACCCCTTGAGATGTAGCATCTCGTTTTCGAGGGGCTCCTAACACAATACTGTGGTGATTTATACTAACCACTAGATGGCCCCATCTACCAGGGTACCGCTACCCAGTCTCTATAGGTGTGATAATGAGACACCTGTTGCAGGTTGACATATGCTACCTACCGTACCTATTACCAGGACCTAAATAAATGATATTAAAAGAACCCCAGTTTCTTCATTGATGGACAGAAACATTACATTGTACCAGGAGTGTAATCACGAGTCGTCATGATGGAAAGTGTGAAGCCGCCGGACGCTGTGAATTGGACTGGTAATGTGGATTATGAGTGGCGTACCTTCAAACAGCGTTTCATGGTACCTGATGGCTGTTGGACTGGAAGGAAAGTCTGAAACAAGGCGGATTGCACTGCTTCTGACCATCACGGGACAACAAGCTGTGGAAGTATATAACACGTTTGTGTTCGCCGATGCAGAGGACAGGGAGAAATTTGCGTTGGTTGTCAAGAAGTTTGATGAACACTGTTCGCTGAAGAAGAACGAAACCTTTGAAAGGTATGTGTTTCGCTTGAGGATGCAACAGTCTGCTGAAAGTTGTGATGTGTTTCTAACGGACTTAAAGCTAAAAGCTAGAACGTGTAATTTTGGATTGATTGATTGATTGAAAACTTTATTAACAGATTGCAGAATGGGTACAATACAGTACAGCTCAATACACACAATTGTTAAGGGGATGCAGACCAGAGAAAGACTTTCGTCTTGTTTCCACCAGGGTCCCCCATTTTCAATTCATCAGGACATATATGACATACATGACATACAGATAGTCAGTACTGCTACATCTATACATTTATGACATACCAGATTTGCAAATACAGTACTGTTTGTGATACAGAAGGAGTCAAGAAAAGGGAGTATATACATTTGACGTAGAAACTGTACATTGGAGGAGGTTGGGTGGGGGGGGTTGGGTACACTGGGATATTGACAACCATACTGGGTAATTTACATTGGAGGTGGTTGGGGGGGGCACACTGTATAAGCAAGCAAAACTGTACATTGAGGGGGGGGAGACTCTGTACAAACAAACAAAATTGTACATTGGACTATTGACAAAACCATACTAGGTAAATGACTGTACATTGGAGGGGGTTGGGTTAGGATATTTACAGGGGCCAGTGTTGAATTGCAGTCTCCCGTAGGTGTCTCTTGAGAGAGGTTTTGAAAGTGGGTAGTGATCCACATTCCTTTACAGCTTTGGGTAGGGCGTTCCACATTGATGTGGCATAATTGCGAAACGTGTTTAGTCCCTTATTTGAGCCGAATCTGGGTTTAACATGATTTGTGGAGCTCCCTCTGGTGTTGTGATCGTGGTATTCACTGACCTTTGGGAAGTATTTTGCCATGTACATGGGTACCTTGGTCGTGTAGTGTATCTTGTAGACCAGGCCCATTGCAAGTTGCTGTACTCTGTCATCTACTCTAAGCCATCCTAGGTTGTCAAAGTGGGCAGGGGTGAGGTGGGTTCTAGGAGTAAGGTCAAGCAGTAGTCTGACCAGTTTGTTTTGAGATGTTTGTAATTTTGTTTTTAGCGCCTTTGAGGTGCTTTGGTACCATGAGGTGCAAGCATAGTCGTAGTACCCCTGAATGAGTGCTCCTGCCAGAGTCTTCAGGGTATTCTTGTTTACCAGAGAGGAGATCCGGTACAAGAATCGAGTTCGTTGGTTGACTTTTTTTATTACATTGGATGCCATTTTGTCACAGGAGAGATTAGCCTCTAGGATGGAACCCAGGTAGGTAATTTCATCTTTCCTTGTGACAATATTGTCACCCACTGTAACTGAGAAGCCGTCGGTCTTGCTGAGTTTGTTATTTGAACCGAAGAGAATGGACTCTGTTTTGCCCATGTGTAATGATAGTTTGTTATCAGCGAGCCATATGCAGATTCTGCCTAGTTCCGAGCTGAGGGTTTTTTCAACCTGTAACTTGTTCTTGTCAGAGACCAGCAGGGCTGAGTCGTCCGCAAACAGGAACAAGTTGCAGTCACAAGCTGACGACATGTCATTTGCATGAGATGTGCACGATTCTATGATCCGTGATCATATTGTGTTTGGCGTACTGGATTCGAAACTGAGGGAGAGGTTACTGCGGGAGACAGAGCTGACCCTTGAATCTGCTGTGAGAATATTCCGCGTTGCTCTGAGTGATTGGCCACTGATCTACGCTAGTTTCGCCCCTACGCCGGTATGAGCGCGCGCATGCGCATGAGCCTAGATAATAATAATAATAATGCGCGCGCCCTCGCACACACGCAGGTTTTGCCCCCACGCCACCGGTATGAGCGTGCGCATGCGCACGAGCCTAGATAATAATAATAATAATGCGAGCCTAGATAATAATAATGCGCGAGCCCTCGCACACACGCAAGTTTTGCCCCCACGCCGGTAGATAATAATAATAATGCGAGAGCCCTCGCACACACGCAGGTTTTGCCCCCACGCCGGTACTTAGACAAACGTACGTAATTGGCACAAGTGTAAATGATGCATTCGTCACTCAGTTTTAACATCGATGCACTTAGCTCAACTCGTTCGTCAGCTTGCTGTGGAGCCTATGGTCACAAGTTCAAATCACTCTTAGTTCAATTTTTTTTTTTTTTTTTTTCGTTTAATTAATTTATCATCTCTCTATATTAACGTAACTAGCTATTCATATAAATCGAAATAACGTTCATCTCTCTATATTAACGTAACTAGCTATTCATATGAATTGAAATAAGGTATTGTATTGTTTTCATCTCTCTATATTAACGTGATTCCATCAACACATAGGTAATATGCTCTTGCGCGTGACGCAACTTTGGGCTTCATTATTCAGCCACAGGCAGGAGTTTTTAGATCAGGCTGGTCATGCATAATCTCGTCCACCAGACTCTTCTACCGAATTGACTAGTCAATCAATAGATTACACTTTCTGTAGGCCTAACACTCACTTACTCATTCTGTTGTGACACAACATGACATGTTAGGGTTGTCACCTTCCGTGATCATGTTTGAACCAATGTGTAAAAAATCTGTTTTAGATTAGGCTGTAAAAATCTGTTCTATAGGCTATATAGAATACAATACTTTGAGTCTACATCAATAGCATTAACCATACATTGTCAAGCAGTGATCGTCCATCTTAATTAGTTAGGCGTTGCAGTATATAGCGCGGCGTATATTGATGTAGGTAGGTATTATCTGATGCAGGTAGGTATTATCATGCTAATATGGCGTGTTCTACGATACCCATTTCAGCGTGCGTATTATTATTATTATCTACCGGCGTGGGGGCAAAACCTGCGTATGTGCGAGGGCTCTCGCATTATTATTATTATTATCTACCGGCGTGGGGGCAAAACCTGCGTGTGTGCGAGCGTGCGCACATTATTATTATTATTATTATTGCGCATGCGCGCGCTCATACCGGCGTAGGGGCGAAACTAGCGTAGATCAGTGGCCAATCAGAGCAACGCGGAAGGACAAGCCAGTTGCCGAAAGCATAGACGCGTGTATCCTGCGTTATTTTTTTTCCTAGCCGCATTTCTGGTAAGACGGTCTCTGATTGGCCGACGCCTGTTTCTACACTGGTTAAGCTTAGGCACTCTTTCGAAGTTGGTTAAGGTTAGAGTTTGTCTTAGAGTGTGACGGCAAGTTCTTTCGACGGTTAAGCTTAGTAAGTAAGTAAGTAAGTGCGAGGGCTCTCGCATTATTATTATTATCTACCGGTGTGGGGGCAAAACCTGCGTGTGTGCGCGCATTATTATTATCTAGGCTCATGCACATGCGCGCGCTCATACCGGCGTAGGGGCGAAACTAGCGTAGATCAGTGGCCAATCAGAGTAACGCGGAAGGACAAGCCAGTTGCCGAAAGGATACACGCCTCCGGTACACAAGGAGGCAGCCTGTCACATCTTTTCACCTGCCAGTACGGACTCTCATTGGCGAGGTGTAACGTGTGGGAGGCTCACACTACCCCCGCCACTTCCTGTCTCTGCTGTGCAGGCGTCCCCCAACCGACCTGTAGGAGTCGCTGTCCACAACGTCCAGATTACCACCAATCGACTTCCACCCGCTGACTCTGCCAATTGAGCCAGTATGATGGCCGGCCCAAGCCGGAGGCAATGCTGACACCCGGATTCGAGACCGGAGTCTCTTGCATTGGTGACGAGCGCAATCTCCGCTGCGCCACCCAGCCGCTCATACATTGCATTTCTATAAGACTTTGCTTTATAATAAAAGTAACTGCTATTCCTAATCAGTCCACTGGGGATCGCACTGTATAGATAGACTGTATATTAAACAAGAGTTAAATACAATTCCCTCCAACAGTTTACTCAAGACAGGTAATATGCTGATAGGCCTGCTGTTCGCCCTGTAAATGATTCTCTGACATTTTGTTTTTGACAAAGGAGTAACCTTTGCAATCTTCCACAAATTAGGGTAAACACATTCCTCAAAACATAGATTTAAAATATGACACAATGATTTAGCAATGAACTTTGCTGTTAGCTGAAGCAGTCTGCCACCAAGATGATCAAATCCATAGGTTTAACAGACTTCATTGTGTGGAGAAGGTTTTCCATATCCACAACCTTGACAGGCTTGAATTCAAAACACGTAACATGCAGCATTTGATTTATTAATGTATTTACTTTGCTTAGGAAGTAACTATTAAAGTAATTTGCAATGTCAGATGGTTTAGTGATACATTTTCCATTCTCTTCAATAGATTAACGTTTTTTGCTCATTTTACTTTGACCCATTGCCTCATTTATTATACTTTCCAAAGTTTCTTACTGTCTCCATAACACTCCTCAAACTTAGAATGATAATGTTTTTTCTTTTGTCTTGAACTTGAATTATCTTATTCCTTAGTGAGCGGCAAGATTGCCAATCAGCTGAGCTACCAGATGTAATAGCATCTTTTTTTAATGGGTCCCTTTCTTTCATATAGTTTCTCTATTGGTCATCAAGCCAAGGGGCTTTGATTGACCTAACAGAGCGCTTCTTGATTGGAGCATGTTTATCACACACTGCAGAAGATAAATTCATAAAGGAGTCTAGTGCAACTTCTGCATGAACCCTCTTAAGTACAATATCCCACTGCATACTCTCCACACCAGAAAAATTATCATTTTCACAAAAGGTTTTATACATTCTTTAATAAATTACTTTAGGCCCCGCTTTAGGAACCTTTGTTCTTATAGCTAAAGCAATAATAATCACTGAAGCCCACACACCGCTTTTGAAAATGTTTCAGCATAATTCATGAAAAAGTAATCGATGCATTGATCATTGACATTGATTCTTGTGGCTAGATGTATGACTTAAGATAGATTGCAGACAGTAGATATATAATAATAATAATAATAATAATAATAATAATAATAATAATAATAATAATAATAATAATAATTAATAATAATAATAATAATAATAATAATAATAATAATAATAATAAACTTGATTTGTATAGCACCTTTCATACAGAAACTGCAGCTCAAAGTGCTTCACAACAGAAAAAAGACAGGCATAAAATGAGCACATAAAGTGCAGACAATATAAAATCAGTTTTTCAGGCCAACCTTGTTTATGGTTTGATTCAATTTTAAATAGACAATAATAAAAAGTGTAAGATAGAATAGAGTAAAATAGTGCATATAAAGTGCAGAGATAAAATCACAGATTTTTACAGTGCAATAAAATAGTTCTGGATTACTGTTTAACAGTTTAAAGTTGTCTTTACCTTCTCTGTTTGGTATCCACAGTTTAAAACTTGACAGTCTTCCCTCCTGTTTGATACCCACTTTGACCCTTCAAACCTCCCACTCAGGGCAGATCCCTCTCAGGGTGCAGTTCTAGGCCTGGGTCCTACACAGTTTTAAAGACAGTCTTTCTTGTTTGATACCCACGCAGTTATAATACCTGACAGTTTTGAACCTGTAATAAAAAGTAATAAACAGAGTAAAATAGTACAGTGCAATAAAATTGTAGAATAGAGTAGATAGTAAAATTATGCAACAGTGAAGTGCAATAAAAAGTTAAGTAAAATAATGCAAAGTGCAGTGCAATAAAATAGAATGGACAGAGTAAAATAGTGCTACAGTACAATCAACAGCGGAGTGTATTAAAAGGCTATGGTGAAGAGGTAAGTTTTTAGCTTATTCTTTTTAAATATTAAGAGATCTAGCTTCCCTAATGTCCAGTGTGTTGTTGTGTTCCATAACTTTGGTGCAAAGGCTGCATCCCTGATTCTCTTTAGGCTGTGGTTTGGAACCTTCAATAGGACCAGTAGTAGATGATCACAATGTTCTAGAAGTCACATATATTGACTAGAGAATTTCCAATGTAGCTTGATCCTGTTCCATTTAGTGCCTTGTATATAAGGAGGAGGACCTTGAAATCTTAATTCTAAATGTTACCGGTTATATGACATCAAAGGCTGCACTAAAGTCCAGAAGCACAACACCCACAACTGATTTCCCATCAATCTGTTTCAGTCATCAGTCAGGGATGTCAGTGTGGTGCTTGTGGAGTAGCCGGCTTTATACGCATGCTGTGCATCAGAGTTTAAAATACATGGGTATTACCCTGAGGTATTTAAAATACAAGGGTATTACCCTGAGGTATTTAAAATACATAGTATTACCCTGAAGTATTTAAAATACATGGGTATTACCCTGAGGTATTTAAAATACATGGGTATTACAGTGGTATTTAAAATATTACCCGGGGATATTTAAAATACATGGGTATTACCCTGATGTATTTAAAATACATGGGTATTACCCTGAGGTATTTAAAATACATGGGTATTACCCTGACATATTTAAAATACATGGGTATTCAGGGCTTGACATTAAGGCTTGTCATATTGTCCGGGACAAGTAAAAAAGATGGTCGGACAAGCATAATACAATTTAACTTGTCCGACTGGACAAGTAAAATAATATATATATATATATATATATATATATATATATATATATATATATATATATATATATATATATATTCCCCAAACGAATAGTAACGTTATTCCATCTGATCAGAAAGTACCTGTCTCACAGTGTCACACTGGAAACTCTCAATCTCTGTACGTCAATGGGTCTCATTCCCAAACGAATTTACGACAAAAAATTTCCTCTTAGGCAGATTTCTGCCCATTTAAGACATATTAGCTGGTAGCGCGAGTCCCCAAATTTTCCTGAGATCAGATTTGAGCGTGGCTGAGAGCAGATGATTGATTGACTAATTGAACATTTTATTAACTTGACAGACTGTGTTCTCATAGTGATTCCTTCATGTTAACGCTACAGGCCTCCTTGGAATTAATTACTTAATCATAATTAAAATAAATATGACAATATTTGTACAATAAGAAATTACGCATTTGATGTCGGAAAAATAAATAATATGGATTCATCTGATCACAGGGCAGCTGCTTAAACATATCTGAACCAGCTATTTTGGACAAATGTATAATTACTTTAATTACTCAGATATTCAAACACAATTTGAATTCTGTTCGCTCCGTCGAGACTGTGTTTACTTTTGTTAATATTTATAGTTTTTAGAGTTTTGTGCGTACCAACTGTTGGTGCATTTAATGTATATGACCGTCAGTCACTCATAGACATTGGATTACGGGAAACTTACCAACTGGATTACTCGCTGGATCAGCTTTCCGAACCGCATCAATGGCCGGAAGAAATTCTCCGGAGACTAGGACCAGATCCTTTGTTCCTAGACCCCAGGAACAGAGGAACCAGACGGCGAGGGAAGAGGGCTGGGATCCGAAACAGGCTGAGATCCAGACGCCACCGAACACCACTGCCCAGTATATTGCTAGCCAATGTACAATCAATAGACAATAAACTGGATGACATCCGAGCAAGGATTCAATATCAAAGAGACGTTAGGGACTGCAATGTCCTCTGCTTCACCGAGACGTGGTTGACGCCGGACGTCCCAGACCACGCAATTCAACCAGCGGATCACTTCTTTATCCATCGGAAGGATCGGACATCAGCAGAGTCCGGTAAACAACGTGGAGGAGGTATTGCCTTCATGTTTAACAAAAATTGGAGCGACCCAACGAACGTGAAGGAATTATCCAACCACTGCTCCCCAGAACTGGAATATATAACCATCAAGTGTCGTCCTTTCTTCCTCCCGAGGGAGTTAACGGCGATCGTCCTGATCGGAGTGTATATTCCACCGCAAGCCAGCAACAAGGTTGCGCTCTCCAGACTACACGACGAGGTAAATAGAATACAAGTGGCTAACGTTAACGCCGCCATTTTAGTACTGGGAGATTTCAATAGCGCCAATCTGAGAAAGGTATTGCCCGACTTCTATCAGCATGTGACTTGCAACACCAGAGGCGGTAACATCCTAGATCACTGTTACACGCAATTTAAAGGTGGCTACAAGGCTCATTCTGATAGTGGCTTTGGTAAATCAGATCACGCGTCAATTTTTCTTTCACCAAAGTACAAACAGAGAATTAAAAGTACTCCCGTAGTCTCGCGAGAGGTGCAGAAATGGGATGTGACGTCAGAGGAGACGATCCGGTCAGTGTTTCACCACACAGACTGGATTGTGTTCCGCGACACAGATAACATTAATGTCTACACGGAGACAGTGCTGGACTATGTTTGTACTAGGGTGAAAGAAACAATCCCCACTACCAAAATGAAAGTTTACCCAAATCAAAAACCCTGGGTAGACAAATCCGTCCGTGAAGCTCTGAGAGAGCGCACCAAAGCATACAATGACGGCCTAGTGGCAGGCAACATGAATGACCACAAGGTGGCGCGACACAACGTAAGGAGGACAGTGTCAGAGGCCAAACGGCGCTACAGGGATAAAATTGAACTCCAGTTTGAACAAGCTGACTCTAGAGCTATGTGGCAGGGGCTCAAAACGATGACAGACTACAAAGGCGCCTCCCTCAAACTGAACAGTGACATCTCCTTAGCAAACGACCTCAATACCTTCTATGCGAGGTTTGATGCTGGTAATAACAACACCAGCTCACAAGCCTCGGCAATGGGGGGGGGGGGGTCGGCTGCTGATGGAGGCGCAGTGTTCAGGGTAACAGAGCATGAGGTGAGGCGGACCTTTAAAAAAGTGAATATCAGGAAGGCAGCAGGTCCGGACGGCATCCCCGGCCGCGTCCTAAAAGTCTGTGCCGACCAACTGGCCCCAGTATTCACTGACATATTTAACCTGTCCTTAGAACAGGCTGTCATCCCCACCTGCCTGAAGAAGTCCACTATTATCCCTGTACCCAAAAAATCCAAGCCTGCTTGCCTCAACGACTACCGCCCTGTAGCTCTCACCTCCATAGCCATGAAGTGCTTTGAGAAGCTAGTAAAGGGCTACATCTGCTCCTCCCTCCCCATCAACATGGACCCCCTGCAATTTGCATACCGCCCCAACAGGTCCACGGAGGACGCCATATCCCATGTGCTGCACACAGCAGCATCACACCTGGACAAGAGGCAGGGGAACTATGTGAGAATGCTATTCATCGACTACAGCTCGGCATTCAATACCATAGTCCCCTCCATACTCATAGCCAAGCTCAGGGACCTGGGCTTGGGCTATGACCTCTGCCAGTGGGTCTTGGACTTCCTGACTGGCAGACCCCAGGTGGTGAGAGCAGGCAACTGCACCTCCTCATCCATCACCCTCAACATAGGGGCCCCCCAGGGCTGTGTTCTGAGTCCCCTCCTCTACTCCCTGTACACACACGACTGTGTGGCTCAGCGGAGTAGCAATACAATTGTCAAATTTGCTGACGACACAGTGGTGGTGGGCCTGATCTCTGCCAACGACGAGAGGGCCTACCTGGAAGAGGTCAAGGTCCTGGCGGGATGGTGCCAGGAAAACAGCCTCTCCCTGAACGTCAGCAAAACAAAGGAGATGATTGTGGACTTCAGGAGGTCGGGGGTCAAGGACTACAGCCCCCTCAGCATCGACGGGGCACCGGTTGAGAGAGTCAACAGCTTCAAGTACCTCGGAGCCTACATATCCGAGGACTTGACATGGACCACACACATTAACAGTGTGGTGAAGAAGGCACGACAACGCCTCTACTTCCTCAGGCGCCTAAGGAAGTTCCAAGTCAGCCAGAAGATCCTTAAGAACTTCTACTCATGTACAATAGAGAGCATCTTGACCGGCAACATCACCTCCTGGTTTGGGAATAGCACTGCACAAGACCAAAGCAGACTACAAAGAGTGACACGTTCAGCCGAACGCACAATTGGAGGGGGGCTCCCCACCCTCCAGAACATTTACTACAAGCGTTGCAAGGGCAAGGCTAAGAGAATCATTAAAGACTCCAGTCACCCGAACAACTGCCTCTTTGAACTGCTGCGGTCAGGCAAGCGATACCGGAGTCTCAAGGCGAGCACAGAAAGACTCAGAAGTAGCTTCTATCCCCAGGCCATCAGGCTGCTAAACGAACAATGAATGAACACTACACAACAACAACCACCAAACGCACATAGCACACACATCCACACGCACACACTCACTTTAAACAAACACACTGTAGCACCCACTCCACACACTTTATAGCACACACCCACTTTAAACAAACACACTGTAGCACCCACTCCCCACACTTTATATTTATGGATGAAGGATTGCACTACAACTCGTACACCTTACTGTAAATTGTACCTAAAATTGTACCTCATCCCATTTCTGCTTTGCACTAGATAGTACTGTACATTAGTACACTGCATAGTATTGTGTATTGTGTATTGTATATTATATGGTAACTCAGAACATTGTACATATGTCTATACCGAACACTGTGACCTCATTTTCTTCTTCTAAATTCATGCTATATTATGTTATTATGTTATTTGATACTATCTTGTCTAGCACAGTCTCTGGAGCGTAACAGTAAG
Source organism: Notolepis coatsorum (assembly GCF_963971535.1). Lineage (NCBI taxonomy): Eukaryota > Metazoa > Chordata > Actinopteri > Aulopiformes > Paralepididae > Notolepis > Notolepis coatsorum. Next base: position 22,809,018 of record NC_140172.1, read on the forward strand.
AAGCATTTTGTATGAAAGTATTCTGTACTTCTGTATGACAACTATTAAAGAACTTGAACTTGAACTTGAATTATGCAATTATTGTGAAATGATTGAAAATAATAATTATTTAATGCCTTCTGTGGAATTTGTATTTCTTATTTGTTCTGTTTTAATGATTAATTATATACATTTGAAAGAATGCAGGTCAACATGCAATGTATCCCATTGATTGATATACAATGGGACAGACCTTTGTTTGATTGATTGAAAACTTTATTAACAGATTGCAGAATGGGTACAGTACAGTACAGCTCAATTACATACAATTGTTAAGAGGATGCAGACCAGAGAAAGACTTTTGTCTTGTTTACATCAGGGTCCCCCATTTTCAATTCATCATAATATATATGACACACACGACATACAGATAGACAGTACTGCTACATCTATACATTTATGACATACCAGATTTGCAAATACAGTACCGTTTGTGATACAAAAATAGTCCAGAAAAGAGAGTACATTTGACGTAGAAACTGTTGGAGGAGGTTGGGTAGGAGGGGTGGGTGGGGGACACTGTACAAGCAAAACTGTACATTGGAATATTGACAACCATACTTGGTAATTTACTACATTGGAGGGGGTTGATATAGCTATAAACCTGCATTCCTTCGAATATATCATTAATCAATTAAACTTATATTGAAATACACTATATAGCCTATATACACCAACACTGAAATGACAGTGGATAAATAAATAAGAACTAAAGCTAATCGCATGGAAATAGCAAGTCTTGTGTGCGCCAGTATGGCCTACGTGTCTAATGAACATTATAGGCTTTGTTGTGAAGGGCCAGATTAAAGCTGAGAATCTACATTTATTGTTTTATATACATTGTATATTATTTATATATACACGGTATATCCCTTTAAACCTGCGTTCGAACCATAGTAATATTCGCTCTCCTTATTGGATAGCGCCCTAGGCGCCAGCCCGCAAGCCCCCAACGTCGGGTTCAAAGACAAGCTCAGGCATGTCGTAACATGCCCGGAGACAGCGTATTGATTCCAGACAAGAACTGAGGTTTGGGACTAGATAATCACTTAAGTATATATACGGCGCAGGTGCGCAGAGCAGTTGTTCATCCCGAGTCAACGTGCAGTGAAGTGAGCAACCGTGCGTCTAACAGAGCGTTGAGAACCACTTGCGAATAGAATAGTAAAGTGTCAGAGTTTAATGCAGTAACGTCAAGTTCGACCTAGTTTAATGTGAAGTAAATAGTCGTTCATTTATTGTATATCGTGCCAACCACAGTTTGTTCGTGTGTAGCATTACCCAGCGGTTCGTTCGTGTTAGCTAGTGGACCTTAGCCAGTGTGTGTGGACTAATACCTTAGTACCAGCACACGAGGAGGCCTAGTCGGAGAACCTGCTGGACATGTGCACAGGAGAACCAGCGGCGGCGATTGCAGAACCATTACTGGTTGGATTATATTGATTGTGGAACGTGTTACCCGGAGAAGAGCATCGTTAATTCCCACTGTCGTTTGGGATTTAACCTCGTGAGGATTTACATTCGGGCTGGCCTCATGGACAGAGGATGGCTGGCTATCATCGTTTGCTATCGAGCATTGGATTACAGTTATTGCTTTTGTTGCTGAGCGTTGGATTACAAGGACTGGCTTCTGTACGTGAAACCCCTTTATTCTTCATTGAATCAGACTGAGTATCCGAACATTCCTTTATCCTCTAGACCAGGGGTCGGCAACCCTAGGCACGCGTGCCTAAGCAGACCTAAGGGACCATTTCCATAGGCACGCGGGGGGGGGGGGGGGCAGCATAATAAAAAAAAAAAAAAAAAAAATTATTATTATTATTATTATTTTTTTTTACTTCGCTTTGAAATATTATTGTGAAATGTTTTGCACTGTTGTCGCATATCTCTTGTTGAAATCCTCCCACAGGTTCTTTTTTGTAAGTCGACTGTTCTGCACACCCCTATATTATGACAGCAATCAGCTGTTCCCATGTGCTCCGCTGTAGCCGGCCTCCCGCCGGCCTCCCGCAGCAGTCGCGCCAGGTAACACACAGTGCTGAGGTTGCATTCTGTGCAGTGTCATGATCAACCCCCGCTAAGAAATCAAAGCAAATTCCCACATTCCAGCCCTCGTGGACAGACGATTACGGGTTTGTGGACCGTCAGAAGGACCGTGCTATGTGTTCTTTCTGTTTGGAAAATGTAGTTTGCCAAACATCATCTGTGAAACGCCATTTCGAGACTAAGCATAAAACAAGTTTCAAGGATCAGGCGGATAAGGCAGAATCCATTAAACGTGCCGTCGCCAGGTATGGGAAGCAAGCCAGCACCCTCAAAGTGTTCACAAGCGCTAAAAAACACGCAACTGAAGCAATTGCTATCGCATTGCTCATTGCATTGCAAAACGTGGAAAGCCATTCACGGATGGCGACGTATATAGGCTTGTATCTGTACCTCATATGTTTTGTTTGAAGGCTTGCCAAATAAAGAGACAATAAAAGCAAGGATAAAAGATATCCCCACCATGTCAACGGAACGTTGCAATGGCTTTGCTGACGGTCTTTGGGTCAACATACCTCTGTGAGCAGATCTTTTCGCACATGAAGTACGTGCTCAACCCCTCCCGGAGTCGATTGACAACCGACCACTCCGAAGCATGTGTCCAGCTTAAAGTGACTAATTACACCCCCCAAATAACCTGAGCTCAGCCAGGCAAAACACTGACGCGACAGGTAGGCTGCTGTTTATTTTCCTGTACATCGGTTTGCATGTTAACTTGAACTTGAACGTGCATATGCAGGGCTCTACGCATAATAGATCATACGCACAATCGCGCATATATTATTATTATTATTATTATTACGCGGCATGTGTATGTGCAGGGGAGCTGTCCACTGTGCATGTGGTGCTGAACCTCTCTCTCTCTCTCTCTCTCTCTCTCTCTCTCTCTCTCTCTCTCTCTCTCTCTCTCTCTCTCTCTCGTGGAGCACAGTGTGCTTTGCGTGTGCACTGTGTGTGTGCCATCATGTTAACGTTAGCCTCAGTTAAACTTAAACCTTGCGACGCCTCGTTAGATGAAGCTGTGTTCTGAGGTGTTCTGAGCTTCTGAGCTGTGTCATGTGACAATAGTACACATATTTAATTGAAACCCTTTATTTGTTTATTATTTCAATTTAGCTGGAAATACATTGCTACATCATTCAGTAACATTTGCAGAGCCTTATAACAAAAACATTATTACGGTCACCATTGTGACCAGTGCTTAATCAACACATTTTATTATTTATTTTTCTATTATTTCATTGAACATTGCACATGTTAAAAGCCATTTTTCTTACTCAAAATGTGAGTATTACCAAGTCAACTTGTGTTCTTAAAACAATGACAATAAACATAGTTTTATTAGGTTGAAATAATGTAGTTGTGTACTTATTTTTCTGTTAACTTATTATGGATTGAAAACTGAGCACAGTAACTGAACTCAATATTTTTAAGTTTGGGTAGCTTATTATAATTTATTTTTGTACAGTTCTCCATTAGGCCTGTAGGTGGAGCTATGGTGTGTGCTGTGTCCAAAAATGAATGGGCAAATGTGAGTGAAATGGTCGCACTGTATGCAGCTGTTTGTCTGCATTGCACCCCCCCCCCCCTCCCCAACTCAGATTTAGGGTTGATACAACCATCATAATAATATTGTTAATAATAACAATAACAATAATGATGTAATAATGTAAGAATTATCATTAAAAAGACCTGATTATGAGAGAAAAAAAATACGATGCATGGAATATTGTTGAGGCACACTAGTTACAACTATATTTCAAATAGGCACTCCATGTCAAAAAGGTTGCTGACCCCTGCTCTAGACCTTACAACTCTGAGAGGAACCCAGTGTCTCCAGGCGGTACCAGCGTTGCCTTCTATAATTGCTATTATACGCCAGGTGGCGTCAGCCTAGTACCCATCGTAGAATCCTGCTATTCCCAGTGACTCATGCTACTGACTGACTTTATGCATATTCTTCGCCTCCAGCTACTACCAACTTTTAACCCACTCCTGCTCCTATTCTACACCCAACTTGGACTCCTGCTTCTCCTACCGTTTTCCCCTTGGATTCTCACAACCCCCCCTCCCCCCATTTTTCACTGCCCCCCCCCACCCCCCTGCCGCCTCTCATATACTCCTGCTGATCTTCACTCGCTCAACAACAACTACCGCCTCCCCGCTGCCACTGCCACTGCTGCCAGAAACGCTGGCATTCACTGTCGCCGTCGCAACATCCACAGAGGCCCCCGCCTAAATCGAAACCGGACTCTCCACCTCCCTGACGGCTCATACATCCCCTCTTCCTGGACTACCTCTCGCCCCCCTGCCACCCCCACCCGCCGCACCGCTAACCTCGATAACCTTCGCTCCTTCCTCCCTGCTCCCCCATCCATCTCCCTTGCTCTCCTCAACACCCGTTCTCTCTCTAACAAATCACCTCTGATCTATGAACTACTACTGGACAACAACCTGGACCTACTCCTCCTCACTGAAACCTGGCAACAGCCCTTGGACTTCTACTCCCTCAACCAAGCTACCCCCCCAAATTACAGCTTCATCGCCAAGCCCCGCCTCTCTGGCCGAGGGGGGGGTCTTGCCGTTTTTCACAAACTCTCCCTATCCATCACTGAACTGCACCTAAACCTCCCTCCCATGCTATCCTTCGAATACCTTGCCCTCTCCCTCCCCAACTCTATCACTGCACTACTCCTCTACCGCCCTCCAAAGCCTCATCCCTCTTTTTTAACTGAACTTTCTGATCTCCTGACCATAGCCTCCACTCTCTCCACCCGCCTCCTACTTACCGGTGACCTCAACATCCATGTTGACCAACCAAACTCAAACCTCACTCCTGACTTCCTCTCCCTCCTTGACTGTTTTAGCCTCACCCAGCACATCAACTTCCCCACCCACAACAAAGGCCACACACTTGACCTTGTTTGCTCTGCCTCCCTACCCATATCCAATCCTCACCCCATCCCATTCCCACTCTCTGACCACTACTGCATCCTTTTCTCTGCTCCCCTTCCCCCACCCCACCACTCCATCAAACGCACCATCTCTTTCCGTAACATAAAATCCATTGACCCTCTCACACTGTCTCAATCCATATCCTCTGCCTTTCCCCCTGACTCCGCCCCCTCTAACCCCGACGACTATGCCCTCCTCCTCAACTCTACTCTCTCTGACTCCCTCGACTCACTGGCACCCCTGAAAACCATCACTGTCTCATTCACCACCTCCTCCCCCTGGTACACTCCGGAACTCCGCTCCATGAAGCAGACCGGCCGTCAACTCGAACGCCTCTATAAAAAAACCCGCCTCACCATCCACGCCGACCTCCACAAACAGCACGTCTCCTCCTACCGTGATGCACTCCAAGCTGCCAAATCTGCCCACTACTCCACCATCATCAACAGCAGCAACCGCAACCCCCGGACCCTCTTCTCCACTGTCAAGAAACTCTTACAACCCCCGGACAATAACTCACTCTCCTCCCCTGACCTCTGCAACTCGTTTCTCCTCTTCTTTAATAATAAAGTATCTTTAATCAACAGCTCACTGACTGCCCGCATCGCCAATTCCCCCACCCTCGCCCCCCCCACCAACATTTTTCCCCCACCTGACTCCATCCCTCCCACCCCTTTTACTGCCTTCGCCCCAGTTGACTCCTCCTTCATCATGGACCTCATGACTACCTCCAAGACCACTACCTGCTCCCTTGACCCCCTACCCACTACTCTCACCAAAGCCTGCCTCCCTGCTCTCATCCCCCACCTCACCGCCCTTTTCAACCAGTCACTATCCCTAGGCCACGTCCCCTCCCCCTACAAACTCGCCGCTGTCACCCCTGTCCTCAAAAAACCCACTCTCGACCCATCCACCCTCTCCAACTACCGCCCCATATCCAATCTTCCTTTTTTCTCAAAAACACTGGAACATATTGCTGCCTCCCAACTCCACTCCCATCTCCAGTCCAACACCCTATATGAACCCCTTCAGTCTGGCTTCCGTCCCGCTCACAGCACCGAAACTGCACTGGTAAAGGTCATCAACGACCTCCTCATCTCCGCTGACTCCGGTGCCCTCAACATCCTGATCCTACTCGATCTCAGTGCAGCCTTTGACACAGTGTGTCACTCCATCCTCCTCCAAAGGCTGCACCAACTGGGTGTTGAGGGCACAGCACTTGACTGGTTCTCCTCCTACCTCACTGACAGACACCAATTCATCTCCCTCTCCGGCCACACCTCCCCCCCCTCCCCAGTCACACAGGGGGTCCCCCAAGGCTCAGTCCTTGGCCCCCTGCTCTTCATCTGCTACATTCTCCCCCTTGGTCACATCATCCGCAAATACCACCTCAACTTCCACTGTTACGCTGACGACACCCAAATATACATCAGTACACAATCCCCCCACAGCCCACCCCTCAGTCACATTGAATCATGCATCACCGAACTCCAAACTTGGATGACCCACAACTTCCTCAAACTGAACAGTGACAAGACTGAACTCCTCATCATTGGCACCAAAACCACCCTCACCAGATCCGGACCCATCACACTCACCATCAACGACTCCACCATCACCCCCTCCCCCCTAGTCCGCAACCTTGGTGTCCTCCTTGACCCCACCCTCTCATTTGACCCCCACGTCCGCTCCATCGTCAAAACATCCTACTTTCACCTCCGCAACATCGCAAAAATCCGTCACTGCCTCTCCCCCCCCGCTGCTGAATCCCTCATTCACGCCTTCATCTCCTCCCGCCTGGACTACTGTAACTCCCTCCTCACTGGTATCACCTCCCGCTCCCTCCATAAACTGCAAATGGTCCAAAATTCAGCCGCCCGCCTCCTCACTAACACCCGGTCCCGCGAACACATCACTCCTGTCCTCCACTCCCTCCACTGGCTCCCGATCAAACACCGCATTAACTTTAAAACACTACTCCTCACCTTCAAAGCCCTCCACAGCCTGGCCCCCCCCTACCTGACTGATCTCCTTCTCCCCTACCGCCCAACCCGTTCCCTCCGGTCCTCCTCCACTGCCTCCCTCACTGTCCCGACATCCAAGCTCAAAAACTTCGGAGATCGGGCCTTCTCTCGCACTGCACCCCGACTCTGGAACTCCCTCCCCCAGTCCATCAGAGACTCCCCTACACTCTCCACCTTCAAAGCTCGCCTCAAAACCCACCTGTTCTCCCTTGCCTTCAACCCCCCCCACCCCTAAACCCCCCCCTCCCCTCCAACCTGATCGATATGTCTCTAGTCTTTTTTTTTGTGCCATCAGGCTGTCTCCCCCGTTCCCCCCATGGTCTCATGTTCCTTTGTTTTTGTTTCTTTGTTGTTTTGTTTTGTTTCTTTGCTTTCGCCTCTTTGTTTGTACCCCTGCTCCCGACTACTGTCAGCGACTTCGGGTTATTGAGAAGCGCTATATAAATTAAATGAATTATTATTATTATTATACAAGCACGACCCTAATTCTCATTCTGTAACCTAATGTTGCATAATAATAAAATACCCTCAAATACTATTTCTTTGTCAATGCCGTGTTATTATGAGTGTCCACCATATCTATTCGATGTACTGTCTGGCCAGTAATTAAAGTACATACCTAGCAGTGGTTTAATCTATCACAATCTTTAATACAGTCAGGGTTTTGTAACCCCTCAGTTACAATTGGTCCTTCGAGCCGGAGGGTATCAGTAATATTTAATATCATATTAATATTGACATGGCCAGCGGTGGACACTCTCCAAACGGCTCCCCCAAGCTAGAGCGCCCGCAGCGCAAACGTCAGCCACCTCCATATCTGGATGACTTCGCTTTCGTTTTACCCCCTAGCTTATCCAAACAGACGTTAAATACGGATAAAACGGATAGTTTAAGCATGCCCAATCCTATCGACTTGGCGGCCCTTCCAGTAGAGACCCCAGTGGGTTCAAACGAAACTGACTTAGCTCACGGGGGGGACCAAGCGGGACATGACGTGACTATACCTCCAGACAGCGCCACTGGGATAGACCCCGGAGCGCCCCAGGATAAAGAAAGCGCTCCAGGGATAGACCCCGGCGCACAACCAACCCAAGAGCGCGTACCCGAGACAGACCTCGGCGCGCAACCAAGAAAAGAGTACCGCGCTCAAGAGATAGACCTCGGAGCGCGCCAGGAGAACAGGTCTCCACCAAGCCCTGTCAGCGCCCGATCACCTCCGTCAGTGTCATCCCCCAGCGAGGCGGACCAGAGACTGGCGCAAGCCTTGATCGCCACGCTGACAGCTTCAACCGAAAGAGACCGACTCCAGGGTGAGCGCGACCGTCTTCAAGCAAAGACGCTTAGTGAGCGCGAACACTCTGCAACGGAACGAGAGCGCCTCCACGCGCAACTCCAAGCACAAGCCCTTAGTGAGTGCGAACACTCTGCAGCGGAACGAGAGCGCCTCCAGGCGCAACAACTAAGCGAGCGCGAACACTCTGCAACGGAACGAGAGCGCCTCCAGGCGCAACAACTAAGCGAGCGCGAACACTCTGCAGCGGAACGAGAGCGCCTCAACGGAGTGAGCACGAGCGCATCAGACTGGAGGAGAGGCGCCTTCAGACGGAAGAGAACATCCAGTGAGAACACGCCAACGCACAGCGCGAAGCAGAGCGCGACCGGCTACAGGCGCAGATGATAGAACAATTGATCGCCAGGGCGACCCCCCCTCTCTCCACACGGAGCTCCCGGAGATCATCACGACAAGGGTCTAGGGCACCTTCCCCTACCCGACAAAGCTACACGGGACCCGGCCAACAGGAAGAACCTGCCTACGTCTCCGAGCCCCCTCCCCGACCGGTCCATACGGGACCCAGCCAACGGGAAGAACCGGCCTACGTCGCCGAGAGACTAACTAGAAGACTCCAAGACCTAGCGGAGGAAGAGGAGGGATATCAAGCCCACCAGCACGAACCTACTTTGGACCAGGAGGCCCAGTACAGCCCCGACCTCAGCCCCGAGTCACTGCACTACAAACCCCCGACCCAACTCAAGGGTGAGTTTGATGTACAGTCAGCACCGAGGAACAGCACCTGGGGGCCCGGCCTCTGGTACCCACCCAGTACTAACCCACGACCACCCGTACGGGGAGACTCGCCCAGGAGGCCTCTCCCCCTACGCTCATCGGTGTCCCAGCCATCCATGGCGTCTTACCTTGGCACACCGACGTTCCCAGACTTTACGCGCGAGGACAGAGCACAGTACACAGAATTACGCATGTGTTTAGAGACTATAATGTCCGATGTCCACGACGAGTCTTACAAATATGCCATCCTCCTCAAGCATCTCAAGGTGCCCAGAGCGCATAACCTAGCGCTGGCATATTCGAACTCAAGCACCCCATACTCAGCTGCTCTGGTGGCCCTCGACGCGCGCTATGGACGCATATGGGATTACGTGATCCAAGAAATACGAGATATCGACCGCCTCCCCCCAGCCAAAGACAATAGAGCACTGGATGACCTCTCTATCAAGGTACAATCCCTCGTGGGGATGCTGGGGTCCCAAAGGGAGAAGGGGAGATATGAACGGTATGCAAATTCTAACGTGGAGCGGATACTGGAGAAGCTCCCTCCAGCCCGTCAAGAGCATTTTCGGCGGCAGAAAGACCACCGTGACCCCAACGGCCCAGAACCATCCCTCCTAGACCTGGCTGCTTTCCTCGCCAGGGAGGTTAGCAGTCTACGACTGGACACATTCGTGTGGAGTGGCTCTAGCCCTAGAGATGGACCGCGGAGGTTCAATGACAACCGCCGGTCAGTGACAGTTATGCACCAGGCCGAGTCAGTGCCGCAGCACAAGAACCACAACACCCCCCACGTGAAGGGAAAGTGGAAGATTGCATGCCAGTACTGTGAAAATTAACATTGGCTGTCTCAATGTGACACCTTCAAGAAGCTGACCGCTGACGAGGTGAGTCAGTGGATCAAAGCCAACCGCCTCTGCTTCCGCTGCGCGCGCAGCCATATGGCAGCTGAGTGCCGCCTAAAGAAAAGATGCAGCAAGTGCGACGGCGCCCACTTGGAGGTCCTGCACGACAGCAACAAGAGGAGACCCGTACCCCAAAGCAGCTCGAGAGTAAATGTCATGTATATAGACCCTGCGAAGAGCGGGAGCTCCTGAGTGCTCTTGAAGGTGGTCCGAGTGCTCCTAAGCTACGAGGACAAGGTCATGGACACTTACGCCGTCCTAGATGATGGGTCAGAAAGGACTCTCCTCCTCGCTTCCGCCGCAGCCCAGTTGGGTCTGCGGGGTACCGAAGAAACAATGACAATCCGTACCATTAGAAGAGACCTAAAGACCATAAAGGGTGAAAACGTCAAGTATCCTATCGTCCTCAACAGTCGACACAAGGTCACGGAGCTTATCATAAAGAAATACGACGAGGATGTGCACCACGCTGGGGCAGAGAGAGTCTTCGCTGAGATCCGACGTCGTTACTGGATACTGCAAGGAAGAGAAGCAGTACGTCGCTTCCAGCGGACCTGTCTAGACTGTCGCAAGTGGCGAGCACAGCCCAGTATACCCATGATGGCCGACCTGCCTCCCTGCCGCCTCCGACTCGGCGAGAAGGCCTTCCACTCCACAGGCGTGGACTGTTTCGGCCCGCTCTACATTAAGAAAGGAAGAGGGTCAGAGAAGAGGTGGGGCATTGTATACAAGTGCATGACCACCCGAGCAGTACATATAGAACTCCTTCAGACCATGACCACGGATTCATTCCTCATGTCCTTCCGGAGATTTATATCAAGAAAAGGAAAACCGTCTGCTTTGTTGTCTGATCAAGGGACAAACTTCAAAGGCAAAGAAAGAGAACTGAGAGAGAGCTTCCAGGCCATGGGCCCAGAACTTAAGACCCACCTCGCTCCCTATCAGGTCGAATTCCAGTTTAACCCCCCGAACGCCCCTCACTTCGGGGGAACCTGGGAAAGAGAAGTCCGTTCCATAAAGACAGCTCTGTACGCCGTGCTTGGGGCCCAGACCGTGGCGGAAGAAGTCCTCACGACAGTCCTCACGGAGATCGAGGGAGTATTGAACTCAAAGCCCCTTGGGTACGTCTCAAGTGATGTAGCAGACGTCGACCCAGTCACCCCCAAAACTCTCTTGATGGGGCGGCTGGACCCTGCTCTTCCACAGGCGGTGTACAGACCTGAAGAAGCGAACGGCCGAAGAATGTGGAGGTACAGTCAAATATTGGCTGACCAGTTTTGGAACAGTTTCCTCCTCCACTACCTACCGTCCCTCCAAACCCGTCAGAAGTGGGTAAAGGACAGAGACAACTTACAAGTGGGCACAGTCGTTATGATCATAGACCAGTCACTACCCCGAGCTATGTGGCCGGCCGGCCGCGTAAGCAAAGTGATCACTGGTGCCGACGGGAAGGTCAGAGCGGCAGAAGTTATTGTCCAAGGGCGGACCTACACCCGACCCGTGGCGAGGCTGATAGAGTTGCCGAGGCTCCTTGACTCCCCTGATGACGATCATGACCCACTGACTTTGTAGATTGCCCTACTCCTCACAACAGATATTGAGCAGTTGACTGGACTATTAATCTGTCTCCCTTAACTAATTAGGTGCGGACTAATTAGGAGGCGGCTGTTGTGAAGGGCCAGATTAAAGCTGAGAATCTACATTTATTGTTTTATATACATTGTATATTATTTATATATACACGGTATATCCCTTTAAACCTGCGTTCGAACCATAGTAATATTCGCTCTCCTTATTGGATAGCGCCCTAGGCGCCAGCCCGCAAGCCCCCAACGTCAGGTTCAAAGACAAGCTCAGTCATGTCGTAACATGCCCGGAGACAGCGTATTGATTCCAGACAAGAACTGAGGTTTGGGACTAGATAATCACTTAAGTATATATACGGCGCAGGTGCGCAGAGCAGTTGTTCATCCCGAGTCAACGTGCAGTGAAGTGAGCAACCGTGCGTCTAACAGAGCGTTGAGAACCACTTGCGAATAGAATAGTAAAGTGTCAGAGTTTAATGCAGTAACGTCAAGTTCGACCTAGTTTAATGTGAAGTAAATAGTCGTTCATTTATTGTATATCGTGCCAACCACAGTTCGTTCGTGTGTAGCATTACCCAGCGGTTCGTTCGTGTTAGCTAGTGGACCTTAGCCAGTGTGTGTGGACTAATACCTTAGTACCAGCACACGAGGAGGCCTAGTCGGAGAACCTGCTGGACATGTGCACAGGAGAACCAGCGGCGGCGATTGCAGAACCATTACTGGTTGGATTATATTGATTGTGGAACGTGTTACCCGGAGAAGAGCATCGTTAATTCCCACTGTCGTTTGGGATTTAACCTCGTGAGGATTTACATTCGGGCTGGCCTCATGGACAGAGGCTGGCTGGCTATCATCGTTTGCTATCGAGCATTGGATTACAGTTATTGCTTTTGTTGCTGAGCGTTGGATTACAAGGACTGGCTTCTGTACGTGAAACCCCTTTATTCTTCATTGAATCAGACTGAGTATCCGAACATTCCTCTATCCTCTAGACCTTACAACTCTGAGAGGAACCCAGTGTCTCCAGGCGGTACCAGCGTTGCCTTCTATAATTGCTATTATACGCCAGGTGGCGTCAGCCTAGTACCCATCGTAGAATCCTGCTATTCCCAGTGACTCATGCTACTGACTGACTTTATGCATATTCTTCGCCATACAAGCGCAATCTAGAAAAAAAAAAATATATATAGGCCCTATATACATTTAAAAAGAAATATTATAATACAATAAATATCGGTTATCGGCATCGGTTATCGGCTTGAGGAGCATAAAGTTATCGATATCGGTGTCAAAAAATCAATATCGTGCATCCCTATTATTTACTTCTTTTATTTATTTATATATGTAGAGTACTGACCGAAGCAAAAATAATTTCCCTTGTAGGCACTAAAAAACATCCGTTCATCTAACTTTCTTTGAAAAAATAAATAAATAGGGAAATTAACTACATACAATAAATGTACAGTACCTGAGCGCCAGTAGAATCAGTGGTGTGTGTGTGTGTGGAATATGCTGTATGTGTGAAGTGTTGCGAGGTGTAAATGAAACAATAAACAAATGAAGGGGAAAGTGTAGAGAGGAGAGGCAGCACTGAGGCCTGGCAGCACTGAGGCCTGGCAGCACTGAGGCCTGGCAGCAGCCTTTATTGTCTCCCTTAGGAAACATTTATTTTAAGCATCAAGAGACAAAGATGACGTAGCAGCACACAGCCTCTCCATATACACACAATACATCAGTATACATGTACAATCACACTACAGTTAACATGCAGTATCACACAGATCCATATACACACAATACATCAGTATACATGTACAATCACACTACAGTTAACATGCAGTATCACACAGATCCATATACACACAATACATCAGTATACATGTACAATCACACTACAGTTAACATGCAGTATCACACACAGGTCATAGGTCGACAGGACTACCCTGCTATTGTGACTGTTATTTTTGTGAATGAACTGTGTGAGCCCTATTTTCTTTGCCCCAGGTTGTGTGCAAACCAGTGACATTGACTGAGTCAGTGATTAGGTTAACATGGGACTGCTGAGTGGGGAACCTGGACTAATTGGGGGAGGCTTCAGGCTAGATCTTTCCCATATGGATTGGCTGGTGTGTTTTGAGCTAAATCGACCTGGACGTAAAAAGTGGGTGGTATGTTCCCAGACAGAGTGGACAGACACAACCAGTGCAAAAAAGTAAGAATCTTTATTGACCAATTGAATACAGTAATGCAAGCACAGAAACAATGGGAAATGTTGGCGACCAATGGCTCTTCTGGTTTAGAGGTGTCGGGAGGCTCTCTGGCTCCACTACGATATCACTCTCACTACTTGCACAGCAGGGGTTAGTCAACTAGCATTAGTCTTGGTGTCACAGTTACATTAGCCACTCACCATAGGTGGAACACACACAAAATCACTACAATTATACTATACACACTGTAGGGCTCTCTGACACATCCACACACACTATAGGCCACAAGGATTATGGTCCAGTTTTTAAAGGGGTAGTTCAAATAAAATAAAATAAATAAAATAAATAAAATATCCATCCAGATACATACACAATGGAGCTGAATGGCACTCAAAGTGCTAACAAAATACATTTGAAAAACTCAACAGTAATGTCTTCAGACCTTTTTGTGAACAGTTTCATTTAGGAACTATTTTATACTGAAGTAGAGATCATTCATTCCCACAATTCAAATTTTGAATGCAGAACTTGTAGAGTAGTTCTACATTTTACTTACAGTAAGTAAAAGATCATTCTTCCACCACTATTAATGATTAATGAAATCAGCAATGAACCGGAGATGTGCTTATTCTTCAAGAAATAAGCATATAAATCGACTAATCAACTTACAGTTTTGGTCGATCAAGACCAAACTGACCTAATAATTGACTATGAGGGAGGAACCCTAATGGCTGTACAGCATTTCAGATTACAACACTCATGATGAGTCAATTCAGCAGACATTGTATTGACTACATAAAAATAGAAGGTACAGAAACTTAGTATTTAATATGAATGAAGATGAAGGTCACAAAAGAAAAAGAAGTCAAGACTCAATAACATCAACTGTTCACAAGATGTTATTGTTGAGACATCCTAGTCATTAGGTAGATATTAATGAACAAGGATCCAGAATTATATGCATTCAAGATGACAAAGAAGTTTTCAAAGATCCTTTGTGTTTGAGAGAGCAGTTGAAACCCTCTGGTCAACAGGAAGGTTAATATGAAACACAGTTACCCATTTTACTTCCATATAGCATATTTGCTTCCTCTTTCTGCAGCTTTAAAAGCAGAATAAATAAAGTTACAGCACAAAACTGACGGCCTGTTATCCCGAAAATACACACTCTGGAGTTTCTTTGCCCATAATATTTTATGTATTTTGACGTGCAAACTATGTGGAAGCCAATGTACGCCACAATTAAAGGAAAGCCACATATCTCTCTCTCAACATGACAATACAAATCCTTCTACATTTCTCCCACACTCACAATTATGCCTAATGTTAGCATGTAATTCTCAATTTAGAGAGCTGTAAAAACACCTTTCATCCTATGGATTTTGGCACGTATTTCAGCACCATGGACAGAGAGCGGAGTTCTAATTATCATCATTAGTCATTTGTTTAAACTTCACAAAAACTTAAGATATGGAATTACATAATTTCTAGTAGGTAAGCAATGGGTGTTCAAACTAGTCTCCTATCTCACAAGCCTGTTAATGATTTAATCAAATGACCCAGTCCACGTTCCTATTTCTTTTGTCTACAGGATCATTTTTCAATACAAATAAGCAATAAATGTGAAAATATACATTCTACATGGACCCGAGCTTATGTCCTGTTGCAGTATTACATAATATCAATAACTGACAGGAAATAAACTTGAGCGCAAGCTGTTCCTATAGCAACACAATTCCACTGAAAAACTCAATGGGCATATGTTAGGCAAAATGATCAGTAAGGCAAAATGACAATAACTGGTTGAACATTTTTCCAATATGTTTATTAATGTGAACAAATATATTTAATCACTACATTTTTTACAGCCAGTCTGAAATGAACCTGTTTGGCTCACCTGCAGTAGGCCTACTTTCCATAAGTGTATTGTGCGAGTAAAAAATAAATTGTGGTATGGTGGTTCTGTTTCATTGTTTATACGTGGCTTTTAAAAAAACAGGTCAATCCCCACCCTAGATGCAGGTCAATCCCCACCCTAGATGCAAAATAAGAACAGTCACCTTAACACCCCTTCCTGACATAGAGCGATGCGAGCGAGAAAAAGTGATTAAAATGTATTCGTTTCAATGAGACTATCCTGACCTGCCGCGAGCAACAGCGAACTGAGCAGTGATGTCGTTCACCCCTCAAATATTCGCTCGCTGTGTCTCTAGTTGAGCGATTACGCGGCCGAGTCCCGCCCCTAAACACTTTTTATTGGTCGAGAATCGCAGGCTGCTTTGCCCCCTGTGCTTCCAGGTAACACACACACATACAGACACACTCGGACACGCGCTGCGTCATATCAGGACAGTGTCGTGCGCGATTTCGTCTCCAGTTCGCTCGCTCGCTGCCTGTCAGGAACCGGTGTAAGGCTGCTTGAGTGCCAGAAGCCATTTAAGTCGTTTCTGGGTCGTTTTTCCTTCCTCGATTTTAATACCCCATTCAATGTCAATGTATGTTGCCGGTTATAACGCTCGGATTGTGAAGAATCAAATACTCCCGATTCATGATGTGTGGTGGATTATGTTGGCGACACGATGGACATCAATACTTGGAATGGCGATCAGATAATTGGAATATTCTTTTTGGGGTACATCCTAGTCAAGGTAAGGGCTATATGATATCAATCTTGCGTTGATCCAAGCATGTTTTCAATGCGATCCGACCGTGTGTGTGTAATGTTAGTCCACAACGTATGCCGTTGATGGCGATAAAAGCATCAAAAAACGACCCCCCCTTTCATGCATTCATGATGGAACATAATACTCGTCATATGCATTTGATTTTTTAATTGTAGCGTGCATAGGGACGAAACGCCAATGGATTTAGTGTAATACACGTTGCAGATTATAACCAGCCTCCCAGGAATTAGCCCGGATCATTTAGAAATAACACTCATATTCACCACGGTATAAAACGGGAACGTATGGATGGATTTTTTTTTCTTTTTTGCGGAAGGTTCTTACTGTCAAATGACCATAGTATTGTATCCATAATATAGAATATAGTTATAGCTCTACAAACAAGGTGACAGATCCCTATCTATCTACCGGTGGCAAATATTGGTGGAGTTCCTGGAGTTGCCTCTATGGTTCCTTGCATTTATACTCTGAATAGGTAATACACGAGGGAGGCAAGAAGCGAATCATCAGTTTAAGTGACACTCGTTAACTATCATGAAGAAG
The DNA here is from genome assembly GCF_963971535.1 of Notolepis coatsorum. Taxonomy (NCBI): domain Eukaryota; kingdom Metazoa; phylum Chordata; class Actinopteri; order Aulopiformes; family Paralepididae; genus Notolepis; species Notolepis coatsorum. The sequence continues at coordinate 22,826,072 of NC_140172.1, forward strand.
ACTTGCTCTATTACAGGAGACAGGGAGAGCCCTCAGTCAGGGTGTCTCCAGGTTAGGAGACAGCTGTACAGGGAGAGCCCTCAGTCAGGGTGTCTCCAGGTTAGGAGACAGCTGTACAGGGAGAGCCCTCAGTCAGGGTGTCTCCAGGTTAGGAGACAGCTGTACAGGGAGAGCCCTCAGTCAGGGTGTCTCCAGGTTAGGACAAAGTTTGAGAACATGAATAGCAAAAATCAAAGACTGTAAAGTGATATCAAACTTATAAATCTTGTAAACATTTTCTTTACAGGCATTCGATGCTTGGTGTTAATTTTGGACCCTGTTTATAGCACTCAAATAAATATAGACTGAATTGTAAATATTAACTTAATTTAAGACTATTTCATGCATTTAAGGCCTTTAATTAGTAAATGTTAATATTCAATAGTAAAAGTAAATATTAAATAGTAAAACTTTTTAATGACCCAGTAAATGTTAATATTCAATAGTAAAAGTAAATATTAAATAGTACAACTTTTTAATGACCCGTGGACACCCTGATAGAGCAGAACATGTCTAAGAATGATCTTAATTTGCTCGCTGGAAACAATCTTTAGAAAATGCTCATGTCTCTCCTACAAATTGGCGCATGTTCAAGATTTAGTTTCTAAAGTCTATTATCTAACAAATTCCTCATACATAAGAATGATACATAGCCTAAATATGAAATGCATGGGCTGTTTTTGCATCATGTCCGCCATCAAAAGATATCTTTAGTTACTTATACGTTTCTCCTTGATTTGGAGTAGTGTAAGTAGTTGGAACTATGTGTGTCTGGAGAAAAAGGGGAAACAAATATTATATATAGAATATGTGTCCATCTCATTATCGGTGCTTTCCAGAAGTAATATTTGTATTCAGGCTCAATCCCAGTAAATAGTGTGTGTGTGTTGGTCTGATAATTATACCTCCGCTCTCTGTTCATGGTGCTGCAATACCTACCAGAATATAGGATAAAAGTTGTTTTCACTCCATTGGGAATGGTGTATTTTCTTTTCTGGGACGATCCGAGCCGTGCGGGCGGGGTTTAAATACTCAGGCGAGGTAGGTCTATACAACGATGGCATGTAGGCCTGCCGCGATAAGCAATAAATCGATGAATTGCCGCGATAATTAAAATGAATGCAATGATTTTGACGGGCGCGATTAATTGCTATTTGCGCGTTTGTTTTAATGAGGCGGAACCAGTGCCCCTTGTCAGTCACTGTCCGTGTTGGGAGGCGGGCCGCTGGCTTTACTACAGAGCACAGCACAGGAGCTCTGTGGGGCTAACGTTACCCCTCATTGTGTCTATTCTACTAGCATTAACGTTACTCATACAAACAATCAATAGCGAGTTATATTGATCACGCTATGTACGATAGCCATGCTAAAACGCTAGCACAACATTAGCACCTAACCTAACAACAAGCCTTAACAAGTCAGCGATCTTTTTGCGAGACTAAACTCTCCGCTCGGTGGCAAATTGTGTTGATGTCGGTTTTGTTTAATCAATAAATGAGGCAGAATACACAGTGACTGTATCCTTTGTTTATTGCACTTGTGCCTGCTGCAAACATAATGATTATGAAATCCTATGCGAGACATTAAAGATGGCGGCTTTCTGTTTTCGTTCTGACTCTCCAACGAGTGACGCGTTTCTATTCTGACCAATCAGTGGTCTGCAGTGTTTCACGTGACTTTTCTGGTACCACTTCTACTCGCTTGGAACCACGACAGAGCAGGGACTAAAAAAGTACCCAAAAAGTACCTGATAATCACAACAATACTTCCGGTCCGGTCGGTGGGCTTCAAAATAAAAGTCTAAAACACCGGAAAAGACGGAGCGGTGGGCTTCAAAATAAAAGTTTTGTGAAATAAATGTCTCCAAAAAAAAATTCTCTAACCGGTCGCAATAATATCGCTTATCGCGATATTTTCGGGGGCAATTAATCGCCCAGCAAAATGCGTTATCGTGGCAGGCCTAATGGCATGGAACAGTAACCCCGCCCGCCCATATGTAACGGTCGGTAATGTGGTACGGACCTCCACGAGCAGTATTGGGAATGGGTCCTGGGCTCTTTTCATTCTTGCATGAGGAAGGATAATGATGATCTAGCGGTGATTTCAGGAAGATTCGATAATCAGGCGAAAAATTACAACGTGTTTAGTGTATTCCACTAAAGGGCTATTATCGCGTCTTTTCCTGTAATTACTAAGAATCACCAAAACTATACTAATATTGAAAACGGTATAAAACGGAAAAACAATCCGTTTTGTACATGTTGACTGGAAGCAACTCACTGATAATCGACAGGTGTATTAGACCCATAGCTATAATTTAAGATATATTTTAAGCACTCGCAAATCTCGCAGTCCATCCATTGATTAAAGCGGTGGCGTTCTAGCGCCCTCTAGCGCACTTAAGCGATGGCGCAGAATGAGTTATGGGCAAAAAACTGCAAGGGTTCCTACTGAACCCTTTCCCACAAACTAAATGGTTTCTCTACAGTATGACCTCATGTGGCTCTTTAACCCGTTTCCATAAACTGAACTAAAGGGTTTCTATCCAGTATGAGTTTTCATGTGTGTCTTCAGATTGCCTTGCTCACTGAACCCTTTTCCACAAACTGAACAACTAAATGGTTTCTCTCCAGTATGAGTTCTAATGTGTTTCTTCAGAGTTCCTTTATCACTGAACATTTCCCCACAAACTGAACAAATATAGGGTTTCTCTCCAGTATGAGTTTTCATGTGTGTCTTCAGAGTTCCTTTATCACTGAACCCTTTTCCACAAACTGAACAACTAAATGGTTTCTCTCCAGTATGAGTTCTCATGTGTGAGTTCAGATGTCCTTTATCACGGAACCCTTTTCCACAAACTGAACAACTAAATGGTTTCTCTCCGGTATGAGTTATCATGTGTCTGTTCAGATGTCCTTTATCACGGAACCCTTTTCCACAAACTGAACAACTAAATGGTTTCTCTCCGGTATGAGTTATCATGTGTCTGTTCAGAGTTCCTTTATCACTGAACATTCCCCCACAAACTGAACAAATATAGGGTTTCTCTCCAGTATGAGTTCTAATGTGTTTCTTCAGAGTTCCTTTATCACTGAACATGTCCCCACAAACTGAACAAATATAGGGGTTCTCTCTAGTATGAGTTATCATGTGTATCTTCACATATCCCTTGTCACAGAACCCTTTTCCACAAACTAAACAACTAAATGGTTTCTCTCCAGTATGAGTTCTCATGTGCAAGTTCAGATGTCCTTTATCACGGAACCCTTTTCCACAAACTGAACAACTAAATGGTTTCTCTCCGGTATGAGTTATCATGTGTCTGTTCAGATGTCCTTTATCACGGAACCCTTTTCCACAAACTGAACAACTAAATGGTTTCTCTCCGGTATGAGTTATCATGTGTCTGTTCAGAGTTCCTTTCTCACGGAACCTTTTCCCACAAAATGAACACAGATGTCCCTCCTTGCTGAAGCCAGGACTACTTCGTATTTTCTGTGTATTCTTTGGTTTCTGAGTCATCAAACGTGGTCCTCCACTCTCCTTCCATTCATTTGTGTCATCAGGCTCAGTTCCAGAACCTTCATCATCAGTGTCATCTGGCTCAGTTCCAGAACCCTCATAATCAGTGTTATCTGGCTCAGTTCCAGAACCCTCATCATCAGTGTCATCAGTCTCATTTTCAGAACTTTTATTCTCAATTAGAGAACAGTCTGAAGAAAGGGGCTGGCTATCTTTAGTTGGTTCTAAGTCACCAGCTGGATCTAAGTTACTGGCTGGTTCTGATACTCCACAGTCCTCTCCATCAGGTTCTGTTTTCATCTTTTTAGTTGAGGTGCTGGGTAAAGAGTAAGCTTCTCTGTTTCTCTCTCTACGGGTTTGAAGAGGCTGGAAGGGCTGAGCGTTCTCTTTACCATCTTCACATTTCACTGGGTGTCCTGTGATCTTGGAGCCACCAGCTTCTTCCAGCCCTTGATGTAGTTCATCTTTAATCTGTAGGAGCACTGGGTCCTGGGTTTGGCTGAGTTGTGAGGACAGAGTATTCTCTCCACCATGTTCATATTTCACAGGGTGTAAGGTCATCTTGGAGCAATCAGCCTCCTCTAGATCTTGAAATAGTTCCTCCTGTTCCTCTTTAATCTGTAGGGGCTCGGACTCCTCTTGGCCCAGACTGGGGCTCCTCTCCTCCTGCTCAGGGGGAACCTCCTCTTCACAGATAAACACCTGTAAGGCAAGGGAGTCTAGAAAGAAGGGCATAAAGTAATTTCAATTTAATTTGTTGTAACCATTTCTTTTGAAAGTAACAAAGGGACAGGTCACCGTTTTACACTACACTCCCTGTGAAGCCAAATAAAGACATTGGCAACTTCAGAGGCCAGAGGGTGGGACCTATAAAAGTGTTTTCTGCACCTCACTCCCTCATTCTGGGCAAGATACACTCATGTCATGTGATGCGTAGTAGAGCCTCAGGCAGTGTTCATAAGATATACCGTACCAGACACGAACTAGCGAGCAAGTCAACAGATGCTTTTGAGACCATTTGGGCATCTACAGTCAGAACAACTACTGCAATTGTAAAATATGATACAATACATATGGTCAGAACTGTGACAGGTACAACACTGGCTTGGATTGGTTTTTACTGGCGTTTGGAGTTGAATGGGGCAAATTGCTGTCTGGAGTTGTGCCTTGTATTGTACACTTAACATCAAGTTTTGATATCACTATCGGAGTTGGATTTTCAGCATTACAGATTAGTTATTTATTTAGGTGACATGACTGCATGAATGTTACTCATGCTTAAAGTGCCAATCTTGACAATCTCCGTTTAAATAAATGTCTGTTAAGTCACTATCTATGGCTGAATGAGGTAACACAATGGTGAATGAGCCTATGGCCCACTGATGAAAGCCTTTGCCTATGCAGCATTACCAAGTATTATGAACTGGGTGTCTGTGGCGACATTCCTGGGAAAGATCTTGCTTAAAATATGTAAATAAAGTAATAATTGACCACAGGGAAAAAGGTACATAATGTACGTTCTGTTATATAGGTTACATATAACGTAATATAATTACGTATTGTATTGAAAATGTACAATGTCTACGTATTACAAATAAGTAGGGATGGGTATCGTTAGGATTTTATCGATACTACTACTCTTATCGATACTGCTTAACGGTTCGGTACTTTATCGATACTCTTATCGGTTCTTTTAGATTATTATTATTAAAAGAAAATTTATATTTATTATTTGAACGGCTTAAGGCTATATCTGTACTTGATGTTTGTTTGTTGTGTTGCATATTTGAAATAAACTTCAATCAAATCAAATCCCCCCTCTTAACCCTTTCACTGCCACACGACAGAAGGTTAACCCTTTACTATCACACAACCGACGGTCGGGTTAACCGGCTGTCGTCTGGCAGTGAAAGGGTTAACCTTCTGTGTATTGTCGCAGTGAAAGGGTTAACCGTTTGGTAGTGCGGCAGTGAAAGGGTTAAAAACTAAATCCTGTGCTTAACCTAGCCATCTATAAAACATCATGCTAAAACTGTGAAACAAATGTCCTACTCCCCTAAAGAAAGAAATACATAGCAAACATGACTCAGTTATGCAATAGTGCTGCTGCTTTTTATTCAGTTAAAATCTTTTAGTTAAAAGCGGCTGGGTGATGGCGGCTAAGTGGCGCAGTGGGCAAGGCGCTCGCCACTAACGCAGGATATGCTGGGTTCGAGCCCAGCTCTCGGCGTTGCTTCCGGCTTGGCTGGTCGTTCATACTACAATTGGCAGTATTAGGGGGTGGGAAAGCCGGTGGGTGGACAGCGACTCCTACAGGTCGGTTGGTGCGCCTGTACAGCAGAATCAGGAAGTATCGGGGACAGCGTGACCCTCCCACACGTTACTCCTCGCCACTGAGAGATCGCGCTGTGCAGGTCAGGGCTCTACAGTGCGACCATATTGCTCGCATATGCCCCTAAAAATATGTGTGTGCGAACCTGAAGAATCAATTAATTGGCAACTTCAGAGGCCAGAGGGTGGGACCTATAAAAGTGTTTTCTGCACCTCGCTCCCTCATTCTGGGCAAGATACACTCATGTCATGTGATGCGTAGTAGAGCCTCAGGCAGGGCTCTACAGTGCGACCATATTGCTCGCATATGCCCCTAAAAATATGTGCGTGCGAACATGCAAAATCAAGTACTCGCACGGCGTGCAAGTGGGGCCAGCGAGTGCAGAGTACAGCCTCTCATTCGTCCTTTTTTTTCTCCGCTGCGAGAATCGTTAAAAAACTACAAGTCCCACAGTTCACAGCCGCATAAACGTTCCAATCACAGTAGTTTCCTGTGGTCACGCGACTGGAAACCGAAAGTAATGATCAGCGGCTGCGTCACTGTCTGAGTCAAACAATAATACAGCCATGTCGAAGCCCATTCATTTTTATTTTGCGCGAAAGATACCGGAGAATGCGAAGTCAGGCGAGGCAGCTCATGTTACAGAGGTGATGGTTAACGTTAACCAAGATACTGACGCTAGCCAGCATGCTAGCGAAGTTGGCCAAGCTAGCGAGGCTACACCCACTGTAGCACCCAATGTAGCCACTGTAGCTAGCGAAGCTACACCCACTGGAGCCGGAGGGAAGACATACAAATTTAACATGAATTGGCTAAACATTTCCCCATGGCTAGAGTTCGAAAACAATGTCATGTTTTGTAAATATTGCAAAGTAGGATCGATGCATTGCGATGCATTGTTACACTCCTACAACTAGCCCACTGTGTATGTGTGTACAGCTAACTTGGCTAGCGTTATCAACCGCAGAGGTGGGCAATGGGTCCAGCTGTAGCGCCGGACGGCCAGAGTACAAGCGGTGTGGCAATAGGGTCCAGCTGCAGCGCCGGACGGCCAGAGTGCAACGGTGTGACGTCGTAATTGGCAGAATCGACTGTCAATCAATGGTCTACCTGACACGCAAACTACTGTACTGGAGGTGTACAGTATTTCAATAGGCAACCCTGAAAGGATTATTTTTCTAAAAGAGCAACACTAGCTCCCCCCTCTACTGATGGCCCTGGTTGTAAAGCCAGTCTCTCCTTTTTGTTCAATATCACTGCCTTTCTTATTAGGCCTAGTTGTTGGCTACAACTTTGCCATAGTAGGCATTAATCACTTAATTAATAGTTCAAATGTCTGTCCCATTCCCGTTTGCACACGCAGATGATACACACACACGCACACAGTGGGCCAGTGACTTTGGTGGTATGTGCTATTGCACAGATGTGTCCCGTTTGCACATGCACGCACAGTACAAATATACATTTATTAAAAAAAAAAGAAAAAAAAAAAAATCTGTTACTTGACATATTTTCACTGTGCTCCTAAATATTTTTGGGTGCTCCTAAATTTCTTTGTGTGCTCCTACATTTTTTCATTTAGGAGCACCTGTGCCCCTAGTGAAAAAGGTTAGCGTAGAGCCCTGCATTTCAAAAGCCCCCTCTAGAAAAACGAAGCACAAAAACATAATTCAGAATGGTATAATGGGATCTAGACTGATAATTATTTCAGGAAGCAAGCTGCATTTCTTTGCGAGTGTGTGGCCATGGTTTATCCAGCTAACTGAACTAAACCCTGCTCTGGAGCAGGTTCAAACTTTCTGATCTGTTACCATAGCGATTTAGAAAATCCGACGTCGGGGAACGGAAAGGTCTGGCTTAAGTCAAGCTATGCTGAAAATTATCCGGCTAACTCAGTTAGCCAGGTACGAGGAACAGGGCCCGGGTCTTTCCAAAGAACAGAGTTGGGACAGGCGTGCGTGCACACACACACACAGTGAAAGGGAGAATGGCTTATATGTTGTGGCAGACCGGCTGGCGTGGTAATGTGTCGGCCAAGGTACTGGGGCTGTACAGTTCATCAAGCATTAATTTCATCAAGACTGGATTACTGTAACAGCAATGAATCCTCTACGGCTCACCAAACACTATCCTCAATAAACTCCAATATGTCCAAAACTCTGCTGCCCGCATGCTCACCTCCACCCGTCGCTCTCTGATCACATCACCCCTGTCCTCCACGACCTCCATTGGCTTCCGATCAAATACAGGATACAATTTAAAATACTTCTCATCACATCTAAAGCCCTCAACAACCTTGCCCCTCCCTACCTGTTCGACCTCCTCCACAGTCACACGCCCACCCGTCGCCTTAGGTCTGCTGATGCCAACCTCCTAACACCTCCCATGACCAAGCTCCGGACCTGGGGCGACAGGGCCTTTGCTGCTGCTGCCCCCTCCCTCTGGAATACCCTCCCCAGCCATATCCGTGATGCAAACACCCTGACATCTTTTAAATCAGCCCTCAAAACCCACCTTTTCAATCTTGCCTTTGACCTTTATTTTGTCAGTTTTATTTTGTCATGTATTATTTTTGTTCTGTTTTTGTTTTGCCATAGTTTTGTCTCTTCTACCCATGTAAAGCGTCTTTGAGCACCTGGAAAACCGCTATATAAAATAGATGTATTATTATTAACACTTTCCGTGCCAGTCGTGCCAGTCCTAGATACCCCGTTGAGTGCCAACGCTCTATTCAATGACAGAGCGCTCACATTTGTGAACGCATAAACTATATCTTAAATTATGGCTATGTGTCTAATACGACTAGGGCTGCACGATTAATAGTTTTTTAATCAAAATCGCGATTTGGAATGATGCAATTATCAAATCGCCAAGCCTGCAATTAATTTTTTTTTTTTTTTTTTTTAACCAGGAAGTCCCATTGAGATACAAGATCTCCTTTGCAAGGGAGACCTGGCCAAGATGACAGCAATAACATTTGCAATACATCACACAACAATAAAATGTGCGATACATCACACAAGAACATAATAAATGTGCATACATACAATATACAATACATCACATGTAAACACAAAAACACAAAGCAGAATAGTCTACATGATAGTAAAAGTGTATAATACAGGGTAATACAGTAATTTTGCAGTTGGGACCCGACTACAGAAAGCAGCAACATTCTTCTTGTAGGAAGTTATGTAATACAGATTTAAATTCACCAAGAGAGACCGGGGTGTCTAAGTGGATAATGGTCCTGTAGCCCATTCCATGCCCAAGGTGCGAAGCTTGAGAAAGCTGTTCCTAGCTAACCCTGCTCAAGACAGAGAAAACATCTGAGCTGATTAAGGAAAGGGTGGGGGGAGCGGGGCTCAGGGGCATCTCTCTCTCTACTGGTTTAATTAATGTAGAAAAGTAGAAAAACGTTGCACTATAAAAACGAACTGGATAGTTGATGATAATAAACATTTAACTTCATTAGCTGAAGTATTCTAAAATCATTTAAGCCATTCTCCTTTTCTGTGTGTGTGTGTGCACATGTCTCATATCTGGTCTGACATCAGAGGAGTTTGATAGTATTTACTGAGGATTGCCAGATAATGTTGATATTTAAACACAAATAAATATACATGATCATGCAACATCAAAAAAATTGTTGTAGGAACAGTTTGGGAGAGGGAGGTAAGGGGTTTTAGATTGTGTGTTGTGAAGTTGACTTCAGAGAGGGAGAGTAAAGTACAGAAAAAAAGGTACCGTTGGGTACCGGTATCGATTCCCAGGTCAAAAGAAACATTTTCAGACTCGGTGTCCCGAACAGACCAACCGCGTAGGCCAGATGCAAGCCGCATTTTACAATAAACCTCTGTGGGGCTGCTTAAAAAAATTTATTATAATCGCAAATGTAATCGCAATCGCAATATCTGTCAGAAAAATCACAATTAGATTATTTCCCAAAATCGTGCAGCCCTAAATACGACCGTCGCTTATCAATGACTTGTTTGCAGTCAACATTGTCGAAACGGATTTTTTTGTATTTTCTTTGTATTTTTGTATTTTTTTTTTATAATTTTTTAAACAAACACATAAACAAACATGACAACACACGATAAGATATACAAGCATTAGTTGACAGTGCACATCCAATGAAATCACCATTTAATTAATTGTCTTATACAGGATATACCCCTAATACCTGTTATCTAAAAACCTACACACATATGCTCTAGCTCGTACCCCCCCCCCCCCCTCCCGGACCCCCCATTGGATAATCCAACCATTATAACTTGTTCCTAACCAGACACTACCATTATATGCTAGCTTTTATTCTCTCCACCACTTCTAACGACATTGTCATTTTGGATTCATTGAGACCCAAAATTCTTGCTGTAGATATGTCTTGATAAATCACATCGAGATATGTAAGAATCCAGACCTTCCGGAACACTTTTTTCCGGTTGAAACCATCGTGATGCTATCAGCTTTTTAGCCACTGTGATACCAGATAAAACCAATCTCTTTAGCTGTGGATGTACTGCATAGTCAAAAACATCATTCAGCAGTAATACAGAGGGGTGTACATGTATATTCAGAATTAAGAGATTTGATAATTGCTGGGTCACTTCTTTCCAGAATATCTTAACTGGTGGGCAGTCCCAGTACATGTGCATAAATGTCCCCTCGTCCCCATTTGTACATAAGGAGCATTTGGAGTCTTGAGTGATGACGTCTCATGATGACCTGTCTGAGCAGCCAATCATGTTTTATGACATTATGCACTTTCAATAAAGCATTATTAAAAAAAAACACTGTTGTCATTCTTGTGGCAGCAGCAGGGGGGACGACGACGACCTCATAACCTAGTTACTTTCAAAGTAACTTAACTTTGATAATCAAGTAATCAGTAAAGTAACTAGATTACTTTTTAAAGGAGTAATCAGTAATCAGATTATTTTTACAAGTAATCTGTGGCATCACTGCTGCAGAGGTCCACTGTCTCCATAGCGGAGGCACACAGCTCTTTGTGCTCAACACAGGCAGTACTTAAGAAGTACAAAACCAGGTATGTTTATTTAAGCTGCAAAAGAAATGTGTACCTTAAGAGAATTAAGAGAAATGATTGTGTGAGTGAAAGGTAGAAATGTAGATAGTAAAATTAGTCTTTTATCTTCAGACAAGGGCCCATGATGAAAGCCACAATGGCCAACAGCTATGAGGGAATTCCACTGACCAGAAGTGACAGCAAGTGGAGCAAGACCATCGTCACCTCACAGGAGAAAATGCTTGACAAGCTACAGGAGAGTCTGACCGACAGGTTCCAGGACATCAGTGACGGGTTGCTGTGTGCCACCAAGGTGGTCAGCTTCACCAACTGGCCAGAGTCAGCAGACGTAGCAGCAGGTAGGTTGCTTTCTTTATGTTTAATACAGGGCAGTGCAGTCAGCCTGGTTCATGATCATATTATTATAGTTTGAATATTTGAGAATTAAAACTATGCTTTCTGTAATATTTATACAATTCTAGATTTTGGAGAAACTGAAATCGAAAACCCTGTTGGACCACTTCAAGCCAGTCCTGGAGACCTCTGGAATTTTTGCAGAAAGGATCCCTGACCAGTGGACTGTCCTGAAGGCACTGCTGTACCAGGAGGCCCAGTCCCTGCAGAAGATGTCCTGGCTCAGGGTCAACAGGAGCCATCTATATTCCTGCCCTGATTTACTGGCATTGGTCGACCTGGTCCTGTCCTTCCCTGCATCCACAGCTGAATGTGAGAGAGGTTTCAGTATAATGAAACAGGTAAAAACAGACTGGCGGTCCAACCTAAAGTCTGACACACTGTCAGATCTCCTGATGGTCCAGCTGTCCTCTCCAGAGATCAGTGAGTATGACCCCACAAAAGCTGTGAATCTGTGGCACCAGGACTGCGTCAGGAGTAAGAGACCAGACTTTATGGACGGACGTGACCGGGCAAAGAGGGTGGAGATTGTGGACTCTGATGAGGACATGATTGAGAAATGAGGAGGTTTAAGTTTTATTTATTTTTTATTTATTTTACACATTTTATTATATTATATTCCCACCCACCAGCTTTCCCACCCCTAACACTGCCAATTGTGTTAGTATGAACGACCAGCCAGGCTGGTAGCAATGCCGAGAGCTGGGCTCGAACCCAGCATCTCCTGCACTAGTGGCGAGCGCCTTGCCCACTGCGCCACTTTATTATGTTCTGTTATGTTTGATGTTAACATTAGGTTACAATTTAAGTTTAAGATTGACATCTTGTATTGATTAAGTAATCAATCAATATATTAAAATAATTTGCTTCAAATTTTACTCTGGCCTCTTATTTAAGTGTATTCTTCAACATAATACCTTATCTACTTGAAATGTACTGAAATTTTTGTATATGCGACACAAAAATGCGTTTTTTTTTGGCTGGTAAGAAATATGCTTGGCGGGTAGATTTTTCCCATCTACCAGCCACTGGCCGGTGAGTCAAAAAGTTAAATTAGCTCCCTGCATGCGGCAAAGGGAACGGCTCCCGCCTACCTCTGGTCAATGATCTCTAACTACACACCCTTAAGACCCCTACGCTCTGCATCTTCTGGCCGCCTCAGACCTACTCCTATCCAAGCTCCGGGAGGGTCATCAAAGAGAAGTCGCAATTCTCAGTTCTTGCCCCACAATGGTGGAATGAACTACCCACCCCAGTTAGGACAGCCGAAACACGTCCAATCTTTCGCCGTCGACTAAAGACGCACTTCTTCAACCATTATCTGAATTAAAAAAATAATAATTAAATAAATATATATATATATCTAACCCTAACTAACCGTACTGTCATGCACTTGTCCTAATAAACTAACCTACACTGTAGCACTCAACACTTTGATGAACATTGTTGCTCAGCTGATAAGAGTTGTGCCCTTCCTGATGGCCTGTCATACAGAACTTGTAAGTCGCTTTGGATAAAAGCGTCAGCTAAATGACTAAATGTAAATGTAAATGTAAATGCAGTGATCTCCTGGTTGTTCCCCACCTAGGTTATCTAACTATTGCACCGCTGCAACTAGAAACACTGGCCTGGCCGCATGTATGGCTTCTACAACGCTGTTCCAGTTTCGCGTTGCCGTTTTGCGCTTTGATTAGCCGAGCGCGCGCATGCGCATGACAAGCCCCTCCGCTGTGCTGTGATAAGGCTTTCACCAGCCGGGAGAGTAGGGGCCGCGAGCGGCATCGCTGCGCTCATCAGCGCCCCTCCGTGCTCTGGCTTTCAACAGCGGGGTGAGTATTATGGGGCTTATGCCGCGAAGCAGTAACACAACAGTGAACACATAGTTAAGTACGACTGACAGATGCATTGCAACTATGTGTTCACTGTTGTGGTCTGCTTCTCGGTATAAGCCCCATCATAATAAGACCGTCTCTGGCTTCGTCCAGCGGACACCATGGCGAGCTCAGCGATGCCGCTCGCGGCAGCATACTCTCCCCGCTGTTGAAAGCCTTATCGCAGCACCGAGGGTCGTGGACCCGCAACGCAGCCGCGAAGGCGGCGATGAAGCCAGAGTCGCGCGATTTTTTATTGGTTTGTCATGACAAACCAATTACATAATCGAACATATGTGTAAAGAAACAACATATTCCAGTTAACGGTATCTTTTTTTGAATAATTTTTTTGGAAATCATCTGGCGACCCCCACTTTGGGAACCACTGGGCTACACTACTAGGTATACACTATAGGCTACACTACTAGGTATACACTATAGCAGGGGTCAGCAACCTTTTTGACATGGAGTGCCTGTTTGAAATATAGTTGTAACTAGTGTGCCTCAACAATATTCCATGCATCGTAATTTTTTTTTCTCATAATCAGGTCTTTTTAATGATAATTTTAAAATGATTACATCATTATTGTTATTGTTATTATTAACAATATTATTATGATGGTTGTATCAACCCTAAATCTGAGTTGGGGGGGATGCAATGCAGACAAACAGCTGCATACAGTGCGACCATTTCACTCACATTTGCCCATTAATTTTTGGACACATCACACACCATTGGTGTGTGTACTGTACGTGTGCTGTCATAGCTCCACCTACAGGCCTAATGGAGAACACCAGGATGTGAATGGAGGGTGAATGTGAGGTATATCGTGTAAATAAGTTTTGATTGATCGCAAGACTACACTGTAAAAAAATATATAATAATAAGTTACCAGAACTTAAAAATATTGAGTTCAGTTACTGTGCATTAAGGTTTTCAGTTTTCAATCCATAATAAGTTAACAGAAAAATAAGTACACAACCACATTATTTCAACCTAATAAAACTATGTTTATTGTCATTGTTTTAAGAACACAAGTTGACTTGGTAATACTCACATTTTGAGTAAAAAAAATTGCTTTTAACATGTGCAATGTTCAATGAAATAGAAAAATAAATAATACAATTTGTTGATTAATCCCACTGGTCACAATGGTGACTGTAATAATGTTTTTGTTATAAGGCTCTGCAAATGTTACTGAATGATGTAGCAATGTATTTCCAGCTACATTGAAATAATAAACAAATAAAGGGTCTCAATTAAATATGTGGTAGTAAAAAGAACATGTGGGAGGATTTCAACAAGATAAATGCGACAACAGTGCAAAATATTTCACTATAATATTTCAAAGCAAAAAAAATTAAAATAAAAAATTATAATTTTCATTTTTTTAATGCTGCCCCCTGTGCCTATGCAAATGCCCCTGCGTGTCTATGCAGGCACGCGTGCCTAGGGTTGCCTACCCCTGCACTATAGGCTATACTATAGGCCAGTGTTTCTCAACTGGTGGGTCGCAACCCAAAAGTGGGTCGCGAGGCCATTTTGAGTGAGTCGCGGATGTGTGGGTAAAAAAAAGAAGAAAAAAAAAGTTTTTATTTTTTTTACATTTTTTCCCACTACCTATCTTTGTGCAAGTGGCTTCTCAGCTCTGGTCCAGCTGAAGACAAAGCAGAGGAACAGATTGGACATTGAGCATGACCTCAGAGTTGCTTTGTCTACCATCACCCCAGACTTTGAGACTCTTGTCAGGAGCAAACAACATCCCCTGTTATCCCATTAGTTCCCTGGGATGTTAACCTAAGAAGTCTGCTAAGAAGGATATATTATTTATTACTATTATTATTATTTCATTGTGTTTTTATCCATAGTTACACTTTTTTTGCAACCCCAGTTATCCCACTAGTTCCCCCAATAGTAGGTCTGTTATGTTAAGCTAAGAAGTCTGCTAAGAAGAATAATTATTTATTATTTTATTTCATTGGGTTTTTATCCCTAGTTGCACTTTTGTTGCAACCTCAGTTATCCCATTAGTTCCCCCAATAGTAGGTCTGTTATGTTAAGCTAAGAAGTCTGCTAAGAAGAATAATTATTTATTATTATTTTATTTCATTGGGTTTTTATCCCTAGTTGCACTTTTGTTGCAACCCCAGTTATCCCATTAGTTCCCCCAATAGTAGGTCTGTTATGTTAAGCTAAGAAGTCTGCTAAGAATAATTATTTATTATTTTATTTCATTGGGTTTTTATCCCTAGTTGCACTTTTGTTGCAACCTCAGTTATCCCATTAGTTCCCCCAATAGTAGGTCTGTTATGTTAAGCTAAGAAATCTGCTAAGAAGCATATTATTTATTATTATTTTATTTCATTGGGTTTTTAGCCCTAGTTGCACTTTTGTTGCACTTTTTGTGTTTATTTCATGTTGTTAACAGTGCATGGAAGATTGCGTATTACTGCAAACATTTTCTTTTAAAAATAAATCAGTGGTTCAAAAATTTGGGTCGCGACTTAATGACTAAGGAAAATGTTGGGTCCCGAGGCTAGACCAGTTGAGAACCACTGCTATAGGCTACACTACTAGGTCTACACTATAGGCTACACTACTAGGTATACACTATAGCAGGGGTAGGAGTAAAAAAAAAAAAAAAAAAAAAATTAAATTATACTTTTCTTTTTTTTTGCTTTGAAATATTACAGTGAAATATTTTGCACTGTTGTCGCATTTATCTAGTTGAAATCCTCCCACAGGTTGTTTTTACTACCACATATTTAATTGAGACCCTTTATTTGTTTATTATTTCAATTTTGCTGGAAATACATTGCTACATCATTCAGTAACATTTGCAGAGCCTTATAACAAAAACATTATTACGGTCACCATTGTGACCAGTGGGATTAATCAACAAATTTTATTATTTATTTTTCTATTTCATTGAACATTGCACATGTTAAAAGCAATTTTTTTACTCAAAATGTGAGTATTACCAAGTCAACTTGTGTTCTTAAAACAATGACAATAAACATAGTTTTATTAGGTTGAAATAATGTGGTTGTGTACTTATTTTTCTGTTAACTTATTATGGATTGAAAACTGAAAACCTTAATGCACAGTAACTGAACTCAATATTTTTAAGTTCTGGTAACTTATTATTATTTCTTTTTTTACAGTGTAGTCTTGCGATCAATCAAAACTTATTTACACGATATACCTCACATTCACCCTCCATTCACATCCTGGTGTTCTCCTGGTGTTCTCCATTAGGCCTGTAGGTGGAGCAATGACAGCACACGTACAGTACACACACCGATGGTGTCCAAAAATGAATGGGCAAATGTGAGTGAAATGGTCGCACTGTATGCAGCTGTTTGTCTGCATTGCATCCCCCCCCCCCCCCAACTCAGATTTAGGGTTGATACAACCATCATAATAATATTGTTAATAATAACAATAACAATAATGATGTAATAATGTAAAAATTATCATTAAAAATACCTGATTATGAGAAGAAAAAAATTACGATGCATGGAATATTGTTGAGGCACGCTAGTTACAACTATATTTCAAACAGGCACTCCATGTCAAAAAGGTTGCTGACCCCTGCACTATAGGCTACACTACTATGTCTAAACTATAGGCTACACTACTAGGTATTAGGGCTGACCCCTATTAGTCGATTAGTCGACTAATCGGTCGAAAGGAGCCGTAGTCGACTGGCCAACCTTAGTCGAATATAAAAAAAAAATATATATATATTATATATATTTTTTTATCATTCTTTCCAAAAGAATAGAGGCCTAGAAGTGTGGCTAACGCTAATGGCACGCATACCAGAGGCTAACTGCCTACGAAAACAGGCACAGAGGCACTGAAAGAGGATTTCACCCATCTAATGAACACACTAGACTAGACAAATATAATAATAATAATAATAATAATATTAATAATAATAATAATAATAATAATAATAATAATAATAATAATAATAATAATAATAATAATAATAATAATAATAAAGGACCTCTTTTAGGGGGTCTTTATTCGGCATGCAACGAACTGGACATGCAATTGGAGCGGCACACACACACACACACCGGGATACACACACACACACACACATGCATTGTCTTTTTCTCAGTCGCAGATGCGATTGAGTCTCTGCGCCTAACCCATCCCGTCGTCCTTCCCCCCATGGGCAGCCGGGAGCAGATAGGGCGTCAACGTGAGCCGCGCCCCGGGGACCAATCCAAGTGCTCCTGTCCGTCTTCGTCAAGGACGCTACAGCGTTAGCGATCTGTTGTTGTGCATGTTTTTCCATTGGGTTTATCTTATCGGGGGGAAACCCTTGCGAGCACAGGGAGAACATGCAAACTCCACACAGAAAGGCCTGGGAGATACCCCACCTGGGTAAGATGTATCCATCAGTGGACCAATTGCATGCTTTTGCAGAGGACAAGAAGCCTTCAGTCGACTCCTTCAGACATGAATCACCCCCCACAGCCCAAATGGAATGATACAAAATGTAAAAAAATAAAAATAAAATAAAATAAAAGAATTATACTTTTATTTTTATTTTTATTTTTCAATAGTCGACTAACGGCACATTTTTGCCAATCATAGTCGACCATCCAAATCCTTAGTCGGGGACAGCCCTACTAGGTATACACTAATAAAATCATTAATTAATTCATTCACTATTTATTGAAACCTTTATTTATCCGCAAGGGGAGATTCAGGTGTCCATCACAGCATCAACAGCCATTTAAAAACAGTTAATACATAATACAATTATTTAGTACGTGTTAAAAACAAAGATGGACAAAAATACGTAGGGCTAAGAAAGAGCTAAAATAGGGCTAAAAGTGGTGAATAAAAAAAAATTCTAATCATGATGTTAATTAGTTACAGTCCACAAATCAGCTCCTCCAGTCCACGGCAGTTAGCCCGTCCTGGCCCTGCCTGGTCGTGGAGCCTGATTGCCACCGGCACAAAGGACTGCCCGAATCGCTTTGTGGTATGTCAGGGGGGGGGTAAGTCTGTGGCTAAACATGGACCGCATTGCGGTCAGCTCATCATGGAGGGGGTGGCAGGGGTTCTCAAGGATAGCATACAGCTTCCTCCTCGTCCTCCCCTCTGCCACCACCTCCAGACTGTCCAGGTCCACTCCCACCACAGAGCTTGCTTTCCTAACCAGTTTGTTTATTTTGTCTGTGTTGGTGTCCCTTCCCCAGCATAAAACAGTGAAAAAGAGGGCACTAGCCTCCACAGACTGGTAGAACATCTGCAGCAGTTTGCTACAGATATTGAAAGACCTGAGCCCGTCCAGTCCAGTGTATTGTTCATGAGAGAACACCCAAGAAAACTAGGTCTATACTAGGTAGGGATGTCCCGATCTGATCACGTGATCGGGGCCGATCACGTGATTTTCCGAAGATCGGGATAGGCTACACTACTAGGTCTACACTATAGGCTATACTACTAGGTCTACACTATAGGCTACACTACTAGGTCTACACTATAGGCTACACTACTAGGTCTACACTATAGGCTACACTAGTAGGTCTATACTATAGGCTACACTAGTAGGTCTATACTATAGGCTATACTACTAGGTATACACTATAGCAGGGGTAAGCAACCCTAGGCACGCGTGCCTGCATAGGCATAGGCACAGGGGGCAGCATTAAAAAAAAATAAAAAAATGAAAATTATAATTTTTTATTTTTATTTTTTTTGCTTTGAAATATTATAGTGAAATATTTTGCACTGTTGTCGCATTTATCTTGTTGAAATCCTCCCACAGGTTCTTTTTACTACCACATATTTAATTGAGACCCTTTATTTGTTTATTATTTCAATTTAGCTGGAAATACATTGCTACATCATTGAGTAACATTTGCAGAGCCTTATAACAAAAACATTATTACGGTCACCATTGTGACCAGTGGGATTAATCAACAAATTTTATTATTTATTTTTCTATTTCATTGATACTTGCACATGTTAAAAGTCATTTTTTTTTTCTCAAAATGTGAGTATTACCAAGTCAACTTGTGTTCTTAAAACAATGACAATAAACATAGTTTTATTAGGTTGAAATAATGTGGTTGTGTACTTATTTTTCTGTTAACTTATTATGGATTGAAAACTGAAACCCTTAATGCACAGTAACTGAACTCAATATTTTCTGGTAACTTATTATTATTATTTTTTTACAGTGTAGTCTTGCGATCAATCAAAACTTATTTACACGATATACCTCACATTCACCCTCCATTCACATCCTGGTGTTCTCCTGGTGTCCTCCATTAGGCCTGTAGGTGGAGCTATGACAGCACACGTACAGTACACACACCGATGGTGTGTGATGTGTCCAAAAATGAATGGGCAAATGTGAGTGAAATGGTTGCACTGTATGCAGCTGTTTGTCTGCATTGCATTCCCCCCCCCCCAACTCAGATTTAGGGTTGATACAACCATCATAATAATATTGTTAATAATAACAATAACAATAATGATGTAATAATGTAAAGATTATCATTAAAAATACCTGATTATGAGAGAAAAAATTACGATGCATGGAATATTGTTGAGGCACAGTTAACATGCAGTATCACACAGATCCATATACACACAATACATCAGTATACATGTACAATCACACTACAGTTAACATGCAGTATCACACACAGGTCATAGGTCGACAGGACTACCCTGCTATTGTGACTGTTATTTTTTTGAATGAACTGTGTGAGCCCTATTTTATTTGCCCCAGGTTGTGTGCACTGCAAACCAGTGACATTGACAGTGATTAGGTTAACATGGGACTGCTGAGTGGGGAACTTGGACTAATTGGGGGGGGGCTTCAGGCTAGATCTTTCCCATATGGATTGCCTGTTGTGTTTTGAGCTAAATCGACCTGGACGTAAAAAGTGGGTGGTATTGAGTATTATTCTATCTCTCACTCCTTATTTTTATCTTTTTTTTCTCTCTCTTTTATCTTACATTGTTCTTTCCCATTGTTCTTCATATTAAGGTGTTAATGTTTCTCTACAATCTTTTCCTTTTTTTCTGATGTTTCCTACATAAGTTAGTAGAGGGTTCAAATGAATATATCGATGAACGTTTTTTTTTTTTTTCATTTTTCATAATATTTCATTACAGTAAGGGAAGGCGCAAGACCAAAAGCGACATTCTATTGTATTAGAATGAAAATGTTAGATCCTATGGCAATTAGCATAGGAAGATTAGGATTACAAAGCTCAGTTTGGGCAATCCGGTGGCCTAAGGGAGGGAGTCATACGCGGAGGATGTGTTTTTGGAACACAGGCCTGTACGACTCTCTGGGTGAGGGGAAAATAGGGGATTTTTATTTGTATATATATATGTTTTTAAGCTCGGCTCTCAACGGGACCTCAATAATTGGATGTACATCTATTGTAGCTTCGCACTCCAGAAGCATTACCAAAAACTACACAAAAACATGCATAGATTATGGCTAGTTTGAATATAATGATATGGAACACTGGTGGGATAAACAAACAACACAAACGCAAAAGCGTGCTCACACTGATGAAAAAAGAACATGTGGACGTGGCTCTACTAAGCGAAACGCACATTTTAGAGGAAGACATAGATACGTTAGCGGATAACACATACCATAATATTAGTCACTCTTCTTTTGGTACGAGAACTCGAGGTGTAGCCATACGTACGTACGTCAGACGTAAGTTAAATATCGAATTAAAGGGGGTATGGTCGGATGCGGAGGGGCGTATAACTATAGCTAGGATTGTACACAATAACAGGAAAATAGCGTTGGCAGCGGTATATGCCCCAAATTTGTACGAAGAGGGTTTCTTCACTACACTAACCGATGAAATGTTAAACCATCCCGAGTACTCATTTATAATAGGTGCGGATTTTAATGCCATTTGGAATCCAAGGATGGACAAATCTTACCTCGCCTTTTCCAGCGAACAAAAAAATTCATCTAAAGCATTAAAGGATTGGTCAAAGACTACAGGTGTAAATGATTTATGGCGTTCACTTAATCCCACGACCCGAAAGTACTCTTGTCGATCGGCGAGACATAACACATTATCCAGAATTGATTATGTCTTTGCATCCCCGAGACTATTTGATAAATATGAAGTGGAAATGATACCCAATGCAATCAGATCACTGTTATTTACTCCTAAAAGCAACATTTGGTATACTATCTTCCCGGGCCCCAAGATGGCGTTTTAATTCGATGCTGCTTAACAACAAGGAATTCATTACACAACTCAAAGAAGCTCTCACAGTATTCCTACGGGAGAATGCAAACTCGGTGCAAGACCCCAGAATAATATGGATGTCGGTAAAGGGTATGATCAAGGATTTCACTGATAGATTTTCCTCCATAATGCGCAAGAATCAATGCACAAAACTGTCTGAACTGGAAACGCTTTACTCAACGTTATTTAATTCTTTAAAATACAACAACTCAACTAGACTAGAAAATCAAGTTAACGTACTAAAAACAGAGATAAGATAAGATAAGATAAGATAAGATATTCCTTTATTGATCCCCTTGGGGAAATTCAGGCATCATAGCAGCATGGGGGGGAGGGGGGGAGGGGTACAGGTAGTAAAACAACACAGTATACAGGTAGTAAAAGACAACACAGGCAGTGTAAACAATTTGATCAATATGGTCAATATAATTTACTATCTGACTAGCTGAGGAATATTCACATTATTCACAGTGTCACATGAGGTGCAGTATGCAAGAGGTAGTGTTATAATAATTTACTATCTACTGAGTATACATTAATCAAAGTACCAGGGTAGTCTACTTTGTCCCCCTTGGGTTCCTATAAGTCCCAGGTCAATGTCTGGTAGCAGTCGCTGTCGCTGCCCCCTGTTGTGGGGCCTGGAGGCTGCTAGTCGCTGCCCACTGTTGTGGAGCCTGATGGCCGCTGGTATGAAGGTGATGATCAATGCCATATACAGACAACAATCGGAAATGCAAATACGCAGCACAAGACAACAGCAGTACTCCCAAGGTTCTAAACCTAGTCACCTATTAGCCATGCGATTAAGAATTAATGCAAAATTTGCAGATATAACTGCCATTAGAAAACAACAAGTACTTGTAACAGACCCCAAAATAATAAACGATACATTCAAAGAATTCTACTCCGACTAATATAAATCAGAAACGACCTTTGATCAAAACAAAATGGACACATATCTTAATCAAATTATTCTCCCTAAACTTTCGGAGGATGACGCTAAACAGTTAGAAGCACCGATCACACTAGAGGAACTCAAGAAGGCCATATCCGAAATGAAAAATGGTAAGGCTCCTGGAAGAGACGGTATCCCATCAGAAATGTACCTTTCTTGTTGGGACATAATTAGACCCTTATTACTAAATATGATCTTATACTCAGTCAAGGAGGGGAGCTTCCATAAACACGACAATATTGCACTCATTTCAGTCCTTCTCAAAAAAGACAAAGACCCCACCGAGTGCGGTAGTTACAGACCCTTAAGCCTCCTCGGAACCGATGTCAAACTGTACTCTAAGGTATTAGCCATCAGATTACGTCTTTAGTTCATCCGGACCAAACTGGCTTCATAAGAGGTCGCCTGATCACTGATAACATAAGACGAATACTGCACATACTAGATGCAGACAAAGAAGACACCATACCTAAGGCGATGCTGTCCCTGGATGCTATGAAAGCCTTTGACAGGCTGGAATGGTCGTATCTATGGGCAGTATTAGAAAGGGTGGGGTTAGGAAAAGGATTCATTGATATGATTAAAGTATTATACAAAGACCCATCGGCCATGATTACAACAGGTACATTCATCTCCAAAATCTTTCCGGTATCACGCTCAGCCAGACAGGGTTGCCCTCTTAGTCCCGGACTATTCGATCCATCACTAGAGCCTTTAGCACAATATATAAGACAATCCCAATCCATAGAACCAATCGTAATCAAGGGCACACAACATAAAATTTGTTTATATGCGGACGACGTAATATTGTGCATGCAAAGCCCCAACACCACATTGCCTCATCTACTCAAGTTGATAGAGAACTTTGGTGATTTATCGGGATTTAAAATAAATTGGCCGAAGTCGGCTTTCCTTCCACTTAACACCCATGCAAAAAAAGATACAACCCTCCCAGGTGAGATACCCATGGTAAAACATTTTAGATGCTTGGTGTGGAAATATTTCCCACCATAAGACAAACGGTGAAGCACAATTACACAAAAATACAGAACAAAATCAAAGACGACCTGGACAGGTGGGCAAAACTTAAAAACTCAGTACAGGCAAGGGTATCAATAGTTAAGATGGATGTACTACCAAGAATCAACTTCATCAGTTCAATGCTACCGTTACCCCCTCCAGAGGGTTACTGGAAAAGATTACACTCCTCCACATACAAATTTATTTGGAATAACAAACCACCTCGCATAAAAAGATCCACCGCACAGAGAAATAAAGCAGACTGTGGCATGGCAGTTCCAAATTTTTTCCAATATTTTAAGGCATACACATTAAGACCATTGACAATATGGTTTGATCCCCAGGCATTGGTATCCTGGAGAAAATTGGAAGAAAACATAGTAGCCCCACATAGACTGAAGGACATAGCACACACTAAACTACCAATCAAGCACTGTGAGCGGAAATTTGGCCCCATGCAATCCGGATATGGCGTGAAACACAAAAAAAATATCCTAACCCTCAAAAATGGCAATCACACTCCCTTATTCAATAACAATGCACTCTTAATTGAAAAACGTCCTATAAGATTCCCTATATGGGAAGAGCAAGGCATACACTCATTAGGGGATATTTTTAATAACCAGGGTTTTTGTAGTTATGGAGAAATATGCACAAAGTTTAACCTCACCGAGTCCACATGGCTTTTTTACATACAGTTACGCCTATGTTTGAGGTCTCACAGTGTTCCATTAGACATACCAGTTGAACACCACAGATACCACAAATTCTTCTATGAAAGAGAAACATTGAGAGGTTTTGTATCAGGTTTTTATTATCAATTACTAACGTCCTCGTATGAAACCCTCCAACTAGACTCTGTCTGGAGGAGGGATATACCAGACCTGGAAAGTGACTTTGATTGGCAAGAAGCATGGGCAAATGTCCGTCTTACATCAAGGAACCCGGACCATCAACAAATCAATCTTAACTATATTCACAGGACATACTTGACTCCTATAAGACTGAACAGAATTGGCCTTAAACAAGACTCAAAATGCTCCCAATGTACAAATGGAGACGAAGGGACATTTATGCACATGTATTGGGACTGCCCACCAGTTAAGGCATTCTGGAAAGATGTGACCCATCAATTATCAAAACTCGTATCTTGGAATATACCAGTACACCCCTCTGTATTACTATTGAATGATGTTTTTGAGTTTGCAGTAAATCCACAGCTAAAAAGATTGGTTTTATCGGGTATCACAGTAGCTAAAAAACTGATCGCATCACGCTGGTTTCAACCGGAAAAAATGTGCCGGAAGGTTTGGTTTCTTACATATCTCGATGTGATTTATCAAGAAATATCTACAGCAAGAATTCTGGGTCTCAACGAATCCAAAATGTCAATGTGGTTAGAAGTGGTGGAGAGAATAAAAGCTAGCTTATAATGGTAGTGTCTGGTTAGGAGTGAGGGATAATGGAGGTACTATCCAAGGAGGGGTCCGGGAGGGGGGGGGGGGTTCGAGCTGGAGCATATGTGTGTAGGGTTTTAGAAAATAGGTATTAGGGGTATATCCTGTATAAGGCATTTGTATAATTGGTAATTTCGTTGGATATACACTGTATACGTTAAAATATTATTATAGACTTTTTTTTGTTTTCTGTTTCTGTACTTGCATGTCATTTTAGCCACCTTGATTGTTAGTTTCATTATGCATTGTGTGTTGAGTACTGACTTTTAATAATTTTTGTTTTGCAATAAAAAAAAATAAAAAAAAGTGGGTGGTATGTTCCCAGACAGAGTGGACAGACACAACCGGTGCAAAAAAGTAAGAATCTTTATTGACCAATTGAATACAGTAATGCAAGCACAGAAACAATGGGATATGTTGGCGACCAATGGCTCTTCTGGTTTAGAGGTGTCGGGAGGCTCTCTGGCTCCACTATGATATCACTCTCACTACTTGCACAGCAGAGATTAGTCAACTAGCATTAGTCTGGGTGTCACAGTTACATTAGCCACTCACCATAGGTGGAACACACACAAAATCACTACAATTATACTATACACACTGTAGGGCTCTCTGACACATCCACACACACTATAGGCCACAAGGATTATGGTCCAGTTTTTAAAGGGGTAGTTCAACCAAAATAATAAAAACAACTGGTGTGCTATGTATCCATCCAGATACATACACAATGGAGCTGAATGGCACTCAAAGTGCTAACAAAATACATTTGAAAAACTCAACAGTAATGTCTTCAGACCTTTTTGTGAACAGTTTCATTTAGGAACTATTTTATACTGAAGTAGAGATCATTAATTCCCACAATTCAAATTTTGAATGCAGAACTTGTAGAGTAGTTCTACATTTTACTTACAGTAAGTAAAATATCATTCTTCCACCACTATTAATGATTAATGAAATCAGCAATGAACCGGAGATGTGCTTATTTTTCAAGAAATAAGCATATAAATCGACTAATCAACTTACAGTTTTGGTCGATCAAGACCAAACTGACCTAATAATTGACTATGAGGGAGGAACCCTAATGGCTGTACAGCATTTCAGATTACAACACTCATGATGAGAGTCAATACAAGCATATAATCATTCAGACATTGTATTGACTACATAAAAATAGAAGGTACAGAAACTTAGTATTTAATATGAATGAAGATGAAGGTCACAAAAGAAAAAGAAGTCAAGACTCAATAACATCAACTGTTCACAAGATGTTATTGTTGAGACATCCTAGTCATTAGGTAGATATTAATGAACAAGGATCCAGAATTATATGCATTCAAGATGACAAAGAAGTTTTCAAAGATCCTTTGTGTTTGAGAGAGCAGTTGAAACCCTCTGGTCAACAGGAAGGTGGTTAATATGAAACACAGTTACCCATTTTACTTCCATATAGCATATTTGCTTCCTCTTTCTGCAGCTTTAAAAGCAGAATAAATAAAGTTACAGCACAAAACTGACGGCCTGTTATCCCGAAAATACACACTCTGGAGTTTCTTTGCCCATAATATTTTATGTATTTTGACGTGCAAACTATGTGGCATTGTTTCAGCAAAAGCCAATGTACGCCACAATTAAAGGAAAGCCACATATCTCTCTCTCAACATGACAATACAAATCCTTCTACATTTCTCCCACACTCACAATTATGCCTAATGTTAGCATGTAATTCTCAATTTAGAGAGCTGTAAAAACACCTTTCATCCTATGGATTTTGGCACGTGTTTCAGCACCATGGACAGAGAGCGGAGTTCTAATTATCATCATTAGTCATTTGTTTAAACTTCACAAAAACTTAAGATATGGAATTACATAATTTCTAGTAGGTAAGCAATGGGTGTTCAAACTAGTCTCCTATCTCACAAGCCTGTTAATGATTTAATCAAATGACCCAGTCCACGTTCCTATTTCTTTTGTCTGCAGGATCATTTTGCAATACAAATAAGCAATAAATGTGAAAATATACATTCTACATGGACCAGAGCTTATGTCCTGTTGCAGCGTTCCCTAATATCAATAACTGACAGGAAATAAACTTGAGCGCAAGCTGTTCTTATAGCAACACAATTCCACTGAAAAACTCAATAGGCATATGTTAGGCAAAATGATCAGTAAGGCAAAATGACAATAACTGGTTGAAATTTTTTCCAATATGTTTATTAATGTGCACAAATATATTTAATCACTAAATTTTGTACAGCCAGTCTGAAATGAACCTGTTTGGCTCACCTGCAGTAGGCCTACTTTCCATAAGTGTATTGTGAGAGTAAAAAAGAAATTGTGGTATGGTGGTTCTGTTTCATTGTTTATACGTGGCTTTTAAAAAAACAGGTCAATCCCCACCCTAGATGCCGGTCAATCCCCACCCTAGATGCAAAATAAGAACAGTCACCTTAAAGGGGAACTATTTTACTATTTCTTTCACTATTTGGGCACTTTTACACAATTCCTGTGAGTCTATGGAACACCTCTGTAATATATATATTTTTTTTATTCATTGTTTTGTATTTCTAATCAAGTCCTCAAAAACAGCATTTTTCTACCTCAAGATCTCGAGCTGTTTTGAGCCTGGGCTCCTAAACCACTGCGCAGCGTCGTGTTCGCCTGAACATTAACATGCAGCGGTGTCTTTCTGACATCACATATAGGGCACATTTTCAAATGACTCAGTTCAGTGAGGGTGAATATTGTGAGAGGAGAATTGGAAGAATGCGCCAATATGAGAATTTTGAGACATAGATCATATTAATATAAGTTCACATAGCTAGGAAACAATGCTAAACACTCAAAAAGGCCATTTATAAGATAGTTCCCCTTTAACACCCCTTCCTGACATAGAGCGATGCGAGCGAGAAAAAGTGATTAAAATGTATTAGTTTCAATGAGACTATCCTGACCTGCCGCGAGCGACAGCGAACTGAGCAGCGATGTCGTTCACCCCTCAAATATTCGCTCGCTGTGTCTCTAGTTGAGCGATTACACGGCCGAGTCCCGCCCCTAAACACTTTTTATTGGTCGAGAATCGCAGGCTGCTTTGCCCCCTGTGCTTCCAGGTAACACACACACATACAGACACACTCGGACACGCGCTGCGTCATATCAGGACAGTGTCGTGCGCGATTTCGTCTCCAGTTCGCTCGCTCGCTGCCTGTCAGGAACTGGTGTAAGGCTGCTTGAGTGCCAGAAACCATTTAAGTCGTTTCTGGGTCGTTTTTCCTTCCTCGATTTTAATACCCCATTCAATGTCAATGTATGTTGCCGGTTATAACGCTCGGATTGAGAAGAATCAAATACTCCCGATTCATGATGTGTGGTGGATTATGTTGGAATACTTGGAATGGCGATCAGATAATTGGAATATTCTTTTTGGGGTACATCCTAGTCAAGGTAAGGGCTATATGATATCAATCTTGCGTTGATCCAAGCATGTTTTCAATGCGATCCGACCGCGTGTGTGTAACGTTAGTCCACAACGTATGCCATTGATGGCGATCAAAGCATCAAAAAACGACCCCCCCTTTCATGCATTCATGATGGAACATAATACCCGTCATATGCATTTAATTTTTTAATTGTAGCGTGCATAGGGACGAAACGCCAATGGATTTAGTGTAATACACGTTGCGGGTTATAACCAGCCTCCCAGGAATTAGCCCGGATCATTTCGAAATAACACTCATATTCACCACGGTATAAAACGGGAACGTATGGATGGAATTTTTTTTCTTTTTTGCATCTTGAACGGAAGGTTCTTACTGTCAAATGACCATAGTATTGTATCCATAATATAGAATATAGTTATAGCTCTACAAACAAGGTGACAGATCCCTATCCATCTACTGGTGGCAAATATTGGTGGAGTTCCTGGAGTTGCCTCTATGGTTCCTTGCATTTATACTCTGAATAGGGAATACACGAGGGAGGCAAGAAGCGAATCATCAGTTTAATAATAATAATAATAATAATAATAATAATAATAATAATACATCTATTTTATATAGCGCTTTTCCAGGTGCTCAAAGACGCTTTACATGGGCAGGAGAGACAAACTATGGCAAAACAAAAAACAGAACAAAAATAATACATGACAAAAATAAAATAAAATAACACCGACAGAATTAGAGGTCAAAAGCAAGATTGAAAAGGTGAGTTTTGAGGGCTGATTTAAAAGATGTCAGGGTGTTTGCATCACGGATATGGCTGGGGAGGGCATTCCAGAGGGAGGGGGCAGCAGCAGCGAAGGCCCTGTCGCCCCAGGTCCGGAGCCTGGTCGTGGGAGGTGTTAGGAGGTTGGCATCTGCAGACCTAAGGCGACGGGTGGGCGTGTGACGGTGGAGGAGGTCGGACAGGTAGGGAGGGGCAAGGTTGTTGAGGTTTAGTGACACTCGTTAACTATCATGAATAAGACTTGCTCTATTACAGGAGACAGGGAGAGCCCTCAGTCAGGGTGTCTCCAGGTTGGAGACAGCTGTACAGGGAGAGCCCTCAGTCAGGGTGTCTCCAGGTTAGGAGACAGCTGTACAGGGAGAGCCCTCAGTCAGGGTGTCTCCAGGTTAGGAGACAGATGTACAGGGAGAGCCCTCAGTCAGGGTGTCTCCAGGTTAGGAGACAGCTGTACAGGGAGAGCCCTCAGTCAGGGTGTCTCCAGGTTAGGACAAAGTTTGAGAACATGAATAGCAAAAACCAAAGACTGTAAAGTGATATCGAACTTATAAATCTTGTAAACATTTACTTTACAGGCATTTGATGCTTGGTGTTAATTTTGGACCCTGTTTATAGCACTCAAATAAATATAGACTGAATTGTAAATATTAACTTAATTTAAGACTATTTCATGCATTTAAGGCCTTTAATTAGTAAATGTTTGTTATGGTTTGTAACCGACCTCAAACGCAACGGCACAGACAGGTAGTTCAGAGTTAGCCAAATACTAGGGCGTATTTATTTACTGAGTCAAACAAAGGGTAAAGTACAATTATAAAACAAACAGGGAGACTGCCTTCGGCAGAGTCATCTGCGGCTCTGCAGAATCCTCCTGGTGATAGCGGTGGGGAAATGGCATGTGACGTTGTAGCGGCTTTGCAGATACTCCCAGCTTTTACTCAAGGTGGAAAATGGAGAGAGAGAGGTATCAGAAACAGTCCAACGAAACACAGAGGCAGTGTGGTTCCCTCCTCGCTTAGCTGTGTCCAGAACCAATTGACAGTGACAGTCTTCAGTGTTCCCCACAACACACAATTAGCTGAGTCAGTGCAAACAAAACGAAATCTTCAGTGTCTCTTCTAAAACACACAATCAGAATAATGCAGAGGGGTAACGAAATCTTCAGTGTCTCTTCTAAAACACACAATCAGAATAATCCAGAGGGGTAACGAAATCTTCAGTGTCTCTTCTAAAACACACAATCAGAATAATCCAGAGGGGTAACGAAATCTTCAGTGTCTCTTCTAAAACACACAATCAGAATAATCCAGAGGGGTTTGGTTCCACTCACCCAAGCGCAACGCGTAAAGCGGGAAAACGAGGCGCAGCTCCAAACGGGGAACAAGGTTCTCAACAGCGGTTCTCCACAGAAAGGTCCTGGAGAGAAAGTAGACCAGGAACAGCAACGGGGAAAAAGCAGGCAAATGCAGTTGTATTCCAGAACGACCCGACAACGATAGAAGGAAGGTCCAGGTATATAAAGCCCTCTGGGGCGCTAATCACAAACTATGACAGCTGCGTGATGAAAGTGGCAATCGCTCAAAAAGCGTGTGGCGGGGAATGCACCAATCAGCACCGTACCTCAGGAGAGCGTGTGGCGGGGAACGAACCAAACCTCACAATGTTAACACTATGGTCGCCAAGAACGCCTTACCACATCATTCCTCGCCATGCTCATTCTGCCAAAGACGCCGTACCACGTCTTTGATATCAATATTTCAAAAATCTGTGATCGCAATCATATTTCTCCCCCGGAGACTTGAGATCTACTGTTGATCCCCTCAACTCTCCAACGGTTCAAGAGCGCCATCTGGTGGCCGATCGGCGGATCGCCCAGACAGGAAACAGGAAATGGAAGCTGGTGCTCATTCCAATTTGGTCCGATCACTCGCTAATAGTCCCAGGACTCGAGCTAGACGCAATGGATAGCAATCCGTTACCAATAACTCGATAAACAACATGATTTGGACGTATATACTATTATACAACCTGGAGATGGATCGCATATTTCTACATCCCATAATAGGAATATTTCTGCTCCACGCTCATCGCCCAACGGCCCGAGGAGACTGGGGTAAGATTCAGCATTATTTTTTAACGTGTTCGATATAAACTGCTCTGATAATCATATCACCCACACTAGATGAATCATCTAACGTTGGCCACGGAATTATAAACGACCCCCCCCCCATCCGGTCGACATCAGATGATCAGTAGTAACTTCTTGCTAACAAACTGTATTTGATCATCAATATAATGCATTTGGGGCTATAAATCACGTTCTGGAGAAAGCTGCAGAAAACGATAAAAACATACTTATACTTTAGACCGAATTTTAGTATGAATATGTGAATGAAAAAGTATAACGTTGCTACACCCTGAACAATAGATACTAGATGTTGAATGGGCCATAGTAATGTCAATTTAGCAATACAATTTAAAAGGTTATAGCCCTGCAAAGAAGGTAAACATCTCCATAGACAAATAGAGCTGGCGTGGGATGGTTTATTAAGAATATAAGCCTGGCGACCAAAGTGTTAATATTCAATAGTAAAAGTAAATATTAAATAGTAAAACTTTTTAATGACCCAGTAAATGTTAATATTCAAAAGTAAAAGTAAATATTAAATAGTACAACTTTTTGATGACCCGTGGACACCCTGATAGAGCAGAACATGTCTAAGAATGATCTTAATTTGCTCGCTGGAAACAATCTTTAGAAAATGCTCATGTCTCTCCTACAAATTGGCGCATGTTCAAGTTTTAGTTTCTAAAGTCTATTATCTAACAAATTCCTCATACATAAGAATGATATAGCCTAAATATGAAATGCATGGGCTGTTTTTGCATCATGTCCGCCATCAAAAGATATCTTTAGTTACTTATACGTTTCTTCTTGATTTGGAGTAGTGTAAGTAGTTGGAACTATGTGTGTCTGGAGAAAAAGGGGAAACAAATATTATATATAGAATATGTGTCCATCTCATTATCGGTGCTTTCCAGAAGTAATATTTGTATTCAGGCTCAATCCCAGTAAATAGTGTGTGTGTGTTGGTCTGATAATTAGACCTCCGCTCTCTGTTCATGGTGCTGCAATACCTACCAGAATATAGGATAAAAGTTGTTTTCACTCCATTGGGAATGGTGTATTTTCTTTTCTGGGACGATCCGAGCCGTGCGGGCGGGGTTTAAATACTCAGGCGAGGTAGGTCTATACAACGATGGCATGGAACAGTAACCCCGCCCGCCCATATGTAACGTCTCGGTAATGTGGTACGGACATCCACAAGCAGTATTGGGAATGGGTCCTGGGCTCTTTTCATTCTTGCATGAGGAAGGATAATGATGATCTAGCGTTGATTTCAGGAAGATTCGATAATCAGGCGAAAAATGACAACGTGTTTAGTGTATTCCACTAAAGGGCTATTATCGCGTCTTTTCCTGGAATTACTAAGAATCACCAAAACTATACTAATATTGAAAACGGTATAAAACGGAAATGTACAGATGAAAAAACAATACGTTTTGTACATGTTGACTGGAAGCAACTCACTGATAATCGACAGATGTATTAGACCTATAGCTATAATTTAAGATATATTTTAAGCACTCGCAAATCTCGCAGTCCATCCATTGATTAAAGCGGTGGCGTTCTAGCGCCCTCTAGCGCACTTAAGCGATGGCGCAGAATGAGTTATGGGCAAAAAACTGCAAGGGTTCCTACTGAACCCTTTCCCACAAACTGAACAACTAAATGGTTTCTCTACAGTATGACCTCATGTGGCTCTTCAACCCGTTTCCATAAACTGAACTAAAGGGTTTCTATCCAGTATGAGTTTTCATGTGTGTCTTCAGATTGCCTTGCTCACTGAACCCTTTTCTACAAACTGAACTACTAAATGGTTTCTCTCCAGTATGAGTTCTCATGTGTAACGTCAGTTTTACTTTATCATGGACCCTTTTCCCACAAAATTAACAACAAAATGGTTTCTCTCCAGAATGAGTTCTCATGTGTCTGTTCATATGTCCTTTATCACTTAACCTTTTCGCACAAACTGAACAAATATAGGGTTTCTCTCCAGTATGAGTTACCATGTGTCGCTTCAGATGTGCCTTCGTACTGAACCCTTTCCCACAAACTGAACAACTAAATGGTTTCTCTCCGGTATGAGTTATCATGTGTCTGTTCAGATGTCCTTTATCACGGAACCCTTTCCCACAAACTGAACAACTACATGGTTTCTCTCCGGTATGAGTTCTAATGTGTTTCTTCAGAATTCCTTTATCACTGAACATTTCCCCACAAACTGAACAAATATAGGGGTTCTCTCTAGTATGAGTTATCATGTGTCTGTTCACATATCCCTTGTCACTGAACCCTTTTCCACAAACTAAACAACTAAATGGTTTCTCTCCAGTATGAGTTCTCATGTGTGAGTTCAGATGTCCTTTATCACGGAACCCTTTTCCACAAACTGAACAACTAAATGGTTTCTCTCCGGTATGAGTTATCATGTGTCTGTTCAGAGTTCCTTTATCACTGAACATTTTCCCACAAACTGAACAAATATAGGGTTTCTCTCCGGTATGAGTTATCATGTGTCTGTTCAGATGTCCTTTATCACTGAACATTTTCCCACAAACTGAACAAATATAGGGTTTCTCTCCGGTATGAGTTCTCATGTGTATCTCCAGAGTTCCTTTATGATTGAACCCTTTTCCACAAACTGAACAACTAAATGGTTTCTCTCCGGTATGAGTTCTCATGTGTATCTTCAGAGTTCCTTTCTCACGGAACCTTTTCCCACAAAATGAACACAGATGTCCCTCCTTGCTGAAGCCAGGACTACTTCGTATTTTCGGTGTCTTCTTTGGTTTCTGAGTCACCAAACGTGGTCCTCCACTCTCCTTCCATTCATCAGTGTCATCAGGCTCAGTTCCAGAACCCTCATCATCAGTGTCATCTGGCTCAGTTCCAGAACCCTCATCATCAGTGTCATCTGGCTCATTTTCAGAATTTTTATTCTCAATTAGAGAACAGTCTGAAGAAAGGGGCTGGCTATCTCTAGTTGGTTCTAAGTCACCAGCTGGATCTAAGTTACTGGCTGGTTCTGATACTCCACAGTCCTCTCCATCAGGTTCTGTTTTCATCTTTTTAGTTGAGGTGCTGGGTAAAGAGTAAGCCTCTCTGTTTCTCTCCCTACGGGTTTGAAGAGGCTGGAAGGGCTGAGCGTTCTCTTTACCATCTTCACATTTCACTGGGTGTCCTGTGATCTTGGAGCCACCAGCTTCTTCCAGCCCTTGATGTAGTTTATCTTTAATATATAGGAGCACTGGGTCCTGGGTTTGGCTGAGTTGTGAGGACAGAGTATTCTCTCCACCATGTTCATATTTCACAGGGTGTAAGGTCATCTTGGAGCCATCAGCCTCCTCTAGATCTTGAAATAGTTCCTCCTGTTCCTCTTTAATCTGTAGGGGCTCTGACTCCTCTTGGCCCAGACCGGGGCTCCTCTCCTGCTGCTCAGGGGGAACCTCCTCTTCACAGATAAACACCTGTAAGGCTAGGGAGTCTAGAAAGAAGGGCATAAAGTAATTTCAATTTAATTTGTTGTAACCATTTCTTTTGAAAGTAACAAAGGGACAGGTCACCGTTTTACACTACACTCCCTGTGAAGCCAAATAAAGACTAGGGATGCACCGAATGGGAAATTCTTGGCCGAAACCGATACCGAAAATAGAAAACAGTTGGCCGAAAACCGAAAGCCGAAAGGCCGAAAATGATTCATAGAATAGATATTTTTTTTACCAATGTTGTGGAACATTATGATTATGGAAAAATATATGATTATGGCTAAACTTAACTTAAATAATAAATAATCACTA
This sequence comes from Notolepis coatsorum, assembly GCF_963971535.1. Taxonomy (NCBI): domain Eukaryota; kingdom Metazoa; phylum Chordata; class Actinopteri; order Aulopiformes; family Paralepididae; genus Notolepis; species Notolepis coatsorum. Next base: position 22,861,131 of record NC_140172.1, read on the forward strand.
TTATGGGTCCATAAAACATTTATTCAGCACTTCTGAATGCATACAGTACATTAATTCCATCTTTTCTCTGGCTGCCGCGGCGGACATCTGTGCTCTACTGAGCGCACCTTTCTAGTCCCCAGCTGAATGTGCGTCAATGTGAGAAACACAATCCCCCCCCTTCTCGCTCTGAATAATATGCATATTAGATCACTCAGTGATTAACCGCGACGGGCATATGGTGAATGTAAAGGCATGTTGAAGACGCATTTGTTGGACGCGTTGCGCGCAGAGTTTACATAGGGGCAGCGCGACATCATCACATTAGATCACTCCTACCGCGACGGGCATAATAGTGAATGAGGATATGGAAGCATGTTGGGGACGCATGTGTTGGACGCGTTGCGCGCAGAGTTTACATAGGGGCAGCGCGACTCCCGACAGCGCGACATCATCACAACAACACGCAAGGTTGTTTCTGTTTCGGTGATATATTTTCGGTGAAAAAAACTCTTTCGGCCGAAAGCCGAAAGGCCATTTTTTCCGGTGCCGAAATTTCGGTGCATCCCTAATAAAGACATTAGCAACTTCAGAGGCCAGAGGGTGGGACCTATAAAAGTGTTTTCTGCACCTCGCTCCCTCATTCTGGGCAAGATACACTCATGTCATGTGATGCGTAGTAGAGCCTCAGGCAGTGTTCATAAGATATACCGTACCAGACACGAACTAGCGAGCAAGTCAACAGATGCTTTTGAGACCATTTGGGCATCTACAGTCAGAACAACTACTGCAATTGTAAAATATGAATACATAATGGTCAGAACTGTGACAGGTACAACACTGGCTTGGATTGGTTTTTACTGGCTTTTGGAGTTGAATGGGGCAAATTGCGGTCTGGATTTGTGCCTTGTATTGTACACTTAACACCAAGTTTTGATATCACTATCGGAGTTGGATTTTCAGCATTACAGATTAGTTATTTATTTAGGTGACATGACTGCATGAACGTTACTCATGCTTAAAGTGCCAATCTTGACAATCTCCATTTAAATAAATGTCTGTTAAGTCACTATCTATGGCTGAATGAGGTAACACAATGGGGAATGAGCCTATGGCCCACTGATGAAAGCCTTTGCCTATGCAGCATTACCAAGTATTATGAACTGGGTGTCTGTGGCGACATTCCTGGGAAAGATCTTGCTTAAAATATGTAAATAAAGTAATAATTGACCACAGGGAAAAAGGTACATAATGTACGTTCTGTTATATAGGTTACATATAACGTAATATAATTACGTATTGTATTGAAAATGTACAATGTCTACATATTACAAATAAGTAGGGATGGGTATCGTTAGGATTTTATCGATACTACTACTCTTATCGATACTGCTTAACGGTTCGGTACTTTATCGATACTCTTATCGGTTCTTTTAGATTATTATTATTAAAAGAAAATGTATACATTTATTATTTGAACGGCTTAAGGCTATATCTGTACTTGATGTTTGTTTGTTGTGTTGCATATTTGAAATAAACTTCAATCAAATCAAATCCCCCCTCTTAACCCTTTCACTGCCACACGACAGAAGGTTAACCCTTTACTATCACACAACCGACGGTCGGGTTAACCGGCTGTCGTGTGGCAGTGAAAGGGTTAACCTTCTGTGTATTGTCGCAGTGAAAGGGTTAACCGTTTGGTAGTGCGGCAGTGAAAGGGTTAAAAACTAAATCCTGTGTTTAACCTAGCCATCTATAAAACATCATGCTAAAACTGTGAAACAAATGTCCTACTCCCCTAAAGAAAGAAATACATAGCCAACATGACTCAGTTATGCAATAGTGCTGCTGCTTTTTATTTAGTTAAAATCTTTTAGTTAAAAGCGGCTGGGTGATGGCGGCTAAGTGGCACAGTGGGCAAGGCGCTCGCCACTAACGCAGGATATGCTGGGTTCGAGCCCAGCTCTCGGCGTTGCTTCCTGCTTGGCTGGTCGTTCATACTAATACAATTGGCAGTATTAGGGGGTGGGAAAGCCGGTGGGTGGACAGCGACTCCTACAGGTCGGTTGGTGCGCCTGTACAGCAGAATCAGGAAGTATCGGGGACAGCGTGACCCTCCCACACGTTACTCCTCGCCACTGAGAGATCGCGCTGTGCAGGTCAGTGCTCTACAGTGCGACCATATTGCTCGCATATGCCCCTAAAAATATGTGTGTGCGAACCTGAAAAATCAATTACTCGCACGGCGTGCGAATGCAGATTACAGCCTCATTCGTTCTTTTATTTCTCCGCTGCGAGAATAGTTAAAAAACTACAAGTCCCACAGTTCACAGCCGCATAAACGTTCCAATCACAGTAGAGTTTCCTGTGGTCACGCGACTGGAAACTGAAAGTAATGATCAGCGTCTGTCTGAGTCATACAATACAGCCATGTCGAAGCCCATTCATTTTTATTTTGCGCGAAAGATACCGGAGAATGAGAAGTCAGGCGAGGCAGCTCATGTTACAGAGGTGATAGTTAACGTTAACGTTAACCAAGATACTGACGCTAGCCAGCATGCTAGCAAAGTTGGCCAAGCTAGCGAGGCTACACCCACTACTACCCCCACTGTAGCACCCAATGTACCCACTGTAGCTAGCGAAGCTACACCAACTGGAGCCGGAGGGAAGACATACAAATTTAACGTGAATTGGCTAAACATTTTCCCATGGCTAGAGTTCGAAAACAATGTCATATTTTGTAAATATTGCAAAGTAGGATCGATGCATTGCGATGCATTGTTACACCCCCACACCAAAGTAACTGGCCCACTGTGTATGTGTGTACAGCTAACTTGGCTAGCGTTATCAACCGCAGAGGTGGGCAATAGGGTGCAGCTGCAGCGCCGGACGGCCAGAGTGCAAGCAGCAGAGGTGGGCAATAGGGTCCAGCTGCAGCGCCGGACGGCCAGAGTGCAAGCGGTGTGACTGGATTGGCAGAATCTACTGTCAATCAATGGTCTACCTGACACGCAAACTCATAAACAATGTTTCTGTACTGGAGGTGTACAGTATTTCAATAGGCAACCCTGAAAGGATAATTTTTCTAGAAGAGCAACACTAGCTCCCCCCTCTACTGATGGCCCTGGTGGTAATGCCAGTGTCTCCTTTTTGTTCAATGTCACTGCCTTTCTTATTAGGCCTAGTTGTTGGCTACAACTTTGCCACAGTAGGCATTAATCACTTAATTAATAGTTCAAATGTCTGTGTCCCATTCCCGTTTGCACACGCAGATGATACACACACACGCACACAGTGGGCCAGTGACTTTGGTGGTATGTGCTATTAGGGCTGGGCGATATGACCAAAAACGTTATCGCGATAAAATTATAAAATTATTTTCATATAACTCGATATCGATAATTATCGTCGATATAATGTCTGTCAAGTTTAATTAACTTTTTATGCCCGGCGCCGATGGACGGGCTATTAATAGACTTATTTTTCTGCTGTGAATGTCTCGAGTTGATGTCGTCATCAGTCCGCGCACGTTAGCCAGAGCGAGCCGTACTGTGTATCCCATGACAATGTACTAGTAAATATCCCTAAAATACTCTGTTCCGCCACAATACATTGCAACGACGTCCACCGTATATCACACACTACTCTAACCGTGGCATCAGAATTCTCGCCACACACATACTCGGCACGTAAATATATAAAAACAGCGCTGTGCAAGCTAGTTAACCTAGCCAGCTTCGTTTACAAGCGATGTATTCCATGACAATGTACTAGTAAATATCCCTAAAATACTCTGTTCCGCCACAATACATTGCAACGACGTCCACCGTATATCACACACTACTATAACCGTGGCATCAGAATTCTCGCCACACATACTCGGCACGTAAATATATAAAAACAGCGCCGTGCAAGCTAAGTATCCTAGCAGCCTTGAGTCCTGAGCTGTGGTGCGTAAGGACGTCATCACGTAACGTTGGTTGTTAGTGAGTGAGCTGAGCCGAGGCTGAACGGAGCCAAACTTGGAAAATCGATATATCGAAACTTTGCGACCACGTTTCATGTTTATTTCGAGGAAATAATTTATCGCGATATTTATCGTTATCGTTTTATCGCCCAGCCCTATGTGCTATTGCACAGATGTGTGTCCCGTTCCCGTTTGCACATGCACGCACAGTACAAATATACATTTATTTAAAAAAATAATAATAAACTCTGTTACTTGAAATATTTTCACTGTGCTCCTAAATATTTTTGGGTGCTCCTGAATTTCTTTGTGTGCTCCTACATTTTTTCATTTAGGAGCACCTGTGCCCCTAGTGAAAAAGGTTAGCGTAGAGCACGTGGCCCGGAGGGGACACGTGATGCAAGGCTTCGTCCACATTGCAGCCGACCAGTGGGAGGCATGGTCTAACAACGTTTGAGACAGGGGAGGGTAGAATTGGATAATACGAAATTGGGATGGGAGAAAAATAGAAAATGGGGAGAAAAAGTAGAAAAAAAGAAGAAAAGAAAAACGGCTGGGTGGCGCAGCGGACTAAGCGCTCGTCACCAACGCGAGAGACACTGGTATTGAATCCGAATATGAATTTCCCCTAGGGGATCAATAAAGGATTATCTTATCTTATGTCTCGGAGGAAGCATCCGATAGACTTCAGGGCTCCCTAGACCGACCAGTGGGGGGCAAATGCGAGCAACGACCAGGAAGGGGAGGGGGGAATTGGCATAATGACTCAATTGGGATGAGAGAAAAAAAAACACAGAAAAAACAGGAGGAGTGGCTGATTGGCGCAGTGGGCAAGGCTCTCGCCACTAACGCAGGAGACGCTGGGTTCGAGCCCAGCTCTCGGCGTTGCTACCGGTTTGGCCGCTCGTTCATACTAACACAATTGGGAAGTGTTAGAGGGTGGGAAAGCCGGTGGGTGGGGATTGGACGTTGTGGACAGCGACTCCTACAGGTCGGCGCCGGTGCGGTGGAAGCAGGAAGTAGTGGGGGCAGCGTGAGCCTCCCATGCGTTACTCCTCGCCACAGAGTTCGAGCTGCTGCGGTGAAAAGATGAGACAGGCTGCCTCCTCGTGTACCGGAGGGGACACGTGATGCAAGGCTTCTGTCCTCACTACAGCCGACCAGTGGGAGGCATAGTCTAGCAACGTTCAAGACAGGGGAGGGAAGAATTGGATAATATGAAATTGGGATGGGAGAAAAATAGAAATGGGGAGAAAAAGTGGATAAAAAAATTTAATCTTTTAGTTAATAAGACTAAAAGTCTACAATATGACTACAACGATTTCATGACGGCTTCCTGTCCTCGCGTTTCCTGTGCAATGCACGGAGATTTGGTCATTGGTAAACAATCATAGTGCTGAAAATATACACTTTGACTGCTGTTTTTATATGGTTATGGTTATACTCTTGGCTACATTCGAAAAAAGAAACACAACATTGTACTTATTTGGAATAGCAGTGTCGGAGATCAAATGCTGGTTTGGCAACGTGAAGAGAAGGCGTTGGATACCGAACTTAACGTTACATTTCAACAACAGATTGCTGCTAATTAAACACTTCATGGAAACGGAGTAACGTTAACGTTATGTCGAGTTCATACGTGTAGTTCATACGTGTAGTATGAACTCGACATAACGTTAACGTTACTCCGTTTCCATGAAGTGTTTAATTAAGTCCATGGAGTTTCCAGTGTTGCTGCCACCGTTGCGTCGCAGATGGATGGTACACTCTGTTAGCTCCGTAGCCAATCCGCTCCTAGACTACCGATAGCAGAACCGATAACGTCGGAGCTTATCAATACTCCGGTTCTTTCTAATTTAGTACCGGTTCCCGTTTAGAACCGGGTTTCGGGGGGCATCCCTACAAATAAGTACATATTACATAATCATAGTATTGCTGTGTGTGTATCAGGGTGGCTGGTAGGGGTGGGGGAAAAATCGATACATAGTAGTATCGCGATACTTTGCGTGGCGATACTGTATCGATACATGGACGCCAAGTATCGATATTTAATTATTCATAAAACAATTATTATTTTTTTTTGTATAAGGAAGTTGCATTGTTCATTTCAATACCTGTAATAGTACAGTAGTCCACACACACACATGTGCATTCAGTTAAGTTGGAATATGACTAATACAAACAGTTCAGTTTGTCAGGTACATGCAACACAGATTACAGTCAGGGGAGGAAACTAACTTTTTGGCTTACCAGCCAACTGGCGAGTATCTGATTTTTTTTACCAGACAAACTGATTTTTTACCAGCCAAAAAAAATCGCTAATTGTGATAATTACTTCTTTGTATGTCTTCGTCTAAATTGATTTTCAATCATAGTAAAAATCACACCGTGCCTCTACTCTTTAAAATATTTATTAGCATAAAACATTAATAACAGTGTCTACTCTTCACAATATTAGCATACAACATGTATTAATCACACTGTCTCTACTCTTCAAAATATTAGGATATCACATATTAACATGAAAGAGGGAACTATTCTGGACTGGGTTGGGCTGAACTAGGCAGTGAAAGATGCTGGGCTGGGCTGGACTAGGTTGGACTGGGTTGGGCTGGTCTAGGTTGGACTGAGTTGGGCAGTGAAAGAACCAAGCATTTCACTGTAATGTAATAGCTAAATAAAACAACTTGACTTGTTACATTTGCACTCTGGTTGTATGCCAAATGTATTCTGGTTGTACTGTACTTGTGCTGTAAGATGACAATACATTGAAACCGAATCGACAACGCTAGGGGTTCAGCAGGTGTATTCTGAATGCCAAGTATGACAACATCACCGTTGTGAAGGGCATATGGGCGAGGGGCGATATGGGGGGAAACCCGGTAATAATAAAATGTCACTCGGCTGCATTTAAGCAAAGCCGCTCAGTATAGTCCACTATGTTGAACGCGCGTTATGGTAGCTTGTTACATGCTAGGTAGCTATCCGGCTAATGCTGGTTGACTTGTCATTCTCATCCGACTCGAAGGAGACGCGTCGCATGCTGTTGTTCGCCCCCATGTCAGACCGCACCGATATCCGAAAGCGACGACTCTACATGCAATTATTTTCATCCACTGATGTGTTTTTGTCTACGTTGTCAAGTCGGTGGCAGGAGTCTGTAGGTCCGCGCGCAGTGATCTGTCCACTTCCCCTAGATGGGCGGCATCTTCTAGAAAATGAGTGTTCATTGGAGGAGCTTAGAGCGCATCTGTACAACGATGATGTTCATTGGTTATGGTTGGATTATTATGAGGCGCAAATGGGAGGAATCAAGGGGGGAGTCAGAGTTCGGCTTGTGCCAGTGAGCGAATCAGCAGATTGCAGAATGATTTTTTTTGTTTTGTTTTGTAATTACTAGTACTCGCCAGACTGGCGAGTGCTCTTCATGAATTACTCGCCAAACATAAAAAATACTCGCATTTGGCGAGTAACGTGGCCTAATTTCCTCCCCTGATTACAGTGTTTACATCTGTCTGCTTGAGAAAATACCATGTTCTGCAATAAAAATGATTGAAGTGAGATGAACAGACTGAACTTTATTTTATTAGATAAAACATGTTGACAAAGTTATACTTTGCAGTTGAAAAAAGGTAATACATTTTAAATGATAAATTTTTTTTTAAATAATTCGTATCGCGATATATTTAGTATCGCAATACTATCGTATCGTGAGGTCTCTGGCGATTCCCACCCCTGGCTGGGGGGGATTAGTGTAGTAGTGAGAGCACTCGTCCGTGACCGCAGCAGTGTTTCCCCTAGAATTTCTTTCAGGGGGGGGGGGGTGGTAGGCCCCCGGAAACTACTAGTGTTGTCGCGGGGCGCGCGTGTCACGGATACGTGGTGTCTACTGTGTCGTCATAGACTCGCACAGTAAGGCGGTTGTTAGTATCGGTGCATTTCTCTACACTGAGCTGAAATGAAACGATTGCACATAAATTAGGTAAATAAATATTAACAATATTTACAACACATAAATTTACTTATTTTTCAATTCAGTTCAGTTCAATGCAGTTCAACTGCCAGTGCAGTGCAATAACTAAATAATAATTAAAGTTAAATAATACAAAACAATTTGTTTAAATTCAGACATTAAATTTTTTTTTATTTCTTTCAAAGAGATGTCCTTTAAATGTTCATGCTTCTCCCCATCTCTGGCTGACATCACCATTGTGATACATGATGGTTAGGCCTTTGTGTTTTCCTCAGTGAGGGATTCTCTTTTGTCGGTCAGCAGCGTTTTGTACTTGCTGAAGCTTCTCTCTGTATAATTATTATTATTATTATATATTATTTAAATATCAACATTATCTGGCCATCCTCAGTAAATAATAATAGCATGATTTTATATAGCGCCTTTCAAAAGACCCAAGGTCGCTTTACGTAGGGATAAATACTATCAAACTCCTGACCTCGAGCCCTATTCCTCGTACCTGGTTCAACTAAGTCGATCAAAAGTCCCATTATCCAGATTCAATTAACCCGATGTTTGAATCTGCGCTTTCCCTGTTCCTCGAACGCTGATTCTGTCTCGTTAATTCGAACCAGACTTGATACTCAGGATAATTGCGCGCGGCCGCCTCAGTTGAAAAGACAGCAGATGTCGATTGCAGAAATCCTGATTTTCTAACGGCATTGATTGATTGATTGATTAAAACTTTATTAACAGATTGCAGAATGGGTACAATACAGTACAGCTCAATAGCCTCACCGACAAGTTAAATGCATAATCTATAGGCAAATGAGGCAAGTCCCTCATTACCCCGATCAATCAGATTATATTTCTTTAAATGTGCCTGCTGGCAGCAGTAGGCTTAATGGAATGAATAATCTAATGAGATATATTGCTAGTGAAAATAATTAGTTCAACTCTTTGAAAATAAGTAGATACAAACACGAACAAATAGTATCCAATTGATACGAATTAATATATACTTATGAGGATATCTGTACTGTATGCGCTCGGCTTAGGTATCATGTACTTTATATATAAAATACATGGTTCCCAAAATGTTCAAGGCGCGACCCGAAATAACGGTGTCAGAGAGGCTTGAAGGGAGGCTATACAGTTTCACTATTAATCAGGTTTTAATCTGTTTCGGACATCATCCATACATGCATTTAATTGATTAACCTTTGGTTTATACCAGTGACACCTCATGTTCATCATCAGATAACACTAACAGTGCTTGAACAGATAGATGCATTTTCTCAAATTCATTAATGTCAACGGCTCATTCAATTTCTCAAATCCGTCAAACAGCGCATCTCAGACATTTTAATCCCAGTTACAATATGACAATAACGTGTGAGTGACAGTGATACAATTAAACAATCCACAGATTCAGATTCCTCGTAATTCATAATCCACGCATAAAGGCGCTTAATTTATGCTTGAATGAAACACAATCCGGGTGCTCCGCTAAGCAAATACATCCACAGCCGAGAATATGAAACTAATCAGACCCAAAAGCACTTTCAACCCTATGGTCAACAATCACTCTATTAATGCCTTTTGTAGACTGGTAGAGGATGAAGTTGAAAATCAGTTTGTGGAAAGCGAACAACTGATTAATAGCAAGAGAAAAAACTTCTCTCAAACCGAAAGAAAGGCTGCAGACCAACTAGCCAAGAATAGAAATATCACCATTAAAGGGGAACTCCACTTTTTTTGGAAATTAGCTTATTTAACATCTTCCCTGGAGTTAGACAAGAAGATGCATACCTTTTTTGTCTCTGTGCGTGCATTTTAGCTTTGGGAATAGACGCTCCGTTAGCATAGCTTAGCTTCATCACTGGAAGTGAGGCAGGACAGTAGCCTTACAGTGCCTTACAGTGTATTGCAAGGTCTGACATTGACCAAACTTGATATGCATGACCTTGGTGGGCTCTAGGTCAACTCCTGAAAAGGGGGTCAATGTCAGACTTTGCAATCCAAAGTTAGGGGGCTAATAACCCTTGCCATAATTTCAGTGCGCCCCCTAACTTTTGATTGCAAGGTCTGACATTGACCCCCTTTTCAGGAGTTGACCTAGAGCCCACCAAGGTCATGCATATCAAGTTTGGTCAATGTCAGACCTTGCAATACACTGTAAGGCACTGTAAGGCTACTGTCCTGCCTCACTTCCAGTGATGAAGCTAAGCTATGCTAACGGAGCGTCTATTCCCAAAGCTAAAATGCACGCACAGAGACAAAAAAGGTATGCATCTTCTTGTCTAACTCCAGGGAAGATGTTAAATAAGCTAATTTCCAAAAAAAGTGGAGTTCCCCTTTAAGGCTTGTGACAAAGGCGGTGGAATCTCTATAATGGATACGTCTAGATACAGTGAAAAAATCAAAGAGATGTTAACTGACACCAAATATTATAAGAGAATTTTACTGAATCCCAGGAATAACTACAACCTAGAATTGAAACAGATAATCAAAAGAGCTGAAGAAAATAAATGGGTCACTGCAAAAGAAGCAAAATTCCTGGTGGATGAGTTCCCTATCACACCTGTCATCTATGGTTTAGCCAAGGTGCACAAATGTCCAAACGACCCTCCACTCCGACCAATAATCTCGGGGAGAGGGTCACTCACAGAGAATGCCTCCAAGTTTGTAGACTATCACATCCAACCACTGGTTTGGAAACTTCCCTCGTATATAAAAGATACCTCTGACTTTCTATCTAAACTAGATTTAGTCAGAAATATTGGTGACAGTGATATTCTTGTAACCCTAGACGTTACTTCGCTATATTCCAACATTAACCACAACCTTGGTCTAGAAGCTTTGAACCATTTCCTAGGTAAACACCCAGACCAAACGCCCCCACATGAATTTATCATGGAACTGATGAAATTTACATTGAATAGAAATGTATTTATGTTTGAAAATACCTATTACCAACAGGAATATGGGTCTGCTATGGGATCCCCATCCGCATGCGCCTATGCGTGTTTATTTATGGGTAAGTTCGAGGAGGACTTCATTTACAACAATGCGTTGTATGGACCCTATATCAAATACTTTGTTCGATTTATCGATGATGTTTTCATGGTCTGGTCAGGAAACGAAATAGAGCTGTCATACTTTTTTCGTATTTGAACTCTTGTGTAGAATCAATCCATCACTTTTAGTATGGAAAAGAGCCGAGAATCCATTCACTTGCTAGATGTAAAACTAACTAAAATTAATAACCTAATTGCCACAACTATCTACAGAAAACCAACGGATAAAAACAATCTCCTACAGTTTTCTAGTCACCACCGGGTGCCTTTAAAGAAAAGCCTGCCTGTAAGCAGGGCTGTACGCATCTCTACAATTCGTAGCCGCATTTCTGCAGACCCCTCTCTGATTGGTTGAGGCCATTTCTGCAGACCCCTCTCTGATTGGCCGAGCGCGCGCATGCGCATGAGCCGCGACAAGCTCCTCTAGCCAGGAGTCGAAACTCCGTTAAGCTCCAGAGAGAGAGGCTGAAAACCCACAGTTGTTGCCCGACGGATGGGAGCCGAATCCCGGATCCGAGTTTTCTGATGAATAGCCCCAAAACATGGAGGTCGCGAACGCAATTTATACGCATGGAAATATTGATTACGCCATAACGAATCATTAAACAAATATACCGTTAACTGGAATATGTTGTGTGTGCCTTTACACATATGTTGGATAGGATTAATTGGTTTGTCATTAACCAATAATAAACTTTCTGAATATGATTTGGGAGGGTTATAATAGAAGAAAGACAGTGTAAACAATATAAAGTTATGTGAATAAACCGCGAAATAATAACTAATTCCTTGGTCAATAGAAGTCTCTCTGATACTTTCTGAATATGATTTGGGAGGGTTATAATAGAAGAAAGACAGTGTAAACAATATAACGTTATGTGAATAAACCGCGAAATAACTGCGAAATAACAACGTTATGTTATATAATGTTACAATGTACAGTTTCTAACAGCTGGCGGTGTTGTGAAATGTGCATAACGTTATGAATAAACCGCGAAGTCACGCGAAATAAATAACGTTATGTACGCGAATCTGGTAGTACATTTCTGCTCATCTTCTTGATATGATAACATTACATCCGCCTTTTACGGCGTGACGAGCTAAATCAATCAGAGAGGGGCTTCGCTCAACCAATCAGAGAGGGGTCTGCAGAAATAGAGCTCAACCAATCAGAGAGGGGTCTGCAGAAATGCGGCTACGAATTGTAGAGACGCGGGCTGTACGGTGCGATATAATGTCGCACGTGCGACACTGACGTCAGTCTGTGCGATGAATGAATTGACTTCACTAGCACGGGTGCGATGGCCCGTGGCGCAAGCAAAAAAAAGAAAAAAAAAGTGTGACGGTAAATGAATGGACCACGGCGCTATCCACTTGGTACTTGTAGTCTTGTGCGATTAAATACAATGTCCCTTCTGCGTAAGACTCCATATATCAAACACCAAATCCCATAATCCCTAGCGAACAATATCCCCGCGAGTTGCGAGCAGTGACTCTATCCGCTCGGATCAACACAGCAGGTGAGCAGGACTCGTCTCAGCAGCGTTTGGAACGCGGACATTGAAATAGAGCTAGTGGATAGTGTTGTCGCGACCCAAAACAAATCCCTGCTGTTTTATTCGGCAACGGGTCAAATGCATATAATATGCTTTGCAATCCTCGCGTCATAAAGTCCGAAATGAACGTTGCGTTAGCATGAGCTAACAACAAGCTGTTCATAGCCATATAGAGAGAACAGCAGACGGGCTGAGTGAAGAGGAGGGGGCAGACATTCTCCCTTCTCTGTGTGTGTGTGTGTGTGCGTTTGGAAAGATCACATGAAGTCAGACGAGTATATTATATTGATAGTAAATGTACTGAGGGTGGACAGATAATGTTGATATTTAAACATAAAAAATACAATACAAAATAAATGTATTCATGATCATGCAACATAAAACGGTTGCGTGTTGTGAGTTCCAAAACATTTAACTTAACACTTTGAGTGCCGGGACACGTCTTTTCACGTCTTTGCTGGCCATGCTAAAGTTGCCGGGGGACGCTGTACAGCGTCCTTATATCAATATTTCAAAAATCTGCGATCGGATTCATATTCCCCCTCCGCTGGCCTGAGATCCACCAGCAGGACCCACTGAGCTCTCTGGCGGTTCAGGAGCGCCATCTGGTGGCCGATCGGCGCAATCGCCAAACAGGATGTTGAATAGAGGTTGTCATGACGACCGTAGTACTTCCGGGCGCTCGCTATGGTTCATGGGACTCTGGCTCGTCACGCTACACGGTGATCGATTGGCAATAACTCGATAAACAACATGATTTGGACGTATATACCATTATACAAGCTGGAGATGGACCGGGTAAAAATATATCCCATAATGATAAAATTTCTACTCGACGATGATCGCCCAACGGCGCGCGGAGACTGGGGTGAGTTTCAGCGTGTAACGTTACCGTCTTAGATACTAACTGCTATTATCAACATTTGACCCACATTAGATGATTGGTATAACGCTGCCCACGGAATTATAAACGCCCCCTCGCCCATCCGGTCAACATCAGATGACGTGTAGTAACTTCTAGAAGTACGTCTAGTTGGAATTTTTTATATCGCGCTGATTGCCATCAAACTGTATTTCATCATCAATATAATGCATTTGGGGCTATATATCACGTTCTGGAGAAAGCTGCAGAAAGAGATGAAAACATACTTATACATTAGACCATACTTTACTATGAATATGTGAATGAAAAAGTTTAACGTTGCTACACAATGAACAATACATATAGGACTTTGAATGGGCCCTAATAATGGCAATGTAGCAATAGAATTTAAAAAGTTATAGCCCTGCAAAGAAGGGGACTTTCTCCATAGACAAATAGCGCTGGCAATCTATGGTATATCATTAATTTAACCCAAGGCAACCAAAGTGTTAAAGTTTAAAGCTCAATATATCAAAACGTGGCACTTTACAGTGAACAGGAGGTCTATGTGTATTAAAAACAATAGATTGTTTTTCCTTTAAAAGTCTGGAAGAGGTCAAAAATAAAAATGTCAAATGATATTTCCGTTGCCTTTTTTGAGTTGATCTAAATGTTACTGATTGTGTTAAATGGGCTTATGTTATGATATCGTCTCATATCGATTGCAGGCACCTGCATCGTATCATATCATGGCATATATCAGCAAATATCGTATTGTTGTCCAAAGAATCTATATCGTATCGTATCGTGATGAAACTGGTGATTCCCACCCCTAGTAGAGTCCATACACCCAACACCAAATCCCATAATTCCTTAAACGTAACGTGTCTGGCTGTGTGATGTCAACTTGTCAGCATAAAATGACAGCCAAACATGGCACTGCAACTAAATAACACAAATACAATAGGCACATTTGTGACTGTTACAAATATAACACATTTTATACTTGTGCTACAAGATTTTGGCCTGTGCTACAAAACGATCAACCTCTGTAGCACCAGTGCTATGTGCAAAAAAAGTTAACGTACAGCCCTGCTGTAAGTCAACTATACAGACTCAAACGTATCTGTAGCTCTCAAGAGGAGTTCCACTCCGAAAGTGAAAATATGTTGGGACGATTTTATGAAAAGGGCTACCCAAAGAACTAAAACATAGAACTAAAGAGGCAGAAAATAAATATAAGAAATATAAAAACAAGTTGACTAATATTATGAGAAGATGTAAGAAGGATCATTATAGTAGAATATTAGATAACAACAAATATAATATTAAAGGTGTTTGGAAGATATTAAATGGTATTATCAGGAATGGATCAAGACAAATAAACTATCCTCAGTATTTTATGGAAAAGGATCAAACTATTAGCAATATGGATGATGTGGTTAACAACTTTAATACATTTTTTGTAAATATTGGACCAGAATTAGCGGGAAAAATCCCAGATCCAGTGACTCCTGAAGACATAAAAGACAATTACATTGAAAGAAATCCTAGTTCAATGTTTCTGGAAGCGGTAGATGAAAATGAAATTATAGAAACTACTAATAAATGTAAAAACAAGACATCTACAGACAGTAATGAAATAGATATGAAAATAGTAAAAAATGTCATTAGTGGGATTTCAAAACCACTCACGCACATCTGCAATTTATCATTCAAAACTGGTCGATTTCCGAATAAAATGAAAATAGCAAAAGTCATACCTCTGTTCAAGACTGGAGATAAACACCACTTCACAAATTATAGGCCTGTTTCTCTACTTCCTCAGTTTTCAAAAATATTAGAAAAACTCTTCAACAACAGATTAGATAAATTCATTGATAAACATAATTTACTCACCGATAGCCAGTATGGATTCAGAACACACCGGTCAACATCACTAGCGTTAATAGAACTCATTGAAAAAATCACAAATTCCATAGATAAAAAAAAACATGTAGCTGGAGTATTCATTCACCTAAAAAAAGCATTTGATACTATTAATCATGATATATTAATCAGGAAATTGGAGAGATATGGGATCAGGGGGGTAGTATTGGACTGGGTGAGAAGCTATCTAAATAAAAGACAACAATTTGTGACAATGAGATTATAAATCTGAATGTTTGGACATTGCTTGTGGTGTCCCCCAGGGGTCAGTGTTGGGTCCAAAACTGTTCATCTTGTACATTAACGAGATATGTAAAGTATCCAATATATTTAAATGTATTTTATTTGCGGATGACACTAATCTTTTTTTTTCTGGTGAGAATGTCCAGCAGCTTTTAGAGGTCATCACATCTGAAATGAAGAAATTGAAGGAATGGTTTGATAGAAACAAATTATCATTGAACTTGAGCAAAACTAAAATTATGTTGTTTGGAAACTGTAGATTGGATACTCAGGTACAAGTTAAAATAAATGATGTGATTATTGAAAGAGTTTATGAAAATAAATTCCTAGGTGTAATAATAGACCATAAAATCTGTTGGAAACCTCACATAAAACATGTCCAATCTAAACTCTCACGAAGCATTTCAGTCATGAGTAAAGTAAAGCACATCCTGGATAGAAAATCACTCTACATTCTCTACTGTTCACTAGTTTTACCATATTTAAATTACTGTGCTGAAGTCTGGGGAAACAATTATAAGTCTACACTACAACCACTTTTTATACTCCAAAAAAGGGCCATAAGGATAGTTCACATTGCAGGTTATCGTGATCACACTAACATATTGTTTCTAGAGTCAAAGACATTGAAGTTAAATGATCTTGTGGAATTTAAAACGGCACAATTAATGTATAAAGCAAAAAGTCATGCACTTCCAAGAAACATTCAAGAATTGTTCTTTGATAGGGAGGGGGGTTATAATCTGAGGGGAGAACACAATTTAAAGGTGCTAAACGTACGCACTACCATGAGAAAACACTGCATCTCAATATGTGGAGTGAAACTGTGGAACAGTCTAAATGTGGTGCTAAAGCAATGTCCAAACATGAGACAATTCAAACTGATGTATAAGGAAATTATGTTCACAAGGTACAGGGATGAGGAAGGGACTTGATATTCACGGGTGTTTACATTTTTATTTAGTTTTCTATTTTATTTTATTTTATACATATATAGTTTTTGTTTTTTGTTTTGCATATATATATATTTTTTTTCTTTTCTTTTTTATGTTTAAAATAGTACACTCATTTGAGTAGTGGAAAAGGGGTAGGATTAAATAAGTGTATACTTCTTCCTACTCCTTTTCGAACATGCAGATTGAGTTGTTTTTCTTTTTTTTGTTATTGTTTGTTGTATTCATTGCATGTTCGAAATAAAGACCTCAAATAAAAAAAAAAAGCAGTGTCTTAACTCTGCCATGGCCACTGTAAACCAAATTGAAAGAAAATAACTATTCCGGAAGAAAGAAAGAAACAGAACACCAGGCACCATTAATTATGTCCTTACTTATGATCCATTTAGTTACGTTATCAAGTCCACAGTCATGAAACACTGGCACATTCTATCATCGGATAGAACTTTAAATGATCGCTTCCAACCACGCTTTACACATAAAAGGGCTACAAACCTGAAGGACCGCCTTGTCAGAGCGGACTCGTATTCAAAGCCAGAACCTTTTATTCATGGAAGCTTCCCATGTAGATCATGCACATCTTGCAGCCACATGATCAAAACAAACACATTTCACGACTCCCACACCGGGAAGAATTACAAGATCAGATCGCTAATAACATGCAATTCCACACACATAATTTATCTATTATTCTGCCCATGTAAAAAATACTATATTGGACAGACATCCGCAAATTAAAAATCAGATTGAACGAACACAGAAGCAATATAAAGCGGACTGACATTAATTCCCCTGTGGCACGACATTTTAACGAAATGGATCATAAAATTAATGACCTCAAGTGCATAGGTCTAGAGATGGTTTTTCTTAATAGAAGGGGTGGCAACCATGAACAACTGCTTTTGCAACGGGAATGTGTATGGATTCATCGGCTCAAATCTATGTATCCAGTTGGGATGAATGAAGAGTTCAATTTGACTCCATTCCTTTAGCTATCATAAGTTATCTACTGTATAAACAAAAACTAGTACACTGATTAATGAACGGTCTTACAACCTGATACCCCCAATGTACTGTGTTTTTGTTCCATACAGAGTTGTAAATTATATATTGTATATTGTATTGACATCGGCTCAAATCGATGTATTCCATCTGGGATGAATGAAGAGTCCAGTTTGGCTCCATTCCTGTAGATGCTATCCTAAGTTATCTACTATATGAGCTCCATTTATTTAGGTACTATCCAAAGTTATCTACTGTATGAGAGAGAAAAACTAGTACACTGTTTAATGAACGGTTTAACAACCTTTAACACCCCAATGTACTGTCTTTTTTATTTCATACAGGTCTGTAAATATTGTAATATGTATCAATTTGTTGTTTTCATACATTGCCATCATACACATTTATGTGATATTGTGATATTGTGATATCTACTTGTCAATCTAGCCCTGCTACTAATCATGACGTCAACCTAGCCTGTTAACTGATTGCCGATTGTTCCCACCTGTTGTCAAGTACAGCCTATTTAAGTTGAGTTTGTCACATTTGTCATTTGCACACTGATGAAGGCCGGATGGCTGAAAACGTTTTGTGCCCTTTAACAACTTGAAAATAAAAACAACGATATTCCGAGTGCGGTCCCTACCTCCTTTTTTGCAACTTAATTAATGTTGGACTACGCACCTGTCTGAGCGCAGTGGTTACCCCCTTTTTCTACCATACATACAATATACAATACATCACATGTAAACACAAAAACACAAAGCAGAATAGTCTACATGATAGTAAAAGTGTATAATACAGGGTAATACAGTAATTTTGCAGTTGGGACCCGACTACAGAAAGCAGCAACATTCTTCTTGTAGGAAGTTATGTAATACAGATTTAAATTCACCAAGAGAGACCGGGGTGTCTAAGTGGATAATGGTCCTGTAGCCCATTCCATGCCCAAGGTGCAAAGCTTGAGAAAGCTGTTCCTAGCTAACCCTGCTCAAGGCAGAGAAAACATCTGAGCTGAGTAAGGAAAGGGTGGGGGGAGCGGGGCTCAGGGGCATCTCTCTCTCTACTGGTTTAATTAATGTAGAAATGTAGAAAAACGTTGCACTATAAAAATGAACTGGATAGTTGATGATAATAAACATTTAACTTCATTAGCTGAAGTATTCTAAAATCATTTAAGCCATTCTCCTTTTCTGTGTGTGTGTGTGCACACGTCTCATATCTGGTCTGACATCAGAGGAGTTTGATAGTATTTACTGAGGATTGCCAGATAATGTTGATATTTAAACACAAATAAATATACATGATCATGCAACATAAAAAAATTGTTGTAGGAACAGTTTGGGAGAGGGAGGTAAGGGGTTTTAGATTGTGTGTTGTGAAGTTGACTTCAGAGAGGGAGAGTAAAGTACAGAAAAAAAGGTACCGTTG
Source organism: Notolepis coatsorum (assembly GCF_963971535.1). Lineage (NCBI taxonomy): Eukaryota > Metazoa > Chordata > Actinopteri > Aulopiformes > Paralepididae > Notolepis > Notolepis coatsorum. The sequence goes on from NC_140172.1 coordinate 22,880,085, forward strand.
GGTACCGGTATCGATTCCCAGGTCAAAAGAAACATTTTCAGACTCGGTGTCCCGAACAGACCAACCGCGTAGGCCAGATGCAAGCCGCATTTTACAATAAACCTCTGTGGGGCTGCTTAAAAAAGAAATTATAATCGCAAATGTAATCGCAATCGCAATATCTGTCAGAAAGATCACAATTAGATTATTTCCCAAAATCGTGCAGCCCTAAATACGACCGTCGCTTATCAATGACTTGTTTGCAGTCAACATTGTTGAAACAGATTTCTTTTTATTATTATTATTTTTTTAAATCGGTTCATTTCCGTTTTATACCATTTTGAAAAACGCTAGTTTTTTTAAACTTTCAGAAAAAAAAATATTCTGCAGGAATCGCGCTTTACTGTAATACACAAAACACGTTGTCATTTTTCGGCCTATTTATGAATCGTTTTCAAATAAACGCTAGATTATCGATAGTATATGTTTACTTATGCACGCTATAGAAGCGGGCTGAAAAATCGATTATCTTATTTCCTGATCAGCACGCACACACTCACAGCCACACACACACATATGGGACACATTGATATATAGGTGAAAACAGCTCTGATTATCCCAAGACTATTTTGATTCATTACCTCAGATCAGATGTTCTCCAAAAAGATTATTCCAATTCCTGATCGCCCATTCCAAATATTGATCGCGTTTATTGATCCAACGCTGGGTGGTCGAAAGACATATTCCACGCTGTTCTGATGGTGGGCGATGACTGCAGTCTGCAATAGGCTCGGATTACATGCCTGACAAGTAAAATGTGGAATCCGGACTCTTTTTTTCCTATGCGTTTCATTCAGTCCAATCCAATGGGGGGCAGTACCATCCGGAGAGACGATAGGGGGCGGTATTTTCCCTGTTCGAGCTCAGACAGATCCCCACTGGTAATGTGAGGCTAGATTGATGAAAAATGAATGGAAATCGATAATAAAAAAAATAACGATTAAAAACAAGATTTCTCGTCGGTTGGCACTCAACGCATGGCATGAACTAACGAGTTTCTCGTCGCTGGCACTCAAAGTGTTACCGGGCTAAGTTAACGGTGGACTGTTATCGCGCGATAAAAAAATGACCACCGTTAATCTATTCTCAATATTGGGTCTGAGAATAGGTCTTTCCAATGCAAATTAAGTGCTGCCTTTCTCTACCGTTCCCGCTACACTGACAACATTAACTACACCAGGGACAACAATGGAAATAAGTCCTGGACTTTTCGTTTCTATCCCTGACAAAGCAAATACTCATGTGATCATCTGTATATGTTTATGTCTAAATAAAATCAATCAATCCCTCTCGTTAGCATTAGCGTTAGCTAACGTTATCATAGATAGATCTGTGGTGTCGGCTGGATGACGTTGGCTTCGTTTGCATCTATATGACGTTGGCAGGCGGGGCTGGCGTTGTCCAGTTGACATTACAGATCATGATACTATAATAGCGTTAGCTAAAGCTATTGCCTGCATGTTATTGTTATCAACTCGATTCGACTAAGGTAGAGTGGAGAAGGTACCACACGCAAAATTGTCCGTGCGGGCCCCGCAACCTAGTATACAGTTCCAACTTCAGTGTGTGAATTACGTTAATCCACCACAGTTTCACAATTACTCAACTGCACTCAATATTTAAATACCAATGTTAGTCTAAATAAATATAGACAGACAATGTACGTATTAGGCTTGGGCGGTATAATTTTTTTCATACAGTCATACCTTGCTGACATAATACCCCGGTATACGGTATATGACGGTATGAGTTTCATTTTTATCAGCGGGGGGGAGAGCTAACAATATACTCGTTATCACCATTAGGGCTGGGCGATATGGCCTAAATATGATATCACGATATTTTCTGACCTTTCGGCGATACACGATACACATCACGATGTTTTTCTTTTTTTCCCCAAACAATTCATTATGAGGCTTACCAAGACAGTATTTGAGTTTGCAAGCTAACATTAAAGACTAAATAAAATACCCATGCATTTAGCATTTTTATATTATATATTAGATTTAGATTATTAGATTATATATTGCATATATTTAGCAATGAGATATTATATGATTTAGATATGAAATATGATTAATTGAAAATGGGGGACCCTGATGTAAACAAGACGAAAGACTTTCTCTGGTCTGCATCCCCTTAACAATTGTATGTATTGAGCTGTACTGTACCCATTCTGCAATATGTTAATAAAGTTTTAAATCAATCAATCAATCAATAAATAGCATTTTAGCATTTTTATGAAACTACTGTATATTTGTATGTCTCTAAATGTTTTGATTAATTGGGGACCCTTATGTAAAAAAGCCGAAAGTCTTTTTCTGGTCTTCATCCCCCAGTCCACTGTTGTTGTATTGAGCTGTACTGTATTGTACCCATTCTGCAATCGTTAATAACGTTTGCATTCATTCGATCATTCAGCCGGCAACAGCATAATTTTGATTGACAGTCGAGTCTGCCAATTACGTCACACCGATTGAACCCGCCCTGCTGTTCTTAGCACCAATCGGCAAGCTCTATGCGTTTTTTACTTCCGCAATTGATTTTGACGAGAGCTGAGCTCAGCTCAACGACAACAACAGCTCCCTGCGGCAGACGAGTGATTACCAGCGCACCGCAGCATGACTAAACAAGCCATAATGATTTTATTGCAACGAATGTTATAATAAAAGCCTTTCCATACATCTGTCTGATTGAAAACTTTATTAACAGACCGCAGAATGGGCATGCACAACTCCGCACGGGCTGAGATATGAACAGTAACGCTTGCTATCTATGTCGTCATCGGACGTTGCTATGTTTGGGTAAATACGCTAATGTTATTGAACGTGTAACTAACTATATAACGTTAATGCCACAAAACGAATGCCTTTGTTAATAATAATTAGTAACTTTGATGCAGTAGTGTGTGTGGGGGCGGCGTTGTTCAAAAGTTTGAACGGGTGTGGACCAGATTGACGCGACACAATCCTCTTGGGCAAAACATCACGATATCCACAATACGTTAAAAAAGTGTATCGTTAATGAACTGTACCCGATATTTATATAATATCGTCATATCGCCCAGCCCTAATCACCATACATAACGCTTATATTGAAACACGTTGACATTAGGGCCGTTCTTTCAACCTAAAAGTGCACTTGCTTCAACCTCGCACCTAAATTCCTTAGCAACCCGTATTACCAAGTAAACAAATCACAGAACGATAGCCAGTTAGCCAGCCAGGTACCGACGTTAGCTCTCAGAATGATTAGCCACGTTAGTTAGCCAGCAACCAGCCAGGCAGAGACGTTAGCTCTCAGAACGATTAGCCACGTTAGTTAGCCAGCAACCAGCCAGGCAGAGACGTTAGCTCTCAGAACAATTAGCCACGTTAGTTAGCCAGCAACCAGCCAGGTACCGACGTTAGCTCCCGGAACGATTAGCCACGTTAGTTAGCCAGCAACCAGCCAGGTACCGACGTTAGCTCTCAGAACGATTAGCCACGTTAGTTAGCCAGCAACCAGCCAGGTACCGACGTTATCTCCCGGAACGATTAGCCACGTTAGTTAGCCAGCAACCAGCCAGGTACCCACGTTAGCTCCCGGAACGATTAGCCACGTTAGTTAGCCAGCAACCAGCCAGGCAGAGACGTTAGCTCCCGGAACGATTACCCACGTTAGTTAGCCAGCAACCAGCCAGGCAGAGATGTTAGCTCTCAGAACGATTAGCCACGTTAGTTAGCCAGCAACCAGCCAGGCAGAGACATTAGCTCTCAGAACAATTAGCCACGTTAGTTAGCCAGCAACCAGCCAGGCAGAGACATTAGCTCTCAGAACGATTAGCCACGTTAGTTAGCCAGCAACCAGCCAGACAGAGACGTTAGCTCTCAGAACGATTAGCCATGTTAGTTAGCCAGCCAGCAACCAGCCAGGCAGAGACGTTAGCTCCCGGAACGATTAGCCACGTTAGTTAGCCAGCAACCAGCCAGGCAGAGACGTTAGCTCTCAGAACGATTAGCCACGTTAGTTAGCCAGCAACCAGCCATGCAGAGACGTTAGCTCTCAGAACGATTAGCCAAGTAACTCTCTGCTGGCGCGTGCTGTGCACTACAATCAACTCCGTGTCTGTAATAGCAGTCTGTGACGTCACAGTATTGAGAATCATACCGGCGGGATCTCGAAATATCCTGGTATACAGTAATACCGTCAGGGATGTAACACTAAAGACGGTGGCAACGACAAAGAATTGCTGCAATATAAACATACATCTGTTGTTTACATTTTTTTATCGTTTTTTTTTTTGTTTGTTATCGATATCGTTATCGCAATATCATTTTTGGCCATATCGCCCAGCCCTAGATGGCATCACAAATTATTGTTAAAAAAACAGGCTAGGATATGTATGATTAGCAACAACACTGATTGATGGATTTTCTGTTTTTTTGTAATGTCAGATTGAAAAGAATACAATCTTTTATTCAACTTTAGCCCTGATCATAACACCACATATTCATTTTATAATTCTAACCCTTTAAATGCCAGTGTGTGTGGTGGCATATATTTGCAATATATCAAATGCAAAGTAGATTTTTCTGGGGGGGATTATTACAGGCTAGCAATGATTAGCAACAACACTGATTTTGATGGATCTTTTGTTTTCTGTAAGGGTCCCGCATCCACCAATCACATGTGGCTCCCTTTGTGTGTGTGTGTGTGTGTGAGCAAGAGAGAGAGATAGTTCTCCAACTTGTGTGAGTTGCAGTTAGGGCTGGGCGATATGGCCTCTAAATGATATCGCGATGATATGATGATTATAATAAGTCCCTGCAACATATGTTTGCATTATTAAACCATGAAGATGTTTTAAAAAATTATTAAATTAAAATGTACTAAGAGTAGTCTACTGACACAATAATAAAAAAAATATATTTACATCTAAGACAATTTATATAAAAGACTTTTGCACAGTACTGTGTTTTCTATCCACTTTAGCCAAACACACACATATATATATATACACACTACTGTGAGAAAATAATAATCACACACAAAGGGATAATGGCTTATAGCAGACTTAATGATTTTAGAATATTTCAGATAATGAAATAAAATGTTTATATCATCAACTATCCAGTTAGTATTTATACTGGAACGTTTGGCTACTTTAAATCATTTAATAGAGAGAGAGAGAGAGAGAGAGAGAGAGACCCCCCCCCCCTCGGGCGTTGTTCTAGGTTTGCGTTTTGATCGTCTAAGCTGCCGTAGGTGATGTCACACTCTAATGTAAACAGGAAGAGTTTAATACACGGAGATGGAAACCGGATGATATAAAGAAACGAATAACCAATAAATATGAAGCTATGTTTAAACTTCTGTTGTCAAGCGTCGTCAATATACCCACCCCCTTTCCTCACGAATGGAACTAGTGTTGTGGAGTCCGCTTTGAGCGTTTTCCAGGGTTAGCATCTAACGCTAGTTAGCTTAGCCTAGTCATCATGGATAACTTGGTTAGCAGCTAACGTTAGCCCATTGCTTGCATCAATTAAATTGCATGTCATTAAAGGTCTATAATGAAATGATAGCTCTGCGCTAAAGCTAAAGTCTCATCAGCCGTGACAACATATACTCGATGTTCACGATATAATAACTTACTACATTTCATGTAGAACAAGCCGCGATACATCGAGTATACTTGATATATCGCCCAGCCCTAGTTGCAGAAACATTATCACGTCTCATGGCTTCTCCTACCATTGTTATGCCGACGATACTCAACTCTTCCTCTCCTTCCCTCCCTCAGATATCCACGTCTCTGAGCGGATCTCGGCCTGTCTGTCCGACTTCTCCGCCTGGATGACGACCAACCACCTCAAACTGAACCTAAGCTAAACAGAATTGCTCCCCCCTGACCGACCTTTCCATCACAGTCGAGAATGCAGCTGTGACCGCGTCCCCGACCGCCAAGAACCTTGGTGTTGTCCTCGACGACCAGTTGAACTTCTCTGCTCACATCGCAGCGACAACCAGAACCTGCCGATTCCTCCTGAGCAACGTCAGAAGGATCCGCCCCTTCCTGACAAAAGAAGCCACCCAACTCCTCGTCAAATCAACAGTCATCTCCCGCCTCGACTACTGCAACGCACTGCTCGCTGGCCTCCCGGCCACTGCCACTAAGCCTCTTCAACTCATTCAGAACGCAGTGGCCCGCCTGATCTCAAACCTACCGAAGTCGGCCCATGTCACCCCACTTCTTAGGGACCTGCACTGGCTCCCCATTGCTGCACGAATCCGCTTCAAGGCCCTCGACCTAGCATACCGTGCGGCCAGGGGGGCGAAACTAGAGCCCGCCAAGCGCCATTGGTGGTCAGTTTTTACGTTTGGCGACTGCCACTGAGAGGTCTGTCCGCCGTGTGGCGGGTAGCATAATAGTCATGTAAGAAAAAAAAATCTGCGGTGTGTTTTGGTTTTACAACAGTCGCAGTTTTTGGCAACCCTGTCTCTCACGGCACGTCATCTCGTTGGCTTGTTTACCAACGTGACATCCGCTGCACGCTCTTCTTCTGCTCTGTAGGGAGCTCAGCTAACCTTACGCGCACCTAGCTAATGCCGAGTAGCCAACGTTAGCGAAATGTAATAACGTTAAATAACGTTAATCACTGATACAGTATGTGGAACCATATTAAAGGAGTAAGCCGGCCGGTAAAAAGACAACTCACTGCGGAAGAAGTGGCAGCGAGAGCGGGACCACATAATAAAATAAAGTTTAGAGACGAGTGGAAATTTGGAGATGCCGTTAGCGGTGTCTCAAGAGACTGGCTCCAGTATGATGCTGGGGCTGGAGTGATGACTTGTTCGGTGTGCCGCAAGTATGCAAAAAACAAAAACAGAAACAACACTTTTGTTATTAGGAGCACATCTATGAAGCTGGAAGCAATTCGTGACCATGAACAGAGCCAGTGTCACATTGGCTCCATGTCTGCGTCCCGGATTGCATCGGAGCCTCTCCTTTCAAGACCCTCTGTGGCCAGGCTAACAGCCATGTCAGATCAGACCAGCACAAAAATGAAGATGCTGTTTCGGACTGTACATGCCATTGGAAAGAATGCAAGACCCTTTACGGACTTCAAGTGGATGTGCAAGTAAGTGAACATGTTTATTCTCTTAAATTAGTATCACTAGTATCATGACTACTACATGAAACATGTTAATGAAGCACAATGCATGTAATAACGTGAGACTCACAACTGTGAACTGATCTGGTCATTTATTTAGCATAGCCTTGTTTATGTTGTGTTTTCAATAAAATAACTCATTATACAGTATACTGTTATTATGTACTGAAATGTTTGAGAAGTTCCAGGCAGCTATATATTAGATAACCTTATTCATTGTATTTAATTAATTAATTTGTTTGTTGGATTTTTGCAGTTTGGATGAAAAGAAGGGCATTGCTGTGGGCTCAACATATAGGAATGAGAAGCAGGCCAGAGAGTTCATGCACCATGTTGCAGAGGCTGAGAGAAACCACGCCAGAGAGAATTTAAAAAACATAAAATTTCTCTCCATCTTGTCAGACGGCTCCACAGACAGTTCTGTGAAAGAGGAGGAATTAGTGTATGTCAGATTCTGTCACAAGGGCAAGATTGAGACAACGTTTGTTGGCATCAAGTCAGTGGAGAAGGCAGACGCGGCACACATCACCAATGCCATCACTGTCATCATGGATGGAGTGTGTGAGGAGTGGGGGAGCAAGTTGGTTGCTCTGGCAACAGATGGAGCGGCCCTGTGATGACTGGAGCCAGGAACGGTGTGGTCAGCCGGCTGAAGGGGGACAAGGCCTACATCATCGGGATCCACTGTATGGCACACCGCCTTGAACTGGCCTTTGCCGATTCCATCCGCTCCAATGTGATGTTCCAGAAAGTAGAAGACCTCATCAGTGGGCTCTACACCTTCTACCACACCAGTCCACTGAACAGGGCCAACCTGCTAAACAGCTTCCAGGCTCTTGGGCACACAGCACTGGTCCCCACCAGAATTGGCGGGACCCGATGGGTAGGACACCTACTGCGTGCCCTGAACCATTTCCTGCATGGTTACCAGGGGCTTGTCCAGCACTTGGAACAGGTAGTGGCTCTAGATTTCTATGCTAAGTAGTACTCCAAAAGTTAAGTTATGTAATGTAGTAGTAGTAGTAGTAGTTTATTCAGTCATCATCTCACACAATGCAATATACACCATCATTTAACAATATTTGATTTTACAGTGACTGAAAAGGTACAGACTGAAGCATAATGCTTATATATGCCTGTCCTATATTCTTAACAAAAATTAATACTCCAAAACAGTATTCTAAAATAAATATAAATAAAGTAAATAACAACAAACATGCTTAGAATTAGTAACATGTTTCAATGTTTTATGCATTGATCAAATCTGCCATACCCCCCCCCCCCCCCCCCCACAGCAATTAATTGTTTATTTGTATGTCTTTGTTCTTAATGTATTTCAGATTCAATCTCCTGATGCCCAAAATGTTAGAGGTGCCCAGCAGGCCAAGGCCAGAGGCTACTACAGTACTGCCAGGGATGCTGCTGTTGTCCGCTTCTGTGGCTTCCTGCATGACACACTCACACACCTGAGCAACCTGTCTGCCTGTCTGCAGAGCAGTGATGCCAGTAACTAGTTACTGTAATCTGATTACTTTTTTCAGTAAATAGTAATCTAACTTGTTACTTTTTACAAGCCAGTAATCTGATTACAGTTACTTTTCCAAGTGGCTGTGAGTTACTATTTAGTTACTATCTCATAATGCTGATGATAAGAGAGCCAGGGGTACAGTCAGCTAGACCTTATATGGCCTGATGGCTGATGAGTGATGACGTCTCATGATGACCTGTCTGAGCAGCCAATCATGATTTATGACATTATGCACTTTCAATAAAGCATTATTAAAAAAAAAAAAAAAACTGTTGTCATTCTTGTGGCAGCAGCAGGGGGGACGACGACGACTTCATAACCTAGTTACTTTCAAAGTAACTTAACTTTGATAATCAAGTAATCAGTAAAGTAACTAGATTACTTTTTAAAGGAGTAATCAGTAATCAGATTATTTTTACAAGTAATCTGTGGCATCACTGCTGCAGAGGTCCACTGTCTCCATAGCGGAGGCACACAGCTCTTTGTGCTCAACACAGGCAGTACTTAAGAAGTACAAAACCAGGTATGTTTATTTAAGCTGCAAAAGAAATGTGTACCTTAAGAGAATTAAGAGAAATGATTGTGTGAGTGAAAGGTGAATTCAGAAATGTAGATAAAATTAGTCTTTTATCTTCAGACAAGGGCCCATGATGAAAGCCACAATGGCCAACAGCTATGAGGGAATTCCACTGACCAGAAGTGACAGCAAGTGGAGCAAGACCATCGTCACCTCACAGGAGAAAATGCTTGACAAGCTACAGGAGAGTCTGACCGACAGGTTCCAGGACATCAGTGACGGGTTGCTGTGTGCCACCAAGGTGGTCAGCTTCACCAACTGGCCAGAGTCAGCAGACGTAGCAGCAGGTAGGTTGCTTTCTTTATGTTTAATACAGGGCAGTGCAGTCAGCCTGGTTCATGATCATATTATTATAGTTTGAATATTTGAGAATTAAAATTATGCTTTCTGTAATATTTATACAATTCTAGATTTTGGAGAAACTGAAATCGAAACCCTGGTGGACCACTTCAAGCCAGTCCTGGAGACCTCTGGAATTTTTGCAGAAAGGATCCCTGACCAGTGGACTGTCCTGAAGGCACTGCTGTACCAGGAGGCCCAGTCCCTGCAGAAGATGTCCTGGCTCAGGGTCAACAGGAGCCATCTATATTCCTGCCCTGATTTACTGGCATTGGTCGACCTGGTCCTGTCCTTCCCTGCATCCACAGCTGAATGTGAGAGCGGTTTCAGTATAATGAAACAGGTAAAAACAGACTGGCGGTCCAACCTAAAGTCTGACACACTGTCAGATCTCCTGATGGTCCAGCTGTCCTCTCCAGAGATCAGCGAGTATGACCCCACAAAAGCTGTGAATCTGTGGCACCAGGACTGCGTCAGGAGTAGGAGACCAGACTTTATGGACGGACGTGACCGGGCAAAGAGGGTGGAGATTGTGGACTCTGATGAGGACATGATTGAGAAATGAAGAGGTTTAAGTTTTATTTATTTTTTATTTATTTTACACATTTTATTATATTATGTTCCCACCCACCAGCTTTCCCACCCCTAACACTGCCAATTGTGTTAGTATGAACGACCAGCCAGGCTGGTAGCAATGTCGAGAGCTGGGCTCGAACCCAGCATCTCCTGCACTAGTGGCGACACTTTATTATGTTCTGTTATGTTTGATGTTAACATTAGGTTACAATTTAAGTTTAAGATTTTGTATTGATTAAGTAATCAATCAATATATTAAAATAATTTGCTTCAAATTTTACTCTGGCCTCTTATTTAAGTGTATTCTTCAACATAATACCTTATCTACTTGAAATGTACTGACATTTTTGTATATGCGACACAAAAATGCGTTTTTTTTGGCTGGTAAGAAATATGCTTGGCGGGTAGATTTTTCCCATCTACCAGCCACTGGCCGGTGAGTCAAAAAGTTAATTTCGCTCCCTGCGTGCGGCAAAGGGAACCGCTCCCGCCTACCTCCGGTCAATGGTCTCTAACTACACACCCTTAAGACCCCTACGCTCTGCATCTTCTGGCCGCCTCAGACCTACTCCTATCCAAGCTCCGGGAGGGTCATCAAAGAGAAGTCACAATTCTCAGTCCTTGCCCCACAATGGTGGAATGAACTACCCACCCCAGTTAGGACAGCCGAAACACGTCCAATCTTTCGCCGTCGACTAAAGACGCACTTCAACCATTATCTGAATAATTTTTTTTTAAATAAATATATATATATATCTAACCCTAACTAACCGTACTGTCATGCACTTGTCCTAATAAACTAACCTACACTGTAGCACTCAACACTTTGATGAACATTGTTGCTCAGCTGATAAGAGTTGTGCCCTTCCTGATGGCCTGTCATACAGAACTTGTAAGTCGCTTTGGATAAAAGCGTCAGCTAAATGACTAAATGTAAATGTAAATGCAGTGATCTCCTGGTTGTTCCCCACCTAGGTTATCTAACTATTGCACCGCTGCAACTAGAAACACTGGCCTGGCCGCGTGTATGCCTTCTACAACGCTGTTCCAGTTCCGCGTTGCCGTTTTGCGCTCTGATTGGCAGAGCGCGCGCATGAGCCGCGACAAGCCCCTCCGCCGTGCTGCGATAAGGCTTTCACCAGCCGGGAGAGTAGGGGCCGCGAGCGGCATCGCTGCGCTCATCAACGCCCCTCCGTGCTCCGGCTTTCAACAGCGGGGAGAGTATTATGGGGCTTATGCCGCGAAGCAGTAACACAACAGTGAACACATAGTTAAGTACGACTGACAGATGCATTGCAACTATGTGTTCACTGTTGTGGTCTGCTTCTCGGCATAAGCCCCATCATAATAAGACCGTCTCTGGCTTCGTCCAGCGGACACCATGGCGAGCTCAGCGATGCCGCTCGCGGCAGCATACTCTCCCCGCTGTTGAAAGCCTTATCGCAGCACCGAGGGTCGTGGACCCGCAACGCAGCCGCGAAGGCGGCGATGAAGCCCGAGTCGCGCGATTTTTTATTGGTTTGTCATGACAAACCAATTACATAATCCAACATATGTGTAAAGAAACAACATATTCCAGTTAACGGTATCTTTTTAACGGCGGCGGGGTCGCAACCCCCACTTTGGGAACCACTGGGCTACACTACTAGGTCTACACTATAGGCTACACTACTATGTCTAAACTATAGGCTACACTACTAGGTATTAGGGCTGACCCCTATTAGTCGATTAGTCGATTAATCGGTCGAAAGGAGCCGTAGTCGACTGGCCAACCTTAGTCGAATATAAAAAAAAAAATATATATATATATATATATATATATATATATATATATATAATATATATATTTCTTATCATTCTATCCAAAAGAATAGAGGCCTAGAAGTGTGGCTAACGCTAATGGCACGCATACCAGAGGCTAACTGCCTACGAAAACAGACACAGAGGCACTGAAAGAGGATTTCACCCATCTAATGAATACACTAGACTAGACAAATATAACAATAACAATAACAATAACAATAACAATAACAATAACAATAACAATAATAATAATAATAATGCAGGACCTCTTTTAGGGGGTCTTTATTCGGCATGCAACGAACTGGACATGCAATTGGAGCGGCACACACACACACACCGGGATACACACACACACACACACATGCATTGTCTTTTTCTCAGTCGCAGATGCGATTGAGTCTCTGCGCCTAACCCATCCCGTCGTCCTTCCCCCCATGGGCAGCCGGGAGCAGATATGGCGTCAACATGAGCCGCACCCCGGCGACCAATCCAAGTGATCCTGTCCGTCTTCGTCAAGGACGCTACAGCGTTAGCGATCTGTTGTTGTGCATGTTTTTCCATTGGGTTTATCTTATCGGGGGGGAAACCCTTGCGAGCACAGGGAGAACATGCAAACTCCACACAGAAAGGCCTGGGAGATACCCCACCTGGGTAAGATGTATCCATCAGTGGACCAATTGCATGCTTTTGCAGAGGACAAGAAGCCTTCAGTCGACTCCTTCAGACATTAATCACCCCCCACAGCCAAAATGGAATGATAAAAAAAAAAAAAAAAAACTTTTTTAATTAAAAAAATTTACTTATTTTATTTTTTATTTTTTTTCAATAGTCGACTAACGGCACATTTTTGCCAATCATAGTCGACCATCCAAATCCTTAGTTGGGGACAGCCCTACTAGGTATACACTAATAAAATCATTCATTAATTCATTCACTATTTATTGAAACCTTTATTTATCCGCAAGGGGAGATTCAGGTGTCCATCACAGCATCAACAGCCATTTAAAAACAGTTAATACATAATACAATTATTTAGTACGTGTTAAAAACAAAGATGGACAAAAATACGTAGGGCTAAGAAAGAGCTAAAATAGGGCTAAAAGTGGTGAATAAAAAAAAATTCTAATCATGATGTTAATTAGTTACAGTCCACAAATCAGCTCCTCCAGTCCACGGCAGTTGGCCCGTCCTGGCCCTGCCTGGTCGTGGAGCCTGATTGCCACCGGCACAAAGGACTGCCCGAATCGCTTTGTGGTATGTCAGGGGGGGGGGTAAGTCTGTGGCTAAACATGGACCGCATTGCGGTCAGCTCATCATGGAGGGGGTGGCAGGGGTTCTCAAGGATAGCATACAGCTTCCTCCTCGTCCTCCCCTCTGCCACCACCTCCAGACTGTCCAGGTCCACTCCCACCACAGAGCTTGCTTTCCTAACCAGTTTGTTTATTTTGTCTGTGTTGGTGTCCCTTCCCCAGCATAAAACAGTGAAAAAGAGGGCACTAGCCTCCACAGACTGGTAGAACATCTGCAGCAGTTTGCTACAGATATTGAAAGACCTGAGCCCGTCCAGTCCAGTTTATTGTTCATGAGAGAACACCCAAGAAAACTAGGTCTATACTAGGTAGGGATGTCCCGATCCGATCACGTGATCGGGGCCGATCACGTGATTTTCCGAAGATCGGGATCGGGATAGGCTGAATGAATGAATGAAAACTTTATTTAACAGATTGCAGAATGGGTACAATACAGTACGGCTCAATACATACAATTGTTAAGGGGATGCAGACCTGAGAAAGACGTTTGTCTTGTTTCCATCAGGGTCCCCCATTTTCAATTCATAGACATTTATGACATACACAACATACATGACATTTATGGCATAGGGACATATAGGTATTTAGTACTGATACATTTGTGACATAAACGGTATTCAAATATACAGTACTGTTACCCATAGATCCTGACAGAGTATATATGATGGGGAGGGGACTGTACATTAGGAGGGGGTGGGTGGGTGGGAGAGAAATATACATACGGCGGGGAGGGAATATATACATGCGGTGGGGAGGAGACTGTCTATTAGGAGGTGGTGGGGGTTTTGGGCATTTACGGTGGCCAGTTTCGAATTGCAGCCTCCCGTAGGTGCTCTTTAAGAGCGGTTTTGAATGTGGGTAGTGATTCACATTCCTTTACAGCTTTGGGTAGGGCGTTCCACATTGTTGTGGCATAATTGCGAAACGTGTTTAGTCCCTTGTTTGAGCCGAATCTGGGTTTTACATGATTTGTTGAGCTTCCTCTGGTGTAGTGGTTGTGGTATTCACTGACCTTTGGGAAGTATTTTGACATGTACATGGGTACCCCGGTCGTATAGTGTATCTTGTAGACCAGGCCCATTGCAAGTTGCTGTACTCTGTCGTCTACTCTAAGCCATCCTAGGTTGTCAAAGTGGGCAGGGGTGAGGTGGGTTCTGGGGTTCAGGTCAAGTAGTAGTCTGACCAGTTTGTTTTGTGATGTTTGTAATTTTGTTTTAAGCGCCTTTGAGGTGCTTTGGTACCATGAGGTGCACGCATAGTCGTAGTACCCTTGAATGAGTGCTCCTGCCAGAGTCTTCAGGGTATTCTTGTTTACCAGAGAGGAGATCCGGCTACACTACTAGGTCTACACTATAAGCTACACTACTAGGTATACACTATAGGCTACACTACTAGGTATACACTATAGGCTACACTACTAGGTCTACACCAGGGGTCTCAAACTCAATTTACCTGGGGGCCGCTGGAGGTAGAGTCTGGGTGAGGCTGGTCCGCATCAAATATTCCACAAAAAAGGGTTTCAAGTATTCAAAAAAAAGTACAACTGATCCAATCTTCTCAATCTTTAGCAATAACATTTTAGAACATGAACAGTTCTTCAGAACATGAACGGTTCTTCAGGCTTCTCAGTGGTGTCAGTGGACTCATCCACAGCTATGGAAATGCACTGTGCATTTTTTTTTATTCTATCGCAAAGCTGTTTAATCAAATCACCAGCCAGTATTTCAGTTATTCTGGTTGCTGTGCGATCTGAGGGGGATTTGCTTTTGTTTGCCTTCAAACATGGTCTCCATCACTTCAGTCATACATTATTTTCAAATAGCTACCGTTTTTTGGCATATAGTCACATAATTGGTTTGGTGCTGGGACCAGAGGAGTAGCTGGGGGGGGGGGGGGTTAGGATGATTCCAAGGGCCCAGCACTGGGGGGGGGGGGGGGGCAGAGAACACTATTATTATCTTTTTATTAATATGGTTTTATTATTATTATTATTATCCTAAAGTAAGTTAATGTAGATGACTCAAAAGTATAATTGCCTGTATTATAAAAAAAATAGGTAAAAACCATATTATGCGTTTTCATCAATAAATAAATGCCCCAAATCTTTTTATAGATTGGGGGCCCCACATTTTTTAATAGATTGGGGGCCCACAAATTGATTATTTCATTGGGCCCAGAATCTCCAGCTACGCCCCTGGCTGGGATGAACGCATATTTTTCCGTCCATTCACCTTTGAATTGCAGTCGACTTTTCTTTTACTGACCATCTTTGAAAATGCCATATTTTTCTGCTGGCTGCCTGCTGGCGAAAATAGGCTAATAGCTACATTTATCTCACAGAGATAAAACTGGGAGCGAGTTTACTATAGATGCGCTGCCAACTCTGCTCCGACTTGAACTGAAAGAGAGAGACGACATGCAGTCCGTGAAGACCCGCCCTACTCCCCTACTCTGCATCTGATTCGCAGACTGTGGGTGAGGGGGAAAAACGCTGACGGGACGCGTATGTGATTGGACCAGACTCGTACACAGACAGACAGTGGCAGTGCTGCCGGACATGCAGAGCACTGCTCGCAGTCAGAGGAGCGAGGATGCATTTGCTTCCACTTTACTTGATATCACTCCGGAATCACGTTTCAACCAAGTCACTAACATAACGTTGCTGTCATGAGCCTGCGCTATGGTAGCCTACAAGTGATAAAATAAATAAAACTTCCAACTCTCGCGCAACGACTCGGCAAACAGTTGCGCACGGGCCGCATTAAAACTACACTTTGATGTCCAGTAGGGGGCCGCAAAATATCATCCCGCGGGCCGCAATTGGCCCGCGGGCCGCGAGTTTGAGACCCCTGGTCTACACTATAGGCTACACTAGTAGGTCTACACCAGGGGTGTCAAACTCATTTTCACAGAGGGCCACATCAGCATTATGGTTGCCCTCAAAGGGCCAAAGACCGTATAAATGTTAATGTAATGTAAAATAAATGTAGCTACACATTTACATATTGTTAAACATGGTGTTTCTGTATTTATTACTTATTCAAGTTATACATATTGCATATTCATTTGCATAAATGTACAAATATATGTTAGCTTATGTTATTTTAACAAATAATTTTAGTTTATCAGAACCCCATATTACTCCACCAATCAATGATCAAACCATTCAAGTAAATAACAAAGAAGAATATCATCAAATACAAGCTATGACATTAAGTTTGTTCAAAACCTTTTTGTCACAGTCAAGAGGGGCAGAACTAACAACTGTGAGCTGCAAAGAACACGTGGGACAGATGTAGCAGATGTTACAAAAACAAATGGCTGCACACAACCTTGCAGAGGCCATACGTCCAACTAATGGAAGATAGTTTAATTAACAGATTGCAGAATGGGTACAGTACAGTACAGCTCAATACACACAATTGTTAAGGGGATGCAGACCAGAGAAAGACTTTCGACTTGTTTACATCAGGGTCCCCCATTTTCAATTCGTAATGAAATTGCTATTATGTGTCTGCATGAACACACAACTGTAACTGTACTCAAAAATAACAAAATAAGGGTTGTCTCAGTTCACAACTATATTGGTCAAGTTTTGGGTGGGACTTGTTTGCGTCCCTACAGCTTCTTATTCAATTGAGCGAGATGCTCGGTTATGTCACACAGCCAGTTTGCATCTGACAGTTCAGACAATATTTCTTCAACCCTTTGTTACCTATTCTGCCTGGATCTTTTTTGTATTTTGGGCTGTAAAATTGTCAAAGAATGTCTGAGGAGTAAGTGCTTTTGGCTTTTTTCCTTTGTTACCTCAGATGTTCAACATACATGTATGTGTAAGAATGTGTAATAACTAAGGCTGTCAAAGTTAAAGCTTTATTAACGCATTAACCCACAATTATTTTAACACTGCTATTTTTTAACCCAATATTAATGTAAATTTTTTTTTTTTTTAACCTGAGCTCTTGGTGGGCCACATCAAATGACGTGGCGGGCCGGATTTGGCCCGCGGGCCGTGAGTTTGACACCTATGGTCTACACTATAGGCTATACTACTAGGTATACACTATAGCAGGGGTAGGCAACCCTAGGCACGCGTGCCTGCATAGGCACGCGGGGGCATTTTCATAGGCACAGGGGGCAGCATATTAAAAAAATATATATATTATATATATATATTTTTTTTTTGCTTTGAAATATTATAGTGAAATATTTTGCACTGTTGTCGCATTTATCTTGTTGAAATCCTCCCACAGGTTCTTTTTACTACCACATATTTAATTGAGACCCTTTATTTGTTTATTATTTCAATTTAGCTGGAAATACATTGCTACATCATTGAGTAACATTTGCAGAGCCTTATAACAAAAACATTATTACGGTCACCATTGTGACCAGTGGGATTAATCAACAAATTTTATTATTTATTTTTCTATTTCATTGATACTTGCACATGTTAAAAGTAATTTTTTTTACTCAAAATGTGAGTATTACCAAGTCAACTTGTGTTCTTAAAACAATGACAAACATAGTTTTATTAGGTTGAAATAATGTGGTTGTGTACTTATTTTTCTGTTAACTTATTATGGATTGAAAACTGAAACCCTTAATGCACAGTAACTGAACTCAATATTTTCTGGTAACTTATTATTATAATTTTTTTAAAGTGTAGTCTTGCGATCAATCAAAACTTATTTACACAATATACCTCACATTCACCCTCCATTCACATCCTGGTGTTCTCCTGGTGTTCTCCATTAGGCCTGTAGGTGGAGCTATGACAGCACACGTACAGTACACACACCGATGGTGTGTGATGTGTCCAAAAATGAATGGGCAAATGTGAGTGAAATGGTCGCACTGTATGCAGCTGTTTGTCTGCATTGCATTTAGGGTTGATACAACCATCATAATAATATTGTTAATAATAACAATAACAATAATGATGTAATAATGTAAAAATTATCATTAAAAATACCTGATTATGAGAAAAAAAATTACGATGCATGGAATATTGTTGAGGCACACTAGTTACAACTATATTTCAAACAGGCACTCCATGTCAAAAAGGTTGCTGACCCCTGCACTATAGGCTACACTACTAGGTCTACACTATAGGCTACTAGGGCTGCAGCGATTAGTCGACATAATCGACGACGTCGATCATAAAAACTCGTCGACGCAGAATTTTTGCGTTGATTAGTCATAAAGAAATATATATATATATATATATATATATATATATATTATTTTATTTTAATTTTTTAAATTTTTTTATATTATATTTTTTTGCACTACCTATCTTTGTGAAAGTAGCTTCTCAGCTCTGGTCCAGCTGAAGACAAAGCAGAGGAACAGATTGGACATTGAGCATGACCTCAGAGTTGCTTTGTCTACCATCACCCCAGACTTTGAGACTCTTGTCAGGAGCAAACAACATCCCCAGTTATCCCATTAGTTCCCTGGGATGTTAAGCTAAGAAGTCTGCTATATATATTTTTTTAGTTATTTAAACACTTCCACTTTAATTTGTATTATTTAATTTATTTATCTTGTTATGAGTGATTGTTGTATTGTTCAAATACATTTTGATTTAAAGTTGCTTAAGATCCAAATTCAAATGTTTCATGAGTCATTATTTTAATTTGCTATGGGATCATCATGTTATGTTAAGTTAACTGTTAAGGCAGAGGGACTGGACAACAGGGTGACATTCACAGGTGTGCAGACTTGAGCATGTGAGGTAAAACATGCATTGGAGAAGGAGCCATGCCCACAGGAAGCAGAGATTGAGGGTGTGACAAAAATAATCGTTAGATTAGTCGACTAATCGAATGACAAAAATAATCGTTAGATTAGTCGACTAATTGAAAAAATAATCGATAGATTAGTCGATTACCAAAATAATCGTTAGTTGCAGCCCTATAGGCTACACTACTAGGTCTACACTATAGGCTATACTACTACATACACTATAGGCTACACCAGGGAGGGGCAACTGGCGGCCCGCGGGCCGCATGCGGCCCTCACAGACGCTCCATGCGGCCCCAGGCCAATATACGAATATTGATCAATTATTATTGTTTTCAGCTGTTAATACACACCGGTAGATCATGGGCTCTGTCTTGTGCTGCTGGGATGAAATGCTCGTTTGGTCGCAGCTTTCGTTACACAGTAGCAGGAGTTGGTTGGGCTTGACGTGCCGAGACAGCTTGTACACAACCCGAAACCTGTCTGGCCTCACGTGGTATGAGGCTGCAATCCATTACCTGGAAGACAATAGGCCAGGGGAGGGGACTAACAAACCAACTCCAAAACACCAGAAGCCAGAAATGGTGGAAGGTTGGGCTTGGGGCCAGCGACCCCATCCTGTAAAAAAACTCATTGCTACAAAAACGTCAACAAAGAAAAACCAAGAATCTCCGGCTCTGAGAGAGGATGGACCTCAGGTAGGAAGTATGACGCAGTGTAGTGAAAGCCGGAAACATCCGGAAGCTACCCTGCCGACCACCATTCTCTCAAGCAGGGCCATTACCACCATCGGAACATGGAATGTAAGGACCATGTATGAAGCCGGAAAGACTGCGCAGGTGGCTGCCGAGATGAGGAATTACAATCTTGCCATACTCGGAATCAGTGAATCAAGGTGGATCGGATCCGGCCAGAAGAGGCTCGCCACAGGCGAGATGACACTGTACTCAGGCCATGAAGAGGACAATGCACACCATACCCAGGGAGTGGCCTTGATGCTGTCCAAGGCTGCCCAGAGAGCACTTATTGGATGGGAAGCACATGGTCCTAGGATCATTGCAGCTTCCTTTAGAACTATGAAGGCAAAAATAAACATGAACATTATCCAGTGCTATGCCCCTACAAATGACAGCAATGAAGAGAGAAAAGAAGAATACTACAGCAGACTACAGGACATCATTCAGAAATACCCAGAAAGAGACATCAACATCATAATGGGAGACTTCAATGCCAAGGTAGGAAGTGACAACAGAGGCTACGAGGAGACAATGGGAAAGCAAGGTATAGGAGAGATGAACGACAACGGGGAGAGATTCGCAAACCTATGCGCCACTAACAACCTGGTCATCGGCGGAAGCATTTTCCCCCACAAAAGGATACACAAAGCTACTTGGATCTCACCGGACCTCAACACCGAAAACCAGATAGACCATGTGTGCATCACTAAGAAGTTCAGGAGGTCCCTTCAAGATGTTTGTGTTAGGAGAGGAGCTGATGTTGCCTCAGACCACCACCTCCTGGTTGCCCGGCTGAAGCTGAAATTAAAGAAAAACTGGACAGGAGAGAAGAATCGGAGACAAACATTCAACACAGCACTTCTGAGAGACCCAACCAAGTTAGAAGAATACAAACTCACACTTAGGAACAAGTTTCAAGCCCTGCAAGAGTTGATTGAAGAAGAGGAGGAAAACATCGACAAGAAGTGGAAGTCTGTGAAGGAAGCAGTAAGTACAACGTGCAAAGAAGTACTGGGCCCGAAGAAACACAACCACAAGGAGTGGATATCAGCAGAGTCATTGAGGAAGATAGAGGAGAGGAAAGGGAAGAAGGCACTAATCAACAACAGTCGAACAAGAGCCGAAAAGGTCAAAGCACAAAACCAGTACACAGAAGCCACAAAAAGGGTTAAGAAAAGCATCAAGGCAGACAAGAAGGACTATATAGAGAGTCTTGCGGCAGAGGCTGAAGAAGCAGCTAGACATGGAAATTTGAAAGACTTATATAACACCACCAAGAAGCTGTCAGGAAAGTTTAGTAAACCAGAAAGACCAGTTAAGGACAAAGATGGACAGCCAATCATCGGAGAGGAAAGACAAAAGGAAAGATGGGTAGAACATTTTGAGGAACTGCTAAACAGACCAGCACCACAGGACCCACCAGACATCCACCAAGCTGACAGGGATCTGCTGATAGACTGCAGCGTGCCAACAAAAGAAGAGATCCGCAAAGCCATCAAGAAGCTGAGGAACGGCAAGACTGCAGGACCCGACGGTATTCCGGCAGAAGCACTGAAGGCCGATATAGAGACGATGGAAGAGATGCTCCATCCTCTCTTCAAGAAGATATGGGAAGAAGAACACATCCCATCAGAATGGAAGGAGGGCTACCTCGTCAAAATACCGAAGAAAGGAGATCTGAGCCAATGTGCAAACTACAGAGGGATCACATTACTCTCCATCCCAGGAAAAGTATTCAACAGGATTTTACTGGACCGGATGAAGGACGCAGTCGACCCACAGCTACGAGACCACCAGGCGGGCTTCCGCAAAAACAGATCCTGCACAGACCAGATTGCAACACTGCGGATAATACTGGAGCAGTCATTAGAGTGGAATTCACCCCTATTCATTAATTTCATTGACTATGAAAAGGCTTTCGACAGCGTAAATAGAGAGACCCTCTGGAAGCTACTCAGACACTACGGAGTGCCAGAGAAGTACAGAAATATCATCAGGAACTCCTATGAGGGGATGACCTGCAGGGTAATTCATGGCGGTCAACCCACCGACGCCTTCCAGATAAAAACTGGAGTGAGACAGGGCTGTTTGTTGTCACCATTTCTGTTCCTGCTGGCAATAGACTGGGTCATGAAGCAATCCACGGCAGAGAAACGAAATGGCATACAATGGACATTATGGACGCAGTTAGAAGACCTCGACTTTGCAGATGACCTGGCCCTTCTCTCTCACACCCAGCAGCAGATGCAGGAAAAGACCAGTACCATCGCTGACAACTCTACTCGGCTTGGGCTTAACATCCACAGAGGGAAGAGCAAGGTCATGAGAATCAATTCTGACAACACATCACCCATCATTCTGGAAGGAGAAGCGTTGGAAGAGGTAGACAACTTCACCTACCTGGGCAGCATGGTTAACAAGCAAGGTGGAACAGATGCTGATGTGAGAGCCAGGATTGGCAAGGCCAGAGGAGCCTTTCTCCAACTAAAAAACATCTGGAGCTCAAGAGACATTTCCATCACAACCAAGATCAGGATATTTAACACCAACGTGAAGTCAGTCCTACTCTATGGCGCTGAGACCTGGAGGACCACTGTCACAACAACCAATAAATTACAAGTTTTCCTAAACACCTGTCTGCGCCGAATCCTCCAGATTCGCTGGCCTAACACCATCAGCAATAAAGACCTGTGGCAACGAACACAACAACAGCCAGCAGAGAAAGAGATTCTCCAACGGCGTTGGAGATGGATTGGCCATACACTCCGTAAACCATCCCTGAGCATCACAAGACAATCTCTCAGGTGGAACCCCCAAGGGAAAAGAAAGCGAGGCCGACCACGAAACACCTGGCGCAGAGACTTGGAAGACGATGCCAAGAAGATGGGACACACCTGGGGCCAGCTTGAGAGGTTGGCTCAGGATCGGGATGCTTGGAGAACCCTTGTTGACGGCCTATGCCCCAAACGGGGTAAAAGGCGTAAGTAAGTAAGTAAGTAAGATCATGGGCTGATTTCAAGTAGACCGTGAGATTATTTTTATATAACATCGAGTATATGTTGTCACGTCGCGGCTGAGATGAGGCTTGCTTTAGCGCAGAGCTTTCCTCTCATTTCATTATAGACACAGACCAGCGCGGACCTTCAATGACATGCAATTGTAATTTCATTAGACACAGACCAGCACGGACCTTCAATGACATGCAATATAATTGACGCGAGCAATGGGCTAACGTTAGCTGCTAACTAAGTTATCCCATAACTAGGCTAAGCTAACTAGCGTTAGCCGCTAATCCTGGAAACGCTCAAAGCGGACTCCACGACACCAGTTCCATTCGTGAGGAAAGCGGGTGGGTTATATTGAAAAGGCTTGACAACAGAGGTTCAAAGATAACTTCATATTTATTGGTTATTTGTTTCTTTATATCGGGCATCCAGTTTCCATTTGTGTGTTCAACTGCTCATGTGTTGACGTTCGAGTGTGACATCATCGCCTACGGCAGCTTCCACGCTTAAAACGCAAACCTAAAACAAAACCCGGGGGGGGGGGGGGGGGGGGCTGGCTCTCCTTTCCTTTCACAAAAAGGAATTCATTATTCTGATGAGTATTGCACTTGGCTACTTGTTTACTTTTGTAGTGTTTAGATAACACTGAAATGCATGTTATGGATATGAAGCACTCAGGAATGTTTTGTTTAGTAGCAGGATAAAAGTTTATACCTTTAACAAAATAATTTATTATTGCACTTTTGATTTACTGTTGTAGTGAAATGCAGCAGGAATGCTGCTTTGTGTTTGTTGAGCAGTGGGCTTTAAAGAAAACTCCAACATTTTGGGAAATTAGCTTATTCGCCATCTACCCTGGAGACAAGAAGATACATACCTTTTTCGTCTCTGTGCATGCAGTAGGAGTAGGAAGATGTTGGGAACTAGGCTAATGGAGGAACCTACTTCCAGTGACTGACGCTAAGCTAGGCTAACAGTGCACGTCTTCCTACTCCTACTGCATGCACAGAGAAGAAAAAGGTATGTATTTGAATTTTTTTTTATTGCTAATTAAAATTAAATAAATGTATTTATTATTTAAATGCCTATATATCATATTCGACGCAGACGGTAGGCTATATATAGCTAATTTTGTTATTAATCTTATTAAACTCACCTCCGGTTTTGGGGATATTAGCCTCCGGATTCTATTGCCCCCTTCCCTCTGGACAGTGTCCCGGCGATACTCCCTGTGTATTCTGTTATTATAACAAACCGACCCTCTGATTCAGTTCTCAATAATAGTCGGGCCAGACTTGCTGAAGAGGCGCTCCTCTGAACAGCTATATGTGACTTCCCCCTCTCCTCCATGGGTGATGGTGAAGCTCCTGTCAGTCGATCTGGCACGGGGAGCGCTCGATTCAAGGTGAGCGGGGAGCGAGCGGAGAGTGACTTGGGGGCGGGGTCAACATGAGCAATTAGCGGAGCGGACCAAGCTTTAAAGAGCGAAGAGCAGATTTCTCGGCCGCGCCGATCCGCTCACGTGGCCTGGTCAGTGGCAGATCCTGCATTCTACCTTTTGGGGATCATCTGAAACGGTGTTCTGCGAAATTCTACTACCTGCTGGCACGCATGGCGCACGCATGCGCATGACCCACAATCGTTCACACTACAATATCCTGCCACCTTGCTGACGAACGTCTTGTTGAGTCTTGTTGTTGATATATCTTAAACAATATCTTAAACATATGTTTTTCATTGCACCTTTTGAACTGTATATGCATGTAAATATTTGCATGTAATTGGCTTTGCAGCCGAATGTATTTGTAGATGATAAAATGACGGTACACCTGTTGGAATTCGGAGTGAACTATAGGGTGACGTCACCCAGCTGTCCAAACATATAGGCGATTCGCACTACGGCAGCAGTTCTCAGCAGAGTAGTGGACAGGTGACAGGCAGCGCGACTCGAGTGAGCTGCTCAGCAGCCTCGGCTGGAGATGCATCCTACTGCAGGACCACAGCACCGACACTCTCAGGACCGTGACACTTTGCGGACCCACACTCTCCAGACCCTCGCTCCCATTGGCTGATTTGGGTCACGTGACCGTCCCACTCCAATTCAGCCATTGGGTGGGACGGTCACGTGACCCAAATCAGCCAATGGGAGCGAGGGTCTGGAGAGTGTGGGTCCGCAAAGTGTCGCGGTCCTGAATGTGTCGGTGCTGTGGTCCTGCAGATGGATACTATTGCTCGGCTGCGCAATGCATTGGTTTGTGACGTCGCCCGATATTTTTTTTTAAATATAAGAGGGTATTGGAACGAGGCATTAAATTAACAACATTTAAAACATTTTTTAAATAATAATCTTTGAAAGATAAAAAATTTAAAATTTAAAATAATAAAAAAAAATTATCTTTGAATTGCAGGACATTGTTTTGTTGTTGCGGGATGCGGGACAAATGGCCCAATATCAGGACTGTCCCGCAAGTCGCGGGACAGGTGGTCACCCTATTCAGCTGTATTTATAAATTCATAAAGTTGAAATTAAGCATTACTAAATGTGTTTGAAATGGAATAAAAACAAAGTTACAACAAATTATAATTGTTTATATGCCGTATTTATCACATCTGTGACTATTATGGGCTATTTGAGTGATGGGGTACTACTGGCGGGACTGCCGATAAACAATGCAGCCCCCCAGATTGAGTGTGGAAATTTAGTGTCTCTCACCATATACAAAGTTGCCCACCCCTGGGCTACACTACTAGGTAATGGTATACACTATAGGCTACACTACTATACACTACTACATACACTATAGGCTATACTACTAGGTATACACTATATGATACACTACTAGGTATACACTATACTACTACTAGGTATACACTATAGGTTACACTAGAGCTGCCGCGGTATTGCTGTTTTCCTTACCGCACACATTTGCAAAATATTTCCTACCGCCGCGGTATTACCGCACACACACAAAAAAAAAGTTTGAATGCATTTTTTTTGTAGTCTACTCTTTATATAGCATATAGCCTGCCTCTAGTCTAAATGTCTATCTTTAGAGGATGACTTTGCAGCATGAATATTGTTTGGGATTCGGCATGCACGCATTCGTTATTAAAAGTGAAACACGGATTCGAAGTCTCCCCTCGGTGTCGCGCCCGCCGGTTACCCCCCCCGACCCTTTCTTCTTCTTATTATTATAACGTTACTACTTATGATTACAAAGGCATTCGATTTGTGGCATTAACGTTAGTATAGTTACACGTTCGTATTTACCGGACCACATAGCAAGACAAGCGTTACTCAATTAATATCTAAGTTCCTTTCTTTGCTCAGAGCGTGCCGAGTTGTACCCATTCTGCGGTCTGTTAATAAAGTTTTCAATCAGACAAGTGTATAGAACGAAGGGCTTTTATTATAACATTTCGTTGCAGTAAAATCATTATGCCTCGTTCCCTGAGGAGCGACGGCGTCGGTAATCCACTCCGGTGGGAGCTAACGTACTATTAGCCGTGTTGTGATGGCTGAGATTCAGGAAGTAAACGCACTGCAAGATGCTCCAAGCATGTGACGCGTATCTCTTCTGACCAATCAGTGGTCTGCAGTGTTTCATGTGACTTTTCTGGTACCCAATAGGGTCGCTTGGAATCTCGACAGGGAAGTAGGGTATATCTGCAGAGCCGCAAGCCCAACGAGAGCGTAATAATAATAATAATATAATAAAAAACAGCGGTGATGCCGGTATTCAGCCCAACGCTGCGGTGGGCATGATGTAACAGCGATACCGCGGTAATACCGATACCGCGGCAGCTCTAGGTTACACTACTATACACTATAGGCTACACTATTATATACACTATAGGCTACACTACTAGGTCTACACTACTAGGTATACACTACTAGGTCTACACTACTAGGTCTACACTACTAGGTCTACACTACTAGGTCTACACTACTAGGTGTATACTATAGGCTACACTACTAGGTGTACACTACTAGGTATACACTTTGGGCTACACTATAGCTTTCACCCAGATACCTAAAACAGCCGTTGTAAAGCCATTATTAAAAAAAACTAACTTGGATAGTAATATACTGGCAAACTATAGACCGATATCCAACATACCATTCATTAGTAAAGTATTTGAAAAGATAGTTTCAGTTCAAATTAATTCCTTTCTTGAAGAAAACATATGAAGGGGTTCAGAAAATATTATAGCTCTGAAACTGCCCCCACCAAAATAATCAGTGACCTCAGACTAAACTCTGACGAGAATAAGGTCTCCATCCATATCCTGCTAGATCTCAGTGCAGCATTCGATACAATTGTGTTGTAATACAGTACTTTTACCTTACCACTGGATGGCACTATCAGTAAATACCACCTCTGCTTGTAAACAGATAATTAGTACTTCCTGTTCATGCTGTAAGTTGTATCTTTGTTTTGGTCCATGCTGTATGGTGCAACAACAATCGAATAAAGCTCTGGAAATATACAACAGGTTATGAGCCCAGAACAACGCTAAGAAGCTACACAGAGTTTTGTGTGAGATGAACAGTGTTGTGGGATTTCACAATGGATGACAAGCTGTTTATTGACCGGCTGAGCGGACAAGAGAACTGGGCAACATGGACGTTTCAGATGGAGCACTTGCTAAAAGCTAAAGGAATATGGGGTATGCTAATTGAGACGGATACATTAGCTGCAGATGCTAATGCTCAAGCATGGGCTGAGTTTGATAAACGGAGAGAGAAGGCATTCTCTATGTTAGTGCTGAAAGTAAGTACACCCCAGTTGTACCTGATAACAAGCTGCCAGACTCCCAAAGAGGCGTGGACCACGCTGAAATGCCATTTTGAGAGATACTTTGGCAAATAAACTGTTTCTGAAGAAAAAGTATTTTCGATGTGAAATGAAGGAAGGAGATGGTTTAACTGAACATTTAAAACGGATGAAGGAGCTGACTGACCAGCTATCAGCAATAGGAGCTGTAATTGAAGAGGAAGACCAAATTGCAACACTTTTGGGTAGTTTGCCACCATGTTATGCTACAATTGTCACTGCACTAGAAACAAAGATTGACAGTCTGACACTGCAGTTTGTTCAGCAAGCATTAATTAATGAAGAGCAAAAGCGAGTAAATGTTAACTCAAGTAGTGCTACATCAGATGGTGCATCAGCCATGTCTTCACGATTTCGAGGAAATGTGCAGAATAACTCCAGTGGTGGTCAGTAAATGGGAGTAGAAAGAGCAAGCACGTGGAGATGTTACAAGTGTGGGAAAGAAGGACATATTAAGCGTGACTGTCCAAGCTTGAAATACAAAACTAAAAAGAAAACCCACAAGGCCAAAAACATGATGTATTACGATGATGAAGATTCATCTGAAAGTGCCTTTGTCGCCAGAGAGGCAAACCCGACTGACAGACCACAACATGCTGAGTGGTTAATTGATTCTGGAGCATCAAAGCACATGACATGTGATAAAAAAAGTTCTTCAAGGATACCAGCAATTCTCAAAAGCACAGTCTGTGAGACTCGGTGACGGCAGGGTGGTTGAAGCCCTAGGAATTGGACATGTCAACATGAAAATGACTTTTAAATCAAGTGATGTAAAAAATGTCACAATGTATGACGTGCTGTATGTTCCAAAGCTATCTGGGAATCTATTCTCAGTGGGAGCTGCTACCAAGAAAGGAAATACAGTGCAGTTCAGGAAGTCTCGCTGCTACATACATGGAAAAGATAGAACTCTTCATGGAATGGGAACACAAAGAGCTGACGGGCTCTATCAGCTGGATGTTGAAGGAAGTTCATCTGTCTGTCATAGTGCATCAGTAGCAGCCAGCCTGTGGCACCAGCGCCTTGGTCACACCACCAAGCTGAAGGAACTAAAATATCTGGTGAATGGAGTGGACTTCTCTGCAGAGAAAGAGGTTCCCTTCTGTGAAGGATGTCTGGAAGGCAAGCTGGCTAAAAAGCCATACAAGTCGATTGGAGGAATCCGTTCTAGGGCTGTCTTAAATACTTCAAAGCTTCGTTCGATGGCACAAGCTTCTAACATTAAAAAAAAAATCGAAGTTAAAAAAAAGATTTTTTTTATTTTTTATTTTTTTTACTTCGGTGTGTGTGTGTGTGTGTGTCTGTGTGTGTGTGTGTGTGTGCATGGGGCCATTGGGTGGGGCCGGGGGACAAATACACTGGAGGAAAGTAACCCAGCTCAGCACTGCTCAAATTATATCATCACTATTGCCTGTTTGAAGGATATCATCCTCAAACCCATATACACCACCTACTCTCAGTCCTTGCCCCACAATGGTGGAATGAACTACCCACCCCAGTTAGGACAGCCGAATCCCGTCCAATCTTTCGCGGTCGACTAAAGACGCACTTCTTCAACCATTATCTGAAATAAAATTAAAAAAAATAAAAAATACAAAAATCTAACCCTAACTAACCTTACTGTCATGCACTTGTCCTAATAAACTAACCTACACTGTAACACGCAACACTTTGATGAATATTGTTACTCAGCTGATAGAGTTGTATCCTTCCTGATGACCTGTCGTACAGAACTTGTAAGTCGCTTTGGATAAAAGCGTCAGCTAAATGACTAAATGTAAATGTGAATGTAAATGCCTTGTAGAATTCAAAATAAGAAATAAAATGTAGAAATGCATGCAATACATAAATAAATATGAATCTCCATATATGAAATAGAACATTTAGATAAGGTGCTACTGAGATGTTTTGGTGAGTTCTTTGTTTTTTTGTGGAAGTAGCCCTTCTTAAAAATGCATGAACATTCACTGATAATTGGTCTGTAGTGGAGTCTACATTGCCGGACCTTGTAGACTGACATAATTCTGTGCATAGTTTAGTCTACACAGGCCATATTTCAAATAATCAAAATCTTACTTCATTCATCTTAAACATTCTTGATTTGGGGGATTGGTAGTTCCCATGAAATCTGAAGTTGTTCAAACGACAACAGCGATCCACCTTGAATTAAATCACACAGCCGTGTTGGCTGCGTCACAGTCACGAAATGGGCTACTTAATTAATTAATCCAATCCACTTTATTTATAGAGCACATTTAAAAACAACAACGTTTACCAAAGTGCTGTACAAGTCCCACAACATAAGAAAAAAGAAAGAAAAAATTATATAAAAAAAAAAAAAAAAAAAAAAATTTAATTCGAAGCTTCGAATTAAAATCGAAGCTCGGCCCCGAAGCTTTGATTGCCAAAAAAAAATTCGAAGGTCAGCCCTAATCCGTTCCAAACGCAAGATGCAGCTGATTCACAGTGATGTCTGTGGTCCCATGCAGACTGAATCTGTAAGTGGAGCAAAATATTGTGTGACTTTCATTGATGATTACTCTAGATGCTGCAAGGTATACTTTCTGAAACAGAAGAATGGGGTGTTACACAAATTCAAGGAATCTCAAATGAGTGTGGGCAGAGTGTCATGAGGCTGAGAACAGACAATGGTGGCGAGTACACATCAAAGGAGTTTCAAGAATATTTGAAAGCTCAAGGCATCCACCATGAAATGACTGTACCTCACTCACCACAGCAAAATGGTGTTGCAGAAAGAAAAAAATAGGACATTAGTTGAAGCAGCTAGAAGCATGCTGTCACATGCTAAGTTGCCGAAAATGTACTGGGCAGAGGCTGTAGCCACCGCAGCTTACATACAGAACAGGCTGCCCACATCTGTCCTGAAGCAAGAGACTCCCTATGAGAGATGGTGTGGAAAAAAACCTGACATGAGTCACATGAAGGTGTTTGGCTGTGTTGCTTATGCACATATCCCAGATTCAGAGAGAAGGAAACTGGACAAAAAGGCTGTGAAGCTTCGTTTTGTGGGATATGCAAACAATGCCAATGGTTATCGCCTGTATGATGAAGAGAAAAGGAGAATTCTAATCAGTCGTGATGTCATCTTTGATGAATCAAACTTCAACTGTAAACAGTAAGTAAAGAGCGAGATGACGATTAAAACAGGTGAGAGTGAAACACGAGAAGTGAAGAACGAAATAACCATTAAAACAGAGGAGTGTGAAACACAAGATGATGAGGTCGATAGCACTGTCAGAACAAGCGGCAGAATCAGAAATGCTCCAAGGAGATATGGATATGATGACTTTGCTGATACAGTGACTGTTGATCATCATGCCAATATGTGTCGTGTGACAGAGCCAATCACACTGAAAGAAGCAATGGTGAGTCCTAATGCAAAGGAATGGCAGGAGGCGGCTGATTTGGAATATGAGTCGCTGCTGGAAAATGAGACATGGGACTTAGTGGATTTACCAAGAGAAAGAAAGGCAGTAGGATCAAGATGGGTGTTCAAAGTCAAGCATCACAGTGATGGACGAGTGGAGAGATACAAATGCAGACTCGTCGCCAAGGGCTACTCACGGTTGTATGGTGCTGACTATGATGAAACGTTTTCACCTGTGGTACGATTCAGCTCTATTCTTACATTACTGTCCTTTGCTATTCAAAACAATCTACAGGTGCACCAGATGGATGTCGTAACTGCATTCCTTAATGGACACCTGGAAGAGGAACTCTACATGGAGCAACCAGAGGGCTACATCAAACCAGGGGAGGAACACCTGGTATGCAAACTGAAAAAATCGATCTATGGACTGAAGCAGTCTCCTCGCTGCTGGAGCAAGGCTTTCACACAGTTCATGATGGAAATTGGATTCAAACAGAGCACATCAGAATGATCAGACCCCTGTGTGTTTGTGAGATCAAGACAACAGCTTGAAATACTCGCAGTTTACATTGATGATCTCATTCTGATAACTGAGTCGACTGAGAGCATGAACGAGCTGAAAATGGCTCTCAAGGAGTGCTACAAGATGAAAGACATGGGTGAGCTCTCCTATATCCTGGGCGTCTCAGTGATCTGAAATAAGAACAGTGTATTTCTTCATCAGAAGCAGTACCAGGGTTTCCGTTAGAAAAAATTGTTGCCGGTCTCCGTGACCTGCAAGATTTCAATCTACCGGACAAATGAGATTAATTCCGGTCATAGTTTATTGAGCTTTAAAACAATTGATAGGCAGGGCAGGCTATATAAAGAATGTCATCCTCAAGGCATGTAGATTTATTTATTTACTAGGCTACTTTTGCGTATACAGTCATTAATATATTCCAAATAAAATAAGTCCCTCGATACTCCGTGCTGCTGCTGACTTGAAATAAAATAGACCGCGTATGTGGGCAGTCGGTCTGACACTAAACAGCAGTCTGTTATAATCACATTTTTATGAGCTAACGAATTCCGTTATATTGGACATTTGTATTAATTATATCAAGCGAAGAACTGAGAAAGCAGAGAGACGGCAACATTATCGTGGTTTGCGTGACGACTCTCTCCACCTCGCAACGACTTGGTGCTGGTCATAATGTCCGGTGAAAACAACTCCCTCCAAGCACAACTTGACCACCCGAACCGTACCAAAACAGGCCAAAATTAAATAGCCCATGCGACGAACGATTCATTACATTCGTTTCATCGTTGCTCCACCAAGCAGCCGGTCCAACAATGAAAGCTGTTATCAGCGCGAGCCGGCCGCAGTTAGTTTGCAAGAAGCATCCAGCTGCAGACCCGCAGAGCAGCTTTCCAGGTCTGGGGACCGCACTGTGCCAGCAAAGCTGGTGGGTTCCGTGGGCCTGCAGCTGCATGCCTTCCGCAAAACCAGCAGCAAGCTCTCGCTGAGCGAAGCAACGACAACAAACGCAATGATTGTTTCGTTCATCGCATAGGCCACCCAACTCCAGCCCATCCAAATACAATTCAAATAATCAAACTGTGCCCAGAGGGAACTATTTTCACCGGACACTATGACCGGAGAGATTAAATATGTCGGACTTCAACAGATTTTGCCAGTCAAATACCGGTAATTACCGGCTAACGGAAACGCTGAGCCAGGGTTAGAAATTAACATTTTTTTTCAAGGGCTTTTTTTGCCCCCCTTAATTGATTTTCGGGGGCTTTTTTTTGTATTTCGGGGGCACTGCATTTTTATGATAAACGGTAGGGGTGGGACGGTTCACAAAATGGGACGGTTTGGTTCGTATCACGATTTTGGTGTCACGGTTTTCAGTTCGATATATGTTAATTTTTATTAAAAAAAAATTTAACACTCAAATCTAAACATGCTTCTCATTTATTAAAAATAAAATAAAAGGTTTACAGTGTTTACAGCCTTAAATAATGTTTGGCACACAAAGACCGAACTGACTGAAAAATATAGGCTACATTTGTCAAAGTATTAACTTAGTGCAAACAAACAATATGCTCAGCCAGCACTAGACTTTTCTCTATATGAATTGAAAATGGGGGACCCTGATGGAAACAAGACAAACGTCTTTCTCAGGTCTGCATCCCCTTAACAATTGTATGTATTGAGCCGTACTGTATTGTACCCATTCTGCAATCTGTTAAATAAAGTTTTCATTCATTCATTCATTTCTTTAATATAAACACACAAAAACAATGTCAACCATGTTTAAATTCCCTGATCGTCAGTTCTTAATGGAAAGATTCGTTTTCTGCTTGAAATTATTATGTTTCCGTCTACATTTATTTAGACTAACATTATTTAAATATTGAGTGCAACTGTGGTGGATTACGTAATTCGGTGAGTTGGAACTATCTATGGGTTGGCGCCGGGTCCCCACGGACATTTTTAGCGTCACGGAACACCAGCCCAGACAATGTTATCAGCTCCGGTAACGTTAGGAGGAGACGTTCTAACATCAACATGCAGTGGAAAAGCGGCAATAGTCCCGGTTGGAGTTAGTAAAACACAGTTGTATGTTAGCCTTCTTGGATGTTGAATAAACGCCTATCATTGTCTTTAAACACCCCGCCTCTCAGACTCCCATTTCCTCCTCTGCTACAGTAGCTAGTAGCTACGGTGACATTTCATTGACTACAGTATTAGCTTGCGGGCTGCGTCGGGCTACCATAGTTAAAACGTGCGTTGTGTTTACAAACTCCTAACGCTATGGCAAGATGTGTGTAGGCATATGTAATGTTAATGGCTATGTTTTTAAAGTCGTAATGAAGATTGATTTATATTGTGCGTGCCATTTTTACACAAACTGACTAGCACCTGGCAGCTGGCTGCTGCTGCCTGCAGCCAGTGCAGAACACCGGCTCCGCCAAATGAATTTTTTTTATTTGCGCGTCATCTGAACCGTACTCCCACAGACGCTCCATTACCGGATAAATATATATATATAATTAGTAAACTGTCGGGGGCATTAAGTGCCCTCCTTAACTGATTTTCAAGGGCATTTTGTCCATTTTCAAGGGCATTATGCCCCAAGCCCCCGTTAATTTCGAACCCTGCGCTGAGCAGTACATTGAAACCATACTTCAGAAATATGGAATGGATAATGCAAATCCTGTAGCAACTCCTGCTGATGGCAATGTCAAATTGAGGAAAAGTGATGGTGTCAGTAAGCCAGTGCACCAACATACCTATCAGTCAATGGTAGGAAGTCTGCTGTATGCTGCAATGGCCACACGACCAGACATAGCTCAAGCAGTGAGTGCTGTGTCAAAGTTCAATGCAAATCCAGATGCTTCACATCTGACTGCTGTGAAGAGGATACTTCGATACTTGAACGGGACGCCTGAATGCCTTCTACAACAGAACTTTGTTTCCACGTCTCCGATTGGCCAGGTCATTTCTGGTCATGTGACATGTACGCCCAATCGTGGGACCGCAAGTTTCTACACTGGTTAAGCTTAGGCGCTCTTTCGAAGTTGGTTAAGGTTAGAGTTTGTCTTAGAGCATGGCGATAGAACGCCTGCCCTGATTCCGACGGTTAAGCTTAGGCACTCTTTCGGCGTTGGTTAAGGTTAGAGTTTGTCTTAGAGCATGGCGATAGAACGCCAGGTAGTTTGCAGGCTGTTAGACCCGGAAATAGGCGCAGAACTTGCTGTCCCACGATTGGCGCACATGTCACATGACCTGGCCAATCAGAGCGCAAAACTCGAACGCGGAAACTAAGTTCTGTTGTAGAAGGCATTCACGCGAAAGGGACAGTGAACCTTGCTCTCAAGTATGAGCAGTCAGACTCTGGAGCTTTGATTGGATTCTCAGATGCTGACTGGGCTGGTGATCAGGATGACCGCCGCTCAACAACAGGCAACATCTTTCTACTGTGTGGAGGAGCGGTGAGCTGGCTTAGCAAGAAACAGGCAACAGTTGCACTTTCAACAGCAGAAGCTGAGTACATCGCACTCAGTCAAGCTGCTCAAGAAGGTATCTGGCTGAGACGACTACTGAGCGATCTCGGAGTGGAGGCTACGTCCACAGTGATCCTGGAAGACAACCAAGGAGCCATCGCAATCGCGAAGAATCCCGTGACCCACTCCAGGACAAAACACAGACATTCGCTACCACTACATCCGTGAATGTGTGCAGAATGGGCAAATAGAACTGCAATATTGTCCAACAAATTACAGGAAAGCAGACATCTTTACCAAGCCACTGACTAAACAGAAGTTTGAGTACCTTAGGGGAGAGATTGGACTTTTTCCTATTTAAATAGAGTGGTTGTTTGTGCTTGACAGGTGAACGCCGAACGCTGCCTGGTCAAAGCAAGTCTGAAAATATGTGAAAAAGAGTTCCAGTAAAAGCATTGTAAAAATGTTTTTTCTTAAAGAAAACGTATTTTTTGTTGTTGTTTTTTTTACATTTCTTTTTATGAAGGAGAGCATGGCTCTGTAATATTATTTAAAGACGCTTAATGCCATTGTAAAATTAAGTGGGAGTGTTGTAATATTATTTAAAGGGACTTGAATGCCATTGTAAAATTAAGTGAGTGTTGTAATACAGTACTTTTACCTTACCACTGGATGGCACTATCAGTAAATACCACCTCTGCTTGTAAACAGATAATTAGTACTTCCTGTTCATGCTGTAAGTTGTATCTTTGTTTTGGTCCATGCTGTATGGTGCAACAAGCGAATAAAGCTCTGGAAATATACAACATGATTTTTTTTTTTTTATCTTTTTTCCCCTCCTTTTTCCTCCATTTTTCTCCCATCCCAATGTTAGTCGTTATGCCAATTCCCAATCCCCTTCCTGGTCGCTGCGCACCTACCCCCTACAGTCGGTCTGGGAGAGTGGAGGCTATCACATGCTTCCTCCGACACATGTGTAGCTAGGGGTGCACCGATGTATCGGTCGGGTATTGGTATCGGCCGATAAGTGCCTTGTTGACTGCGATAAGCTCGAATGTGCCGATGGCAGTAGCCGATAAATATCCATCAATTTGTGTAGCGTCAAAAGACAAAAAAAAGTTCACTCGAGACCTGCACAACGCCGTCCCCAGTCCCCCACACACACACACAAGCTACTGCATCAAAGTTACTACTTATGATTAACAAGGCATTCGTTTTGTGGCATTAACGTTATATAGTTAGTGTTACACGTTCAATAACATTAGCATATTATTTACCCGAACGTAGCAAGCATTATGCGTTTATACTAGCTCAGTTCCTTCCGTTGCTCATAGAGCCCTGAGTTTTACCCATTCTGCAATCTGTTAATAAAGTTTTCAATCAGACACATGTATAGAAAGGCTTTGTTTTATTATAACATTTGTTGCAGTAAAATCATTATGCCTCGTTTAAGTCATCCTGCGGAGCTAAAAGCTAAATGTCGGCCGCGCCGCTGCTGTTGTTGTTGTAGAATACCTCTCGTCAAAATCAATGGCGGACAACAGCGGAAGTAAAAAATTTATACGCGCTTGCCGATTGGTGGTAACAGCAGAGGCGGGTGCAAGCGGTGTGTGACGTAATTGGCAGAATCGACTGTCAATCAAAATTTCATTGGTTGAGAGCTCTGGTTGAGACAATAGTATCTAGCTGCAGCCCAGCCGGTAGACCATACTGGGAGAACTAGTATCTAGCTGCAGCCCTGCAGAACATACTGGGAGAGAGATAGTGCTATTTCTTGATGTTTCAAGTAAGTAAAGAGGCCTATGTTCATATCGGTGAGCACAATTTGTAACACAAATATACAGTAGTTTCATAAAAAGATATATATATATATATATATATTACAAAAAACAAATATTACCAAAAAAAAAATTGCCACAAATATCGGTATCGGCCGATTGTGTTAGTTGAACAATCGGTATCGGTGGCAAATTTTCATATCGGTGCATCCCTATGTGTAGCCAATCAACCGCTTCTTTTCACCTGGCAGCATGGACTCTCACTGAGAGGGTGTAACGTGTGGAAGGATCACACTACCCCCCCTTAGATCCTTTCCTCGCTGAGCAGGCGCCCCGACCGAACTGTAGGAGTCGCTGTTTACAACGACCAGGACCCACCCACCAGCTTTCCCACCCCTAACACTGCCAATTGTGTTAGTATGAACGACCAGCCAAGCTGGTAGCAACGCAGAGAGCTGGGCTCGAAGATCATGATATTCTAATCAATATCAATCGTCTTGAAAACCTTGTCGGTTTCTCAGACTATGTGCTAAGCTGATTTAAAACATACATCAGAAGGAGGAAGTTCTATGTTAAACAAGGAGGCCACATGTCTGAGATAAATGACAACAACTATGGAGTTGCCTAGGTCCTTTACTCTTTCCCCTTTACATGTTACCACTGGGTGATATCATCAGAGAACATAATGTAGGTTTTCCATAGCTATGCGGATGATACACAACTGTACATATCTGCTCAACCAAATGATACAGCTATTAACTCCATTACCGACTGCTTATTGGCAATAAATAAATGGATGAGTAAGAACTTCCTGAAACTAAATGAGAACAAAACTGAAATTCTAATTATCGGCCCCAAAACAAAAAAAGAAACGTTAATAAAGAACCTGGGAGGACTAACCCCTTGGATCAAATCTGAGGTCTGTTATGGAACGCCACCTCATCTCCCTCACCCCGTCCCGACTCGGCATCCGTGAAACCAGCAGTCCAGGGGAGAGAAGGGGGAGACGAACTAACGCATCCACCAACAGAGCGGCCCGCTAGTTAAAAAAATCCCATAAATCTGTTATGGAAAATGTTAAAGGACAATAGTTGAGCCGCTGTATAAATCATTCTGAGTCGTTATTAAAAATAGAAAACATAGTTTATTTCATCTGTGGCCACAAATTAAAGATCAGTTTACAATCAGAGACAACATGTGTTCACACTAGGGGTGGAACCGAACGGTACGCATTTGAACCGTGTACCGAACAATACACACATGCCCCGAACCGTGGAGGTTAGGCCTGCCACGATAACACATTTTGCTGGGCGATTAATTGCCCCCGAAAATATCGCGATAAGCGATATTATTGCGACCGGTTAGAGAATTTTTTTTTTTGGAGAAATTTATTTCCCAAAACTTTTATTTTGAAGCCCACCGCTCCGTCTTTTCCGGTGTTTAAGACTTTTATTTTGAAGCCCACCGACCGGACCGGAAGTATTGTTGTGAAACACTGCAGACCACTGAATAGAGACGCGTCTCTAGGATTTCATAATCATTATGTTTGCAGCAGGCACAAGTGCAATAAACAAAGGATACAGTCACTGTGTATTCTGCCTCATTTATTGATTAAACAAAACCGACATCAACACAATTTGCCACCGAGCGGAGAGTGTAGTCTCGCAAAAAGATCGCTGACTTGTTAAGGCTTGTTGTTAGGTTAGGTGCTAATGTTGTGCTAGCGTTTTAGCATGGCTATCGTACATAGCGTGATCAATATAACTCGCTATTGATTGTTTGTATGCGTAACGTTAATGCTAGTAGAATAGACACAACGTGAGGTAATCACCATCCATTTTAAACCGGTTATTACCTAATGCTAACGTTAGCAAATAGACGCGACTGGTAACGTTACAGCTTGTTAGCCTAATGCTCGTTAACGTTAGCATAGACAGCCTAGCTAACGTTAACGCTTGTAGAATACACAATGAGAGGTAACGTTAGCGTTAGCAGAATAGACACAACGAGGGTCTCGTTAATGTTGTTATTGATTGATTGATTGAAAACTGTGTTTACTCTGTTTGTATGAGTAACGTTAATGCTAGTAGAATACACGGACAGTGACTGACAAGGGGCACTGGGTCCGCCTCATTAAAACAAACGCGCAAATAGCAATTAATCGCGCCCGTCAAAATCATTGCATTCATTTTAATTATCGCGGCAATTAATCGATTTATTGCTTATCGCGGCAGGCCTAGTGGAGGTCGTACCGAACGGTACGCATTCGAACCATACACCGTTCGGTACGACCTCCACGGTTCGGGGCATGTGTGTATTGTTTGGTTATATAACGTTAGCCTCGAGCTAGGCTAATGTTAGCCGCAAGCTAACCGTGGAAACGCTCACAGAGAAGTGACTCCACGACACCAGTTCAATTAGTGGGGAAGGGGGGTACAGTATATTGACGAGGCTTGACAACAGAGGTTCGAAGATAACTGTTTGTGTTCAATAACGAGCCAGGAGACTAGAGCGTGTGTGTCAACTGCGTCTGCAACCCATAACATCCTGGTCCCTGCTGGGACGTACCAACTCCACACACCACTGTGTGGGGGGGTTTATATTCCCCATTCCCTTGTAACATCTCCTTTTTTATTAAGATAACAACAGTTACAACATTCCTTAGTGCAAATTATTATTAATACAAGAAACCCCATAAACGTCCTTATTTAAAACCCTAATCATCTTTTCTGTGACTTTTACTTTTTGATAAAGTCTAGTGCTGGTTGAGCATTATGCATACTTTATGTTGGCCTTTGTCTATAATGTGGCCACAAAAATGGAAAGGTTTAATTATTTTTTGTTTGCACTAAGTTAATACTTTGACAAATGTTGCCTATATTTTTCAGTCAGTTCGGTCTTTGTGTGCCAAACATTATTAAAGGTAAACCTTTTTTCTTAGCAAATAAATGAGAAGCATGTTTAAATCAGCAATGCCTCCCCTCTTGCTGTACCAAAATCTCTCCTAGCTCCAACAGTCACTGTCAAAATAATGTGCCTGATGTCAAATAGAATAGAATAGAATAGAAATGCTTTTATTATCCCGTGGGAAATTTGACACTGCAAATCGCTCAACATTTAAACATTTAGACAGAACAGGTCACAAATTAGAATAATAAAACAAATCAAGTCAAGTTGCCTAGGATAAGAGTAGAGTAAAATAGAATAAAAAAGGAATAAAATATAGAGTAAAAATATACTGAGAGGCATCATAGCAGCATGGGGGAAGGGGGGGTACAGGTAGTAAAAACAACACAAGCAGTGTAAACAAATAGGTCAATATAATTTACTATCTAACTAACTGAAATATATATTCACAGTATTCACAGTGTCACATAAGGTGCAGTATGCATCAGGTAGTGTTATAATTTAATGGCCTCATTCTTTCAGTTTTTGCAAGACTACGTCCTTGAGAATAACTGAAGAGTTGGATTCTTTTTAGGCTATATATCTTATGTTGATGTATGGTATTTTTGGAGTGTTCAATATTTTTTGAATAAAAAACAACGTATACCGAACCGAAAACCGTAAACCTAAAACCGTGATACGAACCGAACCGTCGATTTTGTGAACCGTTCCACCCCTAGTTCACACACAAGAGTCTGACCAGCAAAGTGACCAAGAGCTCTGGTCAGACGTACATTAAATACACAGTTTCAAGACGTAACATTAGAACAGATATGACTGAAAGTATAAAATGGCCCAGTTAGGAGAATCAACCTTGGCTAGGCGGTGATGTTCACCATGTTCCTAACTGGAATGTTAAACAACCTTAAAAGATTAGGTCAAAAGTCATCCTCTCTCTGGATCCCGGAGTCCTTAAAGGAACAGTCGATTATGTATGATATTTCAACACAGATCTATAATGACATGATGATATTTTCTACGACAGGTCACAAGTCTTGGGGTTATCATAGATTCAGAACTGAACTTCAATTATCTTATTAACCCTTTCACTGCCGCACTACCAAAGTGTTAACCCTTTCACTGCCACACGA
The DNA here is from genome assembly GCF_963971535.1 of Notolepis coatsorum. Taxonomy (NCBI): domain Eukaryota; kingdom Metazoa; phylum Chordata; class Actinopteri; order Aulopiformes; family Paralepididae; genus Notolepis; species Notolepis coatsorum. Next base: position 22,920,941 of record NC_140172.1, read on the forward strand.
CAAAGGGTAAACCCTTTCACTGCCACACTACAGAAGGTTAACCCTTTACTATCACACTACCGACGGTTAGTAAAGGGTTAAGCTTCTGTTGTGTGGCAGTGAAAGGGTTAACAAAGTGACCAAAACATCGTTCTTTCATCTCAGAAACATAGCAAAAGTACGACCATTTATTAATCAAAACGATGCTGAGAAGCGAATTCATGCATTTATATCTAGCCGGTTAGACTACTGTAATGCACTTTTCACAGGTCTCCCTAAGAAAACCACAGAGAGGCTTCAGCTAATCCAAAACTCTGCAGCCCGACTGCTAACTAGAACCAAAAGGAGAGAGCACATTAGTCCAGGCATGGCTACTTTACACTGGCTTCCTGTAACATTTAGAATTGACTTCAAGATCCTTCTCCTTACATACAAAGCTCTAAATGGACAGGGACCTAGCTACATCGCCAACACTCTAATAAATTACAGGCCAGCAAGAACAGTGCGATCATCAGCTGCTGGACTGCTAGAGGCTTAAATCTCTTTGCTCAGGCATTTAAATGAAACATCGGGGATATCCTGACACAAATTGTACTTTACCTGCACTATTCTTATTCTGCCTACTTGTATACATTTCCTATCAAATTCATGTGTCAGTTCTATGCTAATTTTATCTCACTACCTCTTATGCACTGTAATTTTAAGAGCGCTGCTGTTGTAATATAAAAATGAACTTTGTAAAGAAACTCAAAGTTGAGTGATGCACTGCTCTGTTGTTATAAGGTTAGAACTGAACTTTGTAAAGAAACTCAGTGTTAAGAGCGATGCACTGTTCTGTTGTTCTATTAAGTCTTATGAGTGATGCTCTGTTGTAAATGTTATTGTATATTTTTATTGAACTATTTTAGCACACTTTTTTACCCTGTCTATTGTATTTTATAATTTTTTAGAATTTTAGATTAAACTGAATCAAACCGCACGTATTTACTCTGTCTATTCTATTTTATATGTGTATTACTGAATGAAAGCGTAAACAGAGAGGCCTATTGGGATGTTAGATCCTAATGTGAACAACTGATGGACCTTACCTTGCTGCCTCTCTCTTGTTCTGCTCGTGGAGCCGGACTAGTTCTACTCCTCAGCAGACCCTTGTTGCTACGACTCTGTGTTTTGTTGTGTTTTTACAGACAAAGAGATTCGGGTTCATCTTTAACTGAAACTAGTTGTGTATTTATGTTCAGCCTGTTAGGTAATAAAGACAGAAACAGTGCAGCAGCATTAGGGTACAATGATGGCGTCTGCAGCACACAAGGCCCAGCCTGGTTATGAAACCACTGCAAGCGGCTGGTAATATGCAGAATAAAACATTACATTGTGCAATGTCGTCATCTCAAATGGGAGCCTATTGATCAAGAGGGTGACATTAAAGTTCAAAGGACCTTCTGATTTAACAAACCTGCTTTGTGTTTCTTCATCTCAGTTTCAGCATCAAAACATTCAGTAGTTTCACGGTGAAGAATCTGGAGATCAGTCTCTCCTCTAGTTCATCCTCCTCCACGGTGCTCCACCTTAGTCCGTTCAAACACTTCAAATATATCTTCTGCAGCTGCAGTTAGTCCATTCATTACACGATCTCTGCATTATAGTTCTAGATATGATCAGACAATTAGATTAGCATTAGCTTATTAGCCATAGTTCTAGATATTATCAGAGAATTAGATTAGCATTAGCTTATTAGCCATAGACAACGAGGTGAAGCTCCAGTACACAAAGAGCGCGTGGTGACGTCATTTCCGCTGGGCGGGGACCAACTCTAATGCTGCCAGTAGAGGGCGCTCGAAGCGCAGTAATTGTAATTGCGGGAGGTACACTAAAATTGGAGGTTTACACAAAATCACTATTTATAACTAACAAAAATACATTTTGGAGAATATTCTTTCTTCTCTCTAAATGCATTCCATTGAGGTGGGAACTAGGATACATCGGTGTGGTCTCGGTAAACACTTTTTAAAAGCAGCTAAACAGGCTTTTGGCTAACTATGTCTGTGTAAATCTTTTATGTCTTTTTATCTTGTTTTTTTTCTCTCACGTTTTTAATTACTTTCTTTTTAACATGCTGCTATCCTTGCACTTTATTGATGTTTTTATATGTGAAGCACTTTGTGACCCTGGTCTGTGAAAGGTGCTATATAAATAAACCTTACTTACTTACTTACTTACTTACTTACTTACTTACTTACTTACTTACTTACTTACTTACTTACCCTGGTCTGGTATGTATGCCCTCTCAGAACACATACTGTATGCAGGGATGCAGTGGTGGTACCACCCGGTACCACGCCGTCATAGAAGTTCGCTGAGCAGAAGTGCGCGCAATCGCGCACGGATGTGCACGCGCGCGCACACAAAAATGCGTTCACAATTTTCATTGGACTCGTCGCGACGTGCGCCAAGTACCCGGCACTTATCTATCACCTAGACTTTGCATAATAATAGGATACCGATAGCATAACAAAGAACGAGAAGAGCCAAACCAAAATACAAGCCCTGTGGGGGTTGATCTGTGGAGCTCTCACTATGTGACAAATGGTCCCGACTGGAAGGATGAGACATTAAGTTGTGCTTCAGAAGGAAACTGTCCTTCTGTAAACTAAGTTACATTGTTAATTTAGTTTGTATTTACTTTTCTAGTTTAAGTTAATTTCATATACAAACATGTTTCCTACTATTTATGCATAATAATCATCTGTTCTGTGCGCAAGCGAGGGAACATGTATGCGCGTGCACGTGGCGTCCAGGCAGTTCTGATATTACGACTGCACCACTGACTGTATGTGAGAATGCTCTTCATTGATTATGGGTCAGCAGCATTCAACACCATCATTCCCTCTAAACTTGTCTCTAAGCTTGTTGATCTTGGACTGGAGACCTCCATCTGCAGCTGGATATTGGACTTCCTGACAGGCAGGCAGGCCCCAGGTGGTGAGGCAGACGCCTCCGTCTCACTGACCCTTAACACGGTGCATCACAGGGCGGTGTGCTAGGCCTCCTCCTGTAGTCCCTGCTCACCTACAACTGTGCTGCCAAGCACAGCTTCAATATCATCATCAAGCCGACAACATGACCATCCTGGGCCTCATCACATGCCAGCATCCTCACTGCACCATTGAGAGCTTGCTGAGGGCCTGCATCACAGCCTGTACGGAGACCTTTCTGCCTGCATCACAGCCTGTAGGGAGACCTTTCTGCCTGCATCACAGCCTGTACGGAGACCTTTCTTCCTGCATCACAGCCTGTACGGAGACCTTTCTGCCTGCATCACAGCCTGTACGGAGACCTTTCTTCCTGCATCACAGCCTGTACGGAGACCTTTCTGCCTGCATCACAGCCTGTACAGAGACCTTTCTGCCTGCATCACAGCCTGTATGGAGACCTTTCCGCCTGCATCACAGCCTGTATGGAGACATTTCTGCCTGCATCAAAAGCCTGTACAGAGACCTTTTGTTATGGTTTGTAACCGACCCCAATCGCACAACACAAGACAGGTATGAGAGTAAGCCAAAACAGGGCAAATATTTATTATAGAACAAAAAGCGACAGTCCCTTTAAGGGAGAACACAAAAACACTAGAGTCAAGGAAATATGGAAAATGCGGCACTGTGCCTTTAAGAGGCGAACAGGCTAAGGGACTAAGGCTAAGGGCCAGGACTAAGGGCCAGGGCTAAGTGTCAGGACCAGGACCTATTGGGATGTTAGATCCTAATGTGAACAACTGATGGACCTTACCTTGCTGCCTCTCTCTTGTTCTGCTCGTGGAGCCGGACTAGTTCTACTCCTCAGCAGACCCTTGTTGCTACGACTCTGTGTTTTGTTGTGTTTTTACAGACAAAGAGATTCGGGTTCATCTTTAACTGAAACTAGTTGTGTATTTATGTTCAGCCTGTTAGGTAATAAAGACAGAAACAGTGCAGCAGCATTAGGGTACAATGATGGCGTTTGCAGCACACAAGGCCCAGCCTGGTTATGAAACCACTGCAAGCGGCTGGTAATATGCAGAATAAAACATTACATTGTGCAATGTCGTCATCTCAAATGGGAGCCTATTGATCAAGAGGGTGACATTAAAGTTCAACGGACCTTCTGATTTAACAAACCTGCTTTGTGTTTCTTCATCTCAGTTTCAGCATCAAAACATTCAGTAGTTTCACGGTGAAGAATCTGGAGATCAGTCTCTCCTCTAGTTCATCCTCCTCCACGGTGCTCCACCTTAGTCCATCAGCGTATTTAGACCACTATCAGTAGGGCACGTGCCCTACTGATGATCATCTGTGCCCCAGTGATACATTTTTTTTTTTTTTTTTAACAAATGTTTTTTATTTTCCCTTTTTTAACATGATCAAATAATTATTATAATATTTTTTACTTCGCTTTGAAATATTATAGTGAAATATTTTACACTGCATTTATCTTGTTGAAATCCTCCAACAGGCTCTTTTTTGTAAGTTGACTGGTTTGCACAACAATAATACAGTGCAATAATAGAATAGTAGAATAGATAGTAAAATTATGCAATAGAATGGCCAGAGTAAAATAGTGCTA